>NC_090928.1:179072877-179707195 GCF_040938575.1 Ambystoma mexicanum | reverse complement strand
ATAAGGTCCATACGTCTTCTTCTTCTTCTTCTTATCTTCTTACTGTGTCATTCTCACTTCTTGTAACGTCACCAGCTTCTCTTTCTTCTGTTTTCATATTCCTTCGGGGACCTCTTCCAAGAGATTGTCATCTCTTCGGGCATACATCTGGTATGGCTTTCTTAATGGATACCTTTCCTCAAACACTCGTCGTGCTATGGTTGCAACTACTAGTGTCAAACATGATGCAGTTTCAGGCTTCCAACATACAGGCAGTAGTTGGGTCGGGACTTCCTGCAGAGGTATTCGGCTGCTCCTCTACAACTGCACAAAGTTTTTTTATTGTTTTTTATTATGCATATGGTTTTAAATCAAACCTTTGCTATGTCACCATTCATTAACATTTTACTTACAGGAAAAGAAAAAAAAAAAAAAGAACTAGGGAGCACCCTGTTATAATTTAAAACATATACAATATTAATAAAACTCGAACCTATTCTAAAATCCAGTCGATAACTTTTAGTTACTCAATATGATCTTATCAAGGTGCTTCCATTATTTATTTTAATCTTTGTTTTTATTGACCCATAGCACACTATAGGCTTTGCTTGCATCGCTGGCAGTTCAAAGAGTTCCATCAAGAAAGCCAGTAGTGCCAGGGTCAGCGAAATTCTTGAACTTGCCCTCAAATGGCCCCATATCTCCATCACTGTTGATGTCAAAAAATCAGCAAGGTATTTAGGCAGCCACTTAGATCGCAGCTCAGCACAGCTGGAGCAGATAAGGATTAGATGAACAAAAGTTTCATTATCACAAGCACAAAGACGGCAGTGGTAGTCTCGCAGAACGGCTGGATTTCTAATCTCAGTAACTTCTTTTGTTGGGTAGATGTTCAATCTCACCCTGAGGAAGCTGTTAAACTTAAAATTGCACAGGAACTTCTTTATGTACAGTGAAAGGGTACCTCGTGTAAGGGCCAATCTAAAGGCAGCCAGACCACCCTCTCCCGTTTCTGCTGTACATTTCCTCAGAAGTAACAGGCTTTTCCATAATGTAGTTGCATAGAGGGATTTAAGTCCTAGCGCAACCCTTACCACTTGGATTGGAATACAGTTTGGCAGGTGAAGCACCTTCCTCCAGACGATTCCTCAAGTTTTCCCCAGACCAGGGCTGACGGAGATAACAATGTTTCCACCCCATAGGTCAGAATTGGGGCAACCTTTAGATGGAAAAAGTCAAGCAATGGGACCAACGAAAATTTGCAGTACCTAGATTTTATGATACAGGCTTGGGCGGCTAGATTCTTAGTCAGTCTTACTTCTCAACACCTGCTCTCTTTGTGCATCCGTATAGCTGTGATTTAAACACACACCCAAGTAAATGAGCTCTGAAACTTGGGGGATCTTTTCTCTGTTGATGAACCACATTTTGGAGGGGAGACTTTCCTTCTCTTTTTTCCAAAAGTCAGTATTCTTTATTTTTTTGCATTGATCTTTAGTCCATTCGCTGCTATATAATTTTCTAAGGCATTCAGCTGCCTTTGGAGGCCCACCCTAGTTTGTTCAAGTAGAATCAAGTCATCTGCTAAGAGCATTCTGCCAATTGCTATTCCCGCTAGAATTGATGGAAAGCACCTTAGATGTTAAAAGGCATCCTCTACATCTGAGACAAACAAATTAAAAACCATTGGGGCAAGAAGGCAGCCCTGTTTTAAACCTTTAAAAGTACAAATAGGGTCAGTCACAAGACCTTTTCGATCCAATCTTACACAGACAGAGGTCTTAAAATGTAGTAATTCCAGTGGTTCTCTGATGTCCCTCAGACAGCCCCATCTTTCCAATTTGTGCCATACATGCTGCCGATCGATGGAATCAAAGGCATGCGCCAGATCAATTAAGGCTATATGAAGTTCGTGGCAATTTTTCTCTTTTGCCTTTATCTTAAGAATATTCAAAACGAAGAGGTTTACCGATGTCCCCAAGCCTTTTATAAAGCCTGTTTGCCACAGGTCATAGTGATGGCTTGTTGTTACCCAATTTGATAGGACTTTCAAAAGTAGGGAGGCAAAACATTTTCCACACACATCCAGTAGGACAATGGGTCTATAGTTTGCTGGCACCTCCCTATCGCCCGTTTTAAAGATTGGCTCAATGATTGCAGCAGTCCACGTTCCGGAATTTGTTCAGTTTTTTTAATGTGATTAAACCAATATTCAAGCTCTGCTGCCCAAAAATTGGAATCTTCTTTTAGGTCCAGATTCGACATTCCATTGGGGCCTGCAGCTCTGGATTTACTGACTTTTAGTATCAAATCATGAATTTCACTCCTCGTCGTGGAGAAGGCCCAGGCTCACCCCTATGGCCATGATGGTTTGAGGAGGATTAACATCACTTCCAGCAAAGACTGACTCAAAATAAACTCTCCACTTATCTGCTGGTATTGGGTTGAGTAACAGTGCTTCCTGGGGTGCCTGAAGATTATTAATCAGTCTCCATATTTCAGCTGTATTTTTTAAGGAAACTTGATGTAACATGTTTTCAGCTGTCACACCTAAGGGCCTGCCTAGTACTCCACCACATGCCCCTCGTGCTCTTCCATTAAATAAGGGCACATGGAATACGCCGGATCGATCATATAGATCTATCAGGAGGGTGATAGCTCTCCCTAAGGGTGTGAAGCGTTTTGTGGCTCCTTTCTATTCTCGGTGGCAGCTGCCCTGGAAGATTGCTGCAGCATTATCTATGGTGCGCAAAGTGGACTACATTACCCAGAAAACCTACCTCCTCAATGTAGTCCAGAATCAAAGCATGGTGCCTCACTTTCACTCGGGCATACCCTTCTTGGGAATATGAGCTGCAGTAGCCTGCTTCTCGCTGCTTCTGATTACCGTTACGTCGGCATCTTTTGAAGTCTTTCCTATTCCTTGCTTACTGCCATTCCCGTGTATCAGACCCTGTTTTCGTCAATACCGACTTTCTTCTTGTTTATTCCCTTCAACTGTGTCGAACTTGTGTACCAGGACCCTCGCTTTGGAAAAGGACTGATTTGGATCTCGTTTTGCTCAGCTACCGTCCATCCTTCAACCCGACCTCATTGTCTGCTCACGGACTGCCTGTTCACTGTTTCTGCCTCATTGCCGCCAGCCTGAGCACTGGACCTGCTTGCCTATTAGAAGACTGCCCCATTCACTGATCATTCTTACCTTCATTCCACTTTGGAACGAGTAAACACTCCTGCCGGAAATGCAGCATTCCGCCTGGTGCCGTCTTTAAACTGCATTTTTCTCGGAGTTTGAATCTACTGTTCTCAGCTTCCATCTGGTAAGATTACTGATCCACTAGCTACGTACTTCATAACTTTGAACTGTTTGGGCTATCCCATCTCAATACCTCATAAAAGACTTCTGCACCTTACCTTTTAGATTGTTTTCCTTGCAACAAGTGCACACAGGAAGCTCTGCAGCAGGTGCACCTTCCCGTAACTAATGCGCTCCTCGTGCCGCCCAGGTATAGTACCCTTTACTAACCTTCCCATTTTTTGTTTTACACTTTCGTTGTTTTCTGTTAAAATAACTTTGGACATTCTACTTCACACCAGTGGTAAGAGTTAAAGAATCCCTTAGTACTTGCACATCCTATTCTTCCCTCCTGTCTACATTCAAAACCTAATCACCTTTCTGTAATTATAGGGTGGCCTCCAGTATATTCTGTGGGAATCGGGACAGATTGATCCAGGTATTCATCTAGTGTGGGTTTTTTAGGGGTGGTCCATATCGGTGTCTGTGTTACCAGCAACAAATATTTATATGATTTGAGCCAGTTTTTAAATGCTTGCTTCAGTTGTCTCATTGTTTGCCGCCCCTTGCTCGAATATGGTTAAGGAATTGATCTTAATTCTTTTCTTAAAGCCCTTTTCCTTGCAGCTACCAATGGGTCGTATTTGTGACGGACAGAAAACCCAGTTTCATTCACTGTCAGTGGATTTAAATCAAACGCTTTAAACTGGTCTTGAACATGAGTCTGAGGTTCCCCTTTTTGAATAGCGCGGGGAATACCCCAAGCCTCAATCTGTTTCCACCAGGAACTATTTCAACCGGGTGCCCATGTCGCTTATTGAGCCTGAGTGGCCAATTTAGTACTGACATTGTGACTATACTATGGTCACCAGGGATGTCATTTGGGGGTGGCCAGAGGTCGCAATTGCGACCTCTGAGGTCTCCCTTGCGACCTCTGGTAAAAAAAGTTTTAAAAAACTTTTTTTTTTTTCTTTTCTAATGCAGCCTCCTGGGCTGTGGCCAGCACCATGTGGCTCTTTACTTCTGGAGTGGCTGGCTTTCTTTTTCAGGCCCCTTAAAAAAAAGAAAAATAAGAACAGGAGTTCCACAAGTTTAACACTTTCTGCACTGGCCCTAAATAAGAAAGAATAGGAATACAAAATAATGTGTCTTTCTGGAATTCTATACAATAATTGCTAGACTCATTAAAGGTTTATTTCAGGCACACTTCAGGGGGTGAGTCACCTATTTAGTCTGTTTTTAAACGCCTCAACTCAGCCTTTCATCCTTCTGAGGTTGATAAATGAGTACCAACACAGGTTGGGTGAAATGGGGTGTATATTTTTTCTATATAAAGCGCTTAAGTGTAAGTGCTTTATAATAAAACATCATTATCATTTGGTCAAGGACGTCTGCTTGCATTCACAGTCATTTGGTAATATGGGCCTATACACACTGATCTTAACGATACATATGGCGATCCATTCTTGTATGAAATGTACATCACATTATAGTGATATCGTAAGCATATTTTTCGTAGTGTACAATGCTATGTGATGCCACTCCCTGTTTTGTCAATGGGTGAAAGGTCGTGTTCCATAGCTTCCCGCGATATCACTTCGGGGTGGGTCAAATGACATCCCTTCCTGTGATGTCATCAGGGGGTCAAGGGTCGTGTGATGTCACTTCCGCTACCCCTGGCATTTTGGTGAAATGACGTCCCTGATGGTCATTCCTACTAGTTTCCAGAATCTCAATTTTTGATGTTAGTAAGAAATGGTTCAGAAGCGAAAATTTAGTCTAGGATCTGTAAATCAGTTCCCCTTTTCCATGTTGGCCTCGGTGGACGATCTCATCTATGTGACCATTTACTAAGTATCTATTTCTTTCTGAGAGTTCTCGCCTCAGAAGCAGACCTCTTTCCACTTGATGGGTTGGTGATGGCGGCATGTCTGTAATTAGGGCTCATGAAGCATCAAAACAATGTACATTCATATCACCACATACCAGAACGTCTAGATTTCAGTAGATGGATCTGGCATTGTCAATAAGTGCAAGAACTTTACACTCCATTTCGAAGCAACGTTCCAATACAGGTTCAAAACAAAACGAGTCTTAACGGGTCCCCGTAGGATACTACCTACTGGTATTATTTCAGCATGGATTAACGGTGAAAGGCAAAGTCCTACTACGGTCACGTAGCCTCTTGCTGCTCGAAGGGCTATTAAGAGGCCGGCTATTGGCCTTCCATTTTGGCCCTTTTCAGCCGCAATGAAGAGTACAGAAAAGCCTTCCAGTAGGGGTGGAGACCTCAACCATGTTTCCTGTAAACATAATATGTCTAGCTCATGCAGATGTGGGATAGCATTTCCGAACAAATGAGTGAACCCCTGTGTGTTCCAGCTGCAGATTTTCACCGTACTGCCTGAGACCTGCAGATGATGTTTTACTTTGGCTAGCGAGGGCTCCAGCCAACCAGCTCAAATCCTCTACAGCCAGATCTTGACCTTCTGTATTTTGCCAATGATTTTCAGTGTTCATATTTTCACTGGCCTTCTGAGATGTACACATTAAGCGAGAGGGTCTTGCTTGAGGGTTGTGACTCTGGTTGGAGCTTGTTTCATTGTATGTTCCTTTTCGGCTGAGAGGCCTGGGAATCTGGCCATATTCGGGGTCTGTCCACCAGTAAGGTGGAGCTTGGTACCGTAGGCTAGCTCTCAACGTAACCTGCAGTGCCTTGATTAACGACCTTTAAGTGGAAGCCCAATGCTAGAAAATTCAGGTGTTGTGACAGGACCGTACTTTTCTTACCTGCAGGCGCGAAATGTAATAAGATTCTATCTGGTCTTAGTTCATCTGTGACTACCACCCAGAGAATATCCCTAGATTTTATATGGGTAAGATTCGGAATGGAACTCAGCAGCCAAAGAACATTGGCTCTGTTCAAGACCAGGTTATCTTTAAATATCAGTGTTCTTTCCAACGCTACCATAGATACTCCAAATTTTCCCTTGCTCTGCCCTTCAGTGTTTAGCAGAACGTGCGCATTAACCCCAGTCTTTTCAAAGTCAAATTTAACCTGCCGCCCAGGAGGTGGTTGTTATGAAAGATTTCTTAATTGTGGGTAATTTTCCTTCCATGTGGCAACCCCTAAACTTTTTGCTGTTGTTTTCACCAGGATCTAGACTTTGCCAGAGAAGTGCAGCCTTCTGCCGCACTCCTCTGGGCATTCGCTCCATTCTTACGAGCAAACTGACATGCCCTTAAGACAGTCAGTACTGGGAAACCTTGTTTTCCGTAGTTTCTTTATCATGTTGCAGCTTTCGCGCAACATGGCACAAGAGGGCACTGTAAGCTAAATTACTGCTCTCTTGGGTCTCTAGCCTTCTACAGGCCCTACATACACTCTTTGGATTGATAATGAACGGTGCAAGTGAATCACGGACGGGACTGGTGGCAGCGATCCTTTCTTTGTGTTTTGGAGCTCCTTTTGGCGTTTAAGCGCGTTTCTCGCGCTTAGCCCAAAATGATGGCCTGGCTCCCAAAATGGCCAAACCACGAGGCTCTTTGTCCTGTCCGCTGACCATTTTGCCCCCTTCACCTTCCCCCAGGTCGAGCCGACTCGGGGCCTTCCTTATTTGGGCATGTACTTTCCCGCGAAACACAGATGCTTTCGTGGGCTTCTACAGGTCTTGTGTGTGCTCCAGGATGTGGGCTGGGATGTCTGGTCCCAATACACATCCTGGGTGCCAGAGAGTCTAGGGTGGTGTGAATTCCTGGGACCTCTCTGGTCCGTGATAGGTCCACGTATGGTGTGAGTGTTTTGTGAGCAGTTCTCCCATTGGGTCCCCTCCGTTTTGGCGCGAAGGGAACCGTGGATAAGAGGGGGCTGGAAACACCACTACCATGTCGATCTCCTGAGTTCTCACGAACGAAGGAATACAGGAGCCAAGTATCCTGCAACTACGAGGCTGAACCGAGGAATCGCTGGTGACCCGCTGAAGGACTGCTCCTGGCGGTTCTACGTGATTTCGCCGACCTGTTTTTGGTGTATGCGTGTATACACTCCTCTGCACTACTGTCGCTTGGTGAAACCCTTTCTACCTCTGATCGAACTAGAAGGCCTGTACTGGTACTTCGACCCCTTGGAATAGTGGGAAAAACTATTCTCTGCATCTTCACCATCTCCTGCACGTAAGGTCAGCAAGTCCTGATCATGAATCCCACAAGGCCTCGAGCTTTACAGGACAAATGGTCAGGCCCTTACATAGTGGTGGAGCCCCTGGGTGAGGTCAACTATTTAGTGGACCTTGGAAGGCCTGGACAGGCTTCAAAAGTATTCCACGTAAATAGGCTGAAGTCTTTCGTCCCAAGAGTCGAAATCGCAGCGCTGCTACTGGCTTCAGATGTTGAGGAAGAGGAGTCTGAACCTCTCCCCGACCTGTTGCAAAGCAGTCCTTCAGATAGCTCCTTTGAGGGTGTCCGAGTGGCCCCTCACCTGACCTCTGATCAGCAGGTTGAGGTGAAAAGTTTGCTTAGGCAGTCTTCCCCCCTGTTTTCACAGTCGCCTGGTTTAACACCTTGGTGCAAACATAACAATGACACAGGAGACAGTGTACCTACCAAGAGTAGGGGATACAGGATGTCAGACAAAGTACGGTCTTACATTAAGACCGAGGTCAACAAGATGTTAGACCTTGGGGTGATTGAACCCTCTAGTAGTCCTTGGTCCAGCCCTGTGGTTTTGGTTCCAAAGGCAGGCACTTCTGAATTGAGGTTCTGCGTGGATTACAGGGCTCAGAATGCTGTCACCAAGACAGATGCACACCCCTTGCCTCGAACAGGTGAGCTGGTGGATACTTTGGGTGCCTCCAAGTACCTCAGCACGTTTGACCTCACTGCTGGCTATTGGCAAATAGCTTTAGCAGAACATGCCAAGGAGAAGACAGCGTTTTCTACTCCAGATGGCCTTTACCAATTCAGGTTAATGCCGTTCAGGTTGCAGAATGCACCTGCCACTTTCCAGAGGCTTGTGAATCATGTGTTGAATGGGTTGGACGAATTCTGTCTTGCATATCTGGATGATATAGCAGTTTTCAGTGCCACCTGGGAAGACCATGTGAAACACCTCGGGATTGTGCTCCAGGCTCTTCAGAAAGCACACTTGACCATAAAGGCTAGTAAATGCCAGATTGGACAAGGCTCAGTGGTTTACCTTGGACATGAAGTAGGTGGAGGGATGATACAGCCTCTTCCCAGTAAAGTACAAGCCGTACAAGTCTGGCCTACCCCCACTACACAGACCCAAGTGAGAGCCTTCTTAGGACTCACGGGGTATTACCGCAACTTCATGGCAGACTATGGCACCATAGCTGCCCTCTGACTGCCCTCACCACTCCGAAGAAACCCAAGAAGGTAACTTGGACCGACAAGTGTGAGGAGGCCTTCAACGGCTTAAAAGAATCCTTGTGCCAGGCCCCTGTTCTCAGGGCCCCTGATTATCAAAGACCTTTTATTGTGCAGACGGACTCCTCTGACACTGGGATAGGAGCTGTACTATCGCAAGTAGATGAGAAGGGTAAAGAACACCCTAGTGGTTGTATTAGTCGCCAGTTTAAGGACAGAGAGCTCAGATGGTCCACAGTGGAGAAAGAATGTTTCTCTGTTGTGTGGGCCCTACGGAAGCTGAGGCCCTACCTCTATGGGACCCACTTCACTGTGCAAACTGACCTTAAGCCCTTAAAGAGGCTAATGAACATGAAGGGAGAGAATCCAAAGTTGCTTTGGTGGTCCATAAGTCTACAAGGCTTCGACTTCACTATTGAGCATAGGCCAAGTGTCCAACATAGCAATGCTGATGGGTTGTCCAGAATGTTTAACCGACCTGAACAAGAGACTCATCCAGGGGTGGATTAGTTCCCCCTGTCCATAGTCTGGGAGGGGCGAGTGTTAGGAAAGATTTCTTAATTGTGGGTAATTTTCCTTCCATGTGGCAACCCCTAAACTTTTTGCTGTTGTTTTCATCAGGATCTAGACTTTGCCAGAGAAGTGCAGCCTTCTGCCGCACTCCTCTGGGCTTTCGCTCCATTGTTACGGGGAAACTGACATGCCCTTAAAACAGTCAGTACCAGGAAACGTTGTTTTCCGTAGTTTCTTTATCATGTTGCAGCTTTCGCGCAACATGGCACAAGAGGGCACTGTAAGCTAAGTTACTGCTCTCTTGGGTCTCTAGTCTTCTACAGGCCCTAGATACACTCTTTGGATTGATAATGAACGGTGCAAGTGAATCACGGACGGGACTGGTGGCAGCGATCGTTTCTTTGTGTTTTTGAGCTCCTTTTGGCGTTTAAGCGCGTTTCTCGCGCTTAGCCCAAAATGGTGGCCTGGCTCCCAAAATGGCCAGACCACGAGGCTCTTTGTCCTGTCCGCTGACCGTCTTGCCCCCTTCATGTTCCCCCAGGTCGAGCCGACCCAGGGCCTTCCTTATTTGGGCATGTACTTTCCCGCAAAACACAGATGCTTTTGCGGGCTTCTACAGGTCTTGTGTGTGCTCCAGGATGTGGGCTGGGATGTCTGGTCCCAATACACATCATGGGTGCCAGAGAGTCTAGGGTGGTGTGAATGCCTAGGACCTCCGTGGTCCGTGATAGGTCCACGTATGGTGTGAGTGTTTTGTGAGCATATCTCCCATTGGGTCCCCTCCGTTTTGGCACGAAGGGAACCGTGGATAAGAGGGGACTGGAAACACCACTACCATGTCGATCTCCAGAGTTCTCACGAACGAAGGAATACAGGAGCCAAGTATCCTGCAACTACGAGGCTGAACAGAGGAATCGCTGGTGACCCGCTGAAGGACTGCTCCTCTGCACTGCTGTCACTTGGTGAAACCCTTTCTACCTCCGATCGAACGAGAATGCCTCTACTGGTACTTCGACCCCTTGGAATAGTGGGAACAACTATTCTTGGCATCTTCACCATCTCCTGCACGTAAGCCTTCGGAAGTGTCTCTGGGCCATCCAGCAGACTGACCAGCCTACCCAGGAGTCTTGCTCTGTAACCGCCGTCAGGTTGTGTTGTATTACGAGTCCTTGTCACTCTCACACGATTCGTACACTTGGCATTCCCAGGTCTGAAGTGAGCAGTGTACATTGGGCTGAAATACACACGGCCGCACTGTCGCCCTGCTGTGGTGACAAACTGTGCGGGTTCACTGCGTTTGGAACGTCCTCAACTCAACTTCTGCTGCTGCGGAATCTACACGACGCTGAGACGTCCCCTGCTCGTATCTGAACCTGCCAGCACCGAAACTGACACGGAGAAGCCTGGGTCTGCCTGCATCGGGGACCGGTGAGTAGCATCGCTAGGTACTGGTCGCCCTCCTGCAGTAGTCCATAGCTTTTCCCTGCTGTGTCTAACAGCACGCCTTTCCGTACTTGCACTCTGTTTCTGCCCACAGTGGAGGCTGCGCTTGAGTTGCGGAGCTCTGTTCATCTTCATTTGTTCATCAAACTAAACTGCCTGATTCCCTCGAAGAGACTCCCCTTTTGCCCGTTGGCACCAGCGTGTGCAGGTACTTTTGAGCGCAAGGCTCCACTCTTCGTAGGGCTTGGACTTCCTTTTAGTTAGGTGCCTCTGAAGGCGGACTGGGTCTAATTATTATTCACACTGCCTGTTTTCCTCCCCCATCTAGGTGGTCTACACATTTCGTGCGTCTAACTCGTTAGACTTGTTTGTATTTGTATATATATTGTATTAGATTTGTATGTGTTGGTTTACCTGAGTTTTATTGTGATTTCTCGCTACGGTCAATGTTACAAAGGCCTTGTAATAAATGTGTCTATATTTTTAATATAACACCTGCTTGGAGTAATTTGTAAGTATCATTGCTTTGTGTGCGCATTGCGGGCTTTCAGACACCCTCACCCCTCTTGAGACCTAGTCTTGACCGCCGCGATCGCTACCTTGATTGCTCTGGCTTGTCCAGAGGTTACCCTGTTCCAAGAAACTAGGCTGGCCTTCTGAACCTCTGCCCCTCCAGGACAGAGTTCAGAAATCCATCTTAACAGTGGGATTATTAGAGTACTGCCTTTTTGCAAGGCCTTTAGGGGACCCGCTCTTTTTTCTTCCAGTGTTTTAAAATTCCTGTAATTTTTGAAACTTTCATTTAGGCTTTTTCCCAGTATGGAGTCTTTATTGGCCCCTTTTTCTTCCAGGATGAGCGAGTCCAGGTATGAGTAATTTTCAAGACCACTTACAGCAAATATTGTTTTTAGTGATTGTATTTGATTGGGTGGAACCGTCAATAGTCCCACTTGCTCCTTTAGGGTGGCCACTGGACATATAACTGTAGCCTTGCTCGACCTCTCATAACCCTCTCTCCTGCCCGCTTCTTGTTGGTCAGGATGAATAGAACAGTCTGCCTCTGAGTTAGACGCCTCCTCATCTTCGACAGAATATGTCGAAAGATTTATCAAGTCTATCGACTGTTCCTCCACAGAGTCCATTCGCTGGGACTCCGCTGGGCTTTGATGGGTCTTGGCCGGTACCGATTATAGCGATTTTAGGGCCTCTAGGCGTGTGCTGGCTCCCTGTGCTACAGAAACTGACGGCTTAGTGGGCAGTATATTTTGGATACATTTTCTGGCCCCTTCGCCCTCAATTTGGATTGCTTAGAGGCCTCTATACTCCTAGACTTGGCCACTTTTTTTTCTTCAAAATAACTCTCTTGGATTGGGGTGATTTGATATTATCTTTATCTGATGTGAAGAATTTTGAGAAAATTCCATATTTTCTAGCTTGATCTTGCAAGGGTCTCTGAGGACCCGTCCCAGCTAGGGTTCCTATCGACTCTGTATTTGGGGCCTGATTTGTTTCTGGCTGGTGGTGTTGGGATGGCTTTGAAGAAAACCCTGAAGCCAGAGCCGGCTCCCTCCCAGGTACCCCCCCTAATCGGAGGTATCTGCAAAAAGTCTTAGGTCCCCAGCATGTAAACTTGATGTTTGTAGTTGGGAGACGTCTTCCACTTCTCCTGGGCCAGATGTAGCAGGCGGAGACGTCAAGTTGATTGAACCAGGGGGATATTTGGGGCCTGGGAATTCTGAAAAACTTCACTCCTCCTCGTGTTCTTGTCAATTACGGCCGTTGAAATAATAGATTGCAGGATCTTTGTAATTTCCTCTTTGTTCTTATCTAGGTTTCCCTGTACACCTGTCACAAAACCCTCTAAGAATATAAATGGTGTGTGGAGCATTGCTATTACTGTAGATTGATTTTAATATGCTTACTCATTGTTTCATGTAGTTTCATGAATGGGGTCGAGAGTTAAGGTCAGGGCTGCAATCATACCAGTATCAATCGGAGGCGAGGGGCGAGGGGCCTGGTGTTCCACCTGTTGTTCTGCTTGATCCAGTAAGAGATCCTCATCCGTTATGGATCGATTTTGAACGGGGGAATGCAGCCTTCTAATCCGCTCGGTTTCCCCTAATTAATTAATCCTTGATTTTTTTTTGTCATGTGGGAGTTTACTTGCATGATGGGATCCGCTCTTCTTTTAAGAAAGGGATTCCCTCTCTCAGTCCCTATTTTGATAGGGATCTAGGGTTTGGTTTTTAAAGGACACCCTCCCATTGTAGCCGACAAAGATCAGGAATGCAGTGCCACTTGCTCCAACATGCTCCGCAACATGCTAGCTCCAGCGACAGGGGCACATAGATGCTGGTTTTTTGATAAGTAAACTGTGCTGTAGCCGAAGCTGTTTTGGGCAGCAACCCTCTCGGCTGCCAGCACTGCTTAGACCCAGGCAGCACTGGTATCTTCTCAGTGGGGGTTCCAGATGTCTTGGCAAACCTGTAAATTCTTGGGGGCATAGATAAAGGCTTTCCCCCCACCTGTCAAACGAGGGGGATTGGGCCCGAAGCGAGTCCGGGACCATCTGACCAGGTATTTTACCAGATATTTTACTAGGTGGTTTGCTGTGATTAGAATGAATTAACACTGGCGTCTCGGAGGTCCTAGGTAAAAGACCCTCATCCTGCACCCCGGTCTGGTGTAAGCACATCACGGATGCTCGCTTCTCTTCAGTTAGACCACATTGGAATTTTTCTGGATGAGGCAACTGGGCCTGTGATGTTTTGACTTCCAAGTGATCTGATTGGGGGTTGACGACAAGACAATTGACATTCGTTGGATCGAGAATGTTAACATGGGAAGTTGTTTCAGTGTTAGCCGAACCTCCACCTCTAATGCACATCCGTTGACTCTTTTGGCCTTATCTTCATTTTGAGCCTCTTGGGCCGGGCATTCCCAGCCGGCTATGTTGTTACCGCTGGAGTGACCCCATACTCCTCTCGAGGTACCCTCAGCCGGAACGAGTTCACCCTCGCCCTCGCTAGCAGTCTCTAGGTTCGTATGTGGCGCCATGTCTTCTATTACAGTAGGCGCAGGGGCTGGCCAATCTGAGTATAACCAAGCAGAACATTGCTTCCAGTCAAATGGGGGCGAGGCCAACGAGTTCTGCAGTGCCCACCTTTTTCTGTTTTTAAACCTTAAGCTCCGGACTCAAGTCCAAAAAGTAAAAAAACGCACCACCATCCAAATGCTGAATCCGCCTAAATGATAATTGATGGCAGTGTGTAATGCAGCGGAAAGTGTAAACCACAAAACATGAACACGCTGCCAGCACTGCTTACCTTTTACATTCTGCAGATCCTTTTTGCACAAAGTTTTAGTAAGGAATAATCAGGATGGAGAAGGCCACAGGTTACCTTGTCAGCTGGGTGCTCGGCACTGCTGGGCAGCGAGAGCTATTCTGAGAAAGTTGTCATGGCAAACTACTTGAGAGCCCCTAGTGGATGTGTCAGGCTGCATCACCGCCTGCATGTTTCATGTCTTTCCATGTTGTATGACCACCATGTCTCATACCGTCTCCAGCGTGCTGGATCCATTCCTGTTACTCTGCCCAGCTACCTACATCATCTTTCACTACATCAGCCCAGGAGATTGTGGGTCGCCCCTCCCAAAACATGTGTAGGGAAAGTAGTGGCTAAATGTAAAGTACTGAATAAGATTCAAATCAATTATTCAGGCGAGTTTGACATTAACACTGCCCTCCCCAATTATTATTTGGGATCATTTCTTTCATACTGTGCATTTAGAAGTGCATTTGAGCCACAGCATCACTGGACTGGTTGGTGCTCTTACAGTGTAATGATCTTGAGGTACAAATGCTTGTAATTGCTGTATGTGGAAGCCAGCACACTGCAATGAGCCCATCAATGTTGTAGGTCCAATGTTAGTGTTTAAACATTCCACACCAGCAACTCAACAAATCTGAACAAAACGTCAGCACCTTATTTCCGCCATACCTTTAGTGCACATATTTATTTATTTATTTATTTATTTATTTATTTATTTGGACTTTTATAACACGCCACATGCCAAAGGGCCACAATCAGCACAAAACCACGTCCCAACCTAGAGTCATTGCCAAAACATAACATTAATTATCAGCAAACCACCACTCCGTTTTCACAATGCCCCTTAACAGATGTTGTCTGCTGCTACAATGCCCCAATAAAGGTGCATTTCCAATGTTCACAGTCCTTCCTTTGTCAATGCACTGACACCAATTGGGGACATGATAGCAAGGGGCCAAAGACCATCACGACGAGCGAGACATGAAGAGTGAGACAAAAAGAAAAAACGTCAGGTACACTTTGAAAGCGAGTCAAATGAAGAACTACACAAATAGAGGGGGACACAGAGAGTAAAATTACTAGAAATAGGGTGGGTGGCGCTGTCGGTCAAAGAACAAGAGACATTTCTGGACCCTGCTGAGGCCATGACCCCACCCACTTAAACCCAGGCTGGTGAGTACCTGCACTTTTCTTTCCATTTCAAGCACTGGCAACAAGTACCATTAGGAATTTCATCTTTGCCAGGCACTATTGTGTCAAGGAAAAGGAAAGGTGTCAAGGAAAGGTGAAAAAAAGCACAGTGAACTGGTGTTGGGGGTCTCTGGGTGCCCCCAATGCGTGCCCGCGAGCCCCTCCACCCACAGACTCCACACGGACACGTCTGTGTGCTTCGGGCTCCCCGGTCGCTCTAACGCGGCCGGGAACGCCCCGTTTATTTAAGGCGCACGCGGCGACGTGCAACGTCACGCCGCCGCGTGCGTATCCCCTCACGGGGCAACGCCACACTCCTCCTTTTTCCGGGAGGAACAATAACAAACAGACACGTCAAAACATAGCACTGCACACAATGTCACTTGCGAACTTACAAGGCCCATGCCCCCTTTTATTATCAGCCTCCCAGGTCCCCTTCACTCCGGAACACAGTCAATCGGCCCCAGCACGTAGTCTCCGAGGTAGGCAGGTCTCCCTCGCCCAGCCCTCTGGGGGTACCTCCCACCTACCTCAGCCGCCGGACTCCCCGCTGCTCCAGTGCCTCGTTCTGGTGACCCCACGAGTTCCCCCCGGGGGGGATCTTCATCCGGGAGGACAGTCTCATCCGGGTCAGGCGGGAGTTCAGTTCGAGAGTCCCCCAGTTTCTTGAAGAAACTCACATTTCGAATGACGGCCGACTTCCCGTCCGAGGCCGTTACCATCGATCCCTTTACTGCCACTACGTCCAGCGGCTCGGGTTCATATGGGAGCGAGAGCTTTCCGTGGGGATGCCGATTCCTGATCAGCACTTCGTCGCCCGGTTCCAGCCGCTGCGGACGAAGACCCCGCCGTATGTTTTCTTGATGTGTCCTTGCCTGTCGCTCCGCTTCCACCCGTTGGTCATCTATTACGCCGGGTACCTTTTCCTGTACCTCCGGGAGGAGACCTCGGGGGCACCTTCGGAATAGTGCTTCAGCCGGGGCTACCCCAGTCGAGGCGTGTGGGGTGGTGCGGTACACTCTTAGAAACTGGTATAGCGCCCGCTGGAGAGGCTGGCCTTGTCCCTGGGCTATCCGGAACGTTTTGTTTAATGTCCTCATCAGCCTCTCGGCATCCCCGTTCGCGCGGGGCCACAGCGGGGACACCTTCCGGTGGGCCACTCCACAGCTCTCGAGAAACTCCGAGAACCTCGCGCTCTGGAATGGGGACCCATTATCCGAGCACAGGGTCACGGGAAACCCATGGGTGGCAAAGATTTTCTCCACAGCGCCGACCACGTGCTCAAATGCCACCGACTCGACGAATTCCACCTCCGGGTATCGCGAGTATTCATCGACGATGGCTAGGAAGTGAGTACCCACGGCCGTGGATCCGAAGTCCGCATGTACGACCTCCCACGGGCGGGTCCCACGTGGCATTACTTCAATTTCAGGCTCCCGCTGTACTGGGGAGGCCGCCTGGCACCATACACAGGCCGCTACAAAGTCGTCCACTTTTCTTTCCAGCTCGGGAAACCACACCTTCAGCCTCAATCTCGCCTTCGTTTTGGCGGCCCCTTGGTGTCTCTGGTGTGCCAGGTTGATGACTTCGTGGACCTTGGAGCCCGGCACCACCAGGCGATCGCCCCGCAGCAGCAGGCCCGACTCCGTGAAGGACAGTTCGTCCTTCACCTTCCAGAGTTGCTCGAGGGTCACTTTAGCCTCTTGAGTGCGCCCTGCCACCAACTCCAGCACGGCCTTCCAGGACCCCGACTGCATCGAGCTCCTCAGGATGCGGAAGCATTCGTCGTTGGCCGCAGCACTCTCCAGCTCGGGTAGCGGCATTGCATTGGGGGTGGCGCTCTCGACCACCATGCTGACGTGATCATCGGCTTCCTCCGCACACGACTCTTGTGCGGGTCCGCCCCTGCCCACCGGATGCCTGGACAGGTAGTCAGCCGCATTGTTGGCCCCCGGCCGGTAGATTAGGGTGACGCCATATTCCAGGAGGGCCAGCATCCATCGCTCGATCCTGGCTGGTGGTTTGGAAGAGGATCCGGCCATAATCGGAATCAGTGGTTTATGGTCTGTTACCACTGTCACGGGTCTCCCCAGCACATAGAGCCGAAAATGCCGACAGCCCCACAGAACCGCCAGGGCCTCCCGTTCAATCTGTGAGTATCTCTGTTCGGTCTCGGAGAGGGCCTTGCTCGCGTATGCCACGGGCCTCATTCCCCCATCTTTGCCCACCTGGGTGAGGACCGCCCCGAGGCCAAACGGGCTGGCGTCCACAACAATCTCCGACTCCAGGGCGGGGTCAAAGAAAGCCACTGTGTCATCTGCTGTCAGGGCACCCTTGATGTCCTCGAATGCCGACTGTTCTAACGGGCCCCACTGCCAGATGGTATCCTTTTTCGTCAGGGCCCTCAGAGGTTCCGACCTCGAGGCGAGATTCTTGATGAAACGCCCACAGTACGTCACCATTCCCAGGAAGCTCCGCACCTCTGATGCCGACTCAGGGGGGCGTGCCGTCTTGATGTCTTGGACCTTCTTGGGGTCAGGAGATACCCCGCCCTCCTTGAAGATGAAACCAAAGAACTCAATGGTCGGGCGGAGGAACTCACACTTGTCCTTGTGGAGGGTGAGCCCCAGCGACTGCAGCCTTTCGAGGGTCTTGGCTAGGCGTTTCAAATGGTCAGGTTCAGTCCTAGCAAAGACCAGAATGTCGTCGCTAATGTTTAGGACGCCCTCCAGGTCTGCGAGAGCGCCACGGATTAAGTTCTGAAACACCTCGGCTGCAGACGACACTCCGAAGCTCAGCCGCTTGTATCTATAGAGTCCCCTGTGGGTGGTAAAAGTCGTGATGTAACGGGACTCTGGGTGGAGAACAACTTGGTGATACCCAGCTCGTAAGTCCAACTTCGAGAAAAACCGGGCCCCTTGCACTTCAGCAATGATGTCATCGATCGTCGGGGTCAGGTGTCGTTCTCTCCTGATGGCCTTATTGGGCAGCCGCATGTCCACACAGATTCGGACGGAGTCCGGTTGTTTAGGTTTCCTCGCCACTACGATGGGGGATACCCATGGTGTGGGGCCCTCCACCTTTTCAATTACGTCCAAGTTCACCACGTTATCGAGTTCCCTGTCCACCTGGTCCCTTAGATGAAATGGGATCCGCCTGTGCTTCAGGGCTATGGGCTGTACCGACTCGTCAATGTGGAGCCTCACGGGGTCACCGTTCATCCTCCCAATCCCTTTGAAGATGTCAGCATACTTGTCCAGCAGGTCGTTGATGTCCTCCAAGTATACTGAATAGGCGAAGCTGACTATGCCAAGGGCCTCCGCTGCCGCACAGCTAAGCAGGGTGTTGCTGCTCACCGGAGTCACATAGAAACGGGCCCTGATCTTCGACCCGTCATGTTCCACCTTGGCGACAAACGCCCCGTCAAGCGGCAGGGGCTCACGCCCACCAAATGCGAAGATGCGGGCTCTTGGCGTCGCCAGCCTCGGGGGTGGGTTGAGCGCAGCATAGTGTCCTCTCGCCATTACATTGACAGAGGCCCCCGTGTCGACTAACACCGGGACCGGCGAGCAGTTTACCTCTACGACACATCTCGGCTGTCTTCTGCTCCTCCCCTTGAGGACCTCCATGCTGGAGACGAAGAAGATGTTCTCCTCATCCTCCTCCTCCACTTCTTCCGCCAGCGCCTCCTCGGGTTCCGCTTGTTCCACCTGAGCTACATTCGGCGGGCGGTATTGCCGCGGGGCCCATAGACGTGGCTGTCCTCTCGGAATAAGTACAGGCAGGGTCGCCCTGCACACCCTCGAGAAGTGGTCAGGCACCCCACAGCGTCCACAGATCTTTCCTTTTGCCATGCACTCCGATGAGTGGGGGAGGTCATAGCCGCACTTCTGGCACGACTCCACCGGCTTCCCCGCTCTGTCTCTGGGAGGTACACGGGGTTTTCGCACCCCTCTGCCGCCCCGCCAGACAGCGCACACCTCCTCCGGTCTCGCCGCGCGGGATCCGGCCTCCATCTTGTTGGCACGAGCCTCCGCCACCTCATGGCACCTCCCGAGCTCCAGGATTCTGGGCAGAGTGAGTCCGGGCTCTCTTAGGACTTGTCGCCTCAGCTTGCCAGATGAGCATGCCTGGATCAGCATGGTCCTTATCATGTCCTCCGCATCCCCCCACGCACACCCTTGTGACAGGCGGCGCAGGCGGCCATAGAAGGTGTCAAACGTCTCATCCTCCTTCTGTTTGGCCGACAGCATGACGAACCTTTCGAAGTCCACGTTGGCAAGGGGGATGAAATGCGCAAGGAGGGCGGCTTTGGCTTGATCATAGGAGTTATCCGTTGGAGTTAATGATTCAAAGATCTCCTGCACGGTCGCTCCTGCGGAATACAGCATCGTGGCCACCCTGCTGTCATTGTCCGTGACCTGGGCGGCCCGAAAGTACATGTCTAGCCGTCCGATCCATCTCCTCCATCGGGGCCCCAGGCTGGATGGGGGGCCCGTAGCATCAAACTCCGGAATAGGCTGTAGGGCCGCTTGCGCCCTGGCTTGGGCCATGGCCAGGGGTGGTGGTTGAATCGGAGGGGGAGCGGCACCAACCGGGCGCGCAGGCAGTCCAGACGTCGTAGGACGCGGGGTTAGCTGTGGGGGGTCCTGCTGAAACAGGTCTGCTAGGCCTTCATCCTGCGAATCTTCCGAGGCCGTGGCAGTCGCACCCTCCAGGGCACCGGGATCACTCATAGGCGCAAGCGCACAGGCACCCTCGTTCCAATCCTGAGGGCCGCAACTTGCACTTCTCCCCACACTGCCACCACCCACGTGATGATGAAAGGGTTAAAGGAGAGTACCTCGAGGCGCCTTGTGTCCACGTGGGCCGCAGAAGCGGGAGCGTCATCCCCCACGTGATGATGATGAGGGGGTTGAAGAGGGTCCTGAAGAGGATCCGTGGATAAATGTTCCCAAAAATTGAGCTTTGAAAAGGAATGGGCTGAGAAGGCCCAGCCACCTCAGTCCATCTTCCAGCTACAGCACGACGTCATCGTCTGAAAAATGGCCAAAATATCAAAATTCTGGCATGGGCCTGCGGGTTGTACTGCCCGCAGTCAGTAAATCCAAAAATTAGGCTTGGATGGCCTTCCTACTCCAAACCGGAGCTTTCGGAAGATCCTCCACCTCGTGCGCAAGATGGCCGCCAGCCGCGTGTGGTCCGCGGCCTCAGCGTGATGCGAAACATCCGCGGATGTTTCCTTCGTTGAAGAAAAAATTGTCCGGGATCGCGCTCACCGCCGGGCCCGGGCATCCGACACTCGTCGCCACTGTTGGGGGTCTCTGGGTGCCCCCAATGCGTGCCCGCGAGCCCCTCCACCCACAGACTCCACACGGACACGTCTGTGTGCTTCGGGCTCCCCGGTCGCTCTAACGCGGCCGGGAACGCCCCGTTTATTTAAGGCGCACGCGGCGACGTGCAACGTCACGCCGCCGCGTGCGTATCCCCTCACGGGGCAACGCCACAACTGGGGAGGTAAATAAAAAGAAATGCAGGGACAGAGCTGCAGAGCGGTGGCCTAAACAAAGACACACTTTGGTGGAGGGGAAGGGAATGACAAGTTCTGGGGTTGAAGAGAGGAGAGCAACGGCAGTAAAACAAGATGGCCGACAGAATAAGACCCAAGGGATGCTCAGCAGGGAAGAGAAGAGCTCCAGAAACTGAGAGCAGTAGAGCTGTAAAAAGGGATGACTGCCGTGGCATAGCCATGAGGGCTACTGTGGCCTTGCTAGCACGATTAATACCTTCTCTGGAACAAGATGCAGTGGCATCCACAGGGTTCCCTCATATGTAGTCATCACTAGTATGTTTTTAACTCGACTATAACTAGTACACCCCAGCACACTTCAATATAGCCTGGATATCGGGCATTATGTATCCCACAATTAGAAAGCCTCCTTAAACATTACTTCCCAGGGCGACCCTAGTACTAGACCCAAAAGCACAGGCCTTTTATTTGTTCCAGACACAGCCTGTAGCCTTCGTATGCGCACGCACACCCCTATGTATGTTTAACAAACTGTGTAAACGCCCTGAGGATTTTCTCTTCATTTCTCTGGAGCTGGTAACAAGTGCTTCATTGACGGATGTGTCATTTTACATCTGTCTGCCTCAGTCATCAGTAAAACCCCACATGAAGAGGGTCATTGTTTTTGGACTTCTGCAGTTGTCCCGCCCATCAGCCGCTCGCATAATCGTTTTGGCGTCACTTCTAGCCAGAATGATTCATAATTTGTGTCAGGTTTACCACGTGACCTCCGTGTTCCAGGGTTATAATTATACCCCTGTCTATCGTGAGTCAACTAATTGAATTCCGGTCATGACGCGGTTATTGAACTCCTTTTACAATGTTACCCGAACCATTTGCGATCAAACATGTGTGCTTCTGCTTGATCACATAAATTTCTGTGAATAAGCTTACATTTTTCCCTGTCCCCATTAATAAATATTTTAGCTACTAGTTTATTTGCAAAAGTGCAACTTTCTCTAGGAGGCAACGCCCATTGAGAATATTCGAGCATGCAGTGAAGCTGGATAGCATTTATATCCACGGTTGTGACCGCGCAGTAAAGATTACTTCGCACTTTATTTAGGAAAATGCAAGGATGTTTTCCTCTGCAAATTCAGTTCTCACTCATGAAAAATCACCACTCATGGCAAATGAAGTGAAGTTTTATTTTTTCTGAAAATGATTGCTAAAACAGGTTTTTTTGCATTGCAATTCGCAAAGAACCTTAACAGTGATATTTCCATCAGTCATATCTCTGAGTTATCAACTTCAATGTTCAAGATATTTTTCAGACCGGTAGCCTTTTTCCGAAGTTGTAGACGAAAACTGGATTAGTCGAAAGCGAGGTATACACGTTTTCAGCTAAAAAGAATGTTTTGATATTTCTGTACATGATATGATGTGATATGGCATTTGTAACGCATCTGTACACAAGTGTTCCTAGGCGCGACAAAACAAGGAGGGAGAAACAAAGGGGGGACAAAATAACTATCTTACTAGGCCTTGCATCATTCAGATCGCGCAAGTGCAGGGAAGAGGGAGGGGAGAAGTGCCAGGGGGGGAGGTGAAGGCAGAAGTGCAGGTAACTCAATAAGTGCAGCCAGCGGGATCGGGTGGCTAATAAGTGCAGAGAGAAGGGACTGTAGGGTTGCAGGTACACACCCTTAAGTGCTGAGGTAGCTCAGAGGCAGTGCAAGAGCAACTGGACATGCAGGAGCTTGGGCCCGTCTTCAGAGGGTATCCAGATGACCAGTGCGCAGAGCACTCTGGTGCATCAGCAGGGGAGAGGAAAAGAGAAAGCAGAAGTGAAAAGGAAGGTTTTGAGCTGCTTCCGGAACCAGAGGTGGTTCTGCTCAAGTTTGAGAGAGACAAGAAGGCTGTTCCAGAGGGAGACCCCAGCCAAGGAGAGAGATCTGCCTCCAACTCTCTGCTTGGAGAAGCGTCTGACCCTCAGGGATTTGGAGGTGGATGAGCGGAGAGCTCGAGAAGGAAGATGTAGACATGCATATCAAACATCTGTAGACACAAAAACATATACATACCCCAACCCTGTCATTAACAGTAGGATCAGAGGGGCAAAACTACCCAAAAGATATTCTGCAAACTGAAAATATATTGCAAAATGCACACAATGATCTGCAGCAACCAACACTCAATAGGGACACTGTAAGTGCGCAGAAGGGTTAGAGGGACAAACGAAATGAAAAACCTCCCACCAAGAAAAACTATTCTGTTAAACACACAATGATCGGACGCACCAAACATGCAGAAGAGCCACAGGATATGTGCAGCAGTGTTAAAAATATCCCACAGAATTAAAGATATCTGCCATATGCACAAGAGGATATGCTGCACCAAACACGCAGTAGGGCTATGTGACAAATCCAGGAAATGTGTTGCCCCTCCCTGAGGGGGAGCCACACCCTTTGGGACTAGGGAGGTGAGCCCACTCAGCTTAACACCCCTATGGGACAGGGCAAGTGGAATCCCACTGAGGCTGACACCCCGCCCCCTTTGTGGACGGGCCATCCCTAAATAGGGATAAGTACCATCCTCCCAGCTGTCACTTATTCAAGTGTTTTAAATGGGAGTTAGTGTATGTAACGACTTACCTCTTGTTGTACAGGCAGCTGTCATAGGTCGATGGACACTGCATCTTTAAGGCAGACACACGTGTACAGGGAGAGAACATGTGGAAAGGAAGGGCAGTATAAGAAAGGGAAGGAAAACAAGTGGATGAATAAAGGAGAGGTCCGAGACATCATCCTGTTGTTGGTGTCTTTATTCCTAGATGAAAGAGGTAAAACAACTGGCGATGAGGCCACATATAGACCCACTGCTACCTACTTTGCACTAGCGATCCCGCTAGATTCATCCCGTCAGTGCCACTGATGTCCATACCGACAGGCCTGCATCCGGAGCTCCAGGGACATCTTTCGCCGCACGTCAATGGACAGCTCGCCCACACGGGCAATCCCGCCATGTTGCTGCTTTGGCGGCGATCCCGTTGCCCATACAAGACCAAGGTGATCCTGCCTGCTACACCCTGCCAGTGATCCCGCCAGGCTGCTTCGATCTGTGACAGACGGCCGAACAAAGACATCCCAGGTGATCCAGCCAGGCTCTCTCCGGGCTGTGACAAGATGCTGCAGTACCTGCCGTTTTCACAACAGGCGATTCTGTCTGTGCCTCCTCACCAGAAATCCTGCAGCCCCCTTTGACAGCCGACGTGAGCTACTCCGCTCTGCCATTTCCTGCCATTTATCCCACTTCGCACGCGGGCGGCAAAGACAGCCCACTAGGCATAACACGACAAGTAAAGTATACAAACGTGAAAGTATTCCATACATAAGGAAAGAATGATACAACACTGAAACACAAAGAATATGTCCCCAAAGGGAGGAACTATAAGTCAATAATGTAAAACAAATCCAAGTGGTTGTCATTTGCTCATGTGGATAGTTCAATCTGGTACCCAATCAGAGCCACGTGGACTGCAGGCTGATAGCACATTGACATTGCCACGGGCTGCACCACATCAGAGTGCCCCGCTCACATGTCCCCCAGAAGTAATAGGCGTACTCAGTACATGTGGTGAGAAACCCAACCCTCACCTGAACCTTCTGCAATGGAACAAGCGGCACAGGACACAGAGGTGCAACAGGCCACCATATCTTCCACGTCCAGGAGCGGCATTCCTCTGAAGACCGCTCTGTTTCTCTGTAATGCCCCACAGCAGCAAAAGCCCATGATGGCTGGAGTGGGTGGAAGACTTTGAAGATTTGTTTAAAGCAGTGGAGAGGACAAGTCGCCTGCACTATCTGAAGTGTTCACCAACCTAGCTGGTAAAGAAATTAAGGGCATTATAAAAACGATCCTCACGGGGGAGAGAAACACGTATGTAGCACTGACTGACACCATAAAAAAACTCATCATATGGCCCAACAGGGACTATGAACGCTATGTTTTCAATCAATGCACACAACAGGCTCAAGAGTCCATTGACCAGTCCATACCGCGTCTACGTCAGAAACTGGTGCATTGCCAATTCTCCCAATTCTCTGGCGATGAAGCCATCAGGCTCAGAGTAATTGAAGGATGTATCTCTTCCAATTTCAGAAAACAATTACTCAAAAACCCCCATCCCAGAGATGAAGTCATAGAGATGGTGAGAATTTACAAGAGAGTTGATGCACATGCGGCATCCATAGAAAGCACTCTGATCAAGGAAACAAACAAAGGTAAAGCAATAGCTGCATTAAAGGCACGAAAGCCAGGACACCACATGCAACTCAAAAGTCGACCACCTAACCGACAACCAAACAGGACCCAAAGACTATTTTTGGGAAGGAAGACCTTTCCCAATGCCGAGAATAAGCCCCATGTCCACCTGGAGACAATGAAGTAGAGGCTATCCACTGTTGCAAAACCGAGGCAGGATAGAATTGGGATATGCACCCGGCCCACAAAGATACGTAAGGGTGGTTGAAGAGATACCGGATAAAGAACCCGACCAAGGAGATGACCGATCCAACCTATAGCTCCCAACTGGGGATGAGTATGACGACCCACCATTCACATATCAGAACTACGCTGAACGTCCGATATAACATTACTACACTCACACACCTAAATTGGACCACGAATATCTGCATGAATACATAAATCTAATCATGATAATCAGGAGGCAGAAGAGGCACCAAGAGTGCTCATCAACATGTGGGACAAAAATAATTGTTTCTTAATAGACACAGGAGCAACTGTAAACATCATGGGGGAACAGGAGTTAATGCAAATGACTGAAAAACAAACCATGTCCAAGTCAGCAGTGAGAATTTTTCAATGGGGCACCACCCAACCACTACATTAAATTGGACAGTTTCAACATACACTGGTGTACAAACATCCCTCGACCAATGCTATAATTCACGTAGTTTACATCCCCACAAAAGGTTGCTGTCTGCTCAGCTACAAGACTGTTAAACAGCTGGGACACATTGACATTCACTATCAAAATAGTGATGTTGTACAGTCCAACTCAAGCCCACAGAGTCACAGGGACTCCACCTGCAGGATGACCACAACCATGCTGTCTAAAGAACCCTTCCAAAACAAATTTCCCAAATTATTCAGTGGACTAGGGAAGCTCAAAGGCATGGTCATCAAACTACACATTGATGACTCTGTATAACCTGTTCCCCAGCACCTCCGGAGAGTGGGATTCCACCTTCAGGAGGCAGTGTCGCAGGAGCTAAATCAACTGCTACAGAATAACATCATTGAACATGCCACTGACCCTCCACCATGGGTCTCTCCATTGTTGGAAGTTCCCAAAGAAGGGGTTAAAATCAGACTGTGTATTGACATGAGGGTTGCAAATACTGCCATCCAACAGGAACATCATCCCAGTCCCGGTATCGAGGACATGATTATCCAACTAAATCATGCCACCACATTCTCAAAACTCGACCTCAATCAGGGCATCATCAATTGGAACTACACCCTGAATCCCGAGTCATTACTGCATTCTCAAAACACAAAGGGCTGCTAAGATATAAGCAGTTAAACATCGGCATCTCTTCCGCCACAGAAATGTTTCAAGAAGCTCTCTGCCAAGTCATCCTCCCCATCAGATCGGCACTTAACTAGAGTGATGACATTTTAGTCTATGGCACATCTCAAGGTGGACACCACCAAGCATTGATGGAGACATGTGCTACACTACAAGCTGCAGGACTAATGCTCAATTTGGCTAAATGTAACATCAACAATAGAAAATGAAAATGTTTCCAGAACATTTTCTCTGATGCAGGGATGACCCCAGATCCCGACATGATCAGCACCATTTCAAACCGAGAAGCCCCCACACAAGTTGCGGATGTGCATTTGTTCCTTGGCATGGCAGGCTACTGTGCCCGATACCTCCGGCACTATGCCTTGCAAACCAAACTACTACGGCATCTCCTACAAAAAGACACTGCCTTCCGATGGACAGAGGAGTGCCAAGAGGCATTCAATAACATCAAGAATGGGTTGGTCGAAGCTAAATGGCTAGCCTATTTTTATCCTACCTGGCACATAGAGATCAACGTAGATGCGAGCCCTGTGGGGTTGCGGGCCATTTTGGCACAAGCAAAAGGCAAATCCTCTCAACCAAAACACATTGTGGCACATGCCAGCAAGGCTCGCTCACCCACAGAAAGAACATACTCCCAGGCTGAGAAGGAAAGCCTTGCTGCAGTCTGAGAATGTGAACATTTCCACAACTTCGTAATCGGGAAGACTTTCACACTGGTCACAGACCATCAAGCCCTAGTATCCCTATTCGGAAACCAATGAACCAAAATGCCACCCAGAATTGAAAGGTGGTGAATCCAACTACAAGACTACAACTACAACATCCTCCACAGACCGGGGGGACCAGAACCCAGCAGATTACATCTCACGGTATCCAGAGGGGGACCAAACAACCAGGAAGGGTGATGTCGAATATATTAACTATGTCACGGCCAATGCACTACTACCTGCTCTAAGGCTAGAGATGGTCGCCCAAGAGTCAGCAAAAGATCTGTCTATAGCCATAGCCATCCAGTTCACAAACAGAAACAAATGTAGACTACTGCATACAATTCCAAATACAACTGAATGCAAACCAAGCAGAGATACACAGACAGACAAAAATACACAGTGACCTTGCTCTGATGAACCACTCAGTCTTACTCAGAGGGTGCCAACTAGTGATACCTCCAACACTGAGAACGACGGTCGTACACACAGCACATGAGGGCCACAGTGGCGCCGACAACACAAAAAAACAACTACGCTGCTATGTGTAGTTCCCATACCTGGACACACTTGTGGAGAATATGATACGTCATTGCCTACTCTGTCAGTGTACAACCAAGGCTGACCTTCCCCTGCCAGTAGAACATACCCAAATCTCAGAGAGGCCATGGGACAGAGTGGCCGTAGACTTTTACGGACCAGTGGACACTGGAGAACACCTACTTATCTTCATAGATGAATTCTCTCGATTTCCCATTGCTAAATGAACAGCAACAACGGTGCATCCACAGGAGGCAGGATTCATTGATGAAGTGCTCAGAGAATGGGGAATCCTGCACACCATCAAGTCAGATAACAGGCCCCCTTTAAATGTCCATTAATTCACAATGTTTGCCAAGCACATGGGGTTTAGTCACCAGAAAATAACACCAAGATGGCCCCAAACCAATGGGATGGCCGTAAGGTTTATTTCCTTGATAAAGAAAACCATTCAAAGAGCATAAATTGAAGGTACGTCCCCCCATCAGGCACTTTGTAGAATGCTAAGAGACTACAGGAACATGCCACACGAGACCACTGGTAAATCACCATCAGAGCTCATGATGGCCTACCAAGTGAACACCAGGATGGTCACCATACCAAAAGGTTGCAGCAATAGAGACACTGAAATAAAGAGAAGAAATGCCGAAAAGAAACACCACACTAAAGAGGTAGCAGATCACAGAAGAGGAGCAAGGCCAAAGGAATTCCTACTAGGAGAGCAGGTGCTCATGAAACAACAAGTACAGAGACAGGCAGACTCTGATACTCCCTCGCAGCAGCAGGAACCTGAGCAGCTATTTCAGTACTAAGACCTCCTGGACCTCCGAGCCCTACCAATATTTATAGCTCTTTTTGGAGTGTGCTCCCCGCTTTAAAGAATATTGTTGAAAGTCAGATATTCTTGGAGGCATTAGACACGCTACTTGCACCAACCACACCAGCTAGTTGCCCTGACGAAGGACAAGAGGTCCAAAATGCATAGGCACTTAAGCACATTGGCATAGGCCAGCACTAAATGGTCATACTGGTTTAATGTAAATACAGTGTGGTTTTTGCCTCGAACTTTGTTTGGTGTTTTTCTTATATTGAACTACAATTCTAGTAAAGACATTTCTACCTTTCATTCAAACATCAAAACTAGCAGATACGCTAGACAAAGGGTGTGCTACCCTCACTGCATGCTTTCTTAGCCTGGGTCCACAGCTTTGATACTATTTTCAATGCCCTGTGCGGAGGCATTCTCTATAAGTTATGCACCCCAAGTTTACACCTCTGATAATTACCACCTCTACTATTAGCTTCAATTTCATTTCACCCTGCAGGGCCCACTCACACCTGTGACTTGAGAGTCCTGATACACACCAAACCCGTTCAACATAGTAGCAATGAAAGGGTCCATGGTGTTGGCAAAAAGCGCGGATCAAGAATGAAAGAGAAATTCATCATATTTCAAACGCCTACTCAAGAACAGTGATGAAGAGACAACAGCGAAGGAACAGGAGATGGAACTAGAAGAGCCACCAGATGACCCATGCACACCTGCGGTCACAGAGAGGAGGAGGCTGCAGGAACAGTGACAGGATCTGAAGACAGGAATAACCAACAATGCCAGAAGCTGTCCTCAGAGAATCATCAGGTAGCCACAGCGACTGGTGGAAGAATGTTGAAGCCAACCCAAGGACATTTGTGCGGGCGTGATGTCATAAGTCAGTGGACACTGCAGCTTTAAGGCAGATCCACTTGTGCAGGGAGAGAACATGTGGGAAGGAAGGGGAGAAGAAAAGGAAGGGCAGAATGAGAAAGGGAAGGAAAGCGAGTGGATGAGTAAAGGAGAGGTCTGGGACATCATCCTGGTGTTGGCGTCTTTATTCCTAGATGAATGAGGTAAAACAGCAGCTGCCATGGTTTGTGAGCCCTTCAGGTGCCATTTTATGTGTGTTGGGTGGAGAATGGGAAGACATCCCAACCCCTCACTGCACGGAAGAAAAGAGACCCAACCACGCTGGAAGAAAGAGAGAGAAGCCTGTGGCGCGAGTGAGCTCCCGCATCAAGACAGACCAAGAGACCTCCTACGGGGAGTTGTGGTATGCAGCAGAGCCCACATGCCGGGCGTGGAGAGTGAAAGTGTGGAGGAGACCACAGAGTGCTTGGTTCCCTTGCCAAGAGCAGGACCAGAGAAGCCTGGTTACAGCGGCTCTTCCACAGCAAGCAATGCTCCATCAGCGACCAAGCACAACCCATAGACAACAATGGAGAACTTGCCAAACCGCAGTTGGAGAGGAGCCATGGCTCCTATAGATTTGGAACCACTAGAAAGGAGCAGAAGGACAGCCACAACGAGTGCTTGCCCCACAGAGCACAGCACAGAGAGAAGAGGTACAGGGTTGCTTTGCAAAGCCGGGAGAGGCAAGCTGAGACTCCAGGGTCGGGTGAGAGACAGTAGGGCCCAGAGTGGTTTCCGAATAGGAGCAAAGAGGCCCCAGCTATCAATGGAGAAAAAGAGAACTTTTGTGAATCACTTGAATTTAACTGTGCTACATGCTAAGAGCCCTATAAACACTTATGAATTAAGACAGCACTTCTGTTTAGGCTTGATTCGAATTGGATACTGAGTGGAAAGCCCTAAACACATTTTGTTGATACTTCATTTGGAACTGTGAACCGGGCGATAAACCCAGAGACATTTGCAAGTGACTTGGCCTAAACTGAACCTTTGGCGAGAAGCCCCTTCTACTACATGGACTCGTTCAGTGGGGGGCAGAAACCAGCCACTCTTCTATCATTTGGTGAGAAGACACTTATGGTATATTTCTGTTTGAGTTAGGTTCTTTCTTTTCCTTTATAGTGGTAAGGCCAGAGGTCAGGCTAGGACAGGGGTCTAGATGGCAGACAGACTTTCTTTTGTGAAATATCCTAACAATAACCCTTTTGAACTCTTTATTTTTTCCTTTAGCATTGGAACTTTAACTGTAGGGACAGTGCAGGGTTTTGGTACTTCAATAAAGCAAATGTTGTGAAAAACAATAAGATGTTAATCTCCTGATTATGGCTTCCATAGCCACAGCTTCCAGATATGAGAAAAAGGCATGGTGGAACAACATGAAATGAAAAACATTCCACAAAATGAAAAATATTCTGCAAAACACACAAGATGATCGACCATACTAAATATACAGTAGGGCCACTATCCATGCGCAATAGGGTCGGAGGACAAAGCAAATTGAAAAACATTCAGCAAAACATGCAAGATGATCGACTGCACCCAACATGCAAGAGGGCCACCATTCGGACCATGTAGGTCAGAGGTACAGATGAAAAACATATTGCAAAAGGAAATTATTTCAAAATACAAAAACGTTCTGTGAGGAACATGAGAAAGAAAAATACACTCCAAAATTCAAATATATTGCAAAATCTACATGATGATCTATTGCACTCAATGCTCATCTGTCAATATGCTTTGCATACAAATGTTATGTTATTTGGCATTTGTATAGCGCCTTATGTATCATTGGTATGATCTCAAAGTGCTGGTAGGTTGAACGCCCTCAGGAACCGCAGATCAAGTCAGTTGAGAGAGAGACAGTCGTAAAGTGCTTGGGTGCTCCAGGTATGTGTGCAGCTGGTGTGGTAGTTGCATGATAGCTGCTTCTTATCGGTAGGTGTGGTGCTGAGGAGATCAGTTGAATGTGTGTTCAGTCTAGAGGGTGGACATCCAGACTGAGTTCTGGCTGCGTTAGGCCCGAGGAGACGCCTAAGCTAGCCGGTATGTGCTAGCTAGCTGTGTTTTATTAGGATGATGGGTAGTTTGATGGGTGATGTTAGCATGAGAACAGCTTTACCAAATGTATCATAGTACTGCTGTGTTCTAGTTGAATGGTGGTGTATAGGAGAGAGTAAGCATAGTAGTGTGATATTGTGGTAATCAGTAAAATGTATGCGACCAGGCACACTCAGTGAATGGTGGGAATACCTTCTAAATTCAACTTTAACACAGTGACGTTATTGGGCACACTCAATGATACAATAGTCTCTTAAAAAAGAAATCAGCTGTATTTTATGTTTAAAGTTATATTCTACAAACATTGGGAATGGCAATGTTCAGAGTTAACCTTCCATTTATGCACCCATTACCTCTCATTCCTGTCATTTTAGCTGAATGACTTCATGGCTAAATCAGATTTCTCAGTTTAAAGTTATTTTTTAAAATATGGTTCCTAATTGTCATTCTATGATCAAGGGAAGCCAAAAGACCAGCTCCTGTGTGTTTACTTTCCATTCCCTCTAGAGGGCCCAGTCTGAGCTGGGATTTCAACTTTTATCTTGGCCCTCACACCAGACCATGTTTCCACTGAGAGACAACAGCAGTGGGAATCCAGAAAAGAGAACATGTCCATGCTGCCATAGATGCGGTTTGTTCACCAGCAGTCTGCATTAGCAACAGTACTTTGAAAGAGCGCTGCATTTTAACATTTTTAGTCATTGAGCCAGGAAAAGACCCGCTACAAATTGAATTTCATACGCATACTTGTCCTTTTAATTTGTTTAGGAGTTGTAGAAAGTGTCATTTACGTTCTATTGTATGTTTGCTGAATCAAAGTTGGGTTGATTATGAAAACTTTCTATTGCATAAGCAAATGTGCCAAATACAGATGTGGGGTGATGTGGTGGTACACGCTGCCAGGCTTGAGGGTTGTTGAAGATGTGGGGGGCATAACTGTCATCTGCCGTGGACTTATTGTTAACCTCACTAAAAGCTGCATGTGTGCCATATACGACGTCATGGGAATCAATCACTGGTTGCAATTTAGGGTGAGGTTAGTTTTTCAAATCTTTAATACCAGCACATGGGAATGCACAGACAATATGGACACCGATATTTGCATATCCGCATATAATTACAATTTGTAAACCGCCCACCCCTAAAGTGATTTCTCTTTATACTTTTTTCATTCCATTATTTTCAGTGCAGTGAGTGGGATATTACCAGGGCCGGACTGGGAACCAAAAGTGGCCCTGGAATTTTTTTTCAAAGTGGCCCCATATTTAGCCGAACGAGCAAGCACAGCGGGTGAGCCCAACCCATCTATGACAGGATTACGAGTATCCTCCAAGAAAATGTTGAATACAATTATTAAAAATAAGTGAATTTAAAGCATGTGTTAAACATATATGGCTTAAAAAGGCATGTTTTAAATAAGTTCATGATCTCTCAAAGTAGAGAAGGTAGTGTCCTAAACGTATGAAGGTATTGCTTCCTATAGAGCTACACGCTCCTACTGCTTGGGTGGGTGTCCCCATCGTGGTCCAGGTCTGGAGACATGGGCGGCGCCAGGCCTTGGCTTGGGAGGGCTGAAGCCCTCTGACTTTGAGGCAGATGGTAGCACTAGTTGGGCTGCCCAGCAGGGAGTTCCTATGGCAAAGGATTGCGATGGCAAGAGCGTGTCATATTTCTCACGTGGGAGAATGGATTTACATAATTAACTTTGCGACAGCAGCAGAAAACATACAGAGCCAGAGGACAAAAGCCTGACCGGGCCACGATAAAAAAAAACTATGATGAAGCCAACGGACTGCCTCAACTTGCAGATGGCCTACTCCTCCAGTGATTAGCATGGCACTTTGGAATTAAACAGCCCCTGCATTGGGTTGAAAGATGCATCTCATGGGCAAAAGGAGAATGAAATAGGTATGCAGCCTCATGGGCTCAGATGCGGGGCCGAAAGCCCAATAGGTGGATGGCTCCATGCATGATCAGCTTTCAAACGTGTCATTCAGCCCCCTCACACTCCCTCCAAACTTTGAGACTGGCTCCACCCATGCCTGGAAGGCAGTTCTTGGGTAGATGAGCCAGTTCACATTGCTCCAGTAATCAAGCGTACAACTATTTTGAAGTTAGGTGAATTGGTGCACCATTGTTTTGTGAATTATTATAATGTGGGTGAATGGGTTTCGCCACAGATGTCAGCAGGCCCTCATTTTTTAATAACTGTCCATGTGGTAGAGCTCACTGCTCTCGTAAACCCACAATGTAGGATCTGATCGCCTTGCCCCTTTAAGAGACTACCCTGCACTGGACTGGAGGGGAGCACAAGCCAATGCCTCTCGAAAACCCCATATTCTCAAAATGACCCTCGCGTGGGCAAATGGTGCCCAATGTCACCTATCAGCAGGCAATGCTCATGTGTCGGGGAGTTCTGTGTGATTTACCTGAAATAAATGTTTCCGAGTTACAAGAGAGCTGTTCGGCCTAGGAAGATGAGACCGGTCCTTTTCCTACAGAGCATTTCGCACATTCTTTCTGCTCCCAGGAGCCGCTGCTGGAGACCTTCTGAAAATCACCATTTGTTCGCTTTCAAAGCCCTTTCCTCTAAGTGGGTGGTACAATATTGGACTGTGGGTGAGGCTGCGGACTGAAAAGCCTCAATGATAGCCTGCGTGCTGTGTGCTTGGAGCCGACTATGCCCCATGGCACTGAGAGTAATGCACAGGGCTGTGCCACTTTATAAGGACCAAGTTAGTGATGAACTGGGCTGTGACCCTTTAAAAGTGACCCTGCTGACATACACTGCTCGGTTTGCAAAGGGAGGGATAGGGTGTTTGAATTAATCATATTACTTAACATAATTCTGAACAAGAGTGACCGAGATCTGTAGCCCCTGCCAGCCCATGCAGAATAAGTCTGTGCCATGCATACGAAATGCACGTACTATACCTACGCATACCTACGCCTGCCATGGAAATCGCTTTAGCAGCTCACATTACATACAACCCAGCATCTCCACCCAGCACCCTCTCCAACCCACCTATACCCACAACACTAAGACAAAGACTCAATACTTGCTTGCTTGTTTGAAATTCGGTATATTCTCTTTGCTGGTCAAAGTAGCATCATGTAACAAAAAAGTCTGCTGCATGCCACAGTCACATACTGCGTGACAACTGCGACGTCACATACTGATGTAGAGTAGGGTGGGCATAGCAGTCAGTAACAGAGCTAGAGCACACAGAAGGACCCAGTCCATTCAGATAACCTGTGTGACCAACAGGCACAGGTGTACGCCCCAATAAAAAGCTTGATCACACTGCACGGGCATGGTCCAAGTGAGAAGCCACCCGCCCCCGAAGCCTTGTCTTTTATATATAAATGCACAGCTGCTCCTATAGATGCATGAACTAATTTAGCTTCTGGAGGCTTGTGTTCAGTGCGCGCTACATGAAGGTATCATCGTCATGAAAGACCCCATTAAGTAAAAACAGTCTATCATATTGATCCGGACAGTTCCAGTCTCTGATGCATGTGTGTGCTTTGGGTTTTGTAAAAGGTCCCGCATGCACAGTTCATCGCCAAGCGGAAAAAACCTAGGATGGGGGGCGCAGGTATCATTGGGCGGTGCTGCCCTGAAAGGCATAACCATAGTATTGCTATTACTTCTGCAGTTGTCAGTGGGTGAGTGCCGTTTATAGCACTTAGGAAATTGGCACATGTCTAATCTTCAATTAGACAGAGAATATGCTCAAGGTAAGTGTGCCCTGCCTTTTTTGTCTCATGTGTTTCTAAAATCCAACAGCAGGACGGAAGAGAACATGCTTCCAGGATAAATTCAAGCAAAGTACAAAAGACTCAGTGGACTCTCTTGTACAGTAGCATTTAAATATGTCTATTTGCATAAATGGTAGGCATGAATCCACTGTCCCTGTATTAGGGCAAGCTGAAGATGTGTTATGGCTGCAAGAGGCAATTTCAACATATTTGAGTCCCCCCCTTGCCTTACACAATACGGGAGTGCTGGAGCATTCAGGATACCAGGAGCAGCAGCACTTGTGTGTGCACGATAGCGTGATTACTGGCTGGAAGTGCTGGTGCATGCAAAATACTGGGACCCTGGAGCATGGAGTTGCCATGAGCACTGTTAGCAGCACACACATGACACCGGGCATTACCAGCACATGCACTATCCAGGGAGTGCCGCGGCCAGATGTATGCACAAATACCCATCATCAGCTACAGATCATGAGTAAAAATCAACCCTTACTTGACATTTGTGATTAGCTAGAGGTGCCAGAGCCAGAGAGCACTCTGCTGCCTGGCCTGGTATGGCCTAATGCAGCAGCAGCATTTACATCAGCCTACCTGAAAACGTCCACAGAGCACCTTGGTTAATTAATTGTTTGAAGAAATTTGCCCATGTAAGGGCATTCATATCTCTACTACAGTGCCCACCTAAAGGGGCCTTCAAAACTCTATGCATCATCCTGACAGGAGCGTATTTGAATAATCGCCACAATTATCGGTCTGTCCTCCTCACAACGCCTAACAAACCAACCATTGGGGTCACCCAGATCTGCAACTCTGGTACTAATTCAGGCTGACAAACCAAATCATCTCTGCGGCGGAGGTAGGACTATTACCCACCTAGGCCCCAAAATGTGCAGTGATCGCCCTCTGAATGTAAGAGAAGAAAATATGATTCAGTGCTGTACAGGTCTTTGAGGCCTTGCTTCTCCTCCAATTCATCAACCTTGATTTCTAACTGCAGGGCCTGCAGTCTTTCACCAACCCCCACCCCCTCATCCCGTGCACTGCCCACCCCACCACACCAAGTTCTGATCCATATCCAACAACCAATCCGCCATCTCATGACAGCATTCATCTATCATAGGGCCTTGCACTGTGACATTCCCACCACAGTGACAATTGCAATGAACTCTAACTTTGCTAAATGCATTTAATCATATGTTATGTAGCATATCGTTAAATACTTGTTGTTAAAGTGTCTGTCCTCCACTATTGGAATGCAACAAGGATCGCTGGAAAAGCATTGGTAAATCCCCTACCCCCCATGCCTTCATGTCTCAGCCTCCTTGTTTACCCCGCTCAGTTTTTCTTCTGCGCTTTGAAACAGTTTGCTCTGCATGTAGCGCTTTACGCATTTACAATTAATAAATGCAAGATACCAGCCCAGGAGTAGTATTGGGACATACGTGAGACAGGGATTTCCAGGACATGTGGGATACTGAAAATACTGTTACCGTACATGCAGGATGCCAGTGATCGCTGCACAGATACTTATTAAAGAAAAAGGCATGCACTTTGATGATAATTTCAAAAAAAGCTGTTAACAAGCACAGCAACAGTGAGTGGAGCGGTCCTAAATTGCAGGGTGCTTTCCAATGACTGATTGAGCGGGGTAGGTAACCAGACCCTAAAACCCACCCCCACCGGCACTGAGCAATCACAATCCCACTCCTCTCCACCGTCTGCAGCCATTCCGAGGCTCGAGCTCCAACACTGCCGCCCACCGGCACCAAGCAATTTATCTATTTAATAATGCACTGACCTGAGTACAATACTGCCCTGCCCCACTCGCCATGCCAGTCGCCATTGTCAGATTCAGAGAGCAATCTCAGTCAGAGCAGTGCACTGAGACATGAGGTCTCCCGACTGCCAGCTGTGCGCAGCCCTGCCCCTGCGCAATGTGTGCAGCACACCATGTGATGCAACATGAATTCGAGTGAACACAAACCAGGGCCGCAGACCCGACATGCGCGGTGCTCTGTCCTCAAATGCGCAGGCGCAAGCCGGCCCATCCTCAACCCTAGGAAGAAAAGAAATGCGTAGCCAATTTCATGCAAGCCACCCAGGCCGGATCAGGCTGGATGTTCTTTTGTTTATTTATGTATCCTTCCGCCGTTCTGCTAAGACCTAAAGAGGCCCTATGCCCTGAGGCCTACCGGGGGATGTCCCGGTGTCCCGGTGGGCCAGTCCAGCCCTGGATATTACCAAAAGGGTCATAGGGAAAAGGTGGCTTCTCCAATATATACAATAACAGATAGGCCTCATCACGAGTTGGGCGGTAATGCCAGCGCTATTAGCGCCAACGCTAATAGCCCTACCGCCAAACCCCCCGGCGCTATTAGCGCCGGATCACGGGTTTGGCAGAAGGGTTATTGCCCATTCCCCATTGAGCCCATTTGGGAATTCCTCATTCCCCATTGGGCCCAATGGGGAAAATTCGTGCTATTACCGCCAGCGGATTTCCCACCGGCGGTAATAGCACCGAAAATCAGCAATTTTGCAGCGGATTTACCCCCAGCTCAAAGCTGGGGGGAAATCCGCCAAGGCCATGATCTGAGGGACCCTTAAATGCAGCGGTAATAGCGCTACCGCCGCATTTAAGGGTTACCGCCAGACTCGTGATGAGGCCCATGTATGGGCATGCAATCCCAGACATCAAAGGTTAAAAAAAAAAGTAGGTCTACGTGAGATAACTTTCATCTGCTCTCAACAATGACAATTAAGCATAGAAGGTTTTCATTAAGAGTGGTAGTCTCAAAACGTCCTGCAGAAGTGAGCTTTAATATAATTTTGGCAGTGAAAATATTCATCTAAATAATTGTGCTAGTGCAGCAGTTTTATTGTAACCAGAGTGGCAGCCCTAGAGGTGGAGCCTGGGGCCGAAATTAAGAGTGTATCACAAGGAGGATAGCCGCCGATTAGAATTAGAGCATATCATTAATTCTGTATGCTGTTCTGTTCAAGCGGAATTGTATTGGTGTTAATTAAGTCGCCTATGGCCCAACTATTTAATTAGGGATTGAAATACATTAAACAACAAGACTATTTGTGAATCAATGACATACTTATTCATAGTCTCGTTTTTTAAAGCTTATACATGAATTTTATTTCCTGTTTCTCAGCATGTTGGCTGTAAAACAATCAGGGTAGTACATACCAGGTTATCTGAGGCAAATGACAAAATCAGAGCATGAGTCTCAAATTTGTGTAATTTGTGTTAAGCAAAACATGTTCAAGAAAACAGAAAGGACATTACTTCACAATCAGGAAAGAGTACAGTGTGTTTTAAAAAACTGCTGCATTGCACTGGTGAAACTCAATACCAGCAGAAATAAGAAATCAAGCAACAAGATAATACCAATATATCTCTGTTACACAAATTAATGGTGCAATGAAAGAGGGCGTGCAGGGTACAGGAATGACTGTCCTTTTCAAATAAGATTAACCCCTTCGGGTATGGATTTCTCTGTGGTTTGGTGATGAGTGCAGCAGTTTTAAACACGTTAGTAAAAACATATTTATTTGCAAAGATTTTCGTCTCCATTCTGCTTGAACGCACACTCTTCAAAATGGTTTCTGTTTCCCACTGATTTGCGGCTTAGTTTTTCAAATGAGCACATTCTTCCATACAAAACATCACGTCAGTGTGCACTAACATTTCCCATCAAGATCCTTAAAGCACATTTACGTATGTTTTTCTTCGGCAACTTCAATTCACAATTCCAGCAAACGTTTATCACTTTGCAAAATTGCTCTTCTCCAGTGGCCTCAATAGACTCACTCACCAAAAACATAACTTTTCCTGCTTGATAGACTCTAAGGTTAAGAGGTCAGGGTGTCAGGTAAATGGTCTTTGGGTGTGTGTGTCAGGTAGGGTGTCTGCATGTGGAGGCGTGAGACAAGACAGTAGGTTTGGATATTTGATAGTTGGGACGGTAAGCGAACTGGTATGAGAGTGCACACCTTTTAATCAGTGAGCCTCCAAGGAGGGCAAAGTCAGATGTTTTGGGTGGTAACCTTCCAGTTACATTTTAGAAACTATTAGGTATGTTCTAAAGTTCCTCCAGGGAATCAACAGGGCAAAGTCTGTAGGCACTGCTGCAGCTAATGGGAAAAGTCAAGCAAGTATGAGTTGGACCCCACAAGTGCAGGGTAAGCAGCCATCTTCCCTACCGAACTGCAGAGGGGACCCTGAAGAAGAGTTCAAATGCTAGGTTTGAGACTCAGGAGCCCTAGCAGGTGCCAATGGAAGCCTCAGGCAAAACATGGCGGAAGGGACCCTGCAGAACTCACAACTACAAATCACAGGGACCCCAGAGAGTAAGTATCTTTAATAACCCACACACACAGGGCTTAGAGGTAAGTACTGTGGCAACACCAAGTCTTTGATCTCATTGCAGAAGTAGAGAACACCATATCATGGGTGGTGGAAGGTGCAGGGAGAGATCCAGAGCCATCCCTAGAGGGCTGGGGGAGCTCAACCAACAAGACACATAAGTCTGTTCCCACCTCAGTCCTTGCCAGCATGTATCTGTGCAGAACAATGCCTTCGGACATGCCCCTAAGCATGTATACTCACCACTGTTCTCAGTCTTTTGCAGACGCAGACTCTGAAGCAAAAGTAGAAGAGAAGCCGGGAAACCCAATGAGAGTCAACGACCCGAACAGGGCTCCAGCGCCGTGGAGACCCGATCCCAGCTGTATAGCAGCTGGAGAGAGCGAGATGCAGACTGCAGCCACGCAGCAGCAAAGAGCAGGCGTACAGCAAGCTGTACCAGCAGAGCTCACTGGTAACCCCACAACTAAGGACACTCCACTAGACCAGCATGGACTCAAAACGAGAAGGTTTCCCATACTTTCCCAAAGGGACCCCGTCAATGTACCCAGAATACGAACTCTGATGCAGTGTTTACAGCACCACCAAATTTCCTTAGTGACTAGCCCCATTTTAAAGTTTTTCTCTGCACATACATGCATGAGGAGGACAAGGAAAAAAAGGAGATTGGATAGGAACAATTGGCCAACCCTTAGCAAGTTTAAGTTTAAGTTTAAGTTTAATGGATTTATATTGCGCTCCTACGGACCCAAGGGCGTGAGGGCGCAGACATAAAGGGATGGATATATAAGTAAGGGACAAGAAACAGACAGTGTGGGTGGATTGGGTGAGGTATTAGCTTAGGGGTGATAGTGGTTTGCAACATAAGTGTATGTGTTTGGGAGATATGTGTATAGAGAGGTTAGTGTAAGGTGTCAATGTGAGAAAACTGTTATAGGGTGTAAAGAGGTGACTGATTAGTAGTATGGGAGGAGTAGTAGTGTGGAAAGAGGAGGATTGGTTGTGTGAGAGGTGGAATATTGTTGGAGGAGGAGTAGTAGTAGTAGAGTGCTGTAGACATAGCGCGACAGGAGTGAGAGAAGAGTTGACATCAAAGGGTGGAGACATGAGAAAGGAGGAGTGAAACATTGGAGGGACAGATGAATGGTGGGAAGGATACAGTAGAGGAGAAGCAGGTAAAGTAGAAGGGTAAGATAAAGGCAGTTGTGAGTGAATGCAGGAAATTCTAACAGATCAATTGCAAGACACAAACCCATTCCCCATTAGAACATTAACCTGTAGTTAACCTTTTAGGGAAAACATCATTAGTCTAAACAATACCTTAGACAGTGTGGTTCAACAATCAATAGCACTAACCAGGGTTATGAATGCCTGGGTTAAGGAGGGGATTTGTGAGAAGGCAAGAGAAAAGGACAGCCATAGGCCCCACAAAGAATTCCAAAAAGACTCTTAAACTGTCCTTGAAACACACGTGTTTTCTGTGCCACCTGTGACAGTAGTCATGGTGAAGTTCCCAAATAAAATGCTCAGGAAAGGTGAAACAATCTGGTCAGTAGGACTCTTCGCTTGCATGTTGAGTTACAAGATCTGGCCACCCAGAAATTAACCCGGATCACGACGACCAAGACAACCCAGGCGACCCAAAAGGAGAACAATAGGCCTTCCTTTGAGTGGGACCACCAGCCAGGAGTGAAGACAATGGTGAGGATGGCTCCAAGACGATAATAGTCCTATGAAGGACACGATGATGGAGGCAATCAAGGGTGGCCCAGACAAACAGCAAATGCAGGGTAATGGTGCCTTACCACACTTCTGGATGACGGCAGCTTTCTACCCTAAGGTTCATGACCAAGCCGGTAATTCAGCGAGACCACAGTATAATGGCCCAGAAACAGTTTCAGCATAGAATACCCCGCTAGTAGGGAGGAACAAGGGAACGTTGAAGACAACCTAGAAAGGATCTAGCCAAAAACAAGAAGAGGGGGGCTTAAACACCTCTGTGCATACCACTCTTAAATTAATTCTCTGTTTCCATGCCTTGAATTGCAATATTTCTTTAGATGTTGTTACTGCAAGGACCTCCAACAACAGGCTCAAAGTCGTCTAACGAGCCTGGCACCAGACAGTGAATAAGGAAAAAATAGTTTGGTCTGTCCACTGCACATATCCCTCAAAACTTCAATTAACATTTGAGTTTAGCAAGATTGTTACAATAATCTAAATGTGGATATCTAACCTCTTATTAGTATCAAAAAAACACTTTAAATATTCTCTTTCAACAAACACATTTTTAATCCTGCCAACGCATGTTTTGACCTCAAAGTGCACAGGTCCTCATCAGGGCTGGTAAATCAGCGTTATACATGTCACTGTTATATTATTGTCATTTTATCACACCAGTACATACAATTTAATCACATTTCATGTACCATCATAATAAGCATTATATCAACTGACATGGTACTAATAAACATAAGAAGAATCACAATTAAATTTTCAATTCCGACCAGGTCATGTACCAGAGGTTTGTTCCACATCATTGGGTAGAAGATAGAAATAAAATAATATATACAAACATTGTATGAGCAATATGTCATAATAGTACACTCATATCATCTTACATTGTGAGTTGAAATCTTTTAATATGTTAGCCGACAAAACTCACCCGCCGTGCATCACATGCACAAAAACTCTTGCGTGAGTCAATAACTACCTTTTCACCAATATGCCTCTAACTCGCATGCACAAACAATCTCATGCATGTGTTAGGAATTACATAATCGTCTTAACTAAATTCTTAACCAATTAAGAACCAATTCCATTGCTCTTTTGCTCATGAGAGGCTTCAAATAGCCATTAAGCCTCTCATGGGTGACAGATCGCGGCGTTCCAAATGGCATAAGGAACGCCCCGAGTTGTAGATTGGCACAGAGCCATTAGGTGGAAGAATTTGGATATACTGGTGAGGCATTGAGCATGGAACATTAAGAATATCATTTTTCAGCTGTTCGAGGAACCGTTGGGATACTAAATAAAGGAGAAAATACAGTGAATGTGAATAGCACACACGGCCTGAAGAAGGCCTGAGTATAGAAGGTCGAAACAAGTGTTGTCAAAGGCTGTAGTGAAATTTAAAAAACATTTGTTTATTCAATGAAGAATATAATTCTATTATTATTTGGTTTGCAATATCTAGTGTGTGGCGCATTGGTCGTATAGTAAAGTCTTTTGTATTCTATTTAAATGATTTGATGGGCTTGTAATCACAATCAGGAACCAATGCTGCCTATTCACTTGAATTAAAATAAGGAAATGTTATGTGACACAGCAAATTAAGTTCCAAGAAAGATGGTTTAAGGTGGTAGCACAGTGGAGTGCCAGCCCCCCAGTTTGAGTGTTAAGAACTTCATGTCACTAAACCATATGTGACAAAGTGCCCCTGTGGTCATCATCACATGGACCGGGCTGAACAGCACCCACAGGACCACAACGCATGCTACAAGACTGAAAATGATATGGCTAGGGCAAGATACTCAGAGCATTTGAGAAAATTCGAACTGTAAGAACTACATCTCCCAGAATCATCTCCCATCATGTCTATAGACCCTCCCATCATTGGAATCAATGGAAGAAATACCAGTGCCACACCAAACAGAGTAGAGTCGTTTCTTCAAACTCTGCACCCCTCAACACCTCAAGGAGCTGCACAGCACACACCCCAACCTACTGGACACAGAGACCAGCCAACATGAATCCAAGAGGGGGAAGTCATTGGGACACAGACAGCAACTGAAAACAGCACCTCCAGCCCAGTTGTCATGCAGCGCTCTTAGGAAAGAGATCCAAGATAGTGTCTGCCTTCTCTGAAGACTTCCTGTGGGGAGTTGGAACTACAAAACATTCCTCCCACAGAGCATGTGTAGACAGGTCCCTGGAACCCTGTGGCCACTAAGACCACAGCTGTCCAGACTCACACTATATAAGGACCAGCATCTAGGAGAAGAGTGGTAGGGAGTTTGGTGGTACAGAGCTGTTGACTTGTGGTGTTGGAGAGGAGAGAGTGATTGCTCAAGAAAAGAGGCATATTGTAAGATATGGAGAAGAATGGCAGAATGTAAGACCTGAAGAGGAGGGTAGGATTGTTGGAGAAAGGATGCATATGTTAAGATGTAGCGAAGAGAGGCAGATGGTCAGAGCTGGTGTGGGCTGGAAGATTACTGGGGAAAAAAGAGCAATTGTAAGACCTGGAGAAGAGAGGCAGATTGTAAGAGCTGGAGAGGCAGAATGAAGAAAAGGGGAGAAGCTGACACAACGGGGTGGAGAAGAGAAGAGAAAGAGCTAGTTGGGTGGAGAGGGGACACACTCCTACCAGAAGGAGGGTGTGAGCAAGGGGAGAACACTGTAAGCAGGGTTCCATATTTGCAGAGAGTGGAGATTGGGGTAGTACCCTACAAACCGCTGGTGGTGGTGATACTAGGGAAGGACTGCAGAGGAAATAACAGAGAAAGTGCCCAGAGAGAGGGAGGAGATAGGAAGGGTAGATACCCTGATCAAGGAGAAGGAGAACATGCTCAAGGAGAGAGAAAGGAACAGCATAATCCCTGGCCAAGGACATGGAGAAAGCACCTAAAGGAGAATGCAAGCAAGAAAGGGTGCTTGGGGACAGCCCAGGAAGAGGAGAAACAAGAAAGGTCACCTGGGGACTAACCCAGGAGCAAGTCTGAGTTTTGTTTATATTGTTTGGGGTATCTAAACAACTCAAACAGCCAGACAATTATAATGAAACAATGTTCAACTACAAACACTTGTTGAGTCATTTGGAACAGTTGCACAGGTTCATGTATATTCCCTGCAGGGCTCTTTTGCTAAAACCCGATTTCGCGGGTCTGGCTTTGCCGCTGTGGGTAATACACTTATAGCCCCCTGCTGTCCCCTGACCTTCATCTTTTGTGGGGGACACTCTTGCAGTGACCCCCCCAAACCCACCCTTGTCGGACTCTGAACTCCCACCCTCAAAGGCCTGATGCTGGATTTGATCATTTGATTTCCTGTTGTTAATAATGTAAGGACATATTAACTTCATCTCAAGATTGTTGCCAGCGAGATACGTGTTAAGATCATGGAATGCTGACACATTAATATCAACATTCTTCAGTGGATACTGGATGGAAGAGGGCACCTTTTTTCCGGCCATGACATCATTATAAACATATTGGTTGTCTCTTTCTACACGGAAATATCTCAGACAGATTTATGTTCCCACTAGATGTCTGAATACCAGAAAGTGAGAGCAGGACATTATTTAATAAACAGCCCATATAAGGAAGGCATGTGAAGGTGGTCATTCCCCAAACATAGATCCCAACTCAGAATAAATGGACACACCCCAGTAGGGAATGAGACCAGAAGATAGATTGCAAGTTGAACAAAGTTTATATCAGGTAAACGATGCACGCAGAGGACTCTGCTGCTCTGAGAGCGCTCTGCCAACAATACAGAAACAACATATTTTATGCACAACTATCATCATCAGTGACGAACAAAATAGGGGAAGAATATTACATGTTCATTGGTTCACTACAATGTTAGAGTATGGGCCATACCGGGATGGTGCAGCTTTATTGGCTGGTGCAGAGTTGTTGCTTCTCGCAGCACCTGGGTCAGCTGGGCTCATCTGGGAGGGGTGAAGGTCAGAGCCATCGGGCACAGAACATCTTACTAATCTCTTTATTCTGACAACATAGAGAAAAGGCTAGAAACAACTAATCACATTAAACTCTGACTTAGTGGAGATGCTATAAAGTTCAGCTAACAACTATATATCCAGCTTATAGTTTGCCCTCGAGGAACAGTAAACCATAGTGCCTTAATCCCCGCGCCCACCACGAAAGGGTTTGATGTACCTAGTGCCTCATGATACAGAGTGATAGGTGTTGTTTCTTCATTGAATATATGGTACAGGGAAACTTAGGGCTGCGGTGGGTGCATGCTCTGGTCACTTAAGGGGGTTAGATGTGTATTAGCATAAAAGGGACAGAGGGGTCTGGGTTTCATGAATGGTGGGTGTGAAGCTGGGGGATGAGAGGGCACATGCGGGTTTGTATAGATGGATGAGTACACAAGACAAGATTCACCACGGTCACACGCAGGGCAATGTGCTCAGAGGAAGAGAAAGATACAGGTGAGTTGCAATAATACATGGCTGTACTTCCGCGGAAAAGGAGCTTGTGCGGCGCAGACAGGCGAGGAGTTGGTGGGGGTTTCGGGCCTGGCTGTGCGCAGCGCTGAACTAAGATGGAGTCCTGGGGTGGCATAAAATGGAGTCAGTATGTGTCATCCAATGGCTTCGGCCCTCTGTCGTCAGAGGACACACAAGGGGGACGTCTCCCCGCGATGGGATGAGCAAACAGATTCCTTTCATGCAGAATGTACAGGGGTGGGCAAAAATACCCTTCCTCCCTTACACATGTAAGGAAGGATGCAACAGTTTAGTTACAGAATGCATTTTAATATTCTGAAAGAGGATTTAATAAAAAGGCGAATTCATTTTTATGAATGTCCGTCCTGCTAAATCATTGAGATGACTAAGAGGCAACCCACATAAATTACTTGATGCAAAAAGAAGTTTGATCTGTGCTGTAACCGTTTCAGTGTATGCTCCCCTTTGCTATAAACGTCAATTTGTTCCCAAATTCTGTCAACTTAATTTGCTCTCCAGTTAGCTCATGTTCTCATCTCAACCCTGCAGGCTGGCTGAGGAAGAAAGGCTTTTTAGTTGCTAACACAGATTTTGGTAGGGAAATCGTGCTTAATTTTTTTGAAATGAGACGGGCCTTTCTTTGGACAAGTTTGTTGATTGTTTTTTCCTCTCAGATAACATCATTAATAAGTGCGGGAAAGGGTACTTATTTTCCATACAATGGATTCATTGTGAATGATGAAAGCTAACTGGCCCAGCAATGCACAGCGGAGGCAGCATACATGTGCACTTCCATACCCCCTGCTCAATCACAAAGTGCAAATACATGTATTAAACAAGTTGGATCCATGTTAAATAGCCTTATTTTGCTCTTCTAAGTGCAAAGAACTATAAATGCCTCCCACAGTGTATTCTTGCAGAACGAATTTACAATGGATACCAACGAAAGCGGCCTGATTTGAAAAGGAACTAAAAACAAGAGGATTCCACAGGAATCCAATAGATTCTCCCGCATGAAACTGAAATGCTAATCGAAGGCCACTGCGAGGTGGAGTCGTAATGGCAGGTGGAGGTTATACTCCTATTCCATGCCCCGTCTCCAGCTGCCAAAACCAGGAGTGGTAAAACAGGTGATAAAATGGGTGTAAACTTGTTTTGACACTCCCGTATATTAGAACATGTCCACCGTAGCGTTATGTAACTTCTTTTTAAGCCAGACTTACAAAACTGTTCGAGGAGGGGGTCCTTTTAATTGACAGGTGAGACTGGGCTGGTTTGTAATTTACTGGTGGGAGAGACAAGCTCGGCACCAGTCAATTACAATCCAGGCCATTTGCATGGGTTGGAAGCACAGAGTTTGGGGGCAGAGCATAACGTCCATTTTGCCAGCTCTTGTAGCTCCATGCTATCCGCATGTATCTCCACCTGTATAGAATGTTCATACTGGCGAAGATGCTGGAAACTCTATGGATTCTGCCTGTTGGTTTTGGTGCATTTTAGTGGCAGAGCCACCAAAATTTCCCAACACCATTGCTACAGAGAAGAGATATGGGGTAAATGGTGGCCAGAAAGCCGACTTTGTGTTTGGCATGACAACTGGCAATTCTGTGGTATAATCCGCCAACGCACTAAATGTTATTTCTTGTTTCCTTATGCCAATGCAATCCAATAATGGCTTGCTTAACTTATTTTCCCCCCATTCAGGAGTACTGTAAATTGTCACATGTGTGTGTCATTTTCAAAGCTGGGGCCATGTAGTATTCTTTCTTTGTGGAGTCAGAGGGAGTTGGGCTATTTTGGGCTACTTTATTGGCTCATTGTGCTACAGGAAGGTTTCACTTTTAGGATACTGGTAAAATAAAAGAATTATTGTTTGTAGAGGTGCAGCACCAATGACAACATACAGAGGTCCTCATAATAAATCTAAGAGGACTTCTGTATTTATTTATTTATTTATTGTTCGCTTCGAAGGCGCTTATACAGCAAGTCAATTCTTTTTCAAAGCACCCACAGGGCAAATGGGATGGTACATGGGGATGAGAATCATTAAGATACATAAAATAATTAAATACAGTGGGGGTGGGGGGTGAGCCTACTATGCCTTGTGAGTGTTCATAATGTGCAAGTGCAGAAGGGAGGAGCATTGGGGGTAGGGCTGGTGTGCGTATGAGTGAGCAACAGGTGAAGTGCAATGACTGGTAAGTGCGAGCCTCCAGGATGGAGGGTGTGCCGAGGCAAGTGCTGAGGATAGACAGAAGCAGGGGCAATTTGGTGTGGGAGGTCAGGGCCCCGAGGTTGCATAAGGACCCTGGAAACAAAACGGGCAACTTTGAGATTAGCATATAAGAGAAGGGGGAGGAGGAGGTAAAGAGGAATTCTTGAGGAGCTTCCGTAATTTGAGAAAGTGCTGATCAAGACGAAGAGGGAGGGGGAGGCTGTTCGAAAGAAGGGAGCCAGCTGAGGAAAGCGATCGACCTTCTGCCCTTTGTTCAGCGAAACACTTTGCACACAAAGAGTTGATGCCAGAGGTCTAGAGGGGGAATTAGTGGGAGAGAGTTGCAGATAGTGTGGTGCCCAGCCCCAGAGAGCCTTTTGGAGGATACAGAGGGATATGAATTTAATCCGTGAAGCAACTGGGAGCCAGTGAAGACTTTTTAGGGCAGGAGAGATGCAGGCCCTGGGTTTAAGGCAAGGATAGGTCTCGCTGCCCTATTCTGGATTAGCTGGAAAGGTCTCAGAGTGGAAGAAGGTAGATTCAGGAGGAGGCTATTGCAATAGTCCAGCCTAGAGTGAACCAGGGCTCGGGTAACATTGAACTTCTGTGGGAAGGTGAGAAAAGGTAGAAGGAAGAGCTGAAAGTAGGACTTCTTGGCAATGTCCTGACTGTGAGTGTTTTTCTGGCATTGAGGCAAAGATCATTGGAGGTGCACCAGGCCTGGATGGCAGATAGGCCATCAGGGATGAAGGAAGGTGCAAGAGGGTTAGCAGGAAGTTTGAAGAAGAGTTGTGTGTCATCTGCATAACACTGGAGGTTGGGGGAGAAGGAGGAGATGAGGAGTGCCAGCTGAGTAAGGTAAATGTTAAAGAGCCAAGGCGAGAGGATAGAGCCCTGGGGAACACCATGAGTGGAGAAGGAAGTAGGAGAGGAGAAGGTGCCCAGGATGAATTGGGAGGAGCAGTCAGTTAGGAAGGAGGTCAGCAGTCCAGTGCCCGCCTTTGTATGAGGATGGAGTGGTTGACCGTGTCAAAGGGAGGGGAGAGATCAAGAAGGATGAGGACAGCTGGGGAGTTGGAATCCAGGGATGCAAGCAGTTCTTCACAGGTGTTCTGAAGAGCAGTTTCCGTACCTCTGGATGCTCGGAATCCAGATTGATGGTAGTGGAGACCACCAACAAGTTCAGTGTGAGAGTTGAGTTTGGGCAAGACCAACTTCTCCAGCAGTTTCCCCAGGAAGGACGTGATGGAGATGGTACAGTAGTTGGCTAGACAGGTAGGGTCTGCTGATGTTTTCTTAAGGAGGGGGAGCACAAGGGAGCGGTGAGGGAGGAGGGGAAGAACCAGTAGCAAGGAGTGGTTTCAGAGATCAGCGAGAGCAGGGCAAGAGAGCCAATGTTATCCTTGATGGTTCTGGGTGAGCAAGGGGAAACCTATATGGAAGAGACCTTCATGGAGAGCACAACTCTGGTGACTTCTTCAGGCGTCACAAGGGCGAAGGAGGAGGAAGAAGGAGGAAGGGCAGTGGCCAAGGGAGGCAAGAGGGTGAGGGATAGGTTGGGAGGGTGAGTAACAAGGCTGTTCAGGATGTATGAGTTTTGGTGGTGAAGTGAGTGGCCAGTGTGTTGCAGAGGGCCTGAGAAGGAATAGAGGAAGAGGAGACTGCGGAAGGGTTGGCTAGTTCCCTGCAGATTTTGAAAAGTTCAACTGTGTTGTTGGATACACCAGATACCCGTGCCCGAATGTGGGCCTTTTTCTTTGCATGGATAAACAGTCTGTATTGACTTTGGAGCAGGCGGCAGGCCAGTTTGTCAGAGGGTGAACATGATGTTTGCCACTTCTGTTCCGCTGCTCTACACTTTTGTTTCAGGGCTGCAAGTTCAGATTCGTATCTGGTGTTGTGCTTAGAGGCAGGTTTCAGGTGGATCCTCATGACTGGAGTAATAATGTCAAGGATGTTGGTGATGGACAGGTGGAAGTTGCTGAGAGCAGTGTCAGTGTTAGAGTCTGAGTTGGGGTTAAGAGGGGATAAAGGTGGAAGTGAATGCAGCAGCTGACACTCGTTTCATCAGGCGGATGTTCGAGAATGAGGTTTGCAGTGCTTTTGGAGGTGCGGTCAGAAAACCATAGGGACCCAGGTGGAAGGAGAGAAGAGAGTGGTCTGACCAAGAGAGAGGGGTGACCAGAGGGGATGAGAGAGGGAGGTCAAAGTGGATGAGGGCATCCAGAGTGTGTCCAGCAGTGTGGGTTATGGAGAGGGAAAGAGAGGTGCAGAGGTCAATGAAAAGAGTGGATGGTGTGCCAGGGGAGTCCAATTGTATGTTAAAGTCACCCAAGAGGAGCAGGTTGGAGAAGGTTGAAAGTAAGGAGGAACAAAAATCAGCCCATTCTGAGAGGAACGGAGAGGTAGCGCATAGAGACCGGTAGATGGTAGAAATGGCCAGGGTGGAGGAGGGGGAGATGACCAATTTGCATACCAGGCTCTCAAAGGTAGAGTAGAGCTCATTGGGTAAGATGGAAGAAGGGACACACTCAGGGAAGACTAAGGCTACCCCACTGCCAGCACGGTGAGGTTGCGGCTTGGAAATTAACTTATAGCTGTCAGGTAGGAGGGAGTCAAAAGCAGTGGCTGGGCTGGCATTGAACCATGTCTCAGTAAGAGCGAGAATGTCGAGGTCAGTGTCTTCAAGAAGAAGGCAGATGTCAGCAGAGTGTTTGTTGGCTGAGCGGGTGTTAAGAGTTGCCAGATGGAGACAGTGTCTGCTTTTGAAAGTTTTCTGAGGGGGAGTACAGGGGTGTGGTGCTCCAGTCAGAGGGGTGGGGGCAAAGAGAGCTGTAGGGAGAGAGGTAGGAGAAGTAAGACCGTTGATGAGGATCCGGTCAAAGAAAAGGAGGTTGGCTTGAGGACTCTGAACCAGGATAGTGCCAGTGTGGTAGACATTAATGATGCAGCGTGATGAGAAGAAGCCCGCCAAGAGGACTTCCCACTTGGTGCCACCATTAATGGGAGAGGATGTGAAAGGGTAGAGAGAAGAGATGAGATGAGAGGTCCATAGGTCTGGAGCGGGGACAGAGAATAGGATATTGGGGAAAATCTCTCTATAAGAGGCACTGACATAGGTGTCTGCGATGGGAAGGCCAGGATTTGCACCCAGGATGTCTTTTTTGTGCTTTTTCTGTCCAAGTTGTGTGAGAGAGGGGGATAGGTGATAGTGCAGCAGATATAGAAGATTGGAGAGATGGTGAGTGCCATCTCAGTGGCAGAGGGTAGATGAGACAGGAAAATAAGGGGGGCGTGCATTGCACAGGGCTGGCCCTTCCTCCAAGGCAACTTAGCAGTTAAAGTGGGCACAAATACAAATGTAGAGCAATAGGTGGGGTGCAGGTTTCAATTATAAAAAGGGTTACAATGGAGGGCACGAAATGGATGCAAGATGTAATGCACACCCACCTAGATTCAATTTTAAAAAGAATCACAATGCAGTGGACAAGATGTTAAGAACAATCACAATACAGTGTACAAAATGGATGCAACATGTAAAGCACACCCAACCAGATTGTATTTTTAAAAAGGATCACAACGGAGTACACCAAATGGATGCAAGATTTTAAGAACAATCACAATGCAGTGCACAAAATGGATGCACAATGTTAGGAACGATCACAATGTAGTGCACAAAATGGGTGCAAGAGGAAAGGAAGGATAGCTTGAATTAATGCACCACTTGTAGAACAGAGGGTGCAGTGAAGAAAATAGGTGGTCAAGGGAGAAAGGCAGAATAGGATTGGCACAGTTACGGTTCAAGGAGATAGGTGGAGGAGGCAATAGGACAGATCAGCCATCACTCACATTTGTGCAGAAGAGCGGGTGGATACACAGATGGATTCACCCCTAAATACAACTTAAGCAAAAGGCACTAGAAACTGTACATAATGGTGGTGGATGCACAGATGCGTGCACGCCAGAGAGACGAAGAGTTGAAAGTCACGAGATATGTGTATTGAAGTTCATTCAAAGAAATTGGGCTTTTTTGAGTTGCTCTGGGATTTCAATCTTTCGAATCTAACAGCCCTGATCCAGGTTATTAATATTTAAATTGCAAGCCAGTTAACAATAACGCTTGTAAAACAATGTAATGCTCAGATCCAATGGTTTACATGTCTAAATGTTATTTCACTAAATGCACTCAAAGTAATTTCTTGTTTCTTTATGCCGATGTAGTCCCATAATGGCTTGTTTAACTTTTCTTCCAATCAGGAGTACTGTAACATGTCAAGAGCATTTGTCAATTTCAAAGCTGGGGGCCACATAGTGATCTTTCTTTTCTGAGGAGCCAGAGGCAGTTGGGCCATATTTGGGCTACTGCCTTGTTGGATTACAGGTAAATTTCCCTTTCTGGATACTGTTAGAATACAAGCATTATTTTCGTATGTTGACATCGGTACTACAGCCCTCCAATAAATAATGCTTGTAACACAACGTAATGCTCAGATCCCAGGGTTTTCAAGTCTGACTTAACGTTTAAATTATTGAGAACATTTGCGCTCTGAGTGATTTAAGCATTTCTTTCAAGAAATTCTCTGATGCAGGTATAGAAATTAAAAATAGCATCACAGCTTCATGGATGACTTGGATATGCATTGGCCATTCCCCTACCCCTGATCAAGACATGTTTTATGCGCATTTCAAAGCACTTCTTATTTCTGAATTTGGAATGCACATTTGAAATAGGTAGAAATGCCCTTTGCGCTATTGCTTTGTGCAACTGCACAAAATATGGGGAAAAAGGTATAAGAATTTGCTCATCTAGGACTATGAAGAAACGGCAGATTTCTTCTGAGGACATCTGCACCAGGCTAGAAATTAGCCCCATTGAGAGCAACATTGCAATATAGGACAACTGTGACCAACCATCAATTATGCATACAACCAACAAATGTACTCCCACTTGTGATGTTGCTCCATACCCCTACTGTTGTTGATGTCCCTCACTCTCCCTTGTGCTTCCCTCCTCCCCTTTTGCGCTGTCCCTCCTCCGCTTTGCATTGTCCCTCCTCCCCTGTGAGCTATCCCTATTCCCACAAATGTGCTTTCTCTCCTCACCTTTTTGTGCTGTCGCTCTGTCCCTTTTGTGCTGTCGCTCCATCCCCCATGTGCTGTCACTCCTTCCCGTGTGCTGTTGCTCCTTAGCCCATTGCACTGTCGCTCCTCCCCCTTGCACTGTCGCTCCTTCACCCTTGCGCTGTCGCTCCTCCCCCATGCTCTGTTTCTCCCCCCCCTTGCTCTGTTGCTCCTTCCCCTTTTTCCCTGTCATTCCTTCCCCCTTGATCTGTCGCTCATCCCCCCCCCTGCTCCCCTACTTCATTTAAATGTTGTACAATGCACCAGTGACTGTGGCTGCCCTAGCCCCTAGCTTTCATCGATTGGATTTTTTAAAAATTCTTCCTCGTGTTGCCAGTTCTTTCTTATCCCCCCCCACCAACCCCCCACAGTACTTCCCTCATCCCAGAGCACTGCTCTTCATCCCCTGCCATCATTTCTACTTCTCTGTGCATAGATTCCTCATTCTTTACCTCCATGCTAAATGTAAAATGCAATAAACTACAAACACAAAAATGATTGGCATTGCCAATTCTTGTTTTTTTAAGCTGATGAAAACTGAATTAATATGAATTCCTTGTTAATTCATGTTACTGCTGCCCACCAAGCTTGTACATGCTGAGCAGTATTACATTTTTTTTATGGTAATGGGGGAAAAAAATATATAAACCCGGGACCAACTGGATTTCCATGCCAGCATTTACACCATTACCTAAAACTATTGAAATTGCACAAGAGGAAAGGTGGGCATGCAGTTGGTAGCATTCATGGTTTCCCAAAGCTATTAACAAATTACCACTTTTTTTTAAATGACCCAAAGAGATGAATGTGGGATATAACAATGGATTGTAGAATTGAGAGAATATCTGAATCCAGCCAATTCCATAATGTATTGTGTGCGACTCGGCCTCTGCGCACATCAATATTAATGCTGATGATTCTTTGTCAGGCAGGTTGTGTCCCCTGGTCCAGTAATCTAACTGTGACAATGGCTTGATTTTATTTCTGACTTGAACCCTGCCCCCTGGCAATATCCATAAATAGACAAAAGCAAAGCCTTCAGCTGTCTGATATGGTTGACTGTATTTTTTGTTAAAACGCAAAATGTTATTGTGTAAAGTTTAGCCAATGAGCACCTGTACTTTTTCCAGATTATTCTATTTGCCTATCAATAAAAATAACTTCTTAACATGTCTCTTTCACTTTGGTAGAACCCTGCAGATGCCCAACTCAATTTTACTTGTGTTCTTGTCTGTTAATATAGTTGTTTTCAAACGTCTCTTTTTTGTACTCAAATATTATCAGAGAGGGGCATAAGAGCAGCCTGTGGGCCTGCCAATGCAGATAATGGGTGGGTCATTACCACAGCAACAAATTGATGCCATGGTTATTCAATGATGCCCTTGCATAATGGAGGGCAGTTGGCAGTGGTCACTTTGCACATCCCTTTTTTCGTCTGCTTGTAATGAACTACCTCTTTTATATCAATTGTTTAAATTGTGGGTGCGCAACTCATCTTTTCACAAACATCTGATCAGTGTGTTTAACCGTAGGTTATTTTAGAGAGACTTGTAAAATATAAAAGGTAGAGAACCACTGCAGAGGTTTGAACCCAGCTCACAGTCATGCTATCGTTTTTAAAGTTGAGTTTTCAATTCTCTACAATACCAGTGATCTGATTGGAAAACATGTGCAAACTTATATAATCTGAAACATTGTATGGTGTATATTTAAGGGTTGTTTTTCAAATGGCATTTACTGCCTAGGCTGAGGGACAGTAGATGTGTATGCTTAATACTTTTCGCAAGTGTAGTATGGTTTGTCTTCAGCTGCAATCCTTGGAGAGAGTGGAGAGTTGCAGTTAATGGGCCTCATTATAACCCTCCCGATATCCTACCAGGATACTGGCAAAGGCTATTACAGTTTCCGGCACTCAGTCCAGTGGCATAGCCGCCAGATTCCAAGTGCCAGAGTGACAGTGTAAATCCCCATTTATAGGACTCCACATGGGGATTTGCCATCATTACCGGCACCAGCAATACCGGCAGCGGTAATGACAGCTTTTTTGCTGGTAGGGCACCTACCTTACCTCTTGCTTTTAGCTGGAGGTAACACAAGTGCCCCACCGGCAAACCCGTAGTTGGCTTGTCCGGTAAAGTGCTGGTATCCATGAATACCAGCACTTTTTTAACAGACTGGCCGACTTATAATGAGGCCCAATGTGCTTTTAGGTGTATCAGTTAAGGGCGAAAATAATTAAATGTGTTGGAGGCAGCTCATCGAGGCACCAGCTAATTTTATCATGGCAAAGGGTACATGCTTGTCGACCGATATTACAAATGTTGATGACAAGTACTGCAGCAGACAAGTGGTTTTCCCAAAGACATACAATTATGAATCTTGAAGCCTGAGTTGGCATTGTTACATACAGGCTTAATTGGAAGATAGCGACTGTCATTCATGATTTTTGTTTCAGCAAGACAGATCAAGTGGTTTTCATCTGATGGATAACACCTCCATACTTTCTATTACAGTAAAATAGGAACAATGAGGAGCTTCCAAAAATTAATACACTGAAATATGAATGCAAAAATTGCACAATTTGCATACCTGTATTACCACACACTCTGCCAACCCCATTACCTGCCCACCCCCACACAACTAGGGGTGGGCAATATTAATGCCAGCAAAACAAAATTGGCAAAATTAGCCACCAATTCTGGTTCGCCAGCATGGTGGTTTTTTTCGCCTGTTCCACGACAGTTTTGGGCTGATTTCATTTGGCTCAGAAATTTTGATTTTACTCGACATTTCATTTTTTGGGACTCAAAATATTTTTTACAAGTTTCATTTTGGGGAAAAACGAAATGTCGGGAAGGACAACATCTGAAGTTTCATCTACTTCTCCTGAAGACAAAAAACAATTAAAAAAAATGAAATGTATGGCGGGAAAGGACCTGTAATGGCCAATTTAGCTCCGCATTTTCCCACGGAACGAAATTCACCAATTTTGCGCACCTCTACAGAGAAAACACTCAAACCATTTTTATCATTCTTCGCTAGCATGGACCATGCCTTGAATCTGCCACTGAATATAAGAACAGTTATTAAAGATCTGCGCAGTGCTCAATTTGAAGCTATTCTTATACTTGAAGCATGTCCCTCAAGGTGTCACACAGGGTGGGGATCAGAAATGGATGAGTAAAGTTAACCAGGAGGAACAGCGCATTGGTTAACGAAAGTGGGAGGGTTCTCAAAAAAGTGGCAGACACTGTACCCGTACAATCTTAAGTCTAGCAACAATAAGGCAGGTACAAGAATGTACGCTGATCCAGGCAAATCACCATTTTGGCACCCCCAGTCCTTATGATAAAGCAAGATGTAATGGGTCTAATTCACAAAAATGCAGGCATATACAAAATGGCACAAATTAACCAAGCTTCATCTCATTGACCATGCCCAATGAGGACAAAACATGACTAGGGTTACATTTGGTGCTGTGAAGAAGAGATGTGCCCAAGCAGTTTAGGCTGGACTGCCCATTTTGGAGTGCACCAAGCATGATTTGCATATGCTCTTTCCCCATTCTGTATTGGCTTGGCAGGCTGAAGAACCATGGTGTGGAGGGTTGCCCAGAACAATTACCAGAGGTTCGGATTCATTCTAAACCTTTCAGTCAGCACCTCTTTTTTTGTACCTTTTTGTAGATGCTCGATTTGTAGGACTACAAATGTCACCTTATTCAAACGGTGACAGTGTATTTCAGGGTGCTTGTTGGCAGCCCAAATGTTGTACTCCCGGGTCACCTTTCATACATTACTGTTGGGGGCGTGCACCCAACAGTAATGTATAATTGGGTGCTTTTACAATGGCAGTTCCTAATTTCTTTTTATTTAGATTTCTTTTGTTTTAGTTTATACATAAACTTTCAGACACATCAAAAACATTACTAAATAATATTACAGTAAAATATTCAAACATTATCCACATAAAAAAAAACAAAAAAATGCATACAGTACAATATAAGTCAAGTTGTTATAACAATTTCAAAATAGGTGCCATAAAATGTCCTGCTGCAATAATTAATGAGATCTGATATCCATTCAAAATCCAATGCCAGAATGTGTTTGGTTTTAAAAAGATTGACTCATTCAGAAAGTGATCAAAAAACACAATTGTCACATTGTTTAAAAACAATGCTCGAGTCTCAACTTTATCCCATAATTGAACAAATCTATAATGTTGTGGATGATATTGTACTTTTAATCTGCACCGAATAATTTCATTCGTTGGATGAAGGTTCAGTCTAAATCACATAAAATTAGTTTGAATACACTTTGAGGGACATTTAATTAAGTATGGTGGAATGGTCTTACGTTTCCTTGATTCCAAAAACAGATTGAGATATAATTTAAAAGATATTATTTGATTACCAGTTATATACCAGTCCACTTCCCACAGGGCTTTCCAGACAATCTTTAGACATGTTAAAATGTGTCAACATTTTTTCACAGGACAAAGCCCAGTTTGATAGGATCCTAGAATCACACAACAAAATTGAGTTTTGTAATAAAGGAAACAGAGGATTCGAAGTGCCGTCCCACATTTGACGATACAGGAGCAAGTTCTGCCAGCTGACCCTAGCTACCAAATTCAAATCTAATAATCATGCAGTGAAAACAATTGGGAAGACCCAAAACCTTCCTCCATATTGCATCTTCTAAGCGATCCCAAAGAGACAATTTGAGGATTTTAGTTTTTTGTGCATTTATAACCAGGTCATTGATGTCACAATAATCCTGAAAGGGTTTGGACGCTATCAAGTTGGACGGTATCCCAGAGGTAAATCCACAGGAATACAGCCCAACGCAATTACTGTTGCCGCAACCTGGTCCAGCGCCGGATCCCAAGTTGTGGTGGTGGTGTAAGTCCCTATTTTTATTGAGTCCAGGGCATTTCGGTGCAATTACCACCACAGTATGCACCGAAAATGGCTGGAAAGTCAGCACATTCACCTCCATCTCAGAACTGGAGGTGTACCCTCCGAGTTTCCCCCAAACTCGGAATTGGGCGGTGTGGAAATGCGGCGGCAATAGCTTTACTGCCACATTTTTACCGAGCCACCCAACCATTAGCCATTTCTCCGGGTCTCCGGGGAAAACCCTGGAGTCTCTGGTTTTTCGATGCAGTCGCTGCCGGTAGCCAATCGGGTGGAGGTGTGGGCTGGATTCGGAAACGGTTTCTTTTTTTCATCCTTGCAGGGAAGGGACCGTGTAGCGTTTACAGCAAATTGGCAAAAAGAAGGCAGACAGGAGCAAAATAAACGTAGAATACTGCTTTCAATCCAGTGTCATTAAGGACACCGGATTGAAAGCAGTATTACCACGTTTATTTTGCTCATTCTTTTTGACCAGTTTGCTTATTGTTTTAGTCGCACTACATTGAAGGGCGACTAAAATATTAGGCAAACTGGGCAAAAATTGTTGGCGGAGCTGTGTGCAAATGGGCGGAGTCTTGTGTGGCTGTGGGCGGGCAAACATCTCAGGGTTTTTGATTTACAAATGTAGGCAGGTGTGATTGCAGTGCATGCAGCACTATCTGAAATGCCGTCAGGCCTAGTACGATAGTCGCTTGTTTTGTTCCTTCGCTCACTTTCCGCACCCCTCTCCCTCACCTTTTGTTTTCTCCGGCTCTACCAGAAATGTCGTCAGGCCTAGTATGGTAGTCGCCTGTCTGTTTCCATTTCCTTCCCACTCTCCCCCTCCCTTCCTTATCTATGTGTTAGCTCTTGCACTATCTGAAATGTCGTCAGGCTGAGTACGATAGTTAATTTTACATCCTTACTGTTCATGGCCTGTAAGAATGTCATTGGCCCTCATTACGACACTGGCGGTAAGTACCGGTCATTACCGGCATGGCGCAATTACCGTATCCGTGCTGGCAATAGACCGCTAAAAACGGCCCATTACGAGTTCGCGGGCACGAGCTTTGCACCATGCCGGTAATGAACTCACCGCCATGCCGCAAAAACCCAAAAAATCCCCCTTTCCGGCATCGTCTGCAGTGGAAATAGCACCTCTGGCATCCTAGCCATCAGCATTAGCAGTCACCGCTAATAGCGGTCACCTCAAATAGCGGTAATCGCTATTAGCGGTGACCGTAAATAAGCGGAACCGGAAGTAGCGTCATCGCACAGGAATGGGAAAGAGCACGGCGGCCATCTTTAAAAACACAATCCATTGCCATCCACCACAACCAGGAGCCATCTGACCCCCAGAACTCCCACACACCTCAACCACCACCTGTTTGAATTTAGGATGCCAAAAGCTGTCAAAAAAACTGGAGATCGGCTGCGCCAGGAGCGCTTCTCCAAAGAGGAGTTCACCATGTTGGCAGAGACACCGCAGGAGCATGCAGACGTGGTGTTTGCAAATGACATGTCCTGATCAGTGCTGCAGCGTAAAAAGCAGATTTGGGCATTGGTCGCCCAGAGAGTCAGTGCTGTCGCCACCACACCCCGCACACCAAAACAATGTCGCAAGCGATTGGACGACCTACGTCTACGTGTGCGAAGTATACTGTCGGCCAACCGAAACCTTGGGATGGCGACAGGTGGAGGTGCAGAGTCGCCCATAAAACTCCAACCATGGGAGGAGATATGTGCCTCCACCATAGGCACCAAGTCAAAAGAGGGAGTTGGGGACATGGAGAGAGGAGCCCCGTCATCAGCCGATGCAGGTAGGTGTCTCTAATCAAACAATGCCAATACCACCACGATGATGTCTACCTGAACTGACAGTGCAATGATGTATATCAGGGTCCACCAGACACATAAGCACAAGACTGCCTACAGGCAGTGCAGAACATCACCTTGTCCACATGCATGATGCACCCCATTTGTGTTGCAACCCAAATGCCTCCATGCATCACCCACCCAAGAGTGAGGCAACCTGTATGTCACTCCCCCCAATGTGACTCATCTACCAATCCATATCAATGCAGCCACCCCAATGCATGCTCAATGCCCGTAGACCCATCACTAACCCTCTCCCTCCTTTGGTCCCCCACAGGCACACATTCTGACAGCGCTGATGAGGACACCGGTGCCACACCACGGAAGAAGGCCAGGGCCGAGGAGGGACAACACCGCCCCTTCACTTCAAGGGGCATAGGCCAACCGGCACACCATCGGAAGGCCAAGACCACACCACAGACCACAGCACCAATGTGCTCTACGTCCCCCACTATGGCGCCCACAACAGCCACCATCACCCAAGTGTCGGAGGCAGAAGGGACTGCATCGGCTGCAAGCAGCACAGTTGGCGAAACAGCTGCCACAGCAGCAATCTCTGATGATGAGGAAGGGGATGTGCTGTATGTTGCAACTCCCCCCACTGGCCCCCTGCATTCCCCACTCCTGTCTCCATGCAGCCTGCCCGACACCAGCATGTACGGGCTGTCTCCGGATAACTCATGGCCAGCAACTCCCAGCCCCACCCCAACTGTGCCCGAGGAACAAAGTATTTCGGGAACCCCTCAAACATCCACCGCAGCCCCAAACACCCAAGAGGGGATCCAGGACATTCTAAGGCGCCAGCAGCAGCTCACTGGCCTCTTGACGCAGCACATAACTGAATGTGGGAGTGTAAGGGACGACATCCGGGAATGTGCTGCATCCCTGAAGTCAGCAATAGAGTCATCCTCAAAGGACATATGTGCAGAACTGGCCGCAGTGTGGCACGTACTGTCTGAGATGGTGGCAGCAATGCGGGACATACGTCCACCACTGTTATCCGAGCAACCATGTACATCTTCAGCTGCTAGTTCCACCAGGACCAGCCCCGTGCGCAGGTCTGGCAGGAACCTGCGCCGATCAGACAGGGGGCCACCTGGTGCTGGAAGAGGGAGATGCCAGTAGGCACAGCCTTGCATACTGGTGCCATGTGGTCCACTGGTGCACAGTATTGCACACCATGTGTTGGGGAGTTGAGGGGGCAGGGGGGAAAGGGTGTGTTGGGGAGTTGAGGGGGGAGGGGGGAGAGGGTGTGTGGGGGAGTTGAGGGGGGAGAGGGTGTGTGGGGGAGTTCAGGGGGAGGGGGGAGAGGGTGTGTGGGGGAGTTGAGGGGGGAGGGGGAAGAGGGTGTGTGGGGTGGAGGGCTTGTTCACTTAGTTATGCCTTTTCAATACACATTTTGGTTACTCATAATTCACATGTGTGGACATTGCTTATTGCGTACGTGTGCTTTATTGGTTAACAGTCTACAGTGTCCATGTCCCTGACACACCCAGTGCCCCAAGTGCCATCTCCATGTAACACCCCCCCGTCCATGTGTGCTAGAAACATTGGTTGATCAGTGTCTGACGCATGTCACATCAGTCCTGTGCATCACTGCCTCCCTGAGGTGCTGCCCCATCCCCACCCTCCTCATCCTCTTCGTCAGGTGGTTTCAGTTCAGCGTCAGGGGGCAGGGGCACATTCCGTCTGATGCACATATTGTGTAGCATGACACATGCCATGACAATCTTTGCCACCTTCTCATGGCGGTACAGGAATGCCCCACCAGACCTGCTGAGGCAGCAAAACCGTGCCTTCAAGAGGCCAAATGTCTGCTCAATCAACACACGGGTTCGTGTATGGGCACGATTATAGTCCTCCTCGTGCCTGTTCTGTGGGTTCCGGACTGGGGTAAGGAGCCACCTCTTCAAGGGATAGCCTGCATCACCTGCATGTGGGCAACAATGTATGTGTAAGTCATCACATCATATGGGACCTCATTAAGTGACACCATGCCATGCATTTATTTCTTCAATTGAACCCCACTTCCATGCATGAATGGAGACACACGATGCAACTGCTATGTGTGTATTCCTCTTATGGATTGGTGTGCTTGCCATCAACGAGTGGGCGCAGGGGGGTCCAGTTCCTTGTGAGTGCTCATGCACTGTGTTAGTCCACGGCAGTTGTTTTTGTGATCTGGCAGATGTCCAGTAATTTGTATGCTTTCATCCTGGCACCGTTGATGTCAGCCTCATGATGATCTCACTACGCACAACAAATGGTGTCATGCAATTCAGTTGGGCCTCTGTGTCAGTGTAGTGGTGTATTGATGTATTTGACCCTCATGTGACTCCTTTGTACGCAGTAATTGGGGACTGTCCTTTCAGTTGATGGTGTTTGGTGCTGTGTATTGGCTATAGTCATTGCTTGTAGCTGCATTGTGTTGAGGGCGATTTGGTCTGATTTGGTACAGTGCACATGCAGATGGCTGTGGAATGGTTGTGACACTGCTTCATTTACATAGTAGGGCTGCTTACATCTTGCATTATGTGGTCAGGCGTCAGGTCCAGTCTGGGCTGCTTTGGGGTATGAGCATGCTCCTTTCCCTCTGACACTCGCAGCCAGGTGAAATATGCCTCTCCCCCCCCATCTCAGCCAGGTGAAGTATGCATCTCCCCCCATCTCAGCCAGGTGAAGTATGCATCACCCCCCCCCCCATCTCAGCCAGATGAAGTATGCATCTCTCCCCCCATCTCAGCCAGATGAAGTATGCATCTCTCCCCCCATCTCAGCCAGGTGAAGTATGCATCTCTCCCCCCCCATCTCAGCCAGGTGAAGTATGCATCTCCCCCCCCCCATCTCAGCCAGGTGAAGTATGCATCTCTCCCCCCCCCCCATCTCAGCCAGGTGAAGTATGCATCTCTCCCCCCCCATCTCAGCCAGGTATACATCTATAACTCAATCACCTACCCACATCACATTTCCATGGGCATAACATGCGACTCACCGAGAAGCCAGGATCTCTGCCCTGCATGTCGCTCCTTGTAGCGTGGTATCGTGGAGTTCCGCAGGACCATTGAATCATGGGTTGATGCAGGGAATCGGGCACAACAATGTGTGATGATCCTGTTCGAGTCACATACCATTTGCACTTTGATTGAGTGGTATAGCTTACGGTTGCTGTACGCTTGCTCCATGGCATGTGGGACCACCAATTCCACATGGGTGCAGTCGATGGCGCCAATGCAACCAGGGATGCTGGCCAGTGAATGCAAACCTACTTTGGTATTTGAGATCTCCTGGGCAGACCGTGTTAAGGAAATGTGGTCGTCTGTGTGCTTGAAGAGGGCATCAAGCACTTCGTTCAGCGTACGTGAGAATAATGGTTGTGAAATGCCATACATGTGCCCACTGTGTGCTGGTAGGTTCCTGTGGCCAGGAAGTGGAGCACAGACACTACCTTCAGTAGGGGTGGGATGGCAGTACGTGTTTCAATCAGGCTGACAATGTCGTCATGTATCATGTCCACAATTGTGGTGATGGTGTCCCGGTCCAGACGGTACAGGGTGTGGATCTGCTCAGCGGTTAGGTTGAATGGACTGGCTCTGATGCGTGGGATTGGGGGTTGCCTGTGTGGTGCCACTGGCTGCACTGGTGGGGCATGCTGGCCCTGCCTTGCCCTCCTTCTCCTCCTGCGTCTCCTCTGTGCTGCCTGTTGTTGTTGTTGTTGTTGTTGTTGTTGTTGTTTTTGTTGTTGTTGTTGTTGTTGCAGTAGCACTTCCACTGCAATCAGGTCCTCCAGCCCCAGCATTGCTAGTAGTATTGGAATCATTGTGGAGTGTGACTGGGTGTGGGAAGGGGTAGGGTGTGCTCCTTTTGTGCTTGCCCAGTCTCTATTGCCTCCACCTGTGCTGATTGTGTGCACCTGTGGCAGTTGGGAACACTGCACATGGCCGTTTACGGGTGGTCCGCGATGCCGGTATTTGCACCATGGCGGTAAGGTACTTTACGGCCTTCACTAGGGCGTTAATTGCATGTCCGCATGAGTCGTGATGTTCCCCTGTTTGCGCCATAGTGCTATTTCCGGCATGAGGGGTCACGTGCCTGCGCTCATGGCGCTATTTGCGGCACCGTAAAGTACGGTGCCAGTAATAGCAGGTTGTCCTTTCCTAATCGTGTGGAGCGGTAAGCGATGCCGGTAACACTTTACCGGCATCGTTATTCACTTACCGCCCGGGTCGTAATGAGGGCCATTGTATTTTCCCTTGTTCCCTCCCTTGAAGCTCTTTTAAACACATTATGGATAGGCGCTATATAAATAAACTATCATATCATATCATAACTCCAAAGCATACCTCGTTTGTGAAAACGGGGGTGGGGGAGCAGTTTAAATGTGCAAATTGTACACATTGGAGGAAAGGGCTCTTATGAATTAGGCAAATTTGTTTTGGCAGAGGTGGAGATGCGGCAGCCAATCCCATTGCTTGCACCGACAAAAAAAGGTTTTGCGAATCGGACACAATGTTTTGAAGACCAAAATGGAGTCCACTAGTATCCATCTGCTCTGCTGGTGCCACCTCAGACAACTGCGTGCAATTGCTCTATCGTAGCCCCCGCTTTGGCTACAAGCAGCCTGTGATAATATAACAGGCAGCCCATGCAAGGGCAGAGAACCTGAAGATTGCAAGCAGCCTACCCGCAGCATCCTGAATGGGAATTGTTTTAGTCTTAAGATAATATCACTCCTCTGGGCAAAGCTGCGTGAGCTCTTAAGAGCAATAGGCAGTTGTCGGTTCAGGAAGTAGCCGGCTTTATGTACTGTAAACAGCCTTTCTCGAGGAATGGCAGGCACCTGTTTGTACTGTAAATACAATGCCATTCTTTTTTCACTTAATGCATGTTGCCATCGCGAGATCCTCAATTTGTGGGCACTTTGTTTCTGAATTAATAGTGAGAAGAACAGCTCAGCTACAATGGTTCTTGACGGTCTTCTCTAGTTGGGTGTAAACACATGCCTACTCAAAATAAACTATAAATATGATGCGTCATTGCCATGGGCAAGAAGTAAAAACACGTTTTTTTTTTTAAAGTAACATGTTTTAGGTGGTGAGAAAGCTAAGCACAGTCTGGATCACGTGTTTGCTTTGACGTAAACGTGCCTCTGATCAGCTGAAGATTCGTTGTAGGTCAGCACTCCAAATGCATTATTCATGGAGCCAGTAAAACCTGATCCCCTCCCAAGTCACGGAGATCAGCGGGAAAAATCATTTGTGGGGGCTATGTGGGGCCTTTCCGACTACCGGCACTCAAACGGTTAAGTAAGATGTTTCTAGTGACACAGGGCTCAAGTCGAGGGTACACGCGGGGGGACGGAGTCCACCCACTTTATTCAGAGGGAAGACTCAGTCCACCCTAGCTAAAAGAGAAACATTGGATGTCCTCTTTGAATTTATGAATTAAAGCCGCCCTCAGGGATGAAACTGCAGTCATCAGGTTTGTAGGCTGGACACTTCACCACTGCACTATATAACCTGATGAAAAATAACAAACAACTAAAGGTGAAATATCTCATTTCGCTACTGGAAGTCCCAGGGAAAACATTTGTATTGGTTCTTGGAGTTTAAAACATGCACACCTTTTAACGTTTTCAAAAACACTATTAGACGAAAATATCCTGTCTTGGTTTTGTGTTTGTGTTGATTTTATGGAAGGCAAAATCCATTCTTCCTGTTCAATTTGGGTGGTTATGCAAAGCTAATTTAATGAAATGTGCATATTTCGTCTTGATATGCAAATTTCTGGCAACGTCACATCCCATTGCGTTTGTTGATGAGTCCCCCCACTTTAATTTTTAGGACTTGACCCCTGTAATGACACCAGTTCACAGTATTGCTTCACGCCTCCGGGAAAGAAACATGCTTTAAAAAATCCGGGTAACATGCTAGAAGCGCGCTGGTTTTTCCCTGTAAATCAGGTTTTCTTTTCTTTCCATGACATGCTTTAAACCTCCAATAAGGAAAGAGCAAGTAATGGGCATGAGGCAGTGGCACTGCTTTTACAACGAGAGCATGGCTTTCAAGTAGAAAGAGTACAAACAAGCATTGGCAATGCCAACAGTTTGGGTTTTTGTGTGGGCATGGCAAAGACACTTGCCAGGCATTGCTGTAGCGGTATTAACTGACCATTTATGGTAGCAGGTGCAAAATGGTGCAGTTACCTGAGCATCTAACAGTAGTGCCTGGCAAATGTGTAATACTTACACATACGCCCAAACTGTTGGCTTTGCCAATGCTTGTTTTTAACCAGACTTCCGTGAAGGACACGCCTAGTGCTTATAAAATGAGTGGCTGAAGACAGACCTGGTTAAGACATTTTTACTGCATCAGTAGCGTGTTTACAGCACCAATTAAGTCATTAACTCTCAGAAGACTGCTTTGAAAAACAAAATGACAGGCACTTTGAGTGCAAAGTGTGATGTCAAGGGTTGAATAAACAGAGCTCAAAGAGTTCCCATGAAGAGGTGGTGGGCAGGGAGGTGCAAGAACTAAGTGGGAATGGCCATAGGGATTTGCATGGCCATGGGCAGTCAACAGGTGCGCAAATAACCAAACACCGTAAAGCTTAGTTCCAACCCCCCACCCCCATATGCCATCATTTTTCCCTATCTGCACTCTTATGCAATCATTTTGGCTTATAGGTGGCGCTGCCACCCTTCATCCCAAACTAAAAATAATGCAATTGTTGAAGATAAAATGGTTGCCTTGCGTAGCTAATACCTGATACTCCTTATTTTGTTTACCAGAGGGACCATGAAATTCTGTGTCGTGCTGTGAATCAGAAAATTAACAACAGTGACTTTGTCCCCAAATGTCACAAAGTTCCAAATGAAATTGGCACAATTCTCCACCTATTTGCGGATCAAATGCTTTCTGCAATCATTTTGCCTGTTGAACCACCTGATGACTGGTAATGTTGGCCACGCCTTGCTCTAATGGCACCCAGCTTAATTTGGCAGTTGGTGCTAATTATATCTTCGCCGGGTGTTCGACTGCAGGAGGCAGCTGCCAATATGGAGAATGGGGGTACATGGGAATTTCCGGCTGACAAGTTGGGATGGTGGGAGGCCAGCCAATTGATTTTGGGACAAAGCTGTGTGTTTAGTAACTCTCTTCACCTCACTTTCATAACACACAAACATCTTTTCCACGCCTGTCCCCTTACTACCATTAACCCTACAAAAATTCTCCATATTCTGGCAAACACAATACACAACTACCAACACAACAACCACACACAAGTGCCACAACACCAGCTCTAAAATCATACAGCAAAATGCGCACCTCCTCCGAGAGCTCAGTCAATCACAACACGCTCAAATTCCAGCCATAGCCCACAGGCACACAACCTATACAGACTCGCACACCTGAACATCCACCAACCCATACCCTGAACTGAAACTGCCAAAAGGACAGCAAAAGTGCTCCCCCATCCCACTAACAAACCCCTCACCTTCCCCTCTTTCTTTTCAGATGCACCAGAGCACCTGAAAATATGATATGATCGGTTATTTATAACAGACGTAATACCCAGAGGTTTCTAAGCGCGGACCCGGCGATCGAACGTGTGCGTTGCTTCGTGTTGTCTTGTTTCCAATGCAAGCACGTTGCCCCCTGAGCTATCCTCCAGCGTGCACAGCATAAATCACATTAAGAAAAGATAACATGACATAACATACCTTGAATGCTGCCCATTTTACCTTCAACGTTTTCCTTTCTTCCAGTCTTGAGTAGGACGGGGCGAAGTCTCCACCCTTGCCGTGGGAGAAGCAAATTCTGGCCATAATTCCACTCAGATGGCTTTTTGGTTGAGAAATTGACAATATGTTGTGCTTTTGGCTGCAGGCACGCAAACATGTTGCGCTTTTCACGAGCTGGAACTTTTCATGGCCCGGTAATGCTGAAATGTCCTGCTCTCAAGATAAAAAACACATGGCAATATTAGCAAAGCAAAATACTGGTTTTCAAGCAATACCGGCATTTTGTCCATGGTGCAAAAATCGTCACTCATTCACCCCAACTTTTGAGAGCCTTTCCCCAGTGAAGCTTTTTGCATCTGTCTCTAACTCTGTTAAAATGGCGTGGAACTCGTTAGAGGTGGATTGTTACTGTATCTGTTGACAATGTTTGTGATTGTTTTTCAGTGCAATAGTGCACTCTTTCATGAAATTGAGCTGGCCCTTTACATAAAACAATGATGAGATGTTATGTTAGACTGTAACTTCGTCGTACCCACGGTGATAGGTGAAAATAGCAGTACCTGTCCTCTAGTCCTGTGCATCACGTGTCTCCAACATTCCGTGCTACTGACGCCCCAATCGGGTCCTACTACTTCACATCTGATCCAAACACCTGTAGTGCAGCCAGATGTGCAAGTTCTCCTGGCCCACATCACTAACATATGAATCAGGGGTTGACTGGCAAGGCGGGGGCAATGGGGCAATTTCCCCCCAAACTGGCTTGGTTTTTGCCCCATGGCACAGAGCTCCAAAATGTTTTTAGAAAATGATAGAAAAAGACAACTTACTTCAGAATCTAGCCTGCCACAAAGAAACCAAGTGCTGCAAAGCCTGCTCAGATTCTGTGTAAATGGGGTGGGCATTCGTCTTGATTCTTGATTTCAGCAATATTGTAGATGTGCCTGGATGGCCCCCACACATGAGAGGGAGAGGGGTCTAGGCTGCAGGGGCATGTTCATAACACCCAGTGGCAATGTATGCCTTTAAATACCAGATGCTGTGACCCTGGATGCTAATGTTGCCACCACTACTCCCCATACACCATTGGTCTGTTACAATCCACAGTACCTTATCACGACTCCTGGTTGCCAAAGAAATGAGGTTCCATACCTTATTTGAGTTTGCCATCAGTTCAATCTATACCCATTTTTCCCCTATATCCTGTTGAATTTCTTGATCATCAGTGTGTTCATACAAAAATAGTTTAATACACCCTGAATAACACCCATGGGTGTTATTTATATAGTGTTTGTAGAAATGGCTGTTGGACTGTGATGTCATGTTATAGGTTCATATACCAATCACTGTTGCCACCTGCATGGTTTCTTAGCGCTCTGGCGAATTTGTAAAGCAAGAGGTTGGGGGTCGGGGGGTTAGCTTAGTAGGAATTAGCAGGAGAAAAGAGCAAGGAAGCTGTGAGGTGCTGTTGGCAGCTTCCGTTCGGTTGACAGCATTCACTGAGCTTAGGTGTAGGTTTGTGTGGCACTTACTTTTGGACACAGTTGGAAAACACACGTATAAAGATGTAATATTCAGGTATTCATTATTAGAAGACTACAAACTAAGGGAGATCATTCAGAGCTGGTCAGATTTATATGCTCCAACAATGTACTACAATGCCAATTACTGTAACGGTCATGGTGCAATGCAAATACTGTAATGTGATAAACTGTGCAAGGTAAATAAAAGTTTCTTTTAAAAAGTACAGCTGAAGAAAGTTACCAGCTCCTTCCGAGGTATTACTCAGTTTACCGCCAGCAGAGGTGGTGTTTCTGGAATGCCTCCATTTTTATTTCAAAAATACCACCTCTGATGGCGGTAATGTAAAAAGGTTTTTTAAACATTTTCTTTCAGCCATTTTCAGCATCAAGGTGGAAGTAAAAAAAGTCTGCAAAAAGTCTGCCAAAAATACTACCGCCGATATTCCCATGGAATACCAGCTATGGGATTTGATCAAACCCTGAATTTGGTGGACAGTAGAATCAATGGTATTTTCCATAAACTGACGATTTTACTGTTACCACTGTGATGCTGGAAATGCATTGGAGGGACAGGGCCTCCCTGTCCTTGTCCTGTAGTCCTTTTTTTCATTTGTGTTCTGTATTGTTTTCTGCCCAGGAGTCCATGTGGGACTCCTGGCAGTGCAGCTCTTCCTGTTTTTGGTTTGGTATACTGACCCATGGGATACCCTTATGGCACCCATAGGTGGGGGTACAACCCTGTGCCCCTAGTGTATGTTTTTGGGCACATGTGGGTGACCCGCAGAGCAGGGTATGGGCTGGTGGCAGCTCCATTCTAAATTGACAGGTGCTCTGAGTATCCTCCATTTTGGTATACCCAGGCCCTGCCATTGGAATCAGATGATTCCTGAAAGGAAACAAGATGGCCCCTGTGGCCTCTTGCTTTCTATTGCCTGTTACCTTGTTTTCCCAAAGTCCTGGGAAGCCCTGACTCTGTCCCTTCCCCCTGACTGGCTGTTGGGTGGAAGTTCCATATATGGTGTTGTTGTGAAGTCCAGTCCAGACTGGCTGGAGCCTTCCCAGTTGTTAAGAAAGGAAGAAGGCAATGTGCACGGAATCTCACAGTGGTCTTTGACTCTGACCACGTACATGGTGAAGGCTCTTGAGTGATTGGCAGACATAGCAATTGTTCATTGATTGAAGACACGTTAGACAATGATGACTGCAGACCCGTGGACTGGATAATCGAAGAGTCAATGGTTGTAGGAGGACAAACAGAAGTCCCAGAAGTCAACAGACACCTTTGTGGCTCAGGAATGGAATGCACCTTTAGGGCGGTTGACTCCTTGGCACCAGTAACCAAAGACTGAGCTGTAACCATGCCGTCCCTCTCCTTAGTGGATTACACAGAGTCTCTTCCTTTGTAAAAGTCAAAATCAACCAGAGGAATCACCATAGTAAAGTCTCTGTTAATCAGGATTTCGTCAAATGTCCATTCCTCTGACTTAGCTTCTGAAAGTGGCATGTTAACAATCAACAGTTCAGGAATTGCCTGCCGGGTCTTTGGTTCAGTATACTGTGGAATGAGTCCATCAAAACATGAATTTTGTACTGTCTTTGACTGTTCATTGAGACAAAAATTGGCAGAAGAAGGAGCGAACACAGAGGTAGCATCGTTTTCCACATCAGCTTGAATGTCTACTTCAGTCTCAGCAGCTAGATCAAGGGCTGAACCTAAGCCTACATTAGTGACTGATTCTGTGTATGCCACCATTGTGGATTGTGTTTGGGAATCAGAAGCATGTATGTGTTCAAGCTCAGAATTATGACTGACTGCTAAACAGGAAATCTTAGGTAAAGGAGTGGCTTGTAAATCTTCAGTTAACGGCAATTCCTGACAAACGGTAGAACAATTGTCAGAACCTGTGCCTTGAATAAGTGTTGTGCTAGAAAGAGAACTTTCACTCCCAATAGAATCTTCATATTGACAAGTATCATGACCTACAAAAACCTCCGCACTCAGGGATTGAACAGTATTCACTTCATCAACAGATAAAGTTTGAGGTGTATTCAGAAAAGACCGTAAAGTCTTATTCTCCTCTAGTAAAGTAATGTATTCTTGTTTTAACTCCTCAAGTTCAGCTTTTAGCATGCCCCGCCTTAACTGTACATCCCTATCAGTAGGCACCCGGGAAGGCATGGTGGCATCAGGGCTGGATCCTGCCCTAACCATCCGGGTGTGCACTGATTGTACATTGTCATTTGCTGCTTGCAGGTTTTGTGATCTATACTCACTCTTACCGACTTGGTCTGTGTTACCCTTAAGCAGACTACTGACATCAGACCTCTTGACATTAGGGACTACAGTAAGTACTTGTGCAGAGGAGTAAGCAGTTGACTGAGGGCTGAAAACAGAAGATATGCAATTAACCCCTCCATTCTTTATGTTTGAATCATGAAACTGTTCAATCTGAGGTAAAGCACAACCAGAATCATGGGGTTCAACAACAGACGTTCTCGTGTGTAATAAATCTAACAGTGTGTTGTTTTCCGCTGCTAAGGCTTGTGCGGACATAGAATCTGGATCAAAATTAAAGACAGAACTAGGATCAGGCAATGTACAATGGGCCATCCTGTGGGTAAAATACTCAGCACGTAAATACCCATTTGTATCAAGGAGTTCCTTTAAGTCAGGATCAATGATTTGATTGTCACAGGTAGACTTAGGGGAAACTTTCTGTACTAACTTGTTAGTGACCTTGCTGCCTTTCTTTCTTAAACTGGCCATATTCAGACGGGAATAACGGCTGGTCATTCTGTTAAGAAAGGAAGAAGGCAATGTGCACGGAATCTCACAGTGTACAACTTTGAATCTAAATATGTGCATACAAAACCCCAAGACTTGTGTATACTAAAACCCAGGAGAAACAATAATTCCTATATATGAAAAGGAATGTGGGGTAAGCACTTAGAACCTCCTTATGACTGAAAGGAAAGTCGGCAAACTCCTTACCCACTATGCTATTACAGATACTGACAGCGCTAAACCCACGTAGAGGGCAAGCAAGGACAGGATCTGTGAGCTGACACTCTGGATGATACAGAATAAGGAACTTAGAAACTGTACTCACGAGGACCGGAAAGACCACTTGAATGTCAGTAAACTCACGAACCCAGTTGATCAAACAGGAACCCTGAAGGCTATAACAGCAATGGGTGGAGGAAACTAAATACATAAGACCCTAGTCAAGGGGCGAGTAGAAATAGTGATATAAAATAGTGAGGAAACAAAAAGGGCATTTACACTGGGACTAGTTACAATAACACCAACACCTAATAATCCATGGGAAATGAATGCAGAAGTGAGATGGAAAACATGGAATGGATCCCAATAGAAAGTAAGGATCAGGAGCAGGGAAAATGATATCACAAAAGGAAACCTTGAGGCAGAAAACTGAATCTATAAAGGGAAAGACTAAAGCATCAGGTTTTTCAGTAGCAAAGGACAGCAACAAAGAAACAGAAAACACAGGCGAATTGGGTAGCATTAAAGGGTAAAGCACAGAGACAGGCTGCCTGCAGACAGAGGAAGATGGAAAGGGAAATCCAGTGAGCAGAAATCAATTAAGCACAAGAATCCAAAATCCAGGGCAGAGGAACAAGAAACAGGAACTGGTCACTAGGCACAAAAGCTAGGAACAAGGAACAGGAACTAGGTACTAGGCACAAAAGCTAGGAACAAGGGACCAGTCACAACAGGAACACAGCAACAATGACCAGCGCTGGACTGAAGCAAACTGAGGCTTTTAAAGCTGCTTAACGAGCACACCCCTCAGGCGTGCCGCCTGCTGCACCTGCAGCCACAGGTGTTGCCTATCCTCCACCCAGGCTTGTCCTGCAAGGGAGGAGGTGAAGCAGTGAGCCAGGCATTCTGGGAAGCATAGTCATTTGATTAAAGTAGCAGTAGCATGCTGGCTGCCAAAAACCTGGAATGGATCCGGAAGGGAAGTAATTTGGGAAATAAGGTTTTAGCGCTCCCAATTCATCAGGACACTGTAGCATAAGGTTCGGAGGAAATGTCCAGTAGGGAATAAACCCCAAAACATGCCCCCAAGTGGCGGGAACGGGAGCGAAGGGAGCGAGCCGTGACACCAGTGACTGTATGTTGTGGGTACACTCTGTGGGTGGGACCTGGGTGAATGGAGTGTGTGACCAATATGCACTTCTTGTTATGGCTGTCTGGTTTCTGGTATGAGAGACAAAGACCGAGACAGCCCTGCCCGAAACTGGCCTGAATGCAGTGTGTAGTGTTGAATGGCTGGGTACTTGTCCCAATCCACATTCCTTGTTGTGAGTGTCTGAGAGGGAGGAGGATGGCCTGAATGCACTGTGTGCCTGATTGGCTGACTGACTGCATGAGTGACAGAATAGTATATCTGGGGACCTCTCACCACTGGAAATTGTTCAGAAGCTGTGTCTACACTTGAAGAGTAACTGGAACTGCTGATCCTCGATGCCCAGCTGGAAGAAGAAGACTTGCTGTTGCATTTGCTTCGACCTGATCTGAAAGCTGCCGAATTCGTCGAAGACTGATCCGAGAGAGGACCTGGTAAGGCGCCCTCTTCCCATGTTCCGAGGGACCATCGAGCACCGCTATCCTTTGCCGAAGCTCCCTGGAAGTCAGACCCTCGAAAAGGCTGCCGACCGGAGACGGGGACCGCTGAGGAGAACGAAGTGAAGCACCAGGACTTCGCCGCTGTCGAAGTCCATTGCCGTTGACCAGGGTTCGCAGGTTTGTGTAACCGCTGGAGGCCCGGCAAAGTCGTGTTGCCCCAGAAGAGGGGACCGCTTGACGCCATGCCGCCGACGACCGGAGCCGCCCACTCCTTTGCCTAAGAACATTTGAATCGAAGGACTCCCTTGTCCGCAACGTCGACCGCTTTGTCCTGCCGGAGAAAGTCAAGGCTGCCGATGCGCCGAGGAGAATCCACCGGTGGGTTTCTCGCCACCTAAAGGCCACAAAGACTCCAACGACTCGACGCCCTTGCTGGGCCACAGTTCTTCAGAAACTCTTTGCGGTCCTGAACAACCAATCGCCGAGGTACCCCGCACACCTCATCCTCGCAGGATGTTGCCGACGAGCACCGCTTGGATCAACGTCGTGGTCTCGGCACCCTTGAACTTCTCATCAACGTCATCGATGCCAAGTTCACCTTCTTCGATGCCCCTCGACGATCCATGGCTCCTGCTTTAAAGGGAGTCACTCAAGAAGGATCCGTCGATGCTTCTTCGAAGAACTCTACTCCATCAGGTACATTGGGGGGGTAAAAACATTATAGGAGAGAACAAGACTATTGAGCAATATATGGACTGGGCTTGTGCTATATCTTTATTTTACAGGTTGCCCAGGTGGGGGTATCTCCATACGGAACTGTCTCTAGGTAGCTGGGCCAGTATTCTGCCAATTGTGTCAACCATCTTGCTTTCCTTCCTATCTCTATTGCTGGTTTCCTTGTTATTGATCTGTGCGACATTCTAACAGTATAGTTGATGCACTTTAATGAGATCTGATAATATTGGGGGTACAACTTTAGAATTGTATATATTTACCATTGTTGATTTCTGAGTACAAAGTGCGTTATTGTGATAGTGTACATACTTTTGAATATTAATTATATAAAGACTGTGTTTTCGGTAATACAGTGTGTGGACATTCCTTTGTGGGGGTTTGGGGACTACACTGTACTTAAGAACCAGCCTGCATCACCTCCTGGGAAGCTAGACCTTGATTGCTCGTCCATTGCTACCTTATAGAGAATCTTGGCTGGGGTCCTCTGTGCCTCTCCTCTACCATATAGAGAGCAGAAGTACAGACACCCCCCTCCAGTCTTTACAACCACCCAACTCAGAATGAACCCCTAAATCTGTGATAGGTTTTCATTGTCTTGTCCGGGACACTCTTCTCTTATGTGACCGATGAAAAGACGTGCATGCAAATCAACACCAGATTCAGATATATAGATACAGTCACATGGAGACAGGTTCATCCTTTCACATATACTTTACTGTCAAAAAAACCCTCAAACACATTCACCCAGTCACAGAAACTGAAACAGACACACACACCTTATTAAGTAGAATGGGTCCTTCTCTGTCACCAGGTGAAAGACATATTCCCCTTGCATTTCTCTCTGCTTCTGTGACTTGAAATATGCAGCCAACTTTCCAAGAAAGTGCAACTTGGGAGCACAAAAAAAGTCCACTCACTGTTTTTGCTCTGCATTCTCTACGTGCAGGCCCCATGGCAACAATTACCCCCAAGACCCCTACCACGGCTTCTTGTCATGTCTGGCAGATGATGACTGGAACATCAAGGCGGTCCACTGTCTGACTGTAAAGCAAGGGCAACAGAAGGTGGTGAGGGGCAATGAATGGGCTTGATGTTATGGGCAATTAAAGGGCGTGAGTGTCAAGGAATTGGTGAATCAGCAATGTGGGCAAAGGAAGGAGGTGCATGCAAGGTAAGGGAAGGGGATTGAGTTAATTGTTAAAAGATAGCACAAAATGGGAATAGAGGTCTGAAAGTTAATTTTAAGAAACAGGGGGGCATAGAGAATGTGGTTCAAGGGATGGACACTGGAGGATGACGGGTAAGGAAAATAGAGTAAATGAGACAGAGGTACACATTTGGAATGGTACGTCAGCAGGTTGACTGTTGCAGAGATCTATGTCTGACCTACATGCTACTGCACCCAATTGTGGGATTGCCTTGACCCCTTTCCTTTTTTCTAACTAAGTGATGCATACTTGCTTTTTGAACGTATATTTGAATTACTACTTCTCTTATATTTTTTCAAGTTGCTTTACCATGTGACTTGGTGATTTGAAAGTACACAGAATTGTACAGACTAAGATTACAATGATAGTACATTTTCATTATAATTATAATCTTAGTCTGTTGCCTCAGGATAGAGACGATTAATATGTTTCCCCTTTGCAGATACATTGGTGCTTCAAAAACCCGATTTATTGAACAGTATTCTAGTTTAGCCCTTGAATAACAACTTGCATAAAGCATTTTTTTCTAATATTGAAGATGGAATGGGAGAAGATGAAGACTCTCCTTCTGTCTGAATTGTAAAATGTAGAACCAGGAAGACAGGGCTCACATCCACACCCTCTACATTTAAAAATTATGTGATCCTGAGCAAATCACTTTTCATCACTGTGCCTTATTTTCCATAACTGCCTGTAGGGAAAGCCTCACTCATATGGATTTATACTGTATATTAGTACCCATCGAGTGGGGTGTGGTGGCCTCCCAGCCAATAGGGAGGCTCAGAATGTTGTAATTACCACACGGTAATCCCAGTGCCCTGAGCCTCCTCACAGCCGGCGGCCGTCATCTCCCCTCGCCGGGGAATCAGGTAAGTCTTCTCCCACCCCCCTGCCCTTATCCACAGAAATCCCTTACCACCCTTCCTCCAGCACTTACCTTCTTTTCTGTCGATTTCGAGAGTGGACACGCTGGCAACACTTTTGTTCCCAGCGTATCCGCTCCCGATCTGCGACAGACCGTCATGGAAAGGAAGAAGGGACTACATGTAGTCCCTTCTCCCTTCCCATGGCGGCCACTTTGTTTGTTTACTTCTTTTCCTATTTTTTTCAATGGCCGCCATGGAAAGGAAAAACTGACTTTGTTTTCCCCTCCCTGGCTGCCATTGTCTTGACATTTTGTTTTTCTGTTCCAAACAGAAAACAAATGCCTTTTAGTACCCCGGTCTAACGGGCAGGGTACTAATGACAATAAGCCCCTTACCTGCGGGCCATTACCGCATAAGATAATGCCCCGGGGCATTCGTTATGGGCCCTGGGGGCATTACCTTATGCGGTAATGGCCTGCAGGCAAGGGCCTTATTGCCTAAGTATTAGTCTATAAATCCTTTAAACAATTTATGTTAAGCATACGGGTGTCAAGGCAGGACGACCAGTGAGGGTTTTATGCTGTAGGGAATGGGTACATAAGGTGCCGGTATGGGTTTTGTGTTGTGGGCTCGGGAGGCAGAAAGCCAGGTATGATTCTTTTGCCATGCCAGCTCATGTATGACTCTGGGAGCAATCCCAGACCCCCTGTTATGTTCTGTTAATAGCATTTATAGCTCATACGTACACCACATGGCATCTTGGTGCAAGGAATACAACTGCAAGACAGAGACAACCAGCTGAGGTTTAAATAGCCAGGTCTTAAGAAGATGGCGAAAATGAAGATGATTAGAAGTGCCTCTAAGACTGACCGGAATGGAGTTCCACAGTTTACTCAAGGCTACAGAAAAGGCCCGGCCACCGATTCTGCTCAACTGAAATTTGAGAACCACCATTAAACAGTCGTTCTCAGTGCAAACAGACCTACAAGGAATATATGGTACACATTTATCCTGGAGAACGCCAGCACTGATCCCATAGTACACTGATCCCATCTCACCTTATCCAATCCCTTTTCGCCGGCAGGCGAACGCCGGCCCACCCCCAAGGCCACCCACAAGGCTTCCTGTCTGGAGCCTGTCGTGAGCCGGAGGAGCCAGGGCCCAGAAACGCTGCCTGATTCCAGGCATATTGTTAAGACTTTTCTGGGTAAGTGCCTTTATTGTGCCCTGCCAATCGCGCTACACTATTGACATTTGTGTGTAATTCCACAAAGACTATCCCTATGTTTTCCTAGTCTTACATGGACATTCGCTACATGTGTGACCTGCAACGTTGCCCCTCCTACCCTGAACGTTACTCAGCCAGCAACTGCGGTAGCACAGACTTCAAACCAATCCTATGTTGCTTGGATGTCCTATCCATTTGCATATTGCGTAATCCTACCTTGCAACGTCCCGATCAGCCAACAGTCCATACATGCTAATTGAATATCTATATCGCACCCCTATCTTTGCCACGTCAATCTAGTCAAGGTGTGTGTCACTCTGCCCTGTGCATTTAGCCATTGTGATTAGTCAAATCTAGATGTTGCCCTGAACTGTGCATTTTAGCCATTGTGATGAGTCAAATCTAGATGCTGCCCTCACCTGTGCATTTCGGCTACTGTGATATGTCAAATCTAGGTGTTGCCTTCCCCCGTGCATTCTAGCCTACTGTAATCTGTCACATCTAGATATCACTAGGTGCACTTTAAACCTAGCTGTATCACCTCTGCCTGCTGCACTCTGTACTACTGTATTTAATGCGCCTGACACCCAAACTTAGCCGCGCTGTATTTTGCAATGCCTCATCCGGGCATCTAGTCATATCAAAGCATTTGTACTTACTGGCCCGCTATGGCCATTGTTACCTCTGCCCTATCCAATGAGACCCAATCTTGTCCCATGTGAACAACTTCATAGGTATCCCTCTCAGGCAGCTAGCACTACCATCATGCACGTCAGTGTGATCCTTCTACTACACCACCTTCTAGCCCCACACGTTGCCCTAGTCACTCAATTACCCACGGCAACTACACTTGCCCTCGGGGTCAAACCTGATCTGCCACCTAATTATCTGGCCTGCCCGAACCTATACCACTCAGCTCTACCAACTATCACCCCTATAATGAGCATTGCAGCAACTACCGCAGCCGCCCCCCTCCCTAGCAACCAGATTAACCAATACCTTAATGACCTAGCTCTCTGGCTGGAACACTTCGTTACGAAACCCACTCCTAACCAACCTTCCCCCTTATTCTCAGAAACAAGAGACTAGGCACTAGATTCAGCTTACGACACTCACGCACCAACGCCACTAAGAAAACCTCACATTCTCCACCCAACTCACCCTCATCCACCGCTACATGCAAAACCACTACCACAGGGGTTAAACTGCCTCTGTTCAAGGGCGCCCTTATCAATGCTAGATCTCTCACAGCACACGCTTTAGACATAGCCGACCTCATCACCACTGCTGACCTTGATTTCATCGCCATATCCGAAACCTGGCTACTAGCCGCATCTGGCCCCTCTCTATCCCTGGCTCTACCACCGGACTACGGCATCACACGCTGTGACCACGCCTCTGCCCAATCCAGAGGCGGTGGCATGGCCTTCATCCACAAAAACTCCCTTGACCTAAGAGTGGTATCCGACTCCAAACTCGAATCAGCTGAACTGCTGTCAATCAAACTATTACTAACGCCCAATCAAACAGCCACCCTTCACCTTATCTATAGGCCCCCAGGTCCGGCACCTACCTTTGTCAGTGAAATTTCTACTCTCCTCCTTGACAAAACAAAAAACAACTCACAAACAATCATCCTAGGCGACCTCAACTTAGGTCGTGTGACTTAAAAGATCCCGTGGCAATTGATCTGGAGAATGTTCTAACAGACCTTGGCTTCACCCTGTACATCCAAGAACCGACCCATATCAAAGGAAGGACCATTGATTGGTTAGCCGGCTCCAATTGCAACATCCAGGTCCTCAACAATACCCCATGCTGGTATGGGGTCTGAGCATCACATCATAACTTTTAATATTGAAGCAATCCCACGAGCCCCGACACCGATAGCCCCAGCACTCCCCACTCGCAGTAAAAAAAACATAACTAAGGAACAACTCCTCCCACTGTTACTCCCTTCCCTCAATGCAGCTACCAACTCATGTTCTGATCCCACCTCCCTAGCAGACACCTACAACTTAACTATGCTCACGGCTATAGACTCTATAGCACCCATCAAACTTAGGAAGGCCAAACCACGTGCACATCTTAACTCATGGTTCACTCCACAGTTAAGAATCCTCCGCAAAGTTAAACGCTGTGCGGAAAATCGCTGGAAAAGCCACCCGTTTGATGAGCATAAAGATGGTTTCCTTCTTGCCTCCCTCACCTACAAAGATGCCATCATCACTGCTAAAAAAGAGTCGCTTAACAATCGCATTCTGCAAGCCAACTCAAACTGTAAGGAACTCTTTAGAATCCTAAAAGAGCTCGAAACTCCAGTCTCCCCTCCAGACACATGCACGAAAGATAGTAAATGGTGTGCTATCATTCAAGCAGCCTTACTAAATAAAATCTCCACGCTTCAATCCAAAATTAAAGACAAGCAGAACAGCCTGAAGCCTGACAACCGCTCACTCTCCCTTGCCAGGTCCCTCCCTCTAGACACTGCTAACACCAAACCTTTCACCTTCTCACCGCTCACCGTTACTGAGGTAGAAAACATCATTGTGAGAATTAAACCATCCAACTGCCAAGGTACCCTTGCCCAGCTCCCATCATTAAGGACTCTGCCCATGATCTTGCTCCTTTCATTACAGCCTTCATCAACTCCTCCTTTAAAACAGGTATTGTCCCGGACAACCTTAAGGACGCGTGGGTGATTCCGTTACTCAAAAAACCTTCCTTAGACCCAAGCATACCTACGAACCTCCGACCTATCACTACAGTACCGTTTTTGTTTAAGATTCTGGACCGTGCAGCTTACCTCCAGATCCCAAACTACCTGGAATCTAACAATCTGCTAGGTCTACGACAATCCGAATTTCGGCCCAGACACGGGACCGAAACTGCTCTAATAGACCTAAAAACCCAGATTGAAGTATTGAAGGACAAGGGCAAACTAGCTATGCTATTACTCCTTGACCTCTCTGCCGCATTTGATTTGGTCAACCACCAGATCCTTTGCAGGCACCCCCACTCTGCCGCCAACTTCTCATCTTCCGCTGCGGCATTGATCAAATCCTTCTTGAGCAACAGATCCATGAGGGTCTTTGCACCTTCCGCAGCCGCGGACCCCTCCCCTATTCACTGCGGCGTACCTCAGGGCTCTTGCGTGTCACCTACACTTTACAACATTTTTACAAAACCACTCTTTGATGTGCTTGACTATCTGGGTGTCTCCTACACCAACTATGCGGATGACACCCAGATACTCATTACCATCTCAGGTGATTATCTAGCTGACACCAAGGCCCTCAATGACGTCTACCTGGTCATCCAAGCCTGGATGGCCCAACACCAGCTATGTCTAAATGATGATAAGACGGAGCTCCTTATCTTGGGTACCTCACAACGCCTGAGCAAACTTGAGGCATCTTATCAGTCATTCATCATAGACGGTAATGTCATACGAGTCTCGAAAGACACCAAAATGTTAGGCTTTTACCTTGACGCCACCCTATCATTATCGAGACAAATAAATGCAGTCAGGTCTGCCTCTGCTTACACGTGCAAACTTATTGCAGCCTGCAGACCGTTTCTTACCACCCCCAACAGTGTCACACTAGCTAGAACCCTCATTATGGCAAAAATTGATTATTGCAGTGCTCTTTAGTTAGGTACCAGCCAAGAGAACCTGAACAAACTCCAAACTACCCAGAATAATGCCATTCGAGCGGCCTTGAACATCCCCCACAACCACCACATTTCAGAATCCAGTGGTTACCCGTCAAGCAGAGAATTTCTTTAAAAACACTTGCCCTCACGCACAAATGCCTGGCAAACAAAGCCCCGATCTACCTCTGCAGTCGGCTATCTCGCCACTCTACCGCCCGACCACTAAGAACTGCCCAGACTCATTGTCAATCGATCCCCAGGTTTAAGCTTCAAAAAGCGGGGGGCACCAGCTTCCCTGTCTTAGCCTCCAAACTATGGAACACCCTCCCCGCTACTATCAGAGCTGAAGATTCCTTCAACACCTTCAAGACCAAAACCAAATCTTGGCTCTTTGACCAGCAATAAGTTATGCTCTGCATCTCTGTCTTACATACTCTGGCCCGCTTCCTCTGATACTATTTCTGGCCAGCTACCTCTGTTACTATTTCTGTACACCCTAGGGTATATCCTCTGTTAATCCTAGTGGCACTGTAATTTATGTAATATATGTAATTAGAAAGACGGTTAATATGCTGTTACTGTAAATTCTGTAATGTAATTTTTGTCTGTATCTTACTGCAACTCTGTACAATTTGCGCCCTGATGCCTCCGGGCCTGATGGTTTGCGCGTTATAAATAAACAAATACAAATACAAATACAAATGCTCGATGCACCAGGCACAGTGACTTAAAGATTATCCACTTTTCTACGGTAAGTCAGTGAAGTCCTCTGAGAACTGGAGTAAAGTGGGAGCCATAAGGGTTAGCTGTGGCGACTCTAGCTGCTTGGTTCTGCAGCAGCTGGAGCCGATTAATGAGACCCTTAGGTTGCACAAGAAACAGTGCATTGCAATAGTCAAGCCAACTACTTAGCAAAGAGGAAACAACTATAGAATGGAAATGGACAAACGAGAAAATTAAGAATCCAACCAGTTGTGAGAAAGGGATTGATCCCTGTCAGTTACAAAGGATGTAAAGCAGACCAGCTCAGGACCAGGGAGGCCCACCTAGTCCAGGCGGACAAGGAGGTTGGCATTGTCTACAGTGTCAAACGCTGCCAACAAGTCAAGCAGTGTTGGAGCTCTAATGCCACCCCCATCAATCAGCCTGGCAAGGTCGTCCACCACCAATAACAAAACACTCTTGGTACCTCTACCTGTCTGGAACCCCAACTGAGAGGTGTCTAGCCAGGAAGAAAACTCAATGAAAGCAGAGAGAAGAGGGGAAATCAAAGTTTCTAGAAGCTTCATAGAAAAGGGAAGCAGAGAGATTGGGCGGAAATTGGACAGGCCAGATTCGTCAAATGTAGGTTTTTTTCAAGAGAACAATCACTGTGGCTTGCTTAAGCACACCAGGAATACAGCCCAATTGGCAGGAAAAATTGACAGCTTGAGTCATTAAAGGAATAATTCTGGTGAGATATATTTCATAATACTGAGTGGAACAGAAGGAGATGCTGATTTCAGCTGAGAAGCAGCTGAAAAAACAGTGTCTTCTGAAACAACTCGACATTTAGACCAGTATGTGAGAGTGGCAGAATCAGCCTATCCAACTACCACATGAGAGACAATTTGATCCAAACAAATTTTCTGAATAATATTCTCAATCTTGGTATGAAAAAAGTGGCCATAGCATCACAATGCAACTGAGAGGGTGCAACAGTAGGTAAGAAATGTATTATGCAAGAAATAGATTTTACAGCCGAGAAAAGCTCTTTAGAGCTATTGAGTGCCGAGGTTACTTTTAGTGTGAAGAAATTCTGTTTGGCCGTTTTAATGGCTGCATGGTACTTCTTAGACAGGGAAGCGAAAAGCACACACAGAAGGACCATAGAATTTGCGCCATTTATGCTTGCGCCATTTATTCAGCCTGTCGTAGTTCCAGTCTAAGCAGCCTCAGTTCCTCTGAGAACCATGGCTGCAACGGTTGCCTAGAAACAGGAGTCGGCTTAATAGGTGCTAGTTCATTTGCAGTTACCAGCAGAGCTTGTGAGAGGGTGTTAAAGTCAACCCTTGCTCCGGCCCTTGCCGACTTCTGCAACTACTCCTTTGCCTCAGGATCCTTCCCCTCCCCTCTTAAGCACTCCCTTGTGAATCCTCTCCTCAAGAAACCCACAGCGGATCCCTCTTGTCTGGCCAACTATCACCCAATTTCCATTACCCCCTTCTTAGGCAAACTCCTTCAAAAGCTGGCCATCTCTCAGCTAAACCTTCATTCTGATTCTGTTGGCTGTCTCCATGACCATCAGTCTGGCTTCAGATCTGGCAGAAGCACAGAAACTGCTCTCCTGAACATCCGTGAAGATCTGCTTTCCAACCTTAACTCTAGCATTCCCTCTGTTCTCATCCTACTTGATCTCTCTTCTGCCTTCAACACTGTCAACCATACCATCCTGCTCAACCGTCTCTGGGATAACTTGGGCATCACCGATCAGGCTCTGGCCTGGCTGACCTCTTTCCTCTCTGATCGACCCTCCCAGGTCCAACTTGGGACCTTCCTATTATCTATCTTCCTCTCCACCTGTGGTGTTCCCCAGGGGTCTAACCTCTCGCCCTGGCTTTTCAACCAATACCTGGCAACTCTCGACCGCTGTATTGCCATTTTCTGCTCAAACTTCCCGTGCTACGCAGACGACACTCAACTCATTTTCAGGCTGCCCTTGGCCACCTCCTCCACCTCTCTCATCACTGATTGCCTAACTGCCATTCAAGATTGGTGTGCCGCCAACGATCTTTGTCTTAATGCCAGCAGGACAGAGATCCTCCTCATTGGCACACCATCACCTTCCTTTCCCCTCACTCTCTGGCCGGCCTCCTTGGCCCTTCTCCTATCCCCTCCTGCAAGGCCAAGAACCTTGGTGTCACCTTTGATTCCACACTCTCCTTCTCTGCCCACATCGCTGTTGTATCAAAAAAGTCAAACATCCTACTGCACCTCCTCAGAGGTATTCTTCCTTTCCTCTCATTCCCTCAGAAGCTCACTGTCTCCCAAGCTCTGGTTCTCTCTAAATTGGACTATTGCAACAGCCTCTTTCTTAATCTACCTGCTTCTACTCTCCGCCCTTTACAAGTTATCCAGAACAGGGCTGCGAGACTTGTCCTTGGCCTCAAGCCCTGGGATCGTATCTCTCCAGCTCTGAGATCTCTCCATTGGCTCCCAGTGGATGCAAGGATTAAATTCAAAACCCTCTGCATTGTCCACAAGGCTTTCTGGGGCCTGGGTCCAACATACCTTCAGCTATCCCTCTGCAAATAACTCCCATCTCGAGCACTCCGCTCCTCTACCTCTAACTCCCTCAGGGTCAGTCGTTTCTCAAAGAAACGAGCTGGGGTAGATCTCTGTATTTGGCTGGGGCCACCCTCTGGAACAGCCTCCCTGCCACTCTAAAACTTGAGAACCATCTCCGGTTCCGGAAGTACCTCAAAACCTTCCTCTTTGCTTCTGCCTTCTCCTCTCCTCTCCCCTGTTGATTCTACTCTCCCTCGGCACCATGCACCTGGCCATCCTCTGTCCTCCGGGCCCATGTACCTGCTCATCTTGCCACCCTCATGCACTGCCTCCAGGCCACCCCCTGCACTGGGGTCTGTATCTGTACCCATACAGCCCTCCCCTTTTCTTCCTGCACTTTCAGACCTACATGGCCTGCTGCTATAAACCCAGGACTTGCCACTTGCTGGCTGCACTCCCACTGTTTGTTGCCTTTTTATTTATTATTTTTGTTTTTTTCCTTCTCGCTCCACACTCTCCTTTTGTTCTCCCTTCCATGCACTTGTCCCCCTTCCCCCTCTAACCTGCACTTGCACGTTCTCAATGTCACTGGGCCTAGTAAGATCGTTGTTTTTGTTCTCCCCTGTTCCCCTTCCCTTGCCTTGTCACGCTCTGAAACACTTGTGTATGAGCGCGATAGAAATAAAATATCAATATCAATATTAATATCAATAGGACAGTTGGATTTAATCCTAGTCACTATATGGATCAGATTAACTGACCATCAGTTCCTCTTAAGTGTCAGAGTCAGCTGACACGAGCCAGCACTAGGTAAGCCAAGCAGATGAAAGGTGATAAGAAAATGAATGGACCAGAGAACTTTCTTGACAGTTGAAGCCAAAAGATCTGGGGCTGATGAGACTATCAAGTCTAAGATACAACCTTGATGGTGGGTAGGTTCAATGACAATGACAACCAGGCCGAGGTCAAGCACAGCGGAAAAAGATTGTTGGAGCCTCGGAGGCTGTGGGGCATTAAATCTAATATTAAAATCTCCAAGAATTATGAGATTATGGAAGTTAATCTGCAGTGACGCAGCAAATTCCAAAAAAGGTTGCAAAAGGTCAGTGTAAGGGCCTGGAGGGCAGTACGCAATAAGAAAATGGACAGAATAAGAAGCAGAGCCAATAAAGCATACTAAAATAGTCTCCATGCCTAGCTCGTGGACAAATGTCAGTGAAGATTTAAATAAAACAGCAATGCCTCCCCCAAGGGTGAGTGAAACTCCTATCCTGATGGATAATCCTGTAATCTTCAGGATGGAATTGTGAAAATAGTGAGGCTGAAGTGGCATTCAACCAGGTTTCCGTGAGGCAGAAAAAGCTAGATTTTCATTACTTAGCAGTTCATAAACATACTCAGAATGTCCTACTACAGAACACGCATTAATGGATATGGGTTGCTTGACCTAAAAAACTTGACCTGCTGCCCATTTGACCTAATTGACCCCCCCATGCCACCCCGACTTCCTACCCCCTCAACCTATTCCCTTACCCCACCCCACAACTTTTTTTTTAGTAAAGTGTACCATTTGGCGTACCAAATTAGTTCAAAAAGATGCGGTCAAATGGGACTAGGTCAAGTTAGCATTAAGTCAACTATGCCAATACCGCATTAGTTCAGAACATAACTATTGTGTGAAGTAAGAGGTATATTCACTGGCTCAGCAGTGGAAAAGCGAGGCTGAAATATCTTTGATGGGAGGCTAAGAAAGAGGTATATTCACTGGAAAAGTAGCTTAGCGAGTGAACAACAGAATAAGTTAACGCCCTGCCTGTCAATAGCACATACTGTTACAAACAGACTTAACTATGGTGCAACTTTGGAACGACAGGCTTTTTCCCGCTGCGGTCGACGGCTGCACTGTCGGGACAACTACACTTTAAATACACATATATTCTCTTACTAAAACCAATCCTCTTGTGCTATCACAAGGTATGGAGGAGGGACTTCCTGCCGGCAATGCGTAGAGGTTTGAAATAAAAATAGGACTGCACACCGAATACGAGCCTTGGAGTGCTATAGAGGTGAAGTACGCTCTGTCACCGGTGTAAACACTAGTTACAAGGAAATCATATAAATGAAACCAATAGCCGAAGTAAAATAATAAAAACACCAGGCACCCTCTGTCACCGGTGTAAACTGGTATCCAGTAATATTACCCCCACACAAATGGTTGCCATAGATATAGTCACCTGAAAAAGGCTGTGGCGACATTATGTATGGTGACCGTTTGTGAGGAGAGCGGGGCTGTCCCCACGCTCGCCTTGGGGAAAAGAAACAAAAATGTAAACAGGGGCTACAGGAGTGTCCCCTGCAGGTTCACAGTGATTATGTTGCCGCAAACCACAGCTTTTTCACAGTGACTTTTTCGCCACACAAGCTTTTTCCAGGGGCATTATCACATGGAACCTGTAAACTCTGGTTACAATGAAATCATATAAATGAAACCAATAGTCAAATTAAAATAATCAAAACACTACAAAGTAGCAAGAGTGCGTTGAGTGAGGCACCCAGTCACGCGCCGTGGCAGGCAATTAAACCCAAACCTAAAAGGAAATAAATAACGAAACAAAATGGAGCTAAATTAAATAACTAAGTTCCGGGGGCTCAAGCCTTACCATGTGAATCCATCGTGAACTGGGACGACTGGAGCTATAAGCTCTGAAATGGCCAATCCCCTTGTGCTATCACAAGATATGGAGGAGGGACTTCCTGCAGACATACAGACATTCCGTGGAGGTCTGAAATAAAAATAGGACTGCAGTCCAAGTACGAGTCTTGGAGTCCTAAAGAAGTAGCGTGAGTGCAGGGCGTGAAGTGTCCAGTCACGCGCCGTGGCAGGGAATGAAACCCAATCCTAAAAGGAAATTAAAAATGAAACCAATGAAACAAAATGAAATAACAAAGTAAAAAGCAGCGGGGGATCAAGCCTTAATCTGTGCATCCATCGTGAATTGGGACGACTGGAGCTATAAGCTATAAGCTCTAAAATGACCAATCTCTTTGTGCTTTCACAAGGTATACGAGGAGGGACTTCCTGCTGGCGATGCGTGCAGGTCTGAAATAAAAACAGGACTGCAGACTAAGTACTAGCCTCAGTGTCCAAAAGAGGCCAGGCACCCTCTGTCACCAGTGTAAACTGGTATCCGGTAATATTACCCCCACAAAAATGGTCGCCATACATATAGTCACTGAGAAAAGGCTGTGGCGACATTATGTATGGTGACCATTTGTGAGGGAAGCAGGGCTGTCCACCGCTTGCCTTGGGGAAAAGAAAAACATATGTTAACGGGGGTTGCGGGGGAGGAGGGGTTCCCCGCAGGTTCACATTGATAATGTCACCGCAAACCACAGCCTTTTTGCAGCAACCTTTTCGCCACACAGCCTTTTTGCTGGGACATTATCACATGGAACCTGTGAACTCTGGTTACAACAAAATCATATAAATGAAACCAATAGTCAAATTAAAATAATAAAAACACCACAAAGTTGCATGAGTATGTGGAGGGAGGCACCCAGTCACGCGCCCTGGCAGGGAATTAAACCCAAACCTAAAAGGAAATAAATAATGAAACAAAATGGAACAAAATCAAATAACTAAGTTCCGGGGGCTCAAACCTTACTGTGTGCATCCGTCGTGAATTAGGCCGACTGGAGCTATAAGCTCTAAAATGGCCAATCCCCTTGTGCTCTCACAAGGTATGGAGGAGGGACTTCCTGCTGGCAACGCATGGAGGTCTGAAATAAAAATAGGACTGCAGACCGAGTACCAGCCTCAGAGTCCTAAAGAGGTCAGGCATCCTTTATCACCTGTGCAAACACTGCTTGCAAGGAAATCATATAAATGAAACCAATAGCTGAATTAAAGTAAGAAAAACATCACAAAGAAGCGTGAGTGCAGGGAGTGAGGGGCCCAGTCGCGTGCCGTGGCAGGGAATGAAACCCAAACCTAAAAGGAAATCTAACAAAATGAAATAACGAAGTAAAAAAGACACCGGGGGCTTAAGCTTTACCCCTGGATCAGCAATGGCTCTGCTCTACCAATGGATTCTCTAGCTGTGCCACCTCCTTACATTATTCTAAAATAAAAGATTAAAGGGATAGGAGGAGATGTAGCCTGCTGTCAAATTACAAATGTTAACACATTGAAAACTGGAATCCCAGCTTTCCCAATTCACCAATCATGTTATCCTGGTGAAATAATTTTACTATGTTTGGTAAGTGGGAGAATTTAAGAAAGCACAAACAACTAAAAGATATTTTGAATACCAGGAAAGTAATGTCAGCAATGTCTTCTTCATATCCTTGAGTTGTGTGGGAGGGGGAAATGTTTATATTGAGCAGGACTCAAGATGAGGAACCCCACAGGTGGACGGTGTCCGTCCACTTTTTTGAGAGGGTGAACACTGTCCCCCCTGTGTATTTAAGAAATAACAAAAACAATAACAGGATGCAGTCGGGAATCGAATCCTGACCTCGCACCTCTGAAGAGAGACACTTAACGACAAGACCACAGCAACTGCTGGTTGTGGAGCTGCAAAATGTCTTACATTAAAATTCCACTATACAGGACATGCTGTGTTACAGGTTCTCAGATTCAAAAGGTGTTGCACGTTATACTTAAGCATAAAAGTAATATAAAAATGTACTCTCTTAGCAAATGCTTTTTTGTTGTGCGTGTTTTTTCAATTCTGAAAGACAATCCTAAACGAAATGTGCAGATTTTACTTAGCCGTTCCCAATGCTTGTCAGAGTCCCCCCATTTTTTAGGGCTCTAGCCTTGGTATTAAGATTACTTGTTCTGGAAGTTGAGGCTGTTGCACTGAGGGTTTGGGCTATAGCAAAATGGGCCAGGAAAGAAAAGTTGCCCTCCTGGCCGAATGTAGCCAGTTCTGCCCTGAGACGAATCCACATTAAACCACCTAATTGTATGGTACATGTTATGTTATATTCATTTATACCCCACTAACGAACTGTGAGTATTAAAGCGCAGAAAGAAGCCTGAAATTCAGCAGAATAATCCTAGGAAAAGACTGGTTGTGCCGTTAAATTAAGAATTTAAATGTAAGTGGGACATGAAAGTTAATAATTCTTCATTAAGCATTTTCAATCAGGGGCATTTTGCAAGCATTCAGGAAGATCTTTCCATACGTTTGCACCCTGCACAGAGAGGCTATATGCTGGCAAGTCTCGAAGGTGCCTATTGGTTGAGTGCAACCCCATTCAAGCAAGCATCTGTTTCAATGTGACTACTATAGCATATTCTGGCATTGGCTCAGCGTCTCACTACCTTATTAAGAGATGGAACCGTTATTAACCCACTACTGATATCAGAAGCAGGTTCATATGGCCTTATAAACAGAGGGAGGGGTCATTATGGCGGGATCGGTTGCTGCCCTATAGATAAGGTGAGTCGGACTCCCATAGTAACCCCTCAAAATTCCATTGTTAATAACTTTTGATTACAGTAATGTATTTGACCGAAATGTGATTAGGGACTCGTGGGCCCCTCCAGACTGCAAAGTTTCGTAAAGATCTGTTAAAAAATGAAAAGGTTATTAAGAAGACAAAAACATTTATTTTCCAAAGTTGCAGCCTACTTCCCATTCATTTTCCCATAGACAAACAAGGTACATTTTTGGCAAAGCACACAGCCAAAACCGCTAGACGGATTTGGACATGGTCTGAAACAACATGGGCACGATATATTGACTCGCGATCCATGTGTGGCTTAGGGTTATTCCGTGCAGTAGTTATTTAAATATTTGACGGAAAAGGGGGTGCCCCTTCTCAAAAATAGACAGCTATATCTCAGGTACATTACCAAAACCGTGGGCTTTTAGAAATGAAATGGCCGCCATCTTGTTTTTCGTTTTATGAAAGCGATAACCGCAGTCATAGCCGTAAAAGGGGGTGCCCCCTTCTCAAAAATAGATAGCTATATCTCAGGTAAATTAGCGAAACCAGGGGTTTTAGAAATGAAATTGTCGCCATCTTGTTTTTCTTTCCATGCAAGACATAACCAGGCTTATAGCCGAGGATAACAGCGAAAGAAATGTAGTTAAAAAGGTGTTTGCAGGTTAAAATAATTCCAAATGACATTAGTCTAGAGGTGAGGAGGTTGCTGGAGGACACTAAGTGAAATTTGGAAGTAATAGGAGGTCCAGGGACAGAGTTTGTGACACAAACCTTTTTGTAGTTGCGTCTATAGCCTTGAATAGCTGACATCTCAAAGCAAACTGCATCACAGAAACAGTGTGTGTTGTCGGGGAAACAGAAATGGCAGGCGAGGTGAGGAGGCCATCTGCAGGGTTAGGGGGAGCTGGTACAGATGAGGGGGGCACTTGGTGAAGCCCTGGGGGGCAGGAGACTATTTTTTCTCTGCCGTTTGTCCGATATTTGTGGCTATATTCGAGGCTAAAAAGGACTATAGATGTCTGCAGGTATCAGTAGTTCCCTGCCCGTGGCTATATATATTAGAGTGTTTGTGTTTTGTTTCTTTTTAAAAGTTATTTTTATAGGTCTAGTGACATTGGGGTGAAAAATCACTGGCCATAGCCCAAGGCCATCGTAGGTATTTTGGAGTCTTATTTATTTTGGCTGTGTGTTTCCAGACTTTCTTATATGGGAGACTGTGGAGAAAAAAGGAAGAAACGTGCAAAAGAAAACTCAATACAAAAAGGAATGTGGTTCTTAAAATGGAAATTATTAAATGAAAATATAATGAAGTGTGTGTGTTTTCAAACTAATTTTGATTTCTTTTTGTTTACAGCTAGAAGGATATTACTGTATCTTTCCTTTTCTACATCCAGTGAACGTATTTGCAGCCTTAGACATTAACCATTCTCCCACCTCTATGTACTTATTCAATTGACACATACATAACAATGTCAATATTTTTTTGTTAAACATATATGCATCACTGCAGCTTTCATGTAGCCCAAAGGGGTGTCGAATTGTGGAGGCGCAGTGAACCGCAGCAATGCTGAAAAGTACACTTCATGTATTTGAAGGAGTACTTTTTAAGAACTATCTATTGCATAAATATTTATGTATGTATGAACACCTATGTTACCCCTCCCCACTAGGTATCCTCTTGTGACTGTGACTATAAAAAAAAGTCAATGAACTCTAGCTGCGGTCATATCGAAAACAAATGTGGGATGTTTTTTCATTGTATTTGTGTATTTATATGTGATATTTCTTCCTGGCTAAACTGTTTTGGGATACACTGAGTGTAGTATTTTAGCACATTTGGAGTACTGCTTTGATGTTAGGAAGAAACTTTGCATTACCTTCATTGGTTAGGTGTCATCCGTCATGTGTATAGGAATTGGTTATGTCGAACTGTATGTTGTTTTTTGAAATCCATAATTGGTTGTGGTCTGTCATGAATGCTGAAACTACTTTATTAACATTTCTCTGTGATTTTTCAATTTTACCTCTTTTTGTGGTTTTGATTTGGGAAAATATAAAAGGTGCAGTTTTGTGCTTTTGATTGTTGAAGTCATTATGTACCATACTTTCATTTGTGCCCAATGCATTCCTTTACCTGTTTATGAACCTGATCCACTCTTCCCAAGTCCAACCTTTTGTATCTTAAACCTCATCCACTTCCAATAACTCCATTAGCAGTCATTTATTGTATTCACACCCTTTAAGTACTATTGTATTACTACTGTCTCTTTTATTATTTATATTCCATACTCAGATGTTTGCAAACAAAATTGAAAAAAGAATTCCTATAGCCACAGCTATAAAGAAAGTGGTACGATTGGTGTATTGAGAATCGCACCTAGCAATAACAATGACTGAGGTGTTCACCCAGGGCTATCCAGCATCCACCCAGTGCACAACATTGCTACCGACGGGCAAAAGTGCCTCCCTGTGCACCCATGGCCATACACCAGCAAATGCCACATTGAGTGTTTGTTCTCATGTGGTAGCCGCAGCTATGGGAGATGCTGGGCAGGGATAAAAGGTATTTCAGTGAGTTTTATTGTTTGTGATTGGTTGTTGTTATTTGTGTAGCTGTCTGTGATAGGTTGTGGTGAAACTGTGTCATCCATTTTAGTAGTTTTATTAGTATATAGTCCTCTTTTTGTGGAATTATTTTTTGAAAGTATAAAAGCCACCATTTTCAGCAGTTGTATCCTTTTTATTTCCAGAACTCACAGTGTGCATATTGCAAGAGTGTGCTTGATGTGAAAGTAAGTGTTAATAGATATTTACATATTTGAAGGTTTATTTGCACTGTTGTGTGAATTAGGGCAGTCAAGGGCAGTCTCTGCAGTGGACCCTGTGCTGATTTGGAGCTGCTGGAGGAGGAGGGGTTCTCTAACCTTCAACACACCTTGTGATGCCGGAAATGCATCTGAGGGACAGGGCCTCTGAATCCTTGTCCTTTTTCTGTTTTTACCGTGTGTTCTGTCATGTTTTCTGCCCAGGAGTCCATGAGGGACTCCTGGCAGTGCAGCTCTCTTTTGGTTTGGTGAACAGACCCATGGGATACCCTTATGGCACCCATGGGTAGGGGTACAACCCTGTGCCCCTAGTGTATGTTTTTGGGCACCTGTGGGTGGCCCACAGAGCAGGGTATGGGCTGGTGGCAGCTCCATGCTGAATTTGACAGGTGCTCTGGGTGTCCTCCATTTTGGGATACCCAGGCCCTGCCATTGGAATCAGTTGATTCCTGATAGGAAACAAGATGGCCCCTGTGGCCTCTTGCTTTCTATTGCCTGTTATCTTGTTTTTCCCAAAGTCCTGGGAAGCCCTGACTCTGTCCCTTCCCCCTGACTGGCTGTTGGGTGGAAGTTCCATATATGGTGTTGTTGTAAAGGCCCAGCTAGACTGACTGGAGCCTTCCCAGTGACTGTATGTTATGGGTACCTCCTGTGGGTGGGACCTGGGTGAATGGAGTGTGTGACCAATATACACTCCTTGTTGTGGTTGTCTGGTTTCTGGCATGAGAGACAAAGACTGAGACAGCCCTGCCCGAAACTGGCCTGAATGCAGTGTGTAGTGTTGAATGGCTGGGTACTTGTCCCAATCCACATTCCTTGTTGTGAGTGTCTGAAAGGGAGGAGTGTGGCCTGAATGCACTGTGTGCCTGATTGGCTGACTGACTGCATGAATGCCCTTCTGTGTGATTGGCTGCTGTGTGTGTGCCAGCAGTGTGGATGAGAGACAGAATAGTATATCTGGGGACCTCTCACCACTGGAAATTGTTCAGAAGCATTCAGAAGCTGAGTCTCCACTCAAGAGTAACTGGATTTGCTGATCCTCGACGTCCAGCTGGAAGAAGAAGACTTGCTGTGGCATTTGCTTCGACGGAACTGAAGGTTGTCGAAATCGTCGAGGACTGACCCGAGAGAGGACCTGGTAAGGCGCCCTCTTCCCGTGCTCCGAGGGACCATCGAGCACCGCTGAATCTTCGCCGAAGCGCCCTGGAAGTCAGACCCTCGAAAGGCTGCCGACCCGAGACGGGACCGCCGAGGAGATCGAAGTGAAGCACCCGGACATCGACGCTGTCGAAGTCCATTGCCGTCGACCAGGGTTCGCAGGTCTGTGTAACCGCTGGAGGCCCGTCGAAGTTGTGTTGCCCAGCCGTGGGAACCACTTGACGCCGTGCCGCCGACGACCGGAGCCGTCCGCTCCTTGCCTAAGAACATTTGACTCGAAGGACTCCCTCGTCCGCACCGTCGACCGCTTTTGCCCTGCCGGAGAAAGTCGAGGACGACCAACGCGCCGAGGAGAATCCGCCGGTGGGTTTCCCGCCACCTCACGATCCCAAAGACTCGAGCGACTCGACGCCCTTGCTGGGCTCCCGTCTCTACAATCTTTGCGGTCCAGAACTATTGTCATCGAGGTGCCCCGCACACCTCCGCCGTGCAGGACGCCGACGCCCCGACGCCGACGAGCACCGCTCGGACGAAGCTGCCGCCTCTTCGACATCGTTCTACCTCGTTCGTCGACGGACGTTCGACGCCCCGTGCCTCCCGCTTGAAAGGGAAGGCATTCAAGAAGGGCCGTCGATTCCCCGTCGCCGAACCCCGAGGTCTTCGACGTTTCTCTACGCCTCTCGACGATCCGTGACTCCTGCTTAAAAGGGGGTCATTCAAGAAGGATCTGTCGACGCCTCTTCGAAGAACTCGACTCCACCAGGTACATTGGGGGGGTAAAAACATTGTAGGAGAGAATAAGACTGTTGAACAATATATGGACTGGGCTTGTGTCATATCCCTTTATTTTACAGGTTGCCCAGGTGGGGGGATCTCCACACAGAACTGTGTCCAGTGGTAGGGGCCAGTATTCTGCCTATTGTTTCAACCCTCTGTTATCTCTCCTCTCTCTATTGCTGGTTTCCTTCTTATTGATCTGTGTGCCATTTTTACAGTATTGTGAATGCACTTTAATGAGGTCTAATATTAGTGGTACCACTTTAGAATTGTAGATATTTACCATTGCTGATTTTCCTGAGCACAAAGTGCGTTATTGTGATAAGTGTACATAACCCTTGAATATTAATTATATAAAGACTGTGTTTTCAGTAATACAGTGTGTGGACATTCCTTTGAGGGGGGCTTGGGGATACACTGTACTTAAGAACCAGCCTGCATCACCTCCTGAGAAGCTAGGCCTTGATTGCTCGTCCATCGCTACCGTAATCGAGAATCTTGGCTGGGGTCTTCTGTGCCTCTCCTCTACCATATAGAGAGCGGAAGTACAGACCCCCCCACCGGTCTTGACAAGCTGGTGGCAGCGGTGGGATGCTTATGGTTTTAAGACTCAGTGTATAACCGTGCCACTTACAAAATATCCGCACTTTATTAGATTAAGGTTTGGGTGTGTACCAAATAACTGCATTACAGGCAATGGAGCCCATTGCAAATGGTAAATTGACTCGGATGAGCTTAGAGGCTCTCCAGAGTGCTTGTGAAGCCAGGGAGTTGGACTTTGTGGATAAGTCTAGGGCTGAGCTGATAGCTGCCCTGGTGGACTACCAGACTGATGGTGAAACCCTTGATGAAGGGGGGGATGCAACCAGTGAGGACTCTGCCCCTGGGGTTGTCGCTGAATCTGTTTCTGGGAATGCCACCATTCCTGCTGCCTCTGTTCCAAACCCCAGCAATTCCATGGAACTTGAGTTATTAAGGATGAAATTGGCCTTTGAATATCGCAAGTTGGAAATAGAAGCTGAGCTTAAGAAAGAGGAGCTGGCACAGCAAGTGGAACTCAAGAATAGGGATCTTGCGCTCAAAGACAAGGACACTGAATGTCAGAGAATCCAGCTAGAGAGAGCTAGAGTGGAGACTTCAGCTAGACCAATTGAGAGTGGCAGGTCCCCAGCCACCAAGTTTATGAAAGATTTGGTTGGTGTGTTTGTGGAGGGTTCAGATATCCTCCAATGGATTGAAGCGTTTGAAATGGCTTGTGCAATTCATGATGTAGATAAAAGAGATTGGGCTAAGTGTTTGTTAAGCAGAGTGCCTCAAACTGGATATGACTGTATTCTGAAGCTGAGTGTGGAAGAAAGGGGTCAGTATGAGTGTATGAAGTCTGCTTTGATTGCCAAGTTTGGCAAGACACCTGCCCAATACCTTAAAAGGTTCAGGGAATTTAAGAAAAGAGAGAATGTGTCTTGGGTTGACTGGGTGAGTACTGCGCACATGAACATGATGGGGTGGATTGATGGATACAAGGTGAAAACTTTTGTTGAGTTGTCCCACCTCTTGTTTTTTGAGCATTTTTCTGAAGCCTGTTCACCAGAGCTGCGTCAGTATGTGGCTGACCAGAACATTTTGGACCCCTTTAAGCTGGCTAGGTTGGCTGACAAGTGGGTCTCCCACCGGGTGTCCCCTAAGGACTCCAGTGGGAAGGACAAGGACAAAGAAAAGGGGGCCTCTCAGAAAGCTGAGGAGTCCCAAAAGCAGTCACAGTCGGGTAAACCAAAACCTTCCTCTCCTAAGACCCAAAAATCTAGTGGGGATAAGTCCTCTGTGGGTGGGAATAAGAGTAGTGGTCCACCTGCTGCAAAGCAGGCTCCCAGTGGTTCCAGTACCGTACCCCGCACTCCTGGCACTTGTTGGGATTGTGGGGCTCTGGATCACAAAAGGGGTGACCCCAAGTGTAAAGGTAAGGCACTTGGAGTACAGGCTGTCAGCCTGACCTACCCTTACCCCGTGTCTGAGGTGGAGGCCACTGTCCTCCCCTCCTCTACAGGAATCACATTTGGTGCTCCAGTAGAGATTTCCTTAGTGTCCCTTGGGGCCTGGGACCAGTACGCAGAAGTACTGGCGACTATCCCACAGAACACCCGTAGATTTTTGAGAAGTGTCCTCTTGAATGGCCAGCCTTCTACTGGTTTGAGAGACACTGGGGCAAGCATGACAGTGGTGGACAGGACCCTGCTCAAGCCAGAGGACTATGAAGGTGCTCCTCTGCAAACCACCAGGTTAGCTGGTGGGCCTCCCAAATTATCGCCTGTAGCCCTAGTCACACTCATGATTGGAGACAAGACAGCAAAGCTTCCTGTCCTGGTTCAGGACAATGTCCCTGCTAACATTCTGTTAGGAAATGATCTAGTAGAGTTGGGGTTGATCTCGGATGGTCTTCCCATGACTGCTGCTGCAGTCACTAGGTCACAGGTGACACCGGGTCTGGCTGTGAGTCAGGTATCCGAGCCAAAGGCGAGGCCTAAGGCAAGAAGAAGGAAGACCAAGAAGGCCACCTCTGTGGAGGGAACACCTTCTCTTCCTGCTGTTCCGACAGCACCCAATGGGATCCATGCTCCGGACGGGCTGAGTCCAGCGGAAAACCCAAACTCAACTCCTGTGGGAGAAGAGACAGAAGACTCTCCTGTGGGAGAGGTTCTCAACCCGGAGGATCATCCCGACCTTCAATGCTTGTTAGCTGAAGGGGGACCCTCCCGGGCAGACTTCTGTAAGGGACAGAGAGAGTGCCACTCTCTCGAGGGCCTGAGGAAACAGGCCCTGTCCCAGGCACAAGGTGAAGTGCCTAGGACATTCAAGATTTATTGGGAGGGTGAGCTCCTTGTTAGTGAGCCCACTAAGCCCGAACCTGGTGCCCGCAAGAGGTTGGTGGTACCCCAGGTTTACAGGCCCTTCCTACTGCAGTTGGCGCATGAGGTGCCCTTGGCTGGTCATCTTGGGACCAAGAAGACTAAGCAGAGGCTCTCTGCCCATTTCTACTGGCCACGGATGGGAGTAGAGGTGGAGTCCCACTGCAGGACCTGCCCAACTTGTCAGTTGTCTGGCAAGACTGGAGGCAGGGTCATTGCCCCACTGCAGCCATTACCAGTGGTTGGCACACCATTTGAGAGGGTGGGCATCGACATCGTCGGTCCCCTTGACCCTCCCACTTCAGGTGGACATCGGTTCATCCTGGTCTTGGTAGATCATGCCACCAGGTACCCTGAGGCAATACCCCTTCGGACTGTTACTGCCAAGGTGGTTGCCAGGGCTCTCCTGGGCATTTTCACCCGTGTTGGATTCCCCAAGGAGGTTGTCTCTGACCGAGGATCCAACTTCATGTCTAGTTACATGAAAACCATGTGGAAAGAGTGCGGGGTAACCTACAAGTTCTCCACCTCTTACCACCCCCAGACCAATGGTCTGGTTGAGAGATTTAACAAAACTCTCAAGGGCATGCTAGGTGCTTTGGAAGAGCCCCTAAGGAGGAAATGGGATCTCCTCCTGCCATGCCTGCTGTTTGCTTACAGAGAGGTACCTCAAGAGGGTGTTGGTTTCAGCCCCTTTGAGTTACTCTTTGGACATCCCGTGAGGGGGCCCCTCGCCTTGATCCGAGAAGGCTTGGAAGCCACCCCTCCAGGTCCCGCCAAGCAAGTGGGGGACTATGTGTTAGGCCTCAGGCGGAGGATGACACAAATGATGGGTCAGGCAACAGCAAATCTCAAGGCCAGCCAGGAATTGAATAAGTACTGGCATGACCTGAAAGCTTCGCAAGTGGATTGGACTCCGGGACAGGAAATCCTTGTGATGGAGCCTACCAAGCCTAGAGCTTTGGCAGACAAGTGGACTGGACCCTTCAGGATCATCTCCAAGATGGGCGAAGTCAATTATCTGGTGGACATGGGAGCCTCTGGGGTAGCCCCCCAGGTATTCCATGTCAACAGGCTCAAGCCTTTCCACAGGCGAGCAGAGGTCTCATGTCTCTTGCTAGCTTCAGGGCAAGAAGAGGATGAGAGTGAGCCCCTTCCTGATTTGCTGCATAGCAACCCTCAGGATGGCTCAGTGGAGGGAGTACAACTCTCTCCCGATTTGACAACAGAGCAGCAGAGGGCCTGCCGGGCTTTGCTCCAGCAGTATGCCCCTCTGTTTTCACTGACACCGGGCCTTACACCGTGGTGTAAGCACGAAATTGACACTGGTGACAGTGTGCCTGTCAAAAGCAGGAGCTATCGTATGTCAGATACCGTCAAAAACCACATCCAGGCTGAGGTCGCCAAGATGTTGGATCTGGGTGTTATTGAACCCTCCACCAGTCCCTGGTCCAGTCCAGTGGTCCTTGTCCCCAAGGCAAGTTCCCCGGCGGGTACCAAGGATTGGAGGTTCTGTGTGGACTACCGAGGAGTCAATGCCGTCACCAAAACTGACGCGCACCCATTGCCCAGGGCTGATGAGCTCGTGGACACTATAGGTGCTGCCAAATTTGTGAGCACCTTTGACCTTACCTCAGGCTATTGGCAAATAGCTCTGACGGACCATGCCAAGGAAAAGACGGCATTCTCCACACCTGAGGGACTCTACCAGTTTAGGGTCATGCCCTTTGGGTTGAAGAATGCCCCTGCCACCTTCCAGAGATTGGTCAACCATGCGCTCAGTGGGCTGGAAGCCTTTTGTGTGGCTTACTTAGACGACATTGCCGTCTACAGTTCCACCTGGGAAGAGCATTTGACACATCTGGATAAGGTGTTGCAGGCCTTGAAAAGGGCTAACCTCACTATCAAGGCCACCAAGTGCCAGATAGCTCAGGGGAAAGTTACCTATCTTGGTCATGAGGTAGGAGGGGGTCAAATCCAACCTCTCTCCAGTAAAGTACAGGACGTACAGAACTGGGAGACTCCCACTACTCAAACCCAGGTGAGAGCCTTTTTGGGCCTCACTGGGTACTATCGCAATTTCATGGCAGACTATGGAACCATAGCTGCACCCCTGACAGCTCTAACTTCACCCAAACAGCCTAGGAAGGTTAATTGGACTGAAGACTGTCAGAGGGCCTTTGATGGCTTGAAAGAAAGTCTGTGTAGGGCACCTGTGTTGAGTGCGCCTGACTACAGCCGACCCTTTATCGTCCAGACGGATGCCTGCGACACCGGAATTGGAGCTGTCTTGTCCCAGTTAGATGACAAAGGGAGAGAACATCCTATCATATTCATCAGTAGACAACTCAAGGGTAGAGAACTTAGGTGGGCTACTGTTGAAAAGGAATGTTTTAGTATAGTTTGGAGCCTTAGGCGTTTTAGGCCCTACCTTACGGGGTCCACCTTCAAGGTCCAAACAGATCATAAGCCCCTGAAGTGGCTTATGCAGATGAAGGGTGAGAATCCGAAATTGCTCAGGTGGTCGATTAGCCTACAAGGGCTAGACTTCACCATAGAGCACAGACCAGGGAAGAGTCACGATAATGCAGATGGCCTTTCCAGAAGGTATGTTGACCGTCTGGATGAGGGTGTCTATCCCGTGGGAGATTAGGCACCCTCCACCTCAGTCTGGGGGGGGCGACTGTGATGCCGGAAATGCATCTGAGGGACAGGGCCTCTGAATCCTTGTCCTTTTTCTGTTTTTACCGTGTGTTCTGTCATGTTTTCTGCCCAGGAGTCCATGAGGGACTCCTGGCAGTGCAGCTCTCTTTTGGTTTGGTGAACAGACCCATGGGATACCCTTATGGCACCCATGGGTAGGGGTACAACCCTGTGCCCCTAGTGTATGTTTTTGGGCACCTGTGGGTGGCCCACAGAGCAGGGTATGGGCTGGTGGCAGCTCCATGCTGAATTTGACAGGTGCTCTGGGTGTCCTCCATTTTGGGATACCCAGGCCCTGCCATTGGAATCAGTTGATTCCTGATAGGAAACAAGATGGCCCCTGTGGCCTCTTGCTTTCTATTGCCTGTTATCTTGTTTTTCCCAAAGTCCTGGGAAGCCCTGACTCTGTCCCTTCCCCCTGACTGGCTGTTGGGTGGAAGTTCCATATATGGTGTTGTTGTAAAGGCCCAGCTAGACTGACTGGAGCCTTCCCAGTGACTGTATGTTATGGGTACCTCCTGTGGGTGGGACCTGGGTGAATGGAGTGTGTGACCAATATACACTCCTTGTTGTGGTTGTCTGGTTTCTGGCATGAGAGACAAAGACTGAGACAGCCCTGCCCGAAACTGGCCTGAATGCAGTGTGTAGTGTTGAATGGCTGGGTACTTGTCCCAATCCACATTCCTTGTTGTGAGTGTCTGAAAGGGAGGAGTGTGGCCTGAATGCACTGTGTGCCTGATTGGCTGACTGACTGCATGAATGCCCTTCTGTGTGATTGGCTGCTGTGTGTGTGCCAGCAGTGTGGATGAGAGACAGAATAGTATATCTGGGGACCTCTCACCACTGGAAATTGTTCAGAAGCATTCAGAAGCTGAGTCTCCACTCAAGAGTAACTGGATTTGCTGATCCTCGACGTCCAGCTGGAAGAAGAAGACTTGCTGTGGCATTTGCTTCGACGGAACTGAAGGTTGTCGAAATCGTCGAGGACTGACCCGAGAGAGGACCTGGTAAGGCGCCCTCTTCCCGTGCTCCGAGGGACCATCGAGCACCGCTGAATCTTCGCCGAAGCGCCCTGGAAGTCAGACCCTCGAAAGGCTGCCGACCCGAGACGGGACCGCCGAGGAGATCGAAGTGAAGCACCCGGACATCGACGCTGTCGAAGTCCATTGCCGTCGACCAGGGTTCGCAGGTCTGTGTAACCGCTGGAGGCCCGTCGAAGTTGTGTTGCCCAGCCGTGGGAACCACTTGACGCCGTGCCGCCGACGACCGGAGCCGTCCGCTCCTTGCCTAAGAACATTTGACTCGAAGGACTCCCTCGTCCGCACCGTCGACCGCTTTTGCCCTGCCGGAGAAAGTCGAGGACGACCAACGCGCCGAGGAGAATCCGCCGGTGGGTTTCCCGCCACCTCACGATCCCAAAGACTCGAGCGACTCGACGCCCTTGCTGGGCTCCCGTCTCTACAATCTTTGCGGTCCAGAACTATTGTCATCGAGGTGCCCCGCACACCTCCGCCGTGCAGGACGCCGACGCCCCGACGCCGACGAGCACCGCTCGGACGAAGCTGCCGCCTCTTCGACATCGTTCTACCTCGTTCGTCGACGGACGTTCGACGCCCCGTGCCTCCCGCTTGAAAGGGAAGGCATTCAAGAAGGGCCGTCGATTCCCCGTCGCCGAACCCCGAGGTCTTCGACGTTTCTCTACGCCTCTCGACGATCCGTGACTCCTGCTTAAAAGGGGGTCATTCAAGAAGGATCTGTCGACGCCTCTTCGAAGAACTCGACTCCACCAGGTACATTGGGGGGGTAAAAACATTGTAGGAGAGAATAAGACTGTTGAACAATATATGGACTGGGCTTGTGTCATATCCCTTTATTTTACAGGTTGCCCAGGTGGGGGGATCTCCACACAGAACTGTGTCCAGTGGTAGGGGCCAGTATTCTGCCTATTGTTTCAACCCTCTGTTATCTCTCCTCTCTCTATTGCTGGTTTCCTTCTTATTGATCTGTGTGCCATTTTTACAGTATTGTGAATGCACTTTAATGAGGTCTAATATTAGTGGTACCACTTTAGAATTGTAGATATTTACCATTGCTGATTTTCCTGAGCACAAAGTGCGTTATTGTGATAAGTGTACATAACCCTTGAATATTAATTATATAAAGACTGTGTTTTCAGTAATACAGTGTGTGGACATTCCTTTGAGGGGGGCTTGGGGATACACTGTACTTAAGAACCAGCCTGCATCACCTCCTGAGAAGCTAGGCCTTGATTGCTCGTCCATCGCTACCGTAATCGAGAATCTTGGCTGGGGTCTTCTGTGCCTCTCCTCTACCATATAGAGAGCGGAAGTACAGACCCCCCCACCGGTCTTGACACACCTGCCTTACCTTAAAATCACATAAAGCGACAAACAGCGGTCAAGGGCGGTCAAGGGCAAACGCTGCAGTCTGGGAATTGGGACCATTTCCTGTGTTTTGGCTTGTTCATTAGATTGCATATTGATTGCTGTGCACACAACCAGGAATAGGCAGGAGAAAGAGGAAAAAACGGCTTGTGTGTGGGAAAACGTAATTGTTGGCTTGCTGCCGCTGTCCTAGTGGTGGATGCTGGTTCGTGGTCTGGTCCCGACGGGCTGCCTTTTTGTTTGCGCTCAGTCTTTCAAGTAGCTGGGACTCTATGAGACTTCTCTTTGCTGCTTTTCCCATTCTTCTGCTTGTCGGGTTGTGTTTCGCCCCCCCCCCCTCAGCGGGAGATGCTTTTCTGCTGCTTTCCAGTTCGTGCTCGGGTTTCCCAGAGGCGCTGTGCGTGTTTCTGGTCTGCCGGGTCCTCCAGATACTGGAAAGTAAAACTGAGAACCAAGAGGGTGGGTAACTTCCAGCCTTTCGAGTAACCCTTCGTTACCCAACCTATGCGCCTCCAGAGTTTGTACTTTGGGTTTTGTACAGCTAAAGCAGTTGATTAATTCACAGCATTAGAACATTTAATTCTCAGATATTAGATGTATTCGATGTCATTGTTATTTTATACTCTTTACTATTATTTACTTGGCAGCTATTATTAGTTTTTTGCAGGTTTTCAGCAGGTTGCTGTTACGTGGTGCTACCCTTATAAGACTTTTCAAGTGAACTAAAACTTGGAATTATGATGAAAAGGAAAGCAGTGTGATCTGCTTTGGGGCGGGGGCAGACAAACATCTCTAGAAAGCTTAAACCAATTTCTGATGTGAACTTATTGATCACAGAAATTAAGGACTTATTGTTCAACATAGATGGAATGAATGGTGTGAAAGAAAGTGAGCCGTTGGAAGATTCTCAAAGGAAGACCATTGTTAAAGTGCCACTTGTTATTTCCAGCTGTGTCACTCTAGAGTCTGATGATTTAATCTCCTAATTGTGATACAGCTTTGGAAAGTGGGAGGGCCAAAAAGAGCTGTAGACCATGTATTATGAAGGAAGACCACCTGGCGCCATTTGAAGTGGTCCCTGAGATAAATCAATAGGGTGGTAGAAATGTTGTACTTGAGACAAATTGTAATTGCAGGGTGGTGGGAGCCCATGATCCGGATATTATTGAAAAGTATCCACGGGACCCTGACCTGCTCTCCCCTGTTCATCATGAGACTATAGTGCCTCACGCTGTATCCGGCAGCACTCTGTTACCACATTCTGGCTTTAATACGGTATTTGAAAAGGAGGTCAGTGCATGCTTTAGACCATAAAGGTTCCATTATTCTGCCCCTGTCATTGAAGGGACATTGAAGCCTGTTTAAGAGCTCAATCGGGAATACATAAACCCACACTACACTCTTTAAGATCTAAATGCAAAGGGTTTTGTTAAGGAGAAGTGGCATTTACTGGACAGTGCTCTGCAAATGGGGGATGTTTGTCTTTTTTGGAAATTGGTTTTGGACAAAGAGTTAAATGGGGAGCAAGATATACACTGTTCCATTGGTGAAAATGTTTGGTGGTGCAATTTTTCTGGACTATCTGGAGAGGGGTGTACACCAGCCCCATGGCCTGTCACAGGAAACCTTACTCCTTGTACAAACCTTGTTTTTTCAGTGAATGAAGTGGCAGTCTCACTTAAGTCATTAAAGAATGGCAAAACTTATGGGAAGGATCTAATTCCACCAGATCTATTTAAGGACGAGATGGATATATGGGCTCCAGTTATTTGTAAAATATTTAACGAAATCCCGAGTAGTGGGGAAAGCTCTTTATCTTGGCAAATGGCCACCATCCTAACAGTTTATGATAAAGGAGGGAATAAACTCCCAGCCAACTACTGCCAAATTTCCCTTCTGGACGGTGCTGGCAAACGTTTTGGGAAATGAATTCTTAACCATCTCCCTCCATACAAAATATACACTCCCATTATATGTTAGTCTACGTCAAACCTTAATGAACGTCTCAGACCTACCTGCATTAAAATAGTAAATACCATAGACTCCTAGACCTTGCCCTCTTAGCCTAACTCACATGTAGATTGTGCGCTCAAAGATTGCTGTGTTGTATTCTGCCCTCTTAGCCTAATTCACATCTAGATTGTGCGCCCAAAGATTACTGTGTTGCATTCTGCCCTCTTAAGATTGTGTGCTCAAAGATTGCTGTGTTGTATTCTGCTCTCTTAGCCTAATTCACATCGAGATTGTGCGCCCAAAGGTCACTGTGTTGTATTCTGCACTCTTAGCCTAATTCACATCTAGATTGTGCGCCCAAAGGTCACTGTGTTGTATTCTGCCCTCTTAGCCTAATTCACATCTAGATTGTGCTCCCAAAGATTACTGTGTTGTATTCTGCCCTCTTATTATTGTGCGCTCAAAGATTGCTGTGTTGTATTCTGCCCTCTTAAGATTGTACGCACAAAGATTAGTGTGTTGCATTCTGCCCTCTTAAGATTGTGCGCTCAAAGACTACTGTGTTGTATTCTGCCACCATAAGACTCTCTCATGTCTTGACTGTGCGCTCAAAGACTATAGTGTTGTATGTTGCCCTCTTAGTCTGATTCAGATCTAGATTGTACACTCTGTGTTGTATTCCCCGCATCTATAAACTGTTCCCATTAGCTTATCCCACTTCTTGATTAGTAGATTCAGGGCCCTTCTGCCACCACTAGCTCATTAACCCAGCTTCACAACACCAAATGGAGACCACAGCTCACAAGAAACTCCCCGCACCTGTCTTGACTCCTAGAATCCCCCTCTCCCTGCCCCCTCCTGTACCCATCCCCTCGGCCACTGCTCTGCGCTTTAGCACCCACCTTCTCAAACCCCTGCACCATTCCCACCCTGAGCACAACCTTTGAAACCCAACCCCACCCTTCACCATTCCCACCCTGAGCACAACCTTTGAAACCCAACCCCAGCCTAACGCCCCTCGTCCACTCTCCTACCACCACCCGCATCCAACTCTAAAATCAGAGGTGCACTCTGGCACGCCAAACACCGCCCTCTGCAGAAGCTTACTTTCCTGACCCCTCCCTCCAAAACTCATCACCCCCTATCCTCCCTCTGACCGCCATTGAGAACTCCCTAATACCCCACACCAAGATACCTCGCCCCCTATCAAATTCCCAATCCAGAAGAGCCCTCTGGTGCTCCAACCAGCTCAAGCCCTCACACTCCTCCACTCCTTCCCTTCACCCCCCATCAAACATCCCTACCTCCCTTTCCCCCTACTTTACCCCCAAGTGCCTCTCCCCAAACAACCACATATCTGCCCCTCTTTTCCTCCCCTGCCCTCCTCCCACCTTAACCCCCGTTGACCCCCATCTCCCCTAATGCACCTAAGAACTACCCTCCCTCAACCCCTGCCAACACCCGCCCTTATATCCCTTCTCTTATCGAAGAAAAGCACATCTCGCCCTCGCAAGAACAGTAGTTTCATCTCCATCACCAGCTGACACTTCTACCCTCTCTCACACCCTTACTCCTCTCCACCTCTGCCTCAACCCAACCTCCCAACCTCTACATCGCCTTCCCCATCACAATCCTCCAGCCCTCGCCCAGCTTCCACCCCCTCTCTCTTGACTTCACTCCCTGCACACCTGACCCCCCGATCCCTTCCAGAGTCACTCCAATTGCTAATCCCCGAATCCGCCTCACACCCAAAGACCATCTGTCCACTCACCTGCCCCTTCTCGACTCTACCCACACCCCTCACATATCCTCCTCTGCCCGCCTACTTTTCCCAGCCTCCACTGATGTACCCAATCTAACCTCATGCCCAACCTCTCAAAATCTGCTGCCACCCTTCCCCCTCCTTACCCCTTCTTTCCCAGTCTCAACTACCCAGAAAGTCCCACTGTCCCCCTCCTCCCCCCAAACTCCTTAAACTCCTCCTGCTCACCACCCGATGACCTCCTCCATGACCACAACCCATGCCACAGTCAACAGCATCCTTTTTAATGCCCGCTCTGTAGCGAAAAACAGCATCTTCGACCTCCTCTCCTCTGACAAACCAGACCTAGTCTTTATCACTGAAACCTAGTTCTCCGATGACTCTGCTCCTGTTGCACATGAAGTATTCTCCCATGGCTAATTGCTCATCCCGCTCAACAGAGCCTCCAGAGGAGGTGGCGTGGCGGTCCTCTTCAAATCCCACGTCTCTGTCTCACTCATTGAATCACAGACATGCATTCCATCATGCAAATCCCTACTAGTTAAACTCTCGCTACCTCTGACTTTCTCTCACAGCTTCCTACTCATCTACAGGCCTCCTGGTTATGACAGACATTTCTCAAACAATCTCTGTGATTCTGTAGCCACCATTCAAATACATCACCCCTCTCTGAATCTCCTAGGAGACTTCAATATTTGGTTGGACATTCCCACCAACCCCATGACCCATCCTCTCATCGACAGCCAGGATGCGCTTAACCTCTCCCTTCATATGAATGGTCCAACCCACTCTAGGGGGCAAACCCGTGATGCAATCTTCAGCTCCCACGACCTGATTCATTTATCCCGTCCATACCCCTCATCTGGTCAGACCACTTTGTCATCCCTTTCTCCATCCTCACCCCCGCCCCCCCTACACCGCCCATGGCCTTCCCCCGAAACCTCAAATGCTGGAACAAAGTAAAGATCCTTCCTGACCTTGCTGAAGCCCTACTTCTTAGATCCCCTACAATGCCCCCCCAGACAGATCCCTAACCATCGACTCCTTCGACTCTTGGCTCAATTAATCACTAATTCCTCTCACCCCTTCACGCCCTGCTTCCTCACGCAATGGAGTATTTCCCAAATAGTTCACACCCGAACTGAAGAACGCCAAAAAAACAAAATAATCGCAAATGGCAAACATCAAAAACAGAACTCAGCAGATCTGCTTTTGCCGTGCACCAGCACAACTACAAAGCCAAAATCCTGATTGCCAAAAAAGCCTATTACAACAAACGAATTCACAACTGTTGAAACAGTAGCAAAGACCTCCATAGAATAATTTCTGAATGCATCAACCCCACCTGCACCTTTACCCAATCTGCCCCATCACAATCGCTCTGTGACTCACTATTGCTACACTTCTACACCACCGCTCTTGACAGGACGACCGCCCTTAACAACACACTATCCCTCCTCCCCTCCAATGACCTAACAACCCCACAAGCCCCCCTTCCCCTTCTGCCCCAATCCAAGATCCACCCACCTTCAACTCGTTCAGACCTATCTCCAGAGGTGAGTTTCTTGACCTACTATCTACTAGAAAACTGTCTGGCTCCCTTCCCCGCCGCTGTCCTAAAAGTAATATTCTCATCCACCTGCGCAGGAGAACACGCTGGAACCATACTGAATGATTCTCTACATTCTGGCATCTTCCCCGACGCCTTCAAAATTGTGCATGTCAAGCCTCTTCTTCAAAAGCCATCCCCCAACCCCCCGCCTCAAAAACTACAGATCCATCTCTAACACCAGATTCCTTGCAAGACTCATCGACCAAACAGCGTACTCCCAGTTAAATCCCTTTGTTGAATCCAACACTCCTCGACCCCCCGCAGTCTGGTTTCAGACCACGGCATGGTACCAAAACCACACTGGCCTCAATCTGGGATGATATTAAGGTCACTGCAGACTCTGAAGGATGCGCTGCATTAATTCTCCTCGACCCCTCTGCAACCTTTGACAAGATCAACCACTCAATCCTCCTTGACCATCTCTACTCCCTCCTCTCACCTTTTGTATCAGCTGCTCGATAAGGCGCATGTCTATCTGCCCTCCTATTCAACCTCTATATGTCCACCCTTCCTAGAATCCTCTGCCCGCACAACATCTTGTGCTACAACTATGTTGACGATACCCAAATCATCCTTAAAATCCACAATTCAGACACCAACCCCCATACTGACCATGCAGCTTGTCTCCTAGATTTCGACCGATGGATGAACCACTTCCTCCTAAACCCCACAAAAACCGAAATCATGGTATGCAGCATCTCTGTGCTTTTTCCTCATCCTCTTCCTTGGCCCCCTTCCCTGGGCCAACCTCCCACCCCCTCCGACACAGTAAAAAAACCTAGGCTGCACTATGGACTCCGGCTTAACTCTCTCCCGACAGATCAACAATGTGTCTAAATGCTGCCACTACCATCTCATATTTCTCAGACGCATCTTCCCCTACCTTTCCTTCCTGAACAGACTTGTTGCTGTGATGTCAATTTGCTGTTATGTCAATTGTGTTATGGAGACTGGACTATGCCAACTCCCTATACCTAGGAGTTCCAGCATACCATCTTAACAAACTCCAAAGAGCCCAAAACGCTGCAGCTAAACTGCTCCTCGCCCTGTGTCCAAGAGACTACACCTCTCCTGCTCTCCGAACCCTCCACTGGCTACCAGTAGGACGAAGAGCCTCCTTCAAGACCCTGTGCATCACTCACCGTGCAGTGCAAAAGACCGGCCACTATACCTGCAAGAAAAGCTACAACCTTACCTCCCACCGTGCACCCTAAGATCAAGCACTGCCCTCCTTTTAGTGATCCCTACCACTAACAACTCAGGATCGGAGGCTCTGCCTTCTCAGTCTTGGCCCTGACTCTGTGGAACACGCTCCCTCCACATATTTGACACACCCAAGACTATATGACGTTCTGCAAAGTACTAAAAACTTGGCTCTTTTCATAACACCAACCTTGATCTTAAGAAGGGATTAGACTTCCAAGTCACTGAAAGGCTAAATACTACGTGACCCAGCTTTGTCTTCAATGACTCAGCCATATACAACCCTATCCCTGAATAAAGAATTAAAGATCTCCTTGGATCAGCATTCATCCCAACCTGTGTCCCCCAGCCCATTCAGCCCATGCAGTCGCTCTGTACCCCCGCCCATGATCCCCGTAATATCCCCAGGACCCCCGTGAGATCGCTATGTACCCTCTGGCCCAGTCCCGCTGCTATATGCCCCATCCGCTCCTGCCCACCGTGTTTTACTACGCGCCCATACCCCTTGGTCCCTGCGCCTCACTGTCCCACACCCCTTTAGCACCTGTACTGCTACTGCGCAACCCACCCTGGCTCGGGTGATATCACTGGATATTGTTATGTACTCTTGTGCTGTCATAAATGCTGCTGCCATGTACCTCTAGTCCCTGTGATGTCTCGATACACCTCGAGCCCCTTTGTCCCGTACTGTCCCTGTGTCCCCTGCCCACCTGCTACCCGTACATTCATTGCAAATCCTGGCCTCGTGCTATTATCATATACCCAACCCCTCTATGCCCCACTAGTCTGTCGGACAACTCATCTAGTCCCCGTGATCTCGCTGTGTGCCCTGTATGTCACCCTATACCCTATGATATCTCTATACACCCATGCCCTGTCATATCCCACGTAGTGACTGCCTGCGCACCCCCTCCAGTGCCCTACGTCTCTGTATACCCAGTCCCTCTGGTCCTGTAATGTCTCTGGGGCCCTGCATGCTTGTTGTTTGTCCCTACCACCGCCCCCTGCGATGTGTCCCCAGCCCTCCTGGTCCTCGTGTACCGTTCCTGGCATGACCCACTGTCCATCCCTCATTACTTGCTTCAAAGCGCAATATGCTTAGGCGCTTTATGCATGAACCATCATATCATATCACTATGCTTACTCTTTACTCTATACCATCACTCAAGTAGAGTACGGCTATACCTCTCGATAAACTCGGCCTAGCTGCTCACATACAAACACTACCCCACGAACACCTCATCACTCTAATAAAACGCAGCTATATCCCATGACAAACTGACCTAGCTGCTCAGATAAGCGTCCTACAGGCCTAACACAGCCAGAACCCACTCTGGGTGTCCACCCACCAGACTGCACACATTCAACTGATACATCCACCACCACACCTAATGCTAGGATGCAGCTACCATCAGGCAATTACATCAGCTGCTCACATAACTGGTGGACCCACGGACCCTATGACACTATCTCTACTCGCTCTACTGACCTGGACTGTGGTCCCAGAGGGCGTCCAACCTACGAGCACTTTGAGGTCATACCAATAATATATAGAGTGCTATATAAATGGGAAATAACATAACAAATAACATAACATCTCCAGGATAGGGGGAATTGCAATAATGTAATTAGTCACCTTCAGGCAGGGTTCAGATATAATCGGGGCACAATGGACCACTGTTTTATATAATCTATGCTTATACAGAAGTACACAATGCTAAATAAAATGTATATTTAGACCTAAGGACTGCCTTTGATTCCGTTTCAAGGGCCATTTTATGGCAAATCCTGTTAGCTCGAAATGCTGCTGTGGATCTGGTTTCAATCATTTCCTTCCTTTACTCAGCCTACAAAGCAAGAATCTGTTATGGTCTAGGTGGTGAGATGACATAGGCTTTTGGTGTACATACAGGTGTTAGACAGGGTTGTGTCCTGGCACCTCTTCTATTCAACATTTATGTACAGGAGATTATCGATGCATTGGTGAAGGGTGCCAGAACCCTCCTAGGATGGCTTCCGATAATTATCCTGCTCTTTTTTATGTGGATGATGCCGTCTTGCTTGCAACTACCCCAAAAGGTCTGAAAAGGGCTTTGTCTATTTTTCAGTTCAAATGCAAGCTGCAAGCATTTGGGTTTAAGTCTAAATTCTGATAAATCGAATGTGCTGGTCTTTAAACCCTCTTTTGCCAAATGCAAACTGCTGGTGTTGAGTGTGTGTGACTCAGTAATTGAGTAAGTCCCCCACTTTAATTATCTAGGGGTGTGCTTCGAGGAGTCTGGAGGCTGGAGAGCACGGTTTACAAAATCTGTTAATACACTGGAAAATATAGTGGTGGCTTTTTGTCTTTTTTTTGTTGGAAATATGGTATTGAGGTAATCTCCCTGCACTGGACCTGCACCAAAAGCAAGCCTTGCAGCCTCAATGTATTGTGCTGAATTGTGGGGTTGTTCAAATGCTGGTAGGTTGAGTATTTGCGAGAATACATTTTTGAAAAAACTGTTGATATTACCCACTAGTGCCCCCTCCTCATTGTTTTTTTTATAACTCAACTGAGTTCCATTAGCATCCTAAATAATTCTTAAGCCGGTTCTGTATTGGCTTAGAGTCTGGAATACAAAGGGCCTTGAAAAATACTGTGATGTGTTATTCTACATAATGAGTTTAAATGGAGGCAAGAGCTTATGTATAAGCATGTGAAGTCAGTCCTTTCTGCTGGGTTTTTTGCCGCAGGATGCAAAGCACTTGAATTCATATATGTTCTTGAGAGCCCATGAGAAATTGATCACTGAAGCTATACATCTTAAATTGGGCCAAGAATATCTAGAATGGAGCAGGGTTTTAAAACGTATCTAGATCTAATCTCCCTGCACTTCAAGAGATCTTTGTATTTGAGCTTTAGACTCAGCATACTGCCAGTAGTGTCCTTCACCTCATTATAGAGTAATGGCGAAACTGCAAAATGCCCATTATGTGGATTTATTTAAGAAACCTTACCACATTTTATGCTAGTTTGTGGAAAAACCTCCCGCTTGAGGAGGTTGTGTCTGAGAACATTACTAAAGACTTCTGGTATTCGTCACGTAGCACCTGCCTTGTTGTATTTAAGACTGTGCTTGTCTTTAAATGTTATTTTTGCAACCACTTGTTATATCTCTAGAGCATGGTTTCAGAGAAACAAAGCCTTGAAACAAGGAAATATTAAAACTGGGTCCAGCGGGTAACTGGGAGATGATATGCTTTTAACATTTTTTAGATCTTGTTATTTATTGCACTTTGTATGGTTCACTGCTGAGCTTTTTCTTGAACTTGTAATTGTATGTTTATATAAATCTTTTTTTCCTGTTTCTCTTTTAACCAGTGATGTATGCTTTTTATCTGTTTCATCAACCTGAATTTTGTATATGTTGTCAAGCTTGAAGGTAAATACTGAATAAAAGCAAGATAAACATTAGTTATATCAACCACTGCTATTAGGTGGTGTTCATTGTCATTTTTTTCACATGCTCTGATTCTGTGTCAAGTATTTTGATGTATTTTTTAACTTTCACTAACATGAACCTACAAAATTAGATTTGTTAATCAATGGCATTTCTATGCAGGTATTTAGTTATTGTATTCATGTTAGTGAGGTTGAATGTTTATTTGATTGTATTTGTTGTTCTTTTAATGCACTTTCACTATGCAGTACTTTTAGTTGTTTTTGGTTTTCTATGATGCAGTACAATTCATGGTGTTTTGCAAGTTCATTTTAGTCATTTTATTTATAATTGTATTTTCTTGTAGCTGCATCGTTCTCATCATCCCAGTGGACCTGCACCAGATGTTGTACAGTTAACTCCTGTGAAAGGCCAACCCCTATTAAAAACATAAGAGTGGATGGAGGTGGCGTTGGAGGAGGTATTGCTGTTCTACATTCAATGTCCTAGTGCACCTTTAACAGATGGTTGATCAGTACTGATGTTACTAAGCTTTGGGATGGAACATTGTTCACTACAAAGGACTGTTTGCAATGATGAATATAAAGTAATTTTTTGGGTGTATTAGATATCTTGTCTATTGAATCTTGGGTGTCCTGATTGGTCATGGGTACTGTTTCTATCAGTGTAACTGTTTTGTTTCCCATGTTCTCCAAGTTTATTTACCCTACCCCATCCTTTCTTGTTCTGCATGTTCATTTAACCTACCCCATTCTCTCTTTTTTTCAAGTTTACATAACCTACCCCATTCACTCTATTGTAATTCCTTAGCATAATGTCCCTTGTTTGTTCTCAATCAGTTTATATGTGTATGTTTATTGATTAAAGTAACAGTTTTATACTTTTATTGTACCCCTATTGTGTTAGTGAGTTAGTGATGGCAATGTACATTATGTTTGGAGAGAATCATTTCTCAATCAGCTAGTGTGGCATCTCCTGTGAGAAGTCAAATGAGGCATAGGCTGCACATTACTCTCATAACTGAAACATTGGGAAAATATATTTTTTTAAGTACCAGTGTTTTTTCCTATGTGATTGTTTTCTATCCCTTGTTCTCCAAGTTTACTTATTCCACCCTATTCTCTCTTGTTATAATTCTCTCGCTTATCCAAGTGGTACTACTGGAGATGGGAGCAGCACATCCGAAGATACTTCATCGGAAGCCTCCTTTCTGAACCTCTCTAGCATTTCTGATGACTCTTCAAATGGAGTGCTCCAGTGCTGCAGGTGTTTCAAGACTTTGGCTGTTGGTGGCAGCACCTTTAATGTGTAGAGGTTGATTCTGCACAACCACCGCTCACAGCTCCAGTGAAGAGGGAAGACCACATGTAAGCCAAAAAAGGCTGCAGCCCAGTATGGGACAGGGTTTAGGTAGATTTGACCGTATGCAATTCGTTCACTGAAATTTGACCGAAAAACAATTGCACGTGAGAACGAATTGAAACACATATGCATTTTCTTTTTCCCTGCCTCCAATTTTAAGCAAGCGGGCCACCCCTGAACCCTCAAAATTGCTAAATACCAACCCTGGATAGCAGGGGACACCCCCACAACACCCGCTCTCCAGGTTTGCTATTTAGCAATATATGTGGCCAAATCACCCATGTGAAATTCAGCCAAATTGGTCGTTAGGTCATTTTTTCTGGTCAAATAGGCTAATACCTGGGGCAGACCATCCAGAAGTATGTATTTCTTTCATCCAAGTTGGAATTTCTTTCCCAATGGCACAACGATTAGTCTGTGCAAAGAGAACAACAATGTACTGTGCACCATTGTTGTATCTTATATTGTGTATATATTGTACTATATATGAGGGTCAACAAAATGTATTTAATTGTTTTTCATGTAGTGTGTTCTTTAACTAATTGAGTTTTCATTTTTTTACAGATAGAAGGCTACTAATGTTTATGAACTTGTTTGCTTGCAGCCAATTTGACTCCATGTTCTGCATCCTAACTACTATGTGTACTGTGATTTCCTTATCATCATCCACTTGACATAACTCCATGAGAAGTCATATACTGTAGTGACACCTTTTAACTACCATTGTATCACTACTGACTGTTTTGTCATTCCTATTTCATACTGAGATTTTCTTTTCTTTACAAATCTTATAACCATGGCTATAAAAAAAGGGAGTGATTGGTGTATTGAGCATCACGTCTAGACACAGCAACGACTGGCATGTTTACCCACGGCTACGCAGCACCCACCCGGTGTGCATGTTTGTGGACATGTCTTAGCCATGGGTAACAATAGCCAAACCAGCGAGGCTCCTCTATAGCCGCAGCTATAACAAGCACATGCTTGGGTGCATCAATGCGTTTTGCCATTTAATTGGTTGTTGTGGTAAGCGGGGCTATTAGTATCACCACATCTATTGGACCAGACATTTTCTGTGCAGTAATCATATTTTCATATGGATGATACAGGTCAGGATTTTATATGTGTTTGTTATTTTATGTACTTAGGTGTTCCCTTGTCTTATTTGAAGTTTTGAAGGTTGACTTTGTTTGATTTTGAGTTTGTAGAAAATATATGTGTGTAGCCACCGCTACAAGGCAAGTTTGTAGCTGTGTTGAATAGCCGCAGCTACGTGAGATGCTGTGCAGGGCATTGTATGTGTTTCAGTGTTTGTAATTGGCTGGTGTTCATGCTCGTTAAAGGGCAGTTATACCACAAACTATCACCACCGTAGTGGTGCCCTGGCAGATCTGAAAAGGAAAAAGGGTAGGATTGATTAGTGAGCCATAGTGGGAAAGGGCAGAGCGAGGGTTGTGATATGCTCTTGACAGCTTCAGTTCATTTAACCCTGTTCGCTGAGCATGGGTGTGATTTCTGGTTCGTTGGTCCACCATGTTCTGTTCTGCGAGACTACGTGTGGTTTGTTTTGTTGTTGCAGTGTAGTGAAGTGCATGTGGATTGCTCTGCAATAGAAGTGGTTGTTTTTGTTTAGTAGCGTAAAAGAGGTGAATGCAGAGAGTTGAGGTTTTAGCGGTCGGGTTAGTGGGTTATTCCAATCCATTTTACCTCCTGGCTTCGGAGATCTGTGTTAGGCATATCTCTCCATGTCGCGTGTTGATGCATTCCGTGGTGGGTCACTCTCCGAATTCTCTGCATAGTAGTGTCTTGTCTTCATAACTGTGTAGTGGACTGTGGGATGAGTTAGGTGGAGGTGCCTCCCCCAAGTCCCGAGTGGTGTTTAGGGCTCTTTAAAGGGTTTGGTGTTAGGCTATCCTTGGATGTGTCTGCCATAACCTGCCTGCTCTGCTAGGTTGTGCCCCCCATTTGATTTCTAGAGGGCTCCCTGGGCTCCGGTACTTGCCTGTTTTTGGTTATTGCTCCCTCTTCTGCAGCTAAGGTAACCATCCCGTTACAGATGCCTCAGTCAGGAGTTATTATTGGGGGGGTATCTTGGGCTCCCTCCCTCCCCGGCCTTCTCTTCCTATGTGTGCTTGTTGGTGTGTGTTCCAATTTGAGTGGTGCCAGTGAGTTAATTAATTTCCATCTGTTTCTGAATAGAAGAGCCAGGTTTTAATATGTTTTCAAAATTTTAGGTGGGCCTTCATATAGCGTATTTCTTTCCGGGGGGAGTTCCAGGTTTTTGCTGCAAGGTGAGAGAAAGAGGATCCCCCAAGTTTTTTTCTTGCGTGTGGTTTTGGTTCCAGGCCGATGTTGATGCTTGATCTGAGTGTTCTTGTTGGTTGGTAAATGATGATTTTCTTTTGTAAGAACTCTGCTCCTTGGCCATGGATTGCTCTGTGCGTTATGCACATAGTTTTGAACGTGATTGGTTGTTTGACTGGCAGCCAGTGTAGTATCTTTAGCACTGGATTGATGTGGTCTCTTCGCGATAGTTTGAGGAGAAGTCTGGCTGCTGCATTTTGTATGCATTGGAATTTCATCAGCAGGTATTCCGTCATTCCAAGGTATAGGCTGTTGGCGTGGTCTATTCTACAGATGGTGAGGGAGATGATGGTAAGTATTTTGTGGGTGGAGGAGAAGAATGGTAAGATCCTTTTTATCATGTGCAAGAGGAAGAAGCACTTCTTGATTATTGTGTTTACTTGTGGTTCCAGTGTTAGCTCGTTGTCCATTAGGACTCCAAGGTTTTTGACTATTTTAGACGGTGTGGGCACTCTTCCTAATTCTGCCCAACGGATGTAATGGTTATTTTCCTGGTTTTTGGATATAACCATGATTTCAGTCTTGCCTGTGTTGAGTATGAGGTTGTTTGTTTTCCTCCATTCATAGAGTTTGTTTGGACAGTCTACTAGCATTGTGTTCCCTTGTGCATTTTCTATTTTATAGGTGATTTGTGTGTCATCCGCGTAGTTGTAGCATGTGAGTCTATCTTTTAACAAGTTTAATCAATGGAGTCAGGTTGATATAGAAGAGGAGTGTGGCTAGGGAGGATTCTTGTGGTACTCCACAGTTGTTGTCTCACAGAGCAGATTTGAATGGTTTTATCCAGACATTTTCTGTTCTATCAGTTAGAAATGATTTAATCCAGAGAAGAGCTATGGTGCGGATCCCTATATCGTCTAGTCTCTTGATGAGGATCTCATGGTTGACTGTGTCGAATGCTGCAGAGAGATTCAGTAGTATCAGTGTTGAGTTTGCGTCAGAAATGTGTACTTCGCTGTGATAGGTTGCAGTGAATATGTGTCGGCTATTTTATTAGTTTTCTTACAATATAGTCCTCTTTTTCTGCTTTTCATTTTGGAAAGTATAAAACCCACCATTTCGTCTACTTTTCTCATTTTGACTGCAGAACTCGCACTGTGCTCATGTTGCACTTCATTTCACCTGTGACTATATATCATTGGCATTTATCAGTTGTTTGTCACTGTTTTGTTGAAGATTTTACTTGATAATATGTTGATAATGGGGCTTTGTGATTTTTTTGTATCTTACTATATTTGTTAACAATGAAGTGGTACTGATGTATATGTAGAAAATGGGTGGGAACAATTGTTGGAAGTTGTTTAATAGGAAATAAAATGTATTTTAGTGAGGTGCACGATATAGAATCTTCCTGCACTCAAAATAAAAGAATGATCACAAAGCAGGAGAAATGTGATTTTATTTACAATGCTTTTATAATCTCTCATACGCACTTGCCTCAGCTTTCACATGAAGTACCACTTCCTTGCCTTGCTTATGTCATCGTCCAGAGCATCAACATCTTCATCGCTGCTCCTGCAAGACGATCAACCTGACCCTGGTGTTTCTCGAACATCAGCCTCATCCTCTACATTGAACTGACTCTGTGGCGCACCTTGGTACCAGCTTGACTGCCGTACTGAACCTGTTAACCGCCTGATCTGCAAAGCTTGAGTAGACGATTCAACGCCAGCTTACCACTGGACCATCACGACTCCTGCATCCATGACCCGAGCCGACACCATGGTCGACATCAGAAAACCTGGTTTGATGCTGTTGAGCCACCAAGACCTTTGCAAGGTCATTATTGACTAATATATGCCCCCTGGACCATCTTTGGGCCCTAGAGACTGGATAGATCATTGTAATCCATTTTTCAACCTCAAGAACATACCATCTGAACATTGTGGTCTGAATTGCGTTGTCTCCCCCGTCTAATTACCCAGAGTGCTGCATCTATTCTACCTTTGCATATTATGTGTTCTTTCTACAGGGGTGGATTTTTACAGTGTTTTCTAGTTAGATATCATTGTACATGGCATGTTTGATTAAAGTATATATTTTTATAGAAACTTTATTGGACATTTCTTTATGTTAGAAGGTTATATTTCGCTGTTTGGGTTGTTATTGAACTACATTCACACCCCTCTTGATTGTACAGCCTTCCCTCGGCCCACGTTACTACAAAAGGCGAAGGAGGTATGTCTCTTAACTGTGCTCGTTTCACTTTAATGATTGTGCTGGCTCTTGATTTTTAGAACTGTGAGGTCTTAACAGGCAGTTTAGCTTCTACTCAACCTTGTGCTCCTGCAGGGAAGAAGTCAATTCGTCACACAAGCAGGGAAAGCAGGCTGAATTTGCTTGAGCAGACCTGCGTGCCCTGCAATTCATCTCTACCCGTGATACAAATAACATACTGTATCAAAAGTGCCCTTCCTGCGTCCATTCCCCCATATTTGGTCTTACCTGCCTTCATCCCGTGCCTCCTATTGGCTGCTTCCCATTCGCTGTGCTACTCCTCCTCTTCATGCCTATTACTTCTGACTCTCTCAATCACCTCTCCCACTGCCATTCTCCACAGCCTCCCTATTCATGTCCTTCATCACTCTCGACGGGCCATTTGCACTGCCCTTGGCAACACCATGTTTGTTGGCTTTGCCCTTCTACTTGTTAGCATCCCGCCGAAGACAGCAGAGTGGTCATCACAATACTGGCTGTTGCGGGGGCAGTAACGGCCTGGTAACATCCCGCTGCAGTTGCCATTATGACTTAATTCATATGCAGCGCTTTGGCAAAATTGTTTTTCAAATTACAATAAATAAATACTTAATGCATAGAAAGGTGTCCCCCTCTAAGTTGTACCTATTATGAACTGTTGAGACCCCCAATTATCCCCTATCACTGTCTCTGTTAAATCTTGCAAATCCACCAATTGCGACACACACGAGCAACCCCAATTGTGTGTTCTCCATGGCTTTGCATACTACACATGGAAAGGATTTCATGTGTGATCCCAACCGTTTTTTTGCACAAGGCAACCTTATGGGATTCCCCCTTAAATATGTTTGTTTGTTTGTTTGTTTGTTTGTTTGTTTGTTTGTTTGTTTATTATCATTAATGCGCGAGCATACCCTAGGGTAACCGGGTGCAACAGTTACATGAATATGCGAGGCTTAGTTACAACAACAAGAATATATACATACACAATAATAATGATAGCTATATACAATACATAAATACAGATAAACACATGATAGTCCTAAATGTACAGAAGGCTAGAATATACAAGACTTTACACCTGGGGGGTGTTTGACGGCTTATGTTTTTAACCATAAGACAACCTTAGAACGGAAGTTTTGATAAGGCAGGTCCATTCTAAGGGTTGGTGGTAGGAAGTTCCACAGTTTAGCTGCTTTCACTGGGAAGCTGTTACCCCCTAAGGTAGAGCGTTTAAAATTGGGGACAGAGAGACAGTCTTTATAGATAGTTCTTCTGGGTCTAAGGGAGGTCTGCATGTGAAATCTGTCAATCAAATAAATTGGTGCAGCGTTATTGAGGGATTTGTGGGTAAGTGTTATAGTTTACATGCATATTTATTATACATTTACTAATGCATCGCTAGGGCACCTTATTATGAATTGCTACTGATTTTGTACTTAATGTACACCTAATTGCGACAGAAAATCGAATGTCGATAACACCCAAAAAAATGTAAAGAATCTTTTTGGTAATTTTTGTTGTTTTTATTGTTGCAGCATGAGATAAAGAGGCTGTGTTCGAAGCATGTTTTGCATGATGCTGATTTAGACAAGAGCCAGGTGTGATCGATAGACCAGTAAACCTCTTCCAGTGAACTGATGAAAGAAACGGAAGCAATATACAATGTAAGAGCATCTTTTCATTGGAACATCTAGAAGTCATGCAAAGCAGAGGATAACGGGAATTATAGGACATGTGATGGTATGTCTGAAAGGTTTCATTGTAGTTTATGAATAGTTATCAAAGGGCTTGATCACAAGTTGGGCGGTAGCCCTTAGTTACCACCACATTCAAGGGTCCGCCCAATCTCGAGTCTGGCGTGTTTATCCCCAGTTCAGAGCTGGGGGTAAACACGCTGGTAAAATGCTCATTTTCGGTGCAATTACCGTCAGCAGTATTACCATGGCAAATTGCACTGAAAAGTTCCCATGGGGACTAACAGTTAGCACCCAACCCGTGATCCAGCTGCAATACCGCCCGACAAGTGGGCGATAACGCAAATAAAGTTGGGCGGTATCCCAGGCGTTATACCACCCAACTCATGATCAGGTTCTCTCCGAAGTAAATTGACATTTTTTTACCCCCTAAGAAAAGATTCCAAGCACCATGCAGGATTTTGAGCAGCTTCATTGTAACAACATAACTTTGGCTAAAACTTATCTGCCATAGATTATCCCTCGCTGCGGTGCTCCCAAAACTGTATCGGATCACCACTTTTGAACCTGGAACTCTTCTCACATGCCTTGAATCCAGTGGTGGACTGGCCTACAGGAAACTCTGGCTATTTCCCAGTAGGCCATTGCACCCGGAGTGGGAGGAAGTAAAGAATGTGTTACAAAGCTTCTAGTATATGTTAATATGGGGCCAATTTGAAAAAAACATTTCCAAGGCCACTTTTGTTTACCAGTCCAGTTCTGCTTGGATCAACCCTTGTGTTTCCCCTGCTTGGACACTGGACTCACTTCATTTTTCATTTAATGACATCTACTGTCCCGTCATTGCATTCTTGGATCCTGGACTGTCCTAAATTTGATCACTGCATTTGTCCTTCAAGCATTGTCACTTTGGATACAGACCTTATCTGACTTTGCTACTTTTAGGAGGAATTCCTTGTTTGCATCTTCTACATAAGGCATGTATCCTCCTCCCTTTTTTCTGCAATTTAGCCCAGCCCTATATTTAGGTCTTTATTTATTTATAGTTTTTCTAAAACGCAAAAAAGACAAACAAGTGCATCAGCGCGCTGTACAAACAATCACAACAGTGAATTATACAATTCTATAAAATACATTGATCAAGCATTTTAAAAATATTTCCTAATAAAATCACACATTTAAAAATGTACCTAAACAGTGTCACGATGAAAGCTAAAAAGAAGAAAGATCCAGCTAAGAACACGGGACATCAATTTACAATATTAAATCAACATAATATTTTCACTAAGAAGCTACCAAATTAAAAACGAACTTTCAGAATTTCAAATGGTCTGCAATCACTCTTATCTCTAGAGGAAGTGAATTCCAAATGTTCACAGCAGCGCCAGAAATGGGCTGCATTGTTATAGACTGTTAGAATCTAGGAGATTCCAACTGTACTAGTTCTCGACTCCGCGGGTCTCGGCTCCCACCAGAGATTTTCAGCTTTTCTGTAAGATATAGCAGAGGTATAAAGTGCTTTGTGCGTAATACATAATAACTTAAACTGAAAATACTGTTTAATCGGGAGCCAGTGAAGTGTTCTCAAAATGCGGGTAATAGGCTCATATTTGCCTGCACCAAAAATGTAACGTTCCGCAGCATTAAAAACTGCCTTAAGGGACCAACTAACACTGAGTTTCCAATATCGATCCGGGACTGTACCGGAACTAATAACTGAAAATGAGTAACTGACATATTGATGCATATCGCTCCTGTATTTCCTTGCAATTTCACCTAATGACTCCATGTATAAGTTAAATTAAGTCGAAGGTAGAATTGACCTCTGTGGTACTTTGTGTGGAGCCGAGAGAGAATTTCAGCGATTTTGGCAATTAAGACTACTTTTTAACGATCTGAAAATCATGGCCGGAACCCATTCAAGACCTTTCCTCCTATCCCCATATGAAATTTTAGGGTTCCCATCAGGGTCTCAAAGTCAATCATATTAAACACCTCTGATAAATCTAGGAGAACGAGTAGGCATTCCCCCCATCATCTGAACTTTTCAGCACGTCATCTAAAATGTGTAACGTTATCGTTTCAACCTTTCATCCCTCCCTAAATCCAGATTCAAAGGTTGCCAATACATTTTGGCTTTTTATCCATTCATTCAGCTGCAAACACATATATCACCTGTAACCATAATTGCTATGGTATCTTGATATTTCAGAAGCATCTTGCCTTTCTTTTGCAAATGCCTGGTCTGCAATAACCTTTCCCTGCCCATATCTTTTTGCAGATCCACTGACTAACACCTGGGCTTGGTTCAGGCATTGCCAGGAAGATGGTTTAGAGCATCTGCCTATGTGTATCCAGAGTCTGCCTGACCATGGAGATTGTCTAATAGTCAAATGTGGCCGGATGCATACTATGTTTTCTTGACCCACATAACACTTGTAGTTGATTAAAAATGTGTAACGAGCACAGACAAAGGTTAAGATTGAGTGGCTGAATGCAGCAGCGCCAGTTTTCCTTACAAAAAGCAGTGATGGGAGTGTGGCTAGTAGCCTATGCCACTCAATACCTTTCTCAGAGTATGGCGGCCTTCTACACCCTTTTCATCTAACTAAATACTACAATGAATTCCCTTTAACTAAGAGGAGTGAGGGAAGGAAAGCCCTGACGAGACCAGGGAGATTAGCTAATGCCAAAGTCAGAATCTCTTCCCTAGAGGATTGCATGGAAGATTTGGAACATTTGCACTACAGAGTTACAGACCTCGAGGCGACTTGCAATAATTTGGAGGACAGAAGCCGGAGAAACAACATCTGCTTTGCCAGTTTCCTGGAACAGCGTCAGGGCTCTGATCATGTGACCTTCATGCAGAACTGCATGCCCAAATTGTTGAATCTTCCCCACTTTCTTTTGAGATTCAGAGAGCTCCCTGCATTAGATTTAGAGAATCAACACAAAAAAGATTCACCAAGGCCTACGATTATCTGCGTGCTCAGATTTCATCATGTGAAGCAGATCTTGAATGTGGCAAAGTGCATGCCTCCTGTTCATTTTGAGGGTAAGACAATATATATATTTCCTGATTTTTCGATGATACAATGACTGAAAGTGAAGATTTCTTGAGCTAAAGCTGGAACTTTGTACGCATGCAATGGTTTTAAATCTGGCGTTCTGGAACCAGCCAGAATGATTATCACAATGCATGGTGTCAAAAGCAGGGGGCTCCTTGATCCAGATGACGTCCATAGCTTCCTTAGCATTTTTTGCAGGTACGATATGGATACGTCAGCTCCCCCATCCTCTGATTCAAACTCATCAACATTGAATAAGTCTGCATCTATGGGTGAGCAGTAGAATAAGCTTTGTCGTCACCATCCTAGTTCATACAGACCAAGAGAAGACGGTAACTCTGACAACAATCTGTCAGGAGAGACAGGAAGACTCAAGGATGACTCAAGATCGCCCAGTAAGTCGCCTGAAAGCAAATGTGTGATTGACTGATTTTTCTCAATCATTCATTTGTTTCATAATTCGATTATAGAGTTGTCATAATAATAGAGTTGTCATAATCACTCAATCTTTATTGGCCATTTTCTATATTTCCATGTTCATTTCCGTGGGTGTGGGGTGGCTGGGCTTTGGGTCCAGTCTCCCACCTTCAAGTTGGACGTTAGTAGCAACTTTTGCTGTCCTTGACATTGGTGTTACTTAGTAGAAAGAGCAATGATGTTTCGGCAAGCAATGAAGGCTGCCTTCTTCGGGACCTGTGTCTGTGTCTCAAAGAAAGAGAGAACTCAGAAGTGGTTAGTCTGGGTGGCCTAGCTATAAACAGGTTTGGAGGAATCCATGGGGGTTGATTAAAAGGCATATAACATTATGCTGGTACTGTAAAATAAATGCAATGCCCGTGTGGGCACCACTAACCTGATAGAAAGTCCCCTGTGTGAAGGTAATTTTAAAGTAGATGCTGCTCCTACATGCTGGCACTCACTTCCGTAGTGGCTACGGAAGCCTGGGGGCAGGATGCACCCTCTGTGTTACTCATGAGTGGCCTGCTCTGGAGGACTTACGGTGGAGCTGTAGGAGGACAGTAAAGGAAACATGGCGCTGTCAGGCCTATGTTGCAAGATATTAAACATCAAAGTCTGAAATGATTGCAAAGTCAACGGAATACAGGAATGACGAGGTGCATGCACTGTTCAAGTACATACCTGTCAGGTACAGTTGGAGTCAGGCTGCTCTTATCCACCTCCAGTTAGCACTCTCAGCGTCTAAATTGTGGTGGAGGAAGGGGAAAGAAGAGGGGGAGAGGTGTAAGCTGAGTCTCGGAACCTGCATGCTTGCACAGTTCTTTGTTATTTTATGTAGATACGGGACGGGGTTGCCGAGGCGCCGTTTGTTGAGGGATGCAGGGAAACTCGCATACCCAATGTGGCATCTCAAGTCTGATGTCTGCTGGGGACGCTGTCTGCCTCGAGTGGACTATGTGTGAGCGCTGTCATGGAGACGACAAGCTTCATATCATTTGCCGCGCCTGTGTAGTTCTAGGCACGGGTAGTGTTGTGAATCTTTTGAGACTGCAACATGAACACAGGTAGGGCACACTGAAATTGTACACATGAATTCAGTTCTAATTGTGTGAATACTACATATATGTTTGAACAATTGATTGCATTGTAGTTCATTTCACTTTTGACCGCACTGAATTGTAAAACAAATGCTTGTGTGGTACATGGTTTTATGTCTTTATATTTTGTAACGCATAATTGTTCACTAAGGTTTGTCGTGATATTTTGCACTCACTTGTGAAAAAGAAAAACAAATGTATGAAATATTGATGAAAAATGAATAATAAAGAAAAAATGCCCAAAAGAACCCAAAAAATTACGGCAAGGGACTGTGCTCTTAAGGGCAATAAAGTGTTTTTTTGTTGTCAGCAACTATCGACCAGTAGACGGGCAAGAAGCACACAGGCGTAGCAGTTGTCTGCCTAGTAGCTGGAGAGTACAAGGTATTCGTACAGAAAATGTTGCCCATGCATTATTAAGCCCAAGATGCAGAGTGTATTGCCCTGATTGATGTGCTGGAGGCATCCCAAAGGTGTTGAGTTACCATATTCTCTGATTCAGTGTATGTTACCACCACTGTGCATTGTGAATGATCATGGTGGAAGAGGAGTGGGTGTGGAAGGGCTGATCGAGCTCCCGTACAGCATGAAGCACTATTAGACAGACTGATCTATGTCCTCTTGCGGCCCTCACTTGTCGCGTTTGTCAACTAAGTGCACCAGGCATACCAACAAAACAGACCTATCTCAAAATAGAGGCCTATCTCCCAGTAACAGATATTGAGGCCTACCCAGAATTGGCCAGTGAGGAAGTACAAACAGAGTTCCCATACACAGCACTACCCATTAATCAGATTATCGAATTTCAGGGACAAGCACCCCAAGAAGAAAAAGAGTTGTGGCAAAAGAGGGGATGTCAGCAGTCCCCCAGTGACCTAATATGGAGACAGATACTGACAGGTAAAGCAGTGATGCCCGGGAGGTGGTCATGGTCGCTTTGGAACAGCTGCACTATCTCTCACATGTCTCCAAAAAACATATAGCTGTAGACATTCAAGAGGATTGGTTTGTACCAAACCTCTGGGAACTATTGAATACTTTTGTTGCCAGTTGTGTCACTTGCCACATATACAATACAGGGCAAACATTACGGACACTGAATGGCATGTTACCTCACCCCAGGCGACGTTTCCGAGAACTGCATATCAACATTGCCGACATGGGAGAAAGGTTATGCTATGTTACATTATGTTAAATTAGTTTATAAAGCACACGTTCACCACAAGGATACCATGACGCTGACTGACAACAAGGCAAGTAGGAGAGATGAAGTTAGAATAGATGGGTTTTTAGTGTGCAGCGGAATGCCAAGTGGTTAGGTAGGGAACAAATGGCCCGAGGTAGGGAGTTCCAAAGAACAGCGACCGCTACCGAAAAAGCACAGCCCCAATCTGGCAGAGTCGGACCCTAGGGACCTGCAGCAGGCATTCATCCACAGAGCACAGGGCCCGACCTGGGACATACAAGCAGAAATTGGCCAGCAGGTACTCAGGCCCCAGACCAATGAACGCCCGATGTACCAGAAAAGCAGCCTTAAATAAGACACACTGTTTAACTGGCAACCATTGGAGAAGATGTAGCACAGGGGAAATGTGGGCCCAGCATGGGGTAGAAGGGACCTAGCAGGCAGACAAGTTTTGAAGTACCTGTAGGAGACAAAGAAGGTGAAGGGGCTGATCTAAGAATAAAGAGTTACAGTAGTCTATAGAGGAGGTAACCAGCACTGCCCCAACAGAAGCCCTGGTCTAAGCCAGAATGAAAGGGGAACTTTCTGGAGAAGTTTCAATTGGAAATAACCACTCTGGTAGATGGCGCTGACCTGGTTCTCCATACACAAAATAGAGGGGATTTTTACGCCCAGATCCTTTACCACAGTTGTAGAGACAGGAAGAGGGCCCAAAGAGAGAGGCCAGAAGTCAGAAGTCCATAGAGCAGAAGCAGAGGGGGGGGGTCCCACCACCAACAACTCAGTTTTAGTTCTGTTCAACTTGAGACAGTTGTTCCACATACATTCTCCCAAAGCCTCCAAGTAGTCCAAGTAGACCCTGAACCTGGTGGCCGACTCAGGAAGGTTAAGATCAAGGCGCACCATGATCTGGGCATTGTCAGCATAGGAATAACAGAAGAAACCGTGGGAGGAGATGAGCCTGGTCAGAGGTTGAATTTAGGCATAAAATAGGAAAGAGGTGAGATGGTGGACCCTTGAGGAAAACCACAAGTGATGGCCATAAGCTGAGAGCAGACTGGCGGGAGGGAAAGGGTTTGGTAGCGGCCAGACAAAAAGCAGGAGAACCAGGACAGGACAAACCCAGAAAGGCCTGCCCCTGACAGACAATTTAGCAGGAGAGCGTGATCAATGATGTCAAAAGTGGCAGAGAGGTCCAGGAGAACCAAAGCGCCAACTCTGCCCTGATACCCCAGCAGTGCCAGATTATCCACCAAAGAGACCAGAACGCTCTCAGTGCCCCGGCCTGGGAGAAACCCAGACTGTGAGGAGTGAAAAAAAAAGTCTTCTAGAAAAGTGCTAAGCAGAGGACAGAACAAGGAGTAAAAGAGTTTCATGAGAAAGGGAAGCAGAGAGATTGGCCGGAAATTAGTGGAAAGAGAAGGATCCAGGGAGGTCATTTCTTTTTAAGTGGCATGACAATAGCATGTTTGGGAGCACCCGGAATAGATCCAGTACTGAAGGAGTGATTGACTGCACCCTGGAGCAAAGAAGAAATGTGACACAGTATTTCTTTCAAGATTCCCATAGGGATGGGATCTTTAGGGGAGGCAGACTTTAGTTTAGATACAGCAGTTGAGATGTCGTCTGCTGTAAAGACAGGAAACATCGACCAAATTTGAGAGGCAAGCGGGCTGGCTGCCAAAATAGAGAAGGGCGCCATCATAGTGCAAGGAGAGCAGATGTCAGTCTATATTTTGTTGATCTTATCAACAAAGAAGAGGGCCACTGAATCACATAGATACTGTGACTGGGAAATAGGCTCAGAAGGAGCATAAGAGAGAGAGCGGACCACTTTAAGAAACTCCTTTGTGTGGTTGATAGATGCTTCAATGCGAGTTGAGAAGTGAGCCTGCATAGCTGAGTAGATGGCTTTATAATATTTAACTGAAGCAGTGTGAAAAACCACTTTATCTACCAGGCTGTAACTACGGCGCCATGTATGCTCTGCTTGTCTGGAAGGCTCTATAAGGTGCAAGGCGTGCAATTCGTTAGAGTACCTGGGTTCCTCAGGCCTGTTCCGGGGTTTTGAGATTATAAGGGGGGCTAGTTTATCAGCTACAGAGGCAAGGGTTGAAGCAAGAGAACCAAGGTCCAGGGTAGTGGGATCACTGTGAGCTGCTTTGATCTGAGTGATAAGCAAAGCTTTAGGTACCATCCACCAGCGGCGTTTCGGGACCAACTAGTGCAACACATATCATTATGTCCATGTTGTGGTTTGCCCGTTCTCCCATTGGATTGAGACTGGACCATGTGCACATCGAGATGCTAAATCAGCAGCCACACTTTTGGTTAAAGAAGTGTTCCCCTGGTGGGGAGTCTGCAAAGTACTTAAATCCGATAGCAGCATTCACTTCTTCAACAAGCTGTTTAAAATAATAGCTCTATTGGTAGCCATTTGCCATAAGATGTGCTCCATATATCACCCTCCAGCCAACGGCATTGTCTAGAGGATGAATGGCCCATTGAAAGCCAAATTGTCAACATTATGTGTAACAGTCAAGAGGAATTCAGTCCACTGTTTCCCACTGGCCGTTTTCAGTTTGAGGACGCAGCCCTGTAAGGACCATCACCACACGCCTCATTAAATAGTGACCGGGAGGAGAAAGCACAAGCCACTTTCACCTACACATAGTGGATCTGATTCTCACAGGGCTGCCAAAGTATTAGGAGATTAATTTACAGCATATCTGCGTCTGTTAATGAGGTCTATAAATGCTCTTGCTAGCCAGATAGCACGAAGAAGAGAAGAAGCAGACGACTGCACAACACCAGTTCCTGAAAGTACGCAACCACTCTAGTTGTCCCCCAGAGATACTGTGTATATAAGGAATTCCATCCACCGCTGGAGCCAACCGAGATTCAATGGTCCCTATGAAGTGGTTTATGCCACCTTGTTTGCAGTCCAGATAAAGGTGTTACGGTATTGGGTGCAACTTTCTGATGTCCGGGAGGCTCCCCATACCACCCCCCTATGTTAGACTCGCAGTGCCCTTCTGAATAAAGTTGTCACGTGCTGTCATTGTTGTACATGGATCATATTTGCCAAATGGTATAAAGCGTTAGTGTTGATATTGAGCAATATGATAAATACTGCAATTACTGCATGGTTGGCAAATTTTTCTCACCCCTGCAGGGTTCTTAGCACAAGCATTGTGTAATAATATCTATATTGCATATATGTTTAGTGTTTAGGATTTATTGCAGGGCTATCCATATATTAGTTAAGTCACTTTATATGGTGGGGCTTATGAAGTGGGTGTATTATTGTTTGTACAGAACATGAAGGTCTTCAATATGGTACTATTTGAAATTATGTTTTTCCAAATTAGTTATTAAATATAAAACCAACCCAGATACTTAACACAGTAACATGGCAATGGAAGCCATTGGTCAAAAGAGGGGTTGAAGAAGAGAAGGAGTATGATCAATATGAAGGGGTCGTATGTGATACAATGATTGATGTTCACCACCCAGAATTCAGTAACCTTTGGTACAGTCACGTGCGCTCAGTGGGGAAGCAGAGGTCAAATGGGAGCTGCTATGTCTGCTCTCTCATCCTGCATGCATCAGGGGCACCCGAAATGTTAGTACCCCAAGAAAGGCCACCCCTAGAAGCCCAGTGTTTGGTCCAGTTGTCACTGTGTCAGCTTTGAAGCATGCTCCAGGGGCATGGAGTGTGAGTGTATTAATGGACAAAGATGAAGGAAAATTTGCAAAAGATGAAAAAGACCCTTGTGTAAGGCACGTCCATTACTGAAGATGGATGGAGTGATGTTCGTATCCAACTGATGGGAGGAGGCAGTAGTAAGCTGTGTGACAGGGAGGTTGGCAGGCTTTGAAGAAGAGATCATATGCAACATAAACAAGAACTGTCTCAACATATGAGGCTCGGATGTCGCAAAATCAACATGGATAGAAACTCCAGTAAAGGTTCAAGCAGTAGATGAATATGAGTTCTGTTTTCGAGGACATGGGACTGTTCCTGTGGGAACAAACAGCAAGTGCAACATGACATTATTGATTCCTGATCTAGGCATAGGTACAGCAGCTCTTAGGGATATCTTTTAGGTGTGCAGCCAGCGGGCACACATGCATGCCCCACAATCATGCAGAGGAACATCCTTGTTAACAACTCTGCATTCAGCCATTCTAGTGGTTTCTGATGCCCACCTGGCAATAGCGCATGCAACTGCTGTGGAGCCACAGCCATCCCAACCCCCACAATCGAAGAGAAATGGCCTTCCAAAAGAAGACGACAAAAGCGATCCAACTACTCATTTCAAGACTCCTCCAAACTATTGAAAGCAAGCCCAGATAAATATCGCCTGTACACCAAAACAGAAATGTTCATCACCTCTCTGCTACTGACAGGTGTCCAGACTGGCACCAAAGCTGAATGGTTCCAAATCATGCAGTGGGAAATCCAGCTGGCAAATGATCCAGAACAAGAGTTGAACTGGATCAAAAGTGAGATGCGTACGAACTGGTTGATGACCCTCCAAAACAGATACGTTCTGGACTTACTGATGGCCATGGAAGGGGGTATGTGCAAGAAGATGGGAGTGTCATGTTGCACATACTTTCCCAAATGATGAAGAAAACGGGTCTCTGGCACACATCATAGGGGTCCTACACAAGCTAAAGACAACCAAAAAAGTGATGGGTGGGAGGTTTTGAATAAATCTGAACCACAGTCATTGCTCTGGGCAACCTTCCACACCACCATATTTTAGCTTGTCAGCGCCATTGCAAAAGGGGTCCAGCCATATGCAAATCAGTCAGGTACTGCCACCAATGGTAGCAGCCCAGTCCGAACTGCTAGGCCAGGTCCCCTCTGCATGGAAACACAAGCAACCCCATACATGTTTTGGCCTTGTTGGGCCTCCTCGTGAGGTGCAGCTTGGTTCCCTATGGTGTAACCAGCAAGGGCCCCACATCTGGGCATACCCTCGCTCACATGGGTAAACAAACTACAACTCCTTTTGTAATGGCTTGGCAGGTGAAGAACGATGGCCTAGAGGGTAGCCCAGAGCAATGCCAGAGGTTAAGATTAATTCCAAAGCTTCCAGCCATCACCTCTTTTGTTTTTCATAAGTCACCCCGAGTAGGGCGGGTATCCCCAGACATGGGTCCCGTGCCTGCTGGGCCTAGAAACCCAAGCTACTCCTCACTGATGAAGCCCAACAAGGCTGAAACATGTTCGGTGATGCTTGTGCTCTTGTGCAGAATAGATGTGACCAAGCAGTTTGGGCTGGCCTGCCTCTTTTGGGGTGGGACCGAGCTTGTTTTGCATATGGTCTTTCCCCTTTTGTAATGGCTTGACAGGCAAAGAACAATGGCCTGGAGTGTTGCCCCAAACAATGCCATAGGTTAGGATTAATTCCAAACCTTCCAGCCATCACCTCTTTTGCGTAAGGCATGGAGAAAGAAGCAGGAGTGGAGGCTGAAGGTTGGTTCGATACAATGTTCTTGTGGGCACCGGTGTAGCTATGAGTAGCAGTGAAGATGCCGGTTCCCATCATGGTGATCCTGCTGGTAATGCTCTGCCTGTGCCAAATGATACTCCCGTGCTGCACAAAAACTCTCCCGAATAGTGCCATGATGGCTGTCTCAATAAGGCAGGAAGAGCTCCTCATACCACAAAACACAGGTATACCCAAACAGAGAATACAAATACGGTTCTCATGGTAGCAATTGACTGACCCCTATACCTTCCTGGGACCACAATATCCCCCCAACCAGACCCAGAGAATTACATAGAATATTGGTGTAGGGCATGGGTATGCAAAGATGGTAATGATAGGAGAAGAGAAGGCATGGGTAAATTAGGATGTGGCCAATCAGCCGAGGGACTATGGGGGATTTGTAGAATGCATATAGATGGTAGCCAATGAGGTTGGGGGGTTAACACTGTATATTGGTTACAATCCAAGTGATGTTTTCTTCATTTAAAACCTTATGACTGCCTTGTACTAACTGAGTGCTCCATGGCAATTTAGTTCTACCGGACCTTCTGTCACCTTTTTCCTTTTTGTATACAAAATAAAACGTTGTTTTCCTTGCAAAGAGGTGCACCACTGATCTGTTCCCCAGGGGAATATTTTGTATTGTCTGATTGTTGTGTGGCCTGCCTAAAATCGCATATCCACACACCTCAATAGGGATTTGCCACAAGTACACTGTTCAACTTAAGAAATAAATTCTCAGTGCCTTTGATAATGGCAAACCATGCAGCCTAATTCAACTCGATCTACTGGCAGCATTTGACATTAATCGTGCTGTTTAACCGACTGGACACAAAGGATGGCATCAGAGGAAAAACCCCTCTCCTGGTTGGCATCACTCTTCCACAACTACTGCCATTGCATATAACTATTGCATATTTTTCAAGCCTGTCTCCAACTCTGTTTCTCTTTAATTTAACATTCATATACCTCCATCGGAAGGAGAGATGAGAGATCATTCATGTGTTTCATATGTCCAGGGCTGAATGACTGTCCAGAAAACAGACATCCTGCTATTGGGTTGACTGAATCTATCTGTTTCCCTTTTACCTCGCCTCACTCTCTGGGCTCGATGATTAAACCAGTGCAGTAACCATGCAACCATAGAATCCTAATTGACAACAATGTAAACTTTACTCTGCACATAAACTCTGTTGTAAACAATGCATTAAGCCAATTAGTCACCTGCGTATGTTAAGAAGGGTCCTCCAGCCCCTGAACCTGTAGAGGCGGTCCCAAATACAGCCCGCACTCCAACCATCCATTTTGAAGTACCAGGTACGTTCACACCAAGATATGTGACGTATGATAAGCAAATAAACCAGCAGAGAACCGCAGTGGGGCTGTGTTCAGTACCTATCAGAAGAACAATGCCTATTGAAGTACCAGTACCGAGGAAACGATGGACAGTAAGGTACCCATTGAGAAAGCCATATCAACAAATGAGACGAACCGAAGATCGTTTGAGTACAGTCCCTGAAGAAACCAAAAAGGTCTTAATGGAAGACGAATGGTGACATCACAAGAACCTAAACCTGACTCACATGTAGAAGAAATGATGACCAGAGAATGACATAAAGAGACAAAACGCCATGAACAAAGAATATCGCGAACCTAAAGTGAAAAGTCAATGTCAAAGTAAGAGGTTTTAGCAATGAGCATGACGAAGATACTCAGCCAGTTTACACGTGTACATATGCTTGAAACTGCAAGAAAGCTAAGAGAATCATGCGGCTTGCAATGCTTAGTACAGGGATAGTGCAGCAAGCACCATATACATATCTACCTCAAATAAAGCACATTATATGAAGTATACTTCCACTTTGCACAAAAAGCAGAATTAACAAAAATTACTAAGGCCATTCGAGAAAGGTTTCACATTCAACGAAATCAGGAGCTGAACGGCAGAAACGAAACTCAGCAGTTGCCACTCGTGCCTAGGGACCCAAGGTCGTATCCATCAAAATGAACGAGCAGAAGATACAATTAACTGAAGCAAGGACCAGAATATACTGCTTTTAAGGGGCAAGATAAGAAGGCGAAGGCAGGTGGTGGGTGAACATAAAATTGAATACACAAATTGTTGAAGAAAAGGCAAATCCACGGTGTCTGAATCATGTGACCAGCTGAACAAACAGAAGCAAGAGTCCCAAACCTACACATGGCTGTGAGCCAGGAGAAGATATCTAGACAGAAGATGCAGTCTCGAGGTCAACCACAGCGAAATAATTGACACAAAGCCACGAAAGTGATGATTGATTGGAGGAAGGCCGGGTGAGTTGAGGGGTGCCCTGCACCTGGCCGCCCATTCTGCGTGCTGCTAAGCAAAGTGGAAAAGTATGCATGGGGTTGGTGCCAAACCAATCACAGTGGACCAAGTAATCTAGGGTCCTATAGTTAGTAGAACCAATGGGACGTCATACTTTTAGTGACATCTGCAGTAGTCATTTTTTAAGGAAGAGCTTAGATACCCACCTAACAGTGTTTACCCAATCCCCTCACTCCGTTACCATATACAGATCTACTACCTATAGTAAAGTTACCTTTTCCAAACCAATAGAATTGCATGTCAACTTTTGAGTGTTACACGTCAATGATGATGAGTTTTCAGTATAAATGTTAGGATTTTTATGAAGTTCATTGGAGTTGAAGCGAGAAGGAAGATCGCACTGTTGCTGATATTCATGACTCCCCGTTTTTTGTACTTGTCATTAAACGGACTCCCTTTGCAAAACCGTTGAGTTGTCCTTATTGATTGGTGTTGAAGTATATATCTGCACCCCCATCCATCTCACGGGTGTCGCTATCTTGTCTTAAAGTGCTTCTGAGCAAACTCCGACTCTATGGGCCGGTCGGGGGTCTCGGAGCACACTTGGTAGCAGAGATTGATGGTTATTGATTATCGATTAGACAAATACACCCATTGACCGTCGACATAAAGTAACTCTAGGTCCTCGGCAATATCACAAGTCCTGTGCCATTCGGCTGAGTAGACCGTGAAGCTCCCCGTAGACAGTGGTAGAGCAAAAATAAAATATGCAGAACAAGGTCTGATGGGACCTGTGTTTCCCCACGTAACCCCTTCCCACTCCTACGGGCAGCTGACCGAGAGAACGGCCGGAGAAGGCGGTGATGAAGGCAGTGATCCCAAGCATCCATAGAGGAAACATACGAATGGTGAGTGAAAAAGACTTATGTTTTTGTAAAAGTATATACCTTAGAACAAGTAAGGGAAAAGGTAATGGAGGGAGACGGGAAAAACAAAATATAGTCAGAAGTATAGAAGAATGTATATATATATATGGGGAAGGAAAGAATGACTCGAGAATAATCAAGCGAGAGGATACTGGGAAAGACACACGAGAAGAGAGAGGGTGCCAGGGAAGACGCCCGAGAACTGAATGGATTCACCTAATTCCTACACTTTTAATGCAATCGGCTAGAAGAAACTTGTATCCAGAGTCCTGAATGAAAAGGGACAAAATAGGTCACCCCTGCGGTTAAAGACGCTGTGAAAGGGATACGTTTAAACTCCATGTCGGGGTAATATTAGAGGCAGAGGTATATGTGGCCAGCTGGAGTTCGTCTAGTCTGTCAACGTCTGTCTTATGTGTTATTTGTTGTGATGTCATAAATCCACATTTTCCTTCCAGGAACTAACATAAGACTTATGCGATTAAGTAACTAATATATTGTGGTGTTCAAATAGATGTTTATTGAGTAAAATAGAAGATATAACATTTTGTGGAAAAATCGGGATTGGAGCTTGCAGTGATTGGTGCTCGCTCATATTGTTGGAATTGTTTAAGTTACGTAAAGTGTGCAAGTGTTATATAATGAGAAAGGAAACAGATTTAAGCATGGAAGACATAACGCCATTATGTGCAAACAGTTGCCGAAACATGCACCTAAGCTGAAAAAGTAAAGTGCAGAATGGGTTAAAGGAACCGCCCGCAAAATGTTTATGCCTTGGCCACAGGGCGGGTCCTTATCTGAAGCTGTTTTGCAACACATGACGACATACTTGCACGCTACATACACAGGCAAAAAGTTAGACAAACGCCTAGCTAGTCTAGAGTTGTGGAAAATGAATCAAAAAGACAAGGAAGAAGAACTGCCATCAGACTGGATACTTAAGGTATGCACAGAGGGGGGTGAGATGCCCTCAGCGCCACCTGCCCCGGCTGAAACGATCATTGAGAATGATAAGGAAGAAGGGTTATACCCACTCAGGGAACTTAAAGCAGCCACGGGGTATAGCAACCCAGCATATGAGTCACTTACGCAAAGTAGCAACGAAAATCCAGGTAAAGATAGAGAAAAAGATATCGCCTCCAAGGTCCCGAGGGACAAGGAGATACGCGATAACGAAAGGAAAGAACAGGCACAAGCAAGAACATCTTGCGATACAGAGAGAGAAGGCAAAAGATGGAAAGGAAGCAAGGATAGAACTGATGAGATAGCACTTGCACAGAACGAATGGATAGGAGGACAGATTCTGCTGAAACTTGACGGCAAGGGCATTGATGACGCGAAACAAAACGAGAAGTTAGACGATGCATAGAGGAAAGTGAGGGAAAAAGAAAAAGGATTGAGAGACAAAAGAATAAAGAAAAGAGATAGACAGAGACGAGAACAGCTATATCGCGAAGAGCAAGAAAGGCAACACGATCGTAAACAGAGAGCAGCCAATGATCAAGACAGACAGGAGCAGCGAAGGTTAGAGGAAGAACAAAGGATACGAGAGAAAAGAATAAAGAGACGAAGGGATGAGGAAATCCAAAGGGCAAATGAATGTAGAGATGCAAAGAAAGAGGAAGACGATAGGATCAGAGAAGAGGCAAGGAAGCGTAGAGAATTCAATGATGATGTAAAACTTAAGCGAAGACAGAGAGCACGCAATCTTGAATATCTGGAAAGAGAGGTTAACAAACCTGATCCAGTAGTAGACCTGGAAGATATAGAAGAATTCTTTCCTGAGTACGATTCAGTACCAGGCACATCTAAAACAAATATCGAGGATGGCTTCGACACCAGAAGCATCGGAGAAATGATCGATAGGATATATGATGAAATGGGGCTAGAAGAAGTACCCCAAGGGGAGGGGAAAACAAGAGCCTGGAGAGCACTTAGCTTTATGACACTGAGGATGTCTCTGGAAGCAGTGGGAATAGAGAACTTTCCCTAGATAGATTAGGAATAAGCAGGAGCAAAGAGGATGCCAGAAGTTGCACAAGTTGGAGGCAGACAATGTCTGACACCGAAAGAGTGGAGCGTGAAGAAACAGAGAAGGAGAGAAGATGCGAAAAGAGAGTCTCAGGAGGGAAAGGCATAAGATGGTCAGACTCTAGGGGATCTACACCAAGGGCATCAGAATTTGCCACACAGTCAGATCGGCACGAAGAAGTATCTGACGGTCACAGGGGGGTGTTGCCACCGCCCTACATTGCCTGGTAGACAGCGATACAGGAATATTATCCCTACAATAGATAGAAGAACAATGAGGGAAGAGAGAGAGGGCTATGTGTCCCAATTTCTGTTGCTCGAGAAAGGAGGGGCAAGACCACAATATATTCCATGGCCACACATGAATCGGGAACACCTGAAAACAAGCTTCCAATGTTAACATCGGGAGCTGGGAAATGGATACACGAGCTTGAAAAAATGATGGGAGGGAATACGTTAGCTATCGGGGATATCAAAGGTCTCTTAATCGCCATACTTGGTGATAGAGCAGACGATGTGTGGACATAGACGGGTTACCCTGATGTGACCACAGGTAATACCGCGCATGACGGATTGCAGAGCCCCGGTATGGAAAGCACTACGAGTGCTATACCCAGATACTTCCGATATGAGAGCTATCATGACACGTAAAATGAAGGAGTCGGAAGACCTGTTAATTTACATACAGAATTTTCAAGACGCCTGGATACTCGAGACTCGGGAATCGGGGGCAAATCTATACCCATGTTCTACCATATATTGTGCCAACGGCTGCCAGAACCAATACAGAAACAGCTCAAGAAATTGGTGGGGATCGAGGCCAAGCCATGGTCAGAAATAAAGTTGACCATCGCACATTATTGCAGACTGCTGCAAGAAAAGAATCCCAAAAAGGAAACTGCACGAAAGGGTGAAGAGGCAAAATTAGTGTAGATGAAATTGTCAAAATATGCTCTTGAAGGATCCATGATAACTAACACAGCTGAGTCGAGCATGCCACAAGTCAATAGTCCACAGCAGAATAATCAGGGCAATACTGGGTTTTACCCCAGGGGAAGAGGACTTCGAGGGAGAGGATGGCAGAGCAATCAGGGAGGTTTCCAGAATAATCAAGGGGGTTTTCAAAATATGCAAAATGGCAATCAAGATATGTCTAATGGGCAAGTGATCAGACCACCGCCAGTATGTTGGTTGTGTGGGATGACAAGGCATTTAGCGCGCACATGCAGGAATCAAGGCATGATGCAGAACGGCCAAGGGATAGGAGCAGGTACGGCAAATCAACCTGCATTCTTACAGCAGGGAGTTGCACAAAATCACACAGTGCAACAACAAACGCCAGGAGTGCAACAAGGCTTGCAACCTCAGAATTCGGTGAATTTTCCACAAGGACAGTCTCAACAGTCACCTATGCAACTGTCACAGACAGTGAGCACAGGACAGACTGCAAACCCTGGAATGAAGAATAATACTGGTGATGGGGGAAGTCCATTCGCCCAAGGTGGGAAAAATTATATATGGACTAGGATAGCTCACTGGGAACTCTGATGTGTTCCATCCTATCAGTGACACCGGACCCTCACTGGGAACCAAGGGTGCATGTCATTATAGGGGATAAAGAATATTCCTTCTTAGTTGACACAGGTTCAACACGTTCGTGTATACATGAAGGCAAGTTTTCCTTGTCCGGCGATGCTATAAATACTCAGAGTTTCACAGGAGCTACAAGTCATGTTCCCTTTACAAACACACTTCCAGTTTCTATAGGAGAATGTGAGATGAATGTGCCTCTTTTAAATTCACAACAAACCCCAGTAAACATTTGCTAAGAAAACCATGAGACCCAGACGAATTTTTGTTCAGGCCAAGAATACCTATGCACGAGGAAAGGGGACAAGTATTTCCCTTGGTGATACACACAGCTGCAGTACGAGGAAAAATGGCTTTGATCGATGGGTATGATGATGAAGGCAGACAGTGGTGCACAGTAATCGCCATTGAAGAGGGGTACCTATTAACTGACGTCACTGATGACGATCTGTTTGATGAACAAGCAGATGAAGGAGAAACAACAGTGGAGGTGAGCCTCACCTTTTGGGTGAGAATGATCAAAAGAGAAGTGCCTCAGAGAATGATGCTAGCACAGAACCGCCCCGAATATTTCGAGAGTGACATGGCCCAGGTGCCTGTCTCAGTGTGGACCACAGGTCCCTATGACGTAGGCCTATTGAAAGGAGTCGATGAAGTGAAGATTAAACTGAAGGCAGGAGCAATTCTACTGAAAGCACGACAATGTCCCATGCCCATGTCCAGGGAGGCAGATGAAGGGATTTTTAAGACAATTTCGGCTATGATGGAGCAAGGCATCTAAGTGACGTCAGAGTCGTCATGCAATACCTCAGTTTACCCTATCTAAAAATCAAAAGGGGGGTCTTGGACGCTAATTCAAGATCTGAGGCCGATAAATGATATTGTTGAGACCGAGTTCCCTTTAGACCCAAACCCAGCTACAATTCTATGTAATTTACCTGTTGAGGCAAAATATTTCACAGTGACTGAATTGAAAAATTCATTTTTCTCAATACCGTTGAACTGTGACTCACAAGATCTGATGTCATTCACGTTCAGACAGATGCATCTGAAAAGCACAAGGCTACCCCAAGGGTACTGTGAGTCTCCTTCTATCTTTAACAGAGTCCTGCAGATGGACCTAAGCAATATTACATTAGAGAGTGTTATCTTGCAATATGTGAACAACGTATTAATGTGTAGCATGACAGAGGAGCAATGCAGACACAATTCTGTTCAGCTATTGACTATATTGGCTGAGAAAGGATATAAGGTTGACAAAGAGAAGTTACCGTATTGTCAACGAGAAGTACTCTACATAGGTCAGCTGAACTCTCATGAAGGGAAAAGAGTTACCCCAGAGAGAGCTGAAGCAATACTAAACACAGCCAAGCCACACACGGTAATGCAGATGCAGAGCTGCTTAAGCCTTTGCAATTATGTCAGGGCATGGGTCTTCAACTGCAGCTCTTACACCAAGCCTTTACTTCAGGCCCAAAAGAAAGCACAATTGACGAAAGAAAAGATTGAATGGTCTGAGACCATGGAGGAAAGATTCTCGGAACTCAAAAGAGCAATTTGCACAGCACCAGTTTTAGGAATCCCCAATTATGCAGAGGAATTTTGCCTGTTCTCACACATGAATGCCAGCGTTATGACAGCAGTAGTCACGCAGAAAACCACATTGGGGTACAAGCCCCTAGCATACTATAGTGGAAATTTGGACCCAGTGATGAGATGCCATTTCCCGTGCGAACAAAGTTTAGCTGCCACAGCGTTCGCCATAGTGAAAGCTACTACCATTGTAATGAGATGCTCGATGACATTGTTCATTGAGCACTCACTATTTGCTATTCTAGAGAAACCGAAAGGCACACTGACATCTCAGGGGACTTCTTCTTATGAAGTGACCATATTGAATCCCTCAATCAAGATAGTTCAATGTAAAATAGTGAACCCAGCTATGTTCATGTTGCACTTTTTCTGGTGAACTGTATAATGTGCCAACAGTTCACAGCTGGGCACACATTGAAGGTAATTAGAGGAGTCATCCCAAGTCCTAACGGACCTTTTCAACACTTGCATGTCGATTATGTCAATATGATTCAAGTATGTAACAGGTACAGGTATTTAATTGTTGTGGTGTGTCCCTTCTCTAGATGGATAGAAGCAGGTCCCTGTACACACCCAGACTCTACCTGTGCGGCCAAATTTCTACTGAGGGAGGTATTTCCCGGGTGGGGGGTATGCAAAGTCATGAGATCAGATAGCGGACCCACTTTGTAAATGAAGTTTTCAAGCAGATTAGCTTGTTACTAGGTATAAAGCACAAGTTCTCATTGGCGTATCATCCGCAAGATAATGGGATATGCTCAACGGTTTATTAAACAAAATGATAGCCAAGTTGAAGCTTACTCTAAGAAAGGGATGGTTGCACTGCCTTCCTTTGGCACTGTATGCACTCCGGAATCAACCCGGTTCCGACCATCATCTTACGCCGCACGAAATAGCCACAGGAAGAAGAATGCGCACTCCAATGACACCCCGAGACAGAGCTAGATGTGATGCCCAGTCAACAGGAGAAATCTTAGGGTCTGAAATGCAAAATTACTTGAATTACATGACATCTTGTTTTACTGTAATTTCAGGCCAGCTGCAGTGACAACGAAAAGGGTGCAGGGCAGCACGGAACACAGAAGGAGATATTACTGAAAGCACAGCTCAAGGACTTTGTGTTCCATCCATTTTCCCTGGAGACACCATGTTGGTAAAAAACCATACGAGGAAAAGGTGGGACGAGCCAAGGATTAACAGCCCCTTTACAGTGGAAGACTGCACTCCCTCTGCAGTAAAACTACAAGGAAGAAGAGCTTGGATCTTTTTGGGCAACATCAAGCCATACATCGGAGAAGGCCCCCTGCCTGCATCCCAGCGCGGAGAGACTACAGACGACGGGGAACAAGACAGCACGTGCAGACGAGATCCATGACGAGGAAGAAGGATGCATGAGCAGCAGCAAAGTAAAGACAAAGAGCTTTTGTGCAAATGTTGTGGTTTTACTTTGGACATTCCTCTGAGCAAAAAGAAGGATAAGGACATAAAAATGGACACTCTGTGCATCCTAGTTGCAGGGTGAAGAAGAAAATTGCATTTATAAACCACAACATAGCCTGCCGAATTTGAACTTTGGAGTGAGGCACACTGAAGCCTTAATAAGGAAAAGAGAGCATGCGAAAATTTGATCAAGGACACATGAGCTGGAAGAAATACCAGTATCCTGACTATTTCCGTATGATAACCTTGTTCGGAATCACTTATGGTGTCCCACAGTAGCGTTATCACCAAAGATGTACTGACATATTTCGATCTAGTGCTAAGATTGTACCCGTCATTGGTGGGGAGGCTCACCAGTGTCACTGACTTTCTTCAAGATCCTGAAAACGAAAAGACTATAAGGAGATTGCTCACTGTGATTGCCGAGCAGTTCCTCCTACTTCCTGAGTACAGCGAGGAAAAGCCAAATGTCAGAAGCAGAGAAGGAAGCGAATGAGCTTATCATTGTTCCTTCGCCTAATTGAAGAGTGTCCAGAACTTGGCGGGAGAACGACAGATGTATTAACTCTTCTTCGAGATCCAGCAAATACAGAACGTCTGAGCATCATCCTAAATAGCATAGTAATACAAGTGGCTCTCCACGCAAACGGAAATTGCAGACACTGTTTACAGTGCAGTGAAAAGCAAACAATCCCAAATTCCAGCAAAGACAGGACAAATGTCACTGTCACCAGAAGACAGTAGGTTGGCAAGCAATGTGTTCTTCCGCCTAATCGAGGATTTTCCAGAGCTTGTGGGGAGACCAATCGATGTTGACGTCCTCACATTCATCAGAGACCCAGCTAATTCCACGCAGATGGGCATGCTCTTGCATGGTATTGTGATGCAAATGGAACTTTTTAACTACCAACAGAACTATTTGAGAAGATTTTAAACCTTTCTCTGAGGGACAGATCAAGGGAACAGTGCCAGAGATCTCAATTTTATTTTTATTTTTTCACAGGGACAAGGACAGCATGTCTTCGGGAATGAAGCAGATCAGGGGCCCAGACTGGGAGATAGTATATTTTGAACATGCACAATAGAGAGAGACTTGTTGAATGATTGCCTGTTTTGACATACACCTAGAACAAGAGAACTGTATCCAGAACTAATAGACAAACCCACTGGTCTGACAAGGAGAGACAATTAAGTTCTACAGCTCACAAATAGAACAAGCAGGATCCAGAGACAATATTATTTAGAATTTGCATTAAAAGTTAGCACATTTTTACAGATGATCGAGATGGGGATCCAGAACAGTACTCTAGTCCTCTCGCAGGAGGAAAGACGTTCACGGCTCTCTGGACGTAAATGCTGCCACCTGACCTACAGGGGCATAATGTATCTGTGTATTATATTCATCATCATTTTACTGTCATTAACAATCAGAACTGCATTTTTTATTGGTGTAGGAAGCGTTCCAATCACAGTACATCCACCTAATCATGTACGTATGACACCCACAAAAGCACCCAGACCCTTTATAGTAATTCCAGTCCCTAGGAGATCTGATAAAGGAGTGAATAGACTTGAGATGGATGTAATCAGTAATAATACACATGCTCGAATGGTAACAAGCAGAGTGAAAAAACGGAAACAGTGTTGGCAAAATCTGAATGGAAACAGAGCACTGACAACTACACGCACGCAAACATTGAATGCACATGCACCAAGCATAGTGTCAATGACTGCAGAGTCACAATCCAAAGCAGTAGAGAAGAAGAGACTGCCTACTGTGAGAAGTTCCACGATACGTGAAGTGCAAAGACAAATGGATAAAACTAAACTCCGGAAGAAACAAAAGGAGCTGAAGAATAAACCCACAGAGACAACATTGCCAAGCATATATGTTCCAGTGAAAGGGACAAGTGCAAGTTCTACAGTACAGCCATATACTGAACCAATGCCAGAATGGATGCAGACATTTCTAACCAGAAAGAAAAAGACATATGAGGACAAGGAAAGAACTGCCAGACTTTTGTCTACTCAAATGGCACAAATGAGGAGGCCTGCACCATGGACGGGATACCTGAGAATCCTCCAGCAAGAAGGAGCCATACAGATGCATTTATGGATGTAGTTATAGCGAACTACATGAAAAACTTAAGAATCAAGAGAAGCATGCACGGAGACGACAACTAACTAAACGATTACTTGGACAGCACAGCACATTTGGGAAATAACATTTGGTACCGACACATGAAGGAAGTTGTTTGTGCACTCCTACCATACAGCATGAAGAAGTCCAAGATCTTCGTAGCGTTAGAAATTGATGTCCAGACAGCACACTGTCTTTCGCATGTAGCAATGTGCAAGACCAGAGGCAAGACCAGAGGCCAGTACATGGGTAGTGATGCCTCACTGAAATGGGCAACTGAAGCAACTGATCCTGCTGAAGATGATTATGTTCAAGACATAAAGACAAAATACAGAGCTCATACTAAGAATCATGTGATCAGGTATGAGAAACATGGAGTGAAAGGAGCTGAAATCAGATGGGAAGTGAACCAGAAACTAAATGTCCAAGAAAAAACTCCAGAAGAGGCTCAAAGTTGGAAGAACAGAGGCCAAATGCAGATTTGGGGAACAGCGCTTTCACCAGACGGATGGGAGAAAGGAGTAGTAATTTGAAGGGCATGGATGGTCCTCAGAGCCTGCAAGGAAGCAATTGAAAATTCACAAAGGATATGCAATCCATTATGGCCAAGGCTTGCAAAATTATTGACATGGGTCAAAGACAGAGGAGGACCTTTGCAGAAAGGGCCACTAGAAAGCCCAAAATTGTGCTTCAGGAATAATGGCACAAGGAATATGGGAGAGAATCAGAACTGTGGACGAATCTTTGATGCTCCAGGAATGATGCATGGAACTGCAGTGATTATGGATCATTATTGGGCATGTGGATACAAAGCATATATCATACTACCAAGAAACTGGGGAGGTGTATGCACAATAGTGAATGTCCACATTCCAGCGTTGGTGATCCCGAAAAAGTGACTTGAACATTGACAGTTTCCCGAAAGCAGACGCGCACCTGAAGAAGAAGAGATCTGTGGAACTATTGACCCGAACGAAAAGGGAGAATTACTTTTCTGCCAAATCAGAAGAAGCTTTTCATGCACTCCCTTATGAACATAGGCTGTTTAGCCTCACCTCATCAGGGTTCAAAACAATTTTCATGGCAAAATTTCAAGTTGGAGCAAATACTAAATGGTTGCAAATAACCAGATGGGAGCTACTGCAGACCATCAGCACAACCATAAAAAGATTCAACACAATTAAGGAGGAGTTAAGAGCAGTCCGACTGATGACTCTCCAGAATAGATATGTACTTGACATGATCACAGCCATGGATGGAGGAGTTTGTGCAAAAATTGGAGAATCATGTTGCACATTTATACCTTCTCACGATGAGGAAAATGGAACTATAAAAGAAGCCATAGGTATGCTGACAAAACTGCAGAACCAGATGATTGATGAAACGGACGAAGTTGATGATGACAGTTGGTTTGGATCACTATTCTCATGGGTTCCACAATGGATGGCAGATGCATTCTAGTGATTATAGTACTAGGATTCTGTGTTGTCAAGATAATAGTCTCTCAGTTCCAGAAAACTGCGAAAAAAGCCATAGGGATGAAGATAATGATTGATGTCAAGCCAGGATGGTAAACCAAAGACCTGACTGATGAGGAAATAAGAGACTTTGTGAGATCTAGCATTCATGCACCTGAGGGAACAACATTTCTATATCCCAGGGAGCATAGAAATGATGTGAGAAGATGCGTTTATTGCATCCCAAATGGACAGTGGCAACTGATGACATGGAATAAAGATGAACATGTGAGAATAGCAGGAAGTCTAAAAAGAGTCATAAAAATATGGACTCCAAAGAGACATTTCTTCAGACCATCATGTATAGACCCAGAAGATGAAGAAAGAATGACCTAGGCGAGGAAGTGAAGGTGAATACAGAGGAACCAAAGAAGATGGATCCAAAGAAGGAGGTGAAAGTGGTCGATGAATCGCCCAGAGGGGGGAGTGTAGAGGAGGGCCCAAATACAGCCGGCACTCCAACCATCCATTTTGAAGTACCAGGAACGTTCACACCGAGATATGTGACGCATGATAAGCAAATAAACCAGCAGAAAGCCGCAGTGGGGCTCTGTCCAGACCTATCAGAAGAACAATGCCTAATGAAGTATGAGTACTTAGGAATCCATGGACAGTAGGGTACCCATTGAGAAAGCCATATCAACAAATGAGACAAACCGAAGATCGCCTGAGTACAGTCCCTGAAGAAACCAAAAAGGTCTTAATGGAAGACGAATGGTGACGTCACAAGAACCTAAACCTGACTCACATGTAGAAGAAATGATGACCAGAGAATGACGTAAAGAGACGAAATGCCATGAACAAAGGATATTGCGAACCTAAATTGAAAAGACAATGTCAAAGTAAGAAGTTTTAGCAATGAGCATGACGAAGATGCTCAACCAGTTTACACATGTACATATGCATGATACTGCAAGAATGCTAAGAGAACCATGCGGCTTGCTATGCTTAGTAGAGGGATAGTGCGGCAAGCGCCATATACATATCTAGCTCAAATAAAGCACATTATATGAAGTATACTTCCACTTTGCACAAAAAGTAGAATTAACAAAAATTACTAAGGCCATTCGAGAATGGTTTCACATTCAACGAAATCAGGAACTGAGCGGCAGAAACGAAACTCAGCAGAGGCAACTCGTGCCTAGGGACCCAAGGTCGTATCCATGAAAATGAACAGGCAGTAGCTACAATTAACTGAAGCAAGGACTAGAATATACTGCTTTGAAGGGGCAAGATAAGAAGGCGAAGGCAGGTGGTGGGTGAACATAAAATTAAATACACTAATTGTCGAAGAAAAGGCAAATCCACAGTGTCTGAATCACGTGACCAGCCGAACGAACAGAAGCAAGAGCCCCACACCTACGCATATCTGCAAACCAGGAGAAGATATATAGACAGAAGATGCAGTCTCGAAGCCAACCACAGCGAAATAATTGACACATAGCCACTAAAGTGATGACTGATTGGAGGAAGGCCAGGTGAGTTGAGGGGCACCCTGCATCTGGCCGACCATTCTGCGTGCCCCTAAGCAAAGTGGAAAAGTATGCATGGGGTTGGTGCCAACCCAATCACAGTGGACCAAGTAATCTAGGGTCCTATAGTTAGTAGAACCAATGGGACATCGTACTTTTAGTGATGTCTGCAGTAGTCATTTTTTAAGGAAAGGCTTAGATGCCCACCTGACAGTGTTTACCCAATCCCCTTACTCCATTACCATATACAGATATAGTACCTATAGTAAAGTTACCTTTTCTGAACCAATAGAATTGCATGTCAACCTTTGAGTGTTACATGTCAATGTTGACGAGTTTTCAGTATAAATGTTAGGATTTTTATTAAGTTCATTGGAGTTGAAGCGAGAAAGAAGATCGCACCATTGCTGATATTCATGACTCCACGTTTTTTGTACTTGTCATTAAACAGACTCTGTTTGCCAAACCGTTGAGTTGTCCTCAAGGGCAAGGGGCAAGGGTGCGGTGTTTGGCGCCGTCCTGGTCCTGGTCCCTGGAGAGATGTTCTACTTCCTGCTTTTGGCCACGCCCCCTGGGCTTAATCCGCAGCCACAAGCCCCGCAGCGGTGAAACCCGCGGCGGGGCAAGGGTGCAGTGTTTGGCGCCGTCCTGGTCCTGGTTCCTAGAGGGATGTTCTACTTCCTGCTTTTGGCCACGCCCCCTGGGCTTAATCCCCAGCCACAAGCCCCGCAGCGGTGAAACCCGCGGCGGGGCAAGGGTGCAGTGTTTGGCGCCGTCCTGGTCCTGGTCCCTGGAAGGATGTTCTACTTCCTGCTTTTGGCCACGCCCCCTGGGCTTAATCCGCAGCCACAAGCCCCGCAGCGGTGAAGCCCGCGGCGGGGCAAGGGCGCAGTGTTTGGCGCCATCCTGGTCCTGGTCCTTGGAGGGACGTTCTACTTCCTGCTTTTGGCCACGCCCCCTGGGCTTAATCCGCAGCCACAAGCCCTGCAGCGATGAAGCCAGCGGCGGGGCAAGGGCGCAGTGTTTGGTGCCGCAGGTGTTCGCCAACTGAGGTGGGAGGTTTGTCAGGTCCGGACCATGGACCAGAAGATAGAAGGTCACGTAAGTGCCCGCACGAGGGACTGCAACTGAATCAATAACTGCTTTGCTTACAGGGAGAAGCAAAAGTAAACGTTGGCGTGGTCAGCTTGTCATGTCACTTCTAAAGTCTTTAGGATCCCTAAAGACCCACGCTGCATCAAGGAAAGCCCCCCCCTGTTTTGCCCCGCCCCCTCCTCTCTTCTGCCCCGAGCTTGCTCCCCATGCTCCCCAAGACAATGACAATGGTCTCAAATTGGAGCCTAAGGTCCTGGCTGTCAAGAGGCGGCGACAGCAGTGTCAACAAGATGAACCAGCTAAAGCCCCTGCCTTGGTCGTTCAGAGCGATCTAGTACATGGGGGGGCCTCTTTCAAGCTCCCTCGCCCCCCAAGTGCCGGAAGCAGGGTCCCACCAACTTGGGGAGTTCAACAAAGATGCCTGTGGAGTACTTTGTGAAGGAACATTATCCACCAATCAGGGGGGTCTGTCTGGCCCTCACAGGGGAGGAGGCTGCATAGCAAAGCCCCAGGTGGTTCCAGACTCCAGAGGAGTATCCATAGGAGTAGGGTAAACCCGGGGAGGATTTTTAGTGTCAGCTCATGGCCAGGTTGGTCTGCTGGCCAGCCGCCCCCCTGGTGCAGTCGAGCTCCCTGCCCTTCCTTCTTATCCAACACCCTGCGCCTCCAATGGTTCCCCGCACCCGGTCATTTTTGTCTCGACTCGGAGGGGGAAGCTGCCGGGACATTAGTATCAGATAGTAGCCGCCCATCATCAAACAACATCCCTGAAATCCCCAGCATGGTCTCTATCCCAGCCCTTGGCTCCAACCATGGCTCCTGTACGGAGGTGGCCCCATCCAGCTCCACCCCTGACTGCTTGCTCAACGAGGGCAGTATGCATTTTGACGTCCCTCGGCATAATCTCCCCTCTGGCTCCGGAAGTCTCTGGAGTGAGCACTTGTCACCAACAAGCCAATCGGCCAGTTTGTATCTTCATTTATCTTCACTTGGGGCTCCCAAGCAACATTATAATGACCCCATCTCTTTTGTAGAACTAGCCATCGACTCCTTAATTGGGGGTGATCATAAATCCAGGGGGTGCAAATGCGAATGTAGCCAAGTGTTGGCCGAGCTGGCAGCTATTAAAAATCTGCTCTCAGTCCTCATAGAAACCCAGGGGAAAGAGCAGGGGGAGGGGAGAGGGGCTTACAATATCCCAACTGCTTGCAAGGTGCCCATTGTCTCACTCTTAGCTCACCCCCGGTACACCTCCCGGAACAGGCCCCAGTTAGATCTACGTCCATAGAACCTTGTCTGAGCAGGGTGTCTGGGAACATAAAAGCAGTCAAGGTAAAAAAACCCAGTACAGGGGGTGTCGAGTCCAGAGTGCCCAATGGGGTGCCCAAATCTAAGGCAATGCCTACATCTCTGGTGGTTACTGTACCAAGCAAAACGGACTTAAAATGCCCTAGTCCTGGAGAGAAGAAAGCCTACGGCATGTGGTGTAGAGAGAGATCATCCCCATCCTCATCCGAAGGTTGGACCGGACGTGTTATCATGTACCTTCACGGCGTACCCAGACTGGCAAAGAATATGAAGGAATCAAGGGACGCCCTACTAAATAAAAGTCTACATTGGTTACGGTCCGTAAGGGGATGTTCTTTTGTGTCCAGGGAAACCTTGGCGGGATGTCGCAGAGTGCCAAGACTGGCCGATCAGTCGGGTGACATTGCGGAACTGGCATTTTGGAATTGGAGAGTGGTAGTGGGGGTCCTGGGAAAATGTGGGGGGTCCATGTGGTCGCCAAGGAGTGGAATTCGAATTAGCACACATTTCTACTTAGACTTTGAATGCCCTACGAGGTGAACTATGAGGCCCTCCCCACTGTCTGGTGCTAACCTCACCCCTTTGGGATGTGATCGGTTAGGCCCCTTGGGGGACAGGCCCCCGCAGTGGGGGTCATCTTGAAGATAATGGGGCTTTCAGGTTTACTTTCTTTCGTTTTCCATCAGTGACTTTCGATGGGGTGCATTTTGTTAACATGTTTTGGATTATTGTTTGGTATGTCCTTTGTTTGAGGTTTTTTGTGTTTGATGTATTTTTTGAATCTGAATAAACTTGTTTGACTGACTGATTGGTGTTGAAGTATATATCTGCACCCCCATCCATCTCACGGGTGCTGCTATCTTGTCTTAAAGTGCTTCTGAGAAAACTCCAACTCTATGGGCCGGTCGGGGGTCTCGGAGCACAGACCCCATCCCAAAATTGATTTCAATTGTGTTTTTATTTTTCCTTTGACTATTACAACTGCTTGTTGCAATGATGCATGAAAGACAAAAGCACAACCAGAGTGGAGGTTACAAAAGGAAAGTTACTTTAATCGCCTCTGCATTCTGGGATTTGAATTTAAACTTAGGAAAATCAAAACTGCAAGTCATAGAATGCAAATAAAACATGCATTAGCAAAGCCAACCGTGTTGTCCTTTCTTTGGGCATGGGATATGTGTTTGTGAGGCACTGTCATACTGCTACAACTGGCAACAACTATAAGAGCGTGCAATTACTGGGGCATATACCTCTATGCAAACCAAAACTGTTGGCCTGGTTAACGCTTTCAAGCAACAAGACTTCCCTGCAGGGAACAGGGATAAATCAAGTGGCTGGGGTTACACTTAGTTAAGACATGTTTATTACAAATGCAGCAATTTACAATGCATATTAAGCCCTTAACTCTCAGCAAACTACTCGGTAGATGGGCTCCCAGACAGTGAAATTTTTAGGAACTTGGAGTTTCACCCTAAGTTATCCAGGGTAACCCAGGTGTTAACCCCTTGCTCGCTGTGCTTAGAGAGGCACAGCATCACCTCACTGATGAGACCCGACAAGGCCACAACACATGTCTGGGGTTGCTGTTGGTACTTTTGGTCAGAGGAGAATTGCCTGTCATTTTAGTGCTGGACTGCCCTTGTGGGTGGGACAAAGACTGATATGCAAATTGATATTTCTCCTCTGTGAAGGGTAGAGTGAGCTAAAACGTGGTTGTAGACTCCCCCCCCCCACGCCCGAGTGGGCACCTTCTGATGGAAGCGGTTATTTGTCCATGTTGGTTCTCTGTAGAGGGGCTCCCAGACGTCTTACATATATGTTTTGTGACTTGGGGTTTCACCCTAAGTTACCCAGGGTAATCCAGACGTGGACCCCTTGCTTACTGTGCTTTGAGAGGCTCGGCTTTACCTCCCTGATGAGGCCCTACTAGGACGAAACATATGTCTGGGGTTGCTGTTGGTGCTCTTCTTCAGAGGAGACTTGTCTAGCATTTCGGTGCTGAACTGGCCAAGTTGGTGGGGCCATACTGATGTGCAAATTGATATTTCTCCTCTGTGAAAGGTACAGTGAGCTAAAACGTGGTGGTAGACCCTCCTGAGTGGGAACTTACCCATAGAGGAGGTTATTTGGTTGTGTTAGTTTGCAGTAGAGAGGCTCCCAGACATTTTTGAACATTTTTTAGGAACTTGGGGTTTCTCCATAAGATACCCAGGGTAATGAAGATGTGGACCCCTTGCTCACTGTGTTTAGAGAGGCACAGCTTCACCTCACTGATTAGGCCCGACTAGGCCGAAACACGTGTCTGGGTTTGCTGTTGGTACTCTTGTTCAGAGGATAATTGCCTAGCTGGACTGCCCTTGTTGTAGGACAAAGACTGATATGCAAATGGATAGTTCTCCTCTGTGTAAGGCACAGTGAGCTGAAACGTGGCACCTTCCCATAGAACCGGTTATTTGGCTGTGTTTGTTCTCGGTAGAGGGGCTCCTAGACCTTTTTGTAAAACACTTTGAAATAACACTGGCAGGATGAAGTTTGATTTTACTGCTTGAAAGAGCTAGCTCAAGATGACCCAAGGAGGGTTTTGGTCATGGAAGGGCAGCTAGTGGGTGGAAATGTCCATAGGGATTAGCATGTACATGGGCAGTCAATGGTTAGGTTAATAACCTAACAAAATGCACATGACGTGTGTCCACCCTCACATGTCATCTCACTCCGATCTCTACTTCAATTAACTCGTTTCAGTATATGGGCCTCATCACGAGTTGGGCTGCAGCCCTTAAATGCGGTGGTAACGGTATTAAAGCCGCATTTAAGGGCTGGCCCTATCACGAGTTGGGCGCTAAATGGGCTGTTTTACCTCCAGCTTTTTTCTGGAGGTGAAAATCAGGAATGAGGATTTACCGTTAAGGCACAACCCGTGATCCAGTGGTAATAGTACCGGGCCAGTCGGTGCTAGGGCTATTACAGTCGGCGGTATTACAGCCAGGAATGCAGCCCAACTCGTGATGAGGCCCTATAGCTGGGGTTTAAGTGCCAAACAATAGGCAAAAATAACAATACGGCTGGGTGATGTACTCACACTTGGCTTGGGGGCCCTTGATTGCTCTGCAAAACATGAATCCAATTCAATGCATTTCACTAATAGGCTAAAGTCGAAGCCTTTTACATGCTGCAGCAACTCCACATCAACTTGACATGGATGACAGCAAAGTGTGCACCAAAATCCTTCATCGGGAAAAATGGGGAGTATTTTCCATAACAAAGACTAGAGAATAGGTGAACATGTTCACGCGAGTTTCCCCCTGCTGTGATGTTGCTATCTGCAGTGCAGATGGCAAAATGTCGCCCACCCTTCATATCTTTTTTTCTTAAATAGGTGTTTGTACGAGCCGGGGGAAGCATGAGGGTAAAGTAATGTGTGCAAAGGCCCTTTACCTGTTCCAGACTGATTAGGGAATTATCGGTTGCTCAAGCATTACGCTTGAAACTAAGGTTCCTGGGTAAGCAGTGACGTTGTCACTGGCGGAAGGAGCTGCCGGATTTGTTGCGAGTGTAGCAATTCTCTGTGATGCGGCTTTTAATGATAACTGTGGACAGCGCAAAGGCAGGCCCGAAAAAGAGCTCAGAACGTTAAGTGCTTGCAGCACATCTCTGTGCACAGACTAAAGGAGATAGGCTCGAATCTTGACTGGAGCAAGCGATCCTTTGTTTAAATTAAGGAATGCACACTATGCTCAAAGCACTTAGAAGTGGAAGCCATCGGTCATAAGAGCTTTATATACAAAAGCTGATGCTTGTTATGTTTTTCTTGGGCGTGCGCTGTACAAATGAGTAATGTTGTTAACATGTTGCATTCCTGGACAGTGCTGCACACCTGTCTAGTCTCCTGTTTTGTGGGTCCTTGTGTGGAGCTCGTGGCATCCCCACTGTGGTTTCGAAGGTTCACCAATGCTCCTAACGAATTTGGCTCCAGACGCTAGCAAGGTTTTAGTGAAAATGTAAGAAATGCAGTTTGTGAGGGCACTGGTGCTCCGACTGTATTTTCTGTGGCAGTATTATGCTGACTTGACAGCAGGCCTGTAAATGGGCTTAGGTTAGCAGTCTCAGAAAACTTCTCACACGCTGGGGTTTTCGCGGGTCTCCTCTGTGTCCCCAAGACAGGCGAGTGCTGAGTCGATTTGATTTCTTCCGTGCACGCACTCTGTTAGTGTCCCACATCACGTTATAGGCCCGTGCAGGACCAACTCCCAGGGGGCCAACTCGGCGCAGCCATTTTGTCGCATCTTTTGCTATATGTTTAGGAGGTTGCAGGGTTAGCCTTTGGGTAAATATGTTGGTTTAAATGTTGGGAGTTTGGAAAAAGGGGCTGGGGGGCATATAGATAGGAATGAAGGCTAAGGTCCCCATATAAATGCTGCAAAATATTTGGGAAAACGGCTATGACAAGCTGGCCTCTTGTGAGTTGTACCAGATACTCATAGCACATCAAGAGTAAAGAGGAGAAAGCAGGTAGTGGATGACTTTCTGGAAAGGTGTGAGCCTGCCCACAGCACCCAGAGACCCCCAGACACCCTGCTCCTGTCCTTTGCTTTGCCAAGACACCCTTTTGGCTGCATTGTGTCAGAGGCGAGCAACATTCCTATTTCAATTGAGGGCATGAAAGATTCACGTAACCATGCCATTGTTAACTTAATTGTTCACTTCACTTCCAGCAGCATTGGTGTGACGCACAATAGACACATTTATGAGGTGATTAAAACCTGAAAATGTTCCCTTTCACAATAGAGACCAAAACCTTTCCTTTTATGGAGCCAATTAATTTCATTACCATCTTAAATATTGTACCTAAAAAGAAACATTTAGGTGGCTCAAGATTCTTTTCAATGCACTTACATTTGGTGGCATTTTAAACTTGAAGAATCTGCATGAATACCCAAAGCCGAGTGTATTTATCACGCAGCAGTACAAAGAACAGTCAGGGGGCTACAGTAACGTAGTAGTGTTTGTTCAACAGCCTGGCAAATGGCAGAAGATATGTGTTATTTCTCACGCTGTCAGACAAATATCACTGAAGTGTGTTACTGAGGCAGCTAAGCAAATACCCCTATTTGCTTAGCTCAGACTGTCATACAATTGGACCTTCGTAAAAACAACAGGCAATCATGAACCTTGTATTGCAAGGATTGTATTTTTAATACAGTTGTATTTGCAAGACCACGCCCCCAAATACAAATGCTGTGACATTTAGAGCCTCCTGTAGTGGCCACCTCTGGTGTGTCACATGTGTGTGCGTGGCCATCTGTGTGCACGTGGGTGACCTGGTCTCCATGGAAGCCTAAGTGTATTGGAGCGTGACGTCCGCAGTGGAATGCGGTCGCGTATTAGGCTGCATTCTTTACTTGACCGTTATTAGTTAAACGGCTGGTGTGGGAGTGATAGCCCGGGTGGCGGATAGCCGGCTCTTGTTGTCAGGTGAGTATAAAGGCAGTGAATATGGCAACGGAAATGTGCACAAGATCACACAGTGAATAGCTTTGAGTCAAACAACATGCACACCGGAACCAAGACACATGTATACTAAAACCCAGGAGTGCAAATAGAGTGTGACAACAATACAAATATATAAAAAGGAATGTGGGGTAAGCACTTAGAAGCTCCTTATGGTTACAAGTCAGCAAGTTCCTTACCCTCAATTGCTGTTACAGGTACTGACAGCGCTAAGCCCACGTACAGGGCAAGCAACGACAGGATCTGTGAGCTAACACTCTTGATGGTATTGGATAAGGTAACTTAAAAACAGTACTCACAAGGACGAGGAATACCACTTGAATGTCAGCAAGCCCACAAACCCTGTTGATCAAACAGGGACGCAGAAAGGCTATAACAGCAATGGTAGGATAACTAAATACATAAGACTCAAGACAAGGGGCAAGTAGGAATAGTGATTATAGAATAGTGAGGAAAACACAGGCATTCACACAGGAGCTAGCTACAACAGCACACCACGCCTAATAATGGGAAAATAAATGCAAAAGTGCAAGGGAAAACCTGGAATGGATTCCAAGAGAAAGTAAAGGAACAGGAGCAGAGAAAACGTAATTACAAAGGCGAACTTGCCCCGCCCATCCAAGGAAAAAGGAAGGAAGCTAAATCTATAAAGAGGAAAGACTAAAGTATCAAGGTTTACAGCAGGAAAGGGCAAAGTCAATGAAATATAGAACACAGGAAAACTGGGCTGCACCAAAAAGGAAAGCACTGACAAATGCTGCCTGCAAACAGATGAAGACAGAAAGGGAATCTAGGAAGCAGAAATCAATTAAGCACATTAAATTCAAATCCAGGGATAAGGAACAAGAAATAGAAACTAGGAACTAGGCGCAAAGTTAAGAACCAGGAACCAGGAACAAGGAACAAGTGACCATTCACAAACAGGAACATTGCATCAATGACCAGCGCTGGACTGAAGCAAACTGAGGCTTTTAAAGCTGCTTAACGAGCACACGCCTCAGGTGTGCTGCTTGCTGCACCTGCAGCCACAGGTGTTGCCTATCCTCCACCCAAACATGTGGAGATGAAGCAGTGGGCCAGGCATTCTAAGAAGCATAGACATTTGATTAAAGCAGCATGCTGGCTGCCAAAAACCTGGAATGGATCCGGAAGGGAAGTAGCTTGGAAAAGAAGGATTTAGCGCTCCCACTTCATCACAGCATAAGGTTCGGAAGGAAAGTCCAGTAGGGAATAAACCCCAAATCATGCCCCCAAGTGGTGGGAACGGGAGCTGAGTTAGCAAATCGTGACACTTCTACACTTACCACCTGGTCCCCTCGGCGGCCCACCATCAAGTTGTAGTAATAAAGGCACTGTACGTACCTATGTGGAGGCTGTGGCCCTTGACTCATCTCAAAGTCCTTTACCCTAGACGCGACGCCTGCCTCTCAATTTCTCATGCCACTTAAGGCACTACCTGAGCTAGGTTTAGTGTGCGCCCTCTGCCCTTATGCTCCGGTCTCTCCCCACCATGCTCTCATCTTATTGCTCCAACACTCCTCACAAACCATGCCTCCTAGACCATAACAAACCATGCCTCCTTTCGCTCTGCCACATCTCCCTCTCTTACACATACCATTTTCCGACCTCAGAGGCTCTAACCTATTTCACCACCCCTAATCTCACCCGGTTCTGCCTCCTCTTTCACGCCATCCTTCAACCCTAACCGTCCTCCCTCAAGCATACTGTAACAAATTCAATAGTTTTACCTCTTAACACTATAAAGATATGGCAGGGATTGGACCTTTTTTCAAGAACTCACCTTCGGAGTGGATTCCGAGAGGTGTCTGTGTCAGAGTTGTCGGAGAACCGATGCTATAGGAATCCCCCTGGAACTCCTCTCCCAGGCCGCGACATAAAGTCTCAGTCGGAGAGAAGAACCCCAGGGAAACCCTCCGGGGGAATAAAACCCTGCACGTCTGGGAATCGTCTGCTTCACGGATTTCTTCTAGGCAGAAGGCTGGTTCCAGACGGAGATGTCTATCCAGGGAAAGACGAGAAATAGAAATGGTAAGTAGTTGTAAAGCGAAGGGTAAGTGAGATAGTGAAAGGAATGACTGGACTAGATACCCTTAAAGTGTAGATTAGTGGGAAACGGATGTTGGAACCGAAGATCCGGATGCGAAGGTAGTTCCACTATTAAAGAAACAAAGTTAGATCTAGACAGGGAGATATGATAGTGACTGGGCATATATCGGTAGAAGCGTATCTTTACCTCAGAGGAAGCCGGGTAGGAATTGGAATGGGCACGCGAATGAGGTGTGTGTATGCGGACGCGCTTGTTCCCGAGACAAAGTGTAGAGGCTTCTGGTCTGGGGGTACTAGTCGCTCCTTTCTAACAGTTGGAAAAGAAACAGAGTTAGTAGCTCAGAGTACATAAGAAAGGACAGAGAGACAAGCCTAGGTCAATACCTACGAAGCATTGTCGTAGAAGAGTAGCAACGCATCGGCTTGCTGGATAGGACGCCAGATAAGCTGTTCGTGGAGAAGGGGGCGGAGACCCACTGCATTTCGTGAGTTGAACATCTAGACCTCTGCACGCGGACTGAGCCGCCATCTTGGGAGGAAAAATGGAAGTTGTATAGCGTCGAGTCCACCGATGCCAGAGGGACCAGCGCTTCCTAAGAGGCATGACAGTGTGCCCCCTCGGAAGGGATGGGGCACCCGGTTTACCGCGATGACAACGATAGAAGCGGCGAAGCAAATCGGGAGCATGAACAGCAGACGCGGGTTCCCAGGAACGCTCCGCCTGAGAATAGCCACGCCAATCAATCAGGTATTGAAGGCGACCCCTGTAGTAGCGAGAGTCGCAAATGCCAGAAACCTCAAACTCCGGACCTGACGGAGTAGACACAGGTGGTGGGCGAGAACTCCTGATCCTAGAAAAGCGGTCCACCACATCCTTCTTTTGCTGGGAAACATGGAAAACAGGGTGAATCCGGGACCAAGAGGGAAGGAGACGCAGACGAAAGGCGGCGGAACCCACACATTGAACAATCGGGAAAGGACCAAAATATTTAGGTGACAACTTAGAAGGTACCAGGTGACGAGGCAAAAAGCGAGACGCCAACCATACAAGGTCCCCTGGAACCAACCGCAGGGCAGGCGAGCGGTGTCTATCGGCAGAGCGTTTAACCTGTTCCTGAGCGGCCAGAAGTGAGGTTCGAGTGGATCGCTGACCATCCCGAATAGCCAGTAGTAGACTGTCCACATCAGGGAATCTCGATGGGGAGGAGAGACCCACAGGAAGACAGATAGGATGAAACCCATATGAACAAAAGAAGGGACTGGATTTCAATGCAGAATGTCTGGAATTATTTTAGGCAAATTCGGCCATAGGTAACAATTCGTACCAGTTGTCTTGGGAGGCAGAAATATAACAGCGTAAATATCCCTCAAGTGTCTGATTTAGACGCTCCGTCTGACCATTGGTTTGCGGGTGGATGCCGGTTGATGTTAAGACTCTTGCAGACTTGGCACCAGTATCAAGAGGTAAATTGAGGGCCCCTATCCGAAACAATGGTATCAGGAAGACCATGTAATGAAAATATATGTGAGATGAAAGTTCTTGCCATCTGCGCTGCAGTGGGAACCCGAGGGAGTGGGACAAAATGAGCCATCTTTGTAAAATACTCCACGACCACCATGATTGTTGTACAACCTTCGGAAACAGGTAAGTCAACCACGAAATCGGTGGAAATGAACTGCCACGGGCGAACTGGAATGGGCATCGTGGAAAGGAGACCCAATGGAGCTGAATGCGGGGTCTTGGTCTGCAAACAGATAGAGTATGCTGAAACGTAGTCTTGTATGTCTCTACCCACGTTTGGCCACCAAAAATGTCGTAGAACCAATTCATTCTGTAGTGTTGGTAGTTCCCCTGTGTCCGGCCACCTGTGAGTCATGACATAGGTGCATCACAGTTCTTCTGAGATCTTCAGACGGAATGAACAAAGGTTTCTCACGATAGGCACAACCTTGGAACAGGACCAGCTTCAGGTTATCCAGAACATCGGGTTTAGAATCCAACAGGAGTTTTGTAGATTCCGCAACGGATTGCAAAAAAGTGGTGACTACCTGGAGGAATATAGCTCGGGGAAAGAGAGGCTCCGATCGAAAAGGATTAGAAAGGGTGTTATCCTTTCTTGACAAGGCGTCAGCTCTGAGATTGATTCTTCCAGGTATGAAGGTGAAGACAATATCGTAAGGAGAAAAGAAATGAGCCCAGCGGGCTTGTCTACTGTTTCGAGTCTGGGCATATTGTAGAGCACGTAGATTACTATGATCGGTTCGTTCTTCAATAGCATGGCTGGCTCCCAACAAAAGATGTCTCCATTCTTCAAAGGCCCGTTTGATAGCAAGCGATTCCTTCTCGAGAACCGTGTAATTCCGTACAGAAGGGGAAAGACTCTTGGACATGTAGGCCACAGGACACTCCACCCCCTGGGCATTCTCTTGTAAAAGAACGGCTCCTAAAGCGTGGTGTGATGCATCCGACTCAACAATGAACCTTTTAGTTTGATCAGGCATTATGAGAATTAGTCCGGATACAAAACTTTTCTTGAGTTTTTCGAACGATGATTGAGCGGCCTCTGACCAGCCGAAACTCACCCCCTTCTTGAGAAGGGCGGTCATCGGTAAGATCTTTTCTGAATAATTAGGGATGAATCGCCGATAGAAATTAGTGAAACCGAGGAACCGCTGTAGTTCTTTTACACTGCTAGGAGCAGACCATTCGGTAATGGAAGAAATCTTTTGCGGGTCCATGGAAACTCCACTGGCTGATAAAATGTATCCTAGGTATGCCACCCTTTCCTTGTGAAACACGCATTTGTCCAACTTACAAAAAAGGTGGTTATCAGAGAGACGTTGGAGTACCTCTGTAACGTGTTGTATGTGTGCAGTCGTGGAAGATGAGAAGACCAGAATATCGTCCAGATATACGACTACTGAGTGGAGGAGGAGATCAGAGAAGATGTGATCCATGAATCGCTGGAAGACGGCAGGAGCATTGGAGAGACCGAAAGGCATAACTCGATACTCATAATGTCCAAAAGGTGTACGAAAGGCCGTCTTCCATTCGTCGCCCGCTCGAATTCGGATAAGATGGTAAGCCCCACTAAGATCCAATTTTGTAAAGACTACAGCCCCTTTCACTGCCTCAAGAATGTCAGGGATGAGCGGCATGGGATAACGATCGGGAACAGTGATTCTATTTTGCCCACGATAGTCAATACATGGCCTGAGTTCAGTTGTGTCTTTCTTTGGAACAAAAAAAAAAACGCCCCAGCAGGGGATGTAGATTCTGCAATGAGACCATTACGTAAGTTCTTTTGTAGGTAGTCTTTCAGAACTTCTTTCTCCCTTGATGATACAACGTACATCCGTCCGAAAGGAATAGGGGCATCGGGTTTTAGTTCGAGAGCACAGTCGTCTCTCCGGTGAGGTGGAAGTTCAGCATATTCAGAATTTGAAAACACCGAATGGAAGGCTTGGTAGACGTCAGGAACCCCTTGTATGTGATTAAGAACAGTGGTATTCGACTTGCTTTTTTGGGAGGACAATACGGGATAAAAGCCCAATAAACCGCTAGAGAGACAGTTTCCTAAACAGTGTTGTGACCCGAAGAAAAGGGTCCCAGCTGTCCAGTTTATATAGGGGTTATGAACCCGGAGCCAGGGTAATCCAAGTATTATGGGATAATGGGCGGTGCAAATAATATCCAATGTGATGGTCTCGCTATGTGAATTTATCTTCATTGCAAGAGGTTGTGTCTGTTCGGTAATGGGTCCTGAAATTAGCTGACTTCCGTCTACTTATTCCACTGGGATAGCTAGGGATTTCAATATACTTGGTACTCCCATCTGCCTTGCCCAATAAGAATCAATGAAGTTACTCGCGGCTCCGCAGTCCACTAAGGCTGACACTTCCACAGGCTGTGTAGAATTCCATTGAAGAGTAATGCTTAATACCACCATGTGGGTTTCAGGGACTTCTGTATTTTGTGACTGCACTGGTGTTGGTGAGGAACTCTTCATTAATTCCCTATTCGTGGTTCCCCTGACGGCAGGGTGCGTGCGTTTCCCTGCCCTCTTACAGGAGCAATGGGACAATTTTGTACCGCATGTTCCTTTGCCCCGCAATACATGCATAGCTTGAGTTGACAACGTTGATTGCGTTCATCAGGAGTCAAGCGACCACGTGTCGTCCCAATCTGCATGGGGTCGTCTGTATGAGCCTTGGCGGCAGTGGAAAAGGGAAATTCAGAAGAGTTTTGCAGATTCTTAGTCTTACGACGTTCCCTATGCCTTTCTTGTAAGCGGTAATCCATTTGCATCACCAGGGAAATTAGTTCTGTGAGATTCGGGGAACGAGGCACTCTCAATAACTCGTCTTTTAATTCCTCATTCGATCCTCTTCTAAATATGGTGATTAGGCCATCGTCCCAGGCAGAAGGCTGGTTCCAGATGGAGATGTCTATCCAGGGAAAGACGAGAAATAGAAATGGTAAGTAGTTGTAAAGCGAAGGGTAAGTGAGGTAGTGAAAGGAATGACTGGACTAGATACCCTTAAAGTGTAGATTAGTGGGAAATGGATGCTGGGACCGAAGATCCGGATGCGAAGGTAGTTCCACTATTAAAGAAACAAAGTTAGATCTAGACAGGGAGAAATGATAGTGACTGGGCATATATTGGTAGAAGCGTATCTTTACCTCAGAAGAAGCCGGGTAGGAATTGGAATGGGCGCGCAAATGAGGTGTGTGTGTATGTGGACGCGCTTGTACCCGAGACAAAGTGTAGAGGCTTCTGGTCTGGGGGTACTAGTCGCTCCTTTCTAACAGTTGGAAAAGAAACAGAGTTAGTAGCTCAGACTACGTAAGAAAGGACAGAGGGACAAGCCTAGGTCTGTACTCATGAAGCGTTGTCGTAGAAGAGTAGCAACGCATCGGCTTGCTGGAGAGGACGCCAGATAAGCTGTTCGTGGAGAATGGGGCGGAGACCCACTGCATTTCGTGAGTAAAATATCTAGACCTCTGCACGTGGACCGAGCTGCCATCTTGGGAGAAAAAATGGAAGCTGTATAGCGTCGAGTCCACCGATGCCAGAGGGACCAGCGCTTCCTAAGAGGCGTGACACATACTGCTTCTGCAAACCCTTCACATACCTTCCTCTTTCCTCTGCCTGCACCTCTCATGCACACGCACCACTGTCCTTTCACACTTCCTCTGCACATGCATCTCTCTTTTCCTCACCAATTTTATAAAGGCATCCTGACTGACTGGCTGGTTTCAGGTACTTACCCCAAACATTTCATATGCCTCTTGTCTATCTGCAAAAGCACACCTGCATTCTAATTGTCTTTGCACATGAAGGTTGCTATTCCTACTTACTCAACAGAAAGGCCGGATAAATAATATTTGTAAGTATTTGACCTGTGACGGCCTTTTTAGAGGTAACCCCTCTCCCCTTTGAAGTCCATTTTATTTGCCCAAAATGGTGTGCTTGACTTTTAAACAAGGTTTATCGTGCCTGCTTCAGATAGGAGGAAAGCATGTCCCGCCATTTTTGTGTGCATAGATTGTGTGCATAGATGATCAACATGTTACACTTGTCATCAGTAGAATCAGAGAAAAATGTTAACGATTCTTTGTTAAAAGAAACACTCAAACATGTATCTAATTATGTGATGTCGGCAGGTGGCTGGCACATCTGCCATAGTCAATGAGCCGCTGATCGTTGCAGCTTAAAATGCACATATTTTGAGACTGTAGGGAGCAGTCAAGGGTGGTGCCAGCAGTGGGTCTGCAGTGTCCTGCCCTGATGTGTCACAGGCGTTTTAGAAACTGTATGGGCCCGGGCACTTATTTTTTTCCAAATTAAACACGATTCATGGAATTTTTTGGACACTGATTCATGGAACGTGTATTTTTGCAGTTCAGTCATTTTGTAATGTAAAACGGACTTAGTACTGACTTTGCAGTGCAAAGTCACTTTGAACATGCAAATAATTTCATGACTCGGGCCCGAGTGTATGTGGATTTGTAGCAGCAAACAGTGTTCCTTTCCCCCCTATGAGTGTGCTTTCCATTGGGTCAAAGTGACTACTGCAAAGTCAGTACAAAGTCCTTTTTTCATTACAAAATGACTGAACTGCAAAAATACACGTTCCATGAATCAGGGTTTGTGTCTGCAGTGCAAAGTCACTTTTCAGCAGTGATAAGTCGCTTTGAATCGTCCAAAAAAATCCATGAATCGGGCCCTCATTTGGTGCTGGTGTCACGTTTTGGTCCCAGGGAGTGCAAACGGCTCCCCAATGGAGCAGCGGCCCATACCGTTTCAATAGCATGTGGGCGGAAGCATAGGGTGCCCAGTGGATCCCCAGGGGGGCGACCACCTCCCAGAATCCTCCCCTACCTCTGCCAATGGAAAGCACGCTCATAGCAGGGAAAATAACAATTACGACCCAGGCGCTAAGTGTTTAACGGCGCCGTAAAAGGCTGCAGCGCCGTTAAACACTTAGCGCCTAATTACGAGATCCCTTTGCGGGACCCGACCTTAATGGATGGTTTTTCCAGCCGTTAAAGTAGGGACCCGAAAAGGGACTTTGGTGCTAATAACGGTATCGCATTTTGCGGTACCGTTATTAGCACCTTCCCCATTCTCATTGAGCCCTATGGGGCAAAAATGGGAATGGGGAAGGGCCATGGCGGCATGGGGAATTACCGCCCCACCAACCTCGGAACGGGGTGGTAATTCCCCATTCCGCCATGGTGGACTCCCGCATGGACCATGGTGCTAATAGCTAATAGCACCATGGTCCTCCGCCTGGGTCGTAATGATGTTTGCAGCTACAAATCCACATGCACTCGGGGGCGATTCATGGAATTATTAGCACGGTTCAAAGTGACTTTGCACCGCTGAAAAGTCAGTTTGCACTGCAGACACAAACTCTGTGCAAAGTCACTTTTCAGCAGTGCAAAGTCACTTTGAACCGTGCAAAAAATACCATGAATCGGGCCCTCAGTGTTTCCTGTCTGCGTTCAGGTGTGCTGATGAGCAGGCAGTCGGCACAGGTGGCAAGAAGCGTAATGTTGTTGTTGTTGAGCGCATCGTTCTTTACCGTATCATCTGCAAGAAAAGTTTGATTTTTTGACAGCTTCATGTGCATAAATCAGAAATGCTCTGTCGCTGTGACAGCAGCTGTGTCATTTGGCAGCCCATTCACAGCATTCATTGTAAACAAGTAGAACTTGCTTCTGCTGTGAGCACGTTTATAGAACCAGGTGGCAGACAATGCTTGTACAAGGGTAGCAGAATGGTTGCGGGGGCAGGTGGGAGCTGCAGAGAGACCCGGAGACAGGTGCTCCTCAATGCATTCAGAGGAAGTGTTTCAAGTGGGACGAACAATGTAGCAGGGCCTAACAAGATTCAAAACAATATTTATGGGCAGGACCTAAAACGTGTTTATCGTCATACAAGAAACACAAGGGGCACCTTTAAAAGTATTGTGGCCTTTGTAACGAAAGGAATGGCCAAACAGACGTTGACAAGTCTGTTAAAAAAATAGGTTAAATGTAGCCACGTTAATTAGTAGTCCAAACATCTAAAAATAGTAAACCAGACAAACACCAAAATCAAATCAAAGTAGGTCAATGCAGGTTACAGAGAGGTAGCTCAAGGTATGAAGAACTCACCGCATATATATGCTTGTACTCTGCAAGCAAATTGTCCATCCCAGTAAGTTAGCTCAGAGAGTTAATGTGCCTGCCGCAGAGATGTGCGTTTTAACATGAAGGGCATCATTTTCTCAATAACTTCATCCAAACAAATAACAGTCGACCTGTTGTCCCACTTTGTCAAGTTCAGCCCCAAAAACTGAAAAATATACTTTCAAATGTTCTATTCATAAAAAATTAACATTGGCTACTCTATGACACTTTTTAATGAAACACAAGTGTCTCATTTAGCCGCCTTTGCAATGATCAGTGGGGTGTTAATGTCAGTAATCAGCTCCTTTAGAGTTTCAGTACCTGCAGACAATGAAAGATAAGTGCCTGCAGAGACAGCAGCAGGTCGGGAGACAAGAGAATTCTGTCCGTGGCGGGCGGGGAGCTGGCAGGACCACGTCTGGAGCACAAACTTAAACTCCTGCCAGAAGCCCGCTTGAAGCCCTTCATGGGTGAGATGCATGGGCGTAGGACATGGGGGTATGGGGGAGGACAAATCCCCCCAACAATTTTAAGTGGGGGGGATACAATGTCATTTATCCCCCCCAGTTTCCCCCATGTGTGTGTGTCTCTGGAGTGCAGCATGTGCAGTCAGTGATGCATGCAAACTTACTTTGCACACAGAAGTTCAGCTACTTCAGCAGCTCCAGGTATTGTTGAACAGAACAACAACAAGAACTCGTGGTGCGTCCCCCTTTCCCCTCCTGCGGGTGAAGATTGTTGTAACAACAACAAGAACCTGCCCCTGCATATGCCTGCTTTCAGTGTTTTGCCTATTCCTGTTATCCTGTATAACTAGAATATTTCTAATTCAAACCCGCATCTTTAATAATTAAAACCCGGGGAATATTGAGGACATAAGTCAGAAAATGTAATGCACATCCACTGAGGCAGTGTGCGTTAAATCTCTTCAGTCGCAACACATCGCAAATGGTAACCTTGAAAGAAGCCGAGAGGTGAATGTTTAGAAATGGCAAGTTAGTGATGAAGCGCCTGGTTTCCAGTAGCTTGCATCATCATCACACGCTGGATGCCCTCCTTACATTACTACCATTCCCAGGGCCACCCTTGAAGACACGCCCTTGGAGATGTCATATGCTGAACCCATGCACTTTAACAACCCAGGTTTCACAGTGGCATCAACATAAACTTGCTTTCTAGAATATTCTTAGCTGTAGAATAAGACAGATGTGTTTTGAAGTGTTCTTCAGTCTCCGTGCTTACACTGGTGCCCTTGAGTGTCCCCCCAATAGAAGGCAATTCAGAATTCCACATGGATTACCACGCCCAATGGGGAGTGGGGGCATGCGTGGGTGACACACTGAACCTGTATTAATAGGGGAACAAAACGTCCTATGAGGCTAGGATTGCCAGTAGGACAATGCTTGAAAGTCCAGCCCGATAAGACCACATCATCCATTGTGTGGACTAATATGTGCCATTGCATTATTTAGTAAACTGTGAAGCTGGTACTTTTGACCAATGTCACTGGCCCAATATGTGTGATATACGCCAGGTTTCCTAAAAAAGTTCAATTCATGAATTCTGATTAGTGAATGAGACACTGGGCCTCATTACACGGACGGCGGTAAGGGTTAACGGTCACCGTTAATGGTAACGGTGACCGTTAACCCTTACCGCCGTACTACGAGGTCCCTTTGCGGGTTGGGGAATTTAACGCCTGCTTTTTGCAGGCGTTAAAACCCAACCCGCAAAGGGACCTTGGTGCTAATTACGGCACGGCAAATTTGCGGTACCGTAATTAGCACCTTCCCCATTCCCATTATGCCCTATGGGGCAAAAATGGGAATGGGGAAGGGCAATGGTGGAAGGGGGAATTACCGCCCCACCAACCTTGGAGTAGGGCGGTAATTCCCCTTTCCGCCAAGGCGGTGCCGGTAATTTACCGGCATGGACCAAGGTGCTAATAGCACCTTGGTCCACCGTCTACCGTGTAATGAGGCCCACTCATTTTTGTTGCCCTTGCCCTATCGTTTGCCTCAGTTCACCTCTGCTTCCTATTGACCATTGTTATGTTAGAATGATTATATAGCGTTCGATTATCACCGATGTCTTCGAGGGGTGCCAACTTTGAAATTTACAGCGGAGCAGTGAACTTAATGGTGCCACATTTGAACAGGATGACGTCATGGGAATGGCCATCATCCTGGACAGGTAGTGGCAGTACAGGAAGTCACATCACAGAAAGGAGGCCTTTGCTTTGCTGCCCGTCAGCACCCCAATGCCTGGCAACCCCTTTTGCTCACCTTCATTGAAATTGTCTGATCCGCATTCTTACTGCGAACAGCAAAGGAAACAGTCACTGCTTTGATAGATAAGTGTTTAAAACGTTAGGCATTCTCTAAAACGCGCACTCCATTTCCGACCGGCCTTATAAAGTTGTCAATCAAAATAAATAAAAAAGTATATGGGCCTCATTCCGAGTACGGCGCTAACCAATGGCACTATTAATGCCTTGGTTGACGCCGTACCCGGACCGGCAGCGCCTTGGTGGATGGCGGAATCACCGCCCCATTCCAAGGTTGGCAGGGCGGTAATTCCCCATTCACCAAGGCTCTTCCCCATTCCCAAATGAGCCCCCATAGGGCTCAATGGGAATGGGGAAGATGCAAATAACGGTGACCGTTCATTACGGTCACCGTTATTGGCTTGGAGTCCCCTTTGCGCCCTCGACTTTAACACCTGCTCAAAGCAGGCGTTAAGGGCGAGGGCGCAAAGGGAACTCGGAATATGGCGGTAAGGGATCACCGCCACCGGTCTCGTTACCGGTGGCCGCTATCCCTTACCGCCATACTCGGAATGAGGCCCTATGTATTTATTTTGAGAAAGAGTATAGATGATTGGTAATCGTTTACTATATGATACAACCATAGGGTAGTATCAACATGCTACCCCGCAAGGCTGAAGGTGGTTTGTAAATGTCACACAAACATACTATGACACAGTTGTATTCTTTTCTCTCCGTTTTATACTTCATGGCCAGCTAAAGACAGGATGGCAAGGGAAATACGGTGCCTATTAACTGCATGTGCTGCGTAAGTGTGTCTTGCATATAGAAACATCTCAGATACACAGCATTTGATGCGTTCTTGCTCAATAACTAAAAGGTTTTTGTCAATAAAATATTTACAACTCTTTTCTGCTACCAGCCTATGTCCATACCGTAGATCACTCTGCTCCTCATGGGAGCTATGCCACACATTGTCAGATCTTTTCAGATGTATCTTTTTCCCTTCTCAGGAGATTATATACTCTGTGCATGCCGACAAGTCTCTGAACTGAATGTGAGAATGAATGTCTCTTCATCAAGTATTCCTAGGTAGGCGGCTTATTTGTTTCTAGGGAGAGAGGAAGGCAGGCATGTGGTAATATTGGAGGGCAGGTCCTGGTCCCCGAGTGCATGCTACCCTTCCTTGCTAAGTCACTGATGACACACTGACGCCACCCTTTAATTTTTCCCTGTCTCAGCCTAGCTTATCAGGCCCCACTTGTAGATCAAATGTGCCTTCTCTAACATAGAGCGTTTTTTTCATTATGCAGCCATCAGGTTTAATTGCAGTCTGCGAGCATTCTAATTAAGCAGTATGAGCCATGGCGAGGAACACTGCGGCTATCCTAGTATTCACCATTGTTGCACCCAGAAATCTAAGGAGCACTGCCCAATTCCAAGTTTACAGCTGCAAAGGTAATGAAAGAAGCGTGCACATGAGAACAACTAAAGCCTGCATCCAGTAAAATGATTTCCCAGGCAGTTTTAATGTCACATCATGTGAGCAATCCACTTTTAATTGAGACTCATGGGCTGTGGCCAGCAGCATGTGGATCTTTGTTGTGGAGAGGCTGGTTTTCCGATAGCTATAGCAGTAAGCTAGCTCAGTGGGTTGAGCACTGGCTGCTGCAATGTGTGTGTGATTTGCAGGTTCGACTCCCAGCAAGGTCAACTCAGCCTTTCATCCTGCTTAGGTTGATACATGAGTACCCACACAGGCTGTGTGACATTGCATGTATATTTATATGAAGTGCTTAAGCGTAAGTGCTTTATAATAACACATCATTATCATTTGGCCTTGGAAGTCTGCTTGCATTCACAGTAATTTCGTAATATGGGCCTGCACACGCTGATATTAATGATACATATGGTGATCCGTTCTTGTATGAAATGTATATCACATTACACTGATATTGTAACCATATTTTTCGCAGTGTACTCAGAAACAATGCTATGTGATGCCACTTCCTGTTTTGGCAAGGGGTGAAAGGTCGTGCTCCATCGCTTCCTATGATGTCACTTCGGGGTGGGGGCAAGTTATCCATCACTGATTCCAATGGTAACTGAGAAGATGCTCTGACAACATCCTTAACACATATAGTCGAATCCACTTCATGTTACCAGGCCTTTATTTGCGAGACTTGTCCTTGGCCTCAAGCCCTGGGATCATATCTCTCCAGCTCTGAAATCTTGGCTCCCAGTGGATGCAAGGATTAAATTCAAAACCCTCTGCATTGTCCACAAGGCTTTCTGGGGCCTGGGTCCAAAATACCTTCAGCTATCCCTTCACAAATACCTCCCCTCTCGAGCTCTTCGCTCCTCTACCTCCAACTCCCTCAGGGTCAGTCGTTTTTCAAAGAAACGAGCTGGGGGTAGATCTGTCTTCGGCTGGGGCCTCCCTCTGGAACAGCCTCCCTGCCACCCTAAAACATGAGGAGAACCATCTCCGGTTCCGGAAGCACCTCAAGACCTTCCTCTTTTCTTCTGCCTTTGCTCCCCCTCTCCCCTGCTGATCTGTTCTCTCTTGGCACCGTGCACCTGGCCACCCTATGTCCTCCGGGCCCAGGTACCTACTCACCCTGCCACCCTCCCGTACTGCCTCCAGGCCACCCCTTGCACTGGGGTCTGTATCTGTACCCATACAGTCCCCCCCTTTTCTTCCTGCACTTATGAGACCTACCCTGTCTGCTGCCTTAAACCTAGCACTTGCAAATTGCTGGATGCACTAAAACTGTTTGTTGCCTTGATTATTTATTCCTTTATTATTTATGTATTGTTATTTATCTGTTCCTCCTCTGCTTCACACTTTCCACTTCTCCCCCCTTCCACGCACTTTTCCCCTCCCCCTCTCCCATGCACTTGCGCGTTTTCAATGTCACTGGGCCTAGTAAGATCGCTGTTTTGTTCTCCCCTGTTCCCCTCCCTTGCCTTGTCGCGCTCTGAAACACTTGTGTGCAAGCACGATAGAAATAAAATATCAATATCAATATCAAGGAAAGTCCATTCTGCGTACAGGTTACTGAATCTTTGTACTTGTGCAAGTGCCATTTTGCGTGGCATTGGCATTTGGGCAAAACCTTTCTGTGCATATTAAACCAGTGCAAAGTTTACCCTACTGCTGATACGATCCCTAGTCACACTAGTAAGCACTAGGACACACATTATCCAGGTGTAACAAGTAAGGCATTGAAATGATAGGTTGTTTGCACTAGGGTACTCTTAGCCCTTGCGCACATATCCTGGGAACACTGCACTTGGGCTGCTGCAAGGTTTCTGTAATTCGACCCCAGGTTTACTAGGATTCTGCACGAGCTGAACATATGGCAGTCCTCCATCCAGTGTGTACCCATGGGGAATGCAATGATGTGCTAATGGACGTGTTTCGTCTTTAGATATCTGTTTTTGATGCGGTGGGTGGTCGCCCTTGTTCTTGCCTTGTTTCTTAATGATGGATTTCTGACATGGCTGTAGTAGGCGGGAGAGAACCAATCACAATCACTCGATTGCATAATTGGGCACTTCCATTTGTGTAATTTTGGAGGGACAATCTGCGTATTGTATGCCTGCTTCCTTCCGTATTACAGATTATATCTCCACCAAAGGAAAGCTAGCCGGTCCACAATTCGAAAGCATGCAGTGCACGCTTGTGTGAGTGGTCTGCACGTTGTGGCAGCGTGTGGTCCTGTTTAATGGTTGGTGGTGTGCAGGTATCCTACTGCACCATCAGTTCGTTTTTGTATCATACATTTGGCCTCCTGATTTAGATCTCCTGAATGTGTACCTTAATGTCTGTGTGACAGGTGGTATTCTTACTTATCAAGTTCTTTGACAAAAAAAGCAAAGTCCCAAGGTGTCCCCTGTCCCCCCCAGATCTTATGGGTCTCCTATGCCCCTGGAGGGATGAGTTGGTCAGATATACCTATTTCAAGGAGATATGAGGATTTGTCATAAGGCTGATACTCTGACTACTGAAAAGCATTGCCGAATTGTGGAGTGATTTGAAATACCTAGACTTGAGAGATCAGTATGGTGGCTGCTTAGGTGCAATGCAGACAAGAGTAAAGTGATCTACTCATCAAACATACATCCTATGGAGAAGTAAAGAATTTTATTTTATGGGTCATCAAGCTGGAGAGAGATCCTAAGTTTATTACGTTGGACCCCAAAATAGCCACACAGTCTTGCAAATCCATTTTAAAGCACTGGATGAACGGAGGGATCTGAGTTGCGGGTTACACTAGAAGCAGCAAAGGTGGTGATGGGGGCAAAAGTAGGTACACATTAATTGAGCAGGAACTAAGTGTGCGTGCTGAGGATATTGTTCTGGTAGATATCAGACCTCAAAATCAATTGTACTAAGTCAGAACTTTTCCCCCTCACAGATGGCACCGTCCCATCCATTGACTTGCAGGGATTGACATGGGCTCCCTCGACCATACGCTACTTGGGAATGGCTATCGCTAGGCACTACCATCAACTATACGAACACAACTATGTCGCGTACGCTGCACCATTGCAGGATAGCACTCCTCAAAATGACAGCCTCGCAAAACTACTATACTTATTTCTTAATGTATCGGTGTGGCCACGGCAAACCTTTTTCCAAGAACTGGAAACTGAAATATGCTAGTACGCCTGGCACTCTGGGGCTGTGCATCTGAAGTGTAGCACTCTGTCATTTCCATATGAGAAGGGAGGGTTTGCTGCCCCAGACTTTCGCCTGTATTGGGTGGCCGCACAGGCGCAGTTCGCAACTGGCTGGTACTCATAGGATTCACCTCCCCCATACACACTTAGAGAAATACTCAGCGGGCGACAACGACCTGCGCTCATCAGTTCGCTGACAGTTGCGGTTTTGATCCGGCCAGCACCACTGCGCTGCCTGACACAAAATGTGGAAAATAGTCGACTCGCCCTCCCCATACCATAAGAATCTCCCTTTTGCTGGACTGTTTGCCTGGTCTACCACATATGGACTCGGGTCACGCAAAATCAGGATGCAACACAGATTTCACACCCTCTGGACTTTATACCCAGAAGGTGACTTCATTCAGTCCACTGATTCTCCAATACTTGCACATTCCACATCATCACAATGGTTGCAATATGCAGGGCTAAGCAGGGCATACAAAAAAGATGGGTACATTTCTCGGTAGAACCTGTAGACGACACACTACTTGAATACATCCTGACCGTGAGTTGTAGCCGAGGCTTGGTGTCCTCCCTATATCGTAAAATTCAAAGTCGCCAGACTGCACCACAATATAATGCACGCTCTAAATGCTCGACAGACTTCCAAATCGACATCATGGACGATCTATGGTCAGATATGTACACACAAACACACACAGTTTCATACAATTCTAAATTCCAACTAATACAACTGAAGGTGCTACACAGGATTCATTATACACCAGCCAGGTTGTGGTTATTCTCTAATGAAGGGACCGGGGCATATCCCCGGTGTAACTGTCCTGATGCCATATATTTTCATATGATGTGGGAATGTCCGAAATTACAACCATTCTGGGGGATGTATGTACAGTTTTATCGGAAATGATAGGCCAAATGATTCACCCCATCCAATTGTCTTGCATGTTCTACACATTTCACTCCCCCATGGGTAGCCTGAGCAAATTTGTAAAATTGTGCCTTCTTCTTGTTAAAAGATGTATACTGATGTGTTGGACCAACACAAACGTCCCCAACAAGGACCACTGGTTAAGAGATGTTGTGTGGGCCATCAACATGGAGGAACACTGGGCACAAATGCAACCGATTGACTCTCATCCAAGAAACATTTGGGGGCCCCTTACGGCATACCTCTTAGGTGTAACACTGGGTGCTGACACAACCCCAGTCTCCTAGGTGAAGTGTTGTATGTAATCAACTGTTTGCCGGTTTTGTCAGAGGCCTATCCAGGAACATCCTCAGGTGCCCCCCACATGGTTGCTTTCCTGAAATGGTGTCCCCTGTGCTGCCCCCACCTCCACGCCTGTAAACGCAACCCCTATGATTCCAAATGCACTGTACCGTGATAAAATGTATTGCCATGTGTTAATAAAGAAAGGTTTTTCTTTTTAAGGTTAGTTGGTATGACGGTCTGAAACCACTTGCAAGACATCAAGCCCTACAAAGCAGTGCCTCACCTGGCAACAAAGTATCTGTGACCAACAGGGCCAAAGTTCAGCACCAAGAAGAGCTAATAGTGCGTTCTGAACTTACACGACTAGGGAGACCAGGACATCCCATGGTCACATGCTCCCAAGCAGCAGATGCAGCGACTGGAACACTTGTAGAGATCGACTAAGGATATACTGTCTGTTTGTTATTTTTCTTTTACGCACACACAGGGTCTACGTGAAAGCCGAGGAGATTGCACTGTTTGTTTATATCCATGCTGCCTTCTACCCATCACCCAGATACCTTCTCCAACTAGTTTGTCCACATTGTAAGGAGACCTAACAGATTTCGAACACGATCCCCTGGTGTATGCTATCTTTCATTTATAGGATATTTGGACCAAACATACCTACAACTTGAGTACGGTGAACCCCCAGTACTTGCCACGTTAAGGGACCCATCAGTGAAAAAGGTTTGGGAGGAGGTGTTTGCTTTTGAAATAAGTGACTCTTTGGTTCACGGGGCTTATGGGCACTTACACTACTAACATGATAACGCATTTCTTCATGCATTTCATGTGGGCAACTGTATCACCGAGCTGCAAGGATCAAGCAGCGTAAGTGGAAATGAGGTAAACAATAATGAACATTATCATTATGTCATGTCTATTACTTCCCAGTGGGTTGATGGGATTCGTATTCTGACAATTATATATTGTTGTTACTGCTACCGCTGTGCCCTATCCTAACATTCCCCCGACCAAAGCAGGCGGAACAACCATGTCAGGTGGACCAGAGAACACTGCTGATAAGGTAAGGAGAGGTAAGCACTGTGTTGACACAGACAAGAAGGGGGTAGACATGTATCTCACCAACACTGCTTGAGTGTCTAATAACATGTGGTGCAAACAAATGACAAAAGTAGGTAAGGAAACCACTGGGGAGAGCTGTTATGTCTTCTCTTTAATCTCCTGCGCAATCAGTGCTTCCAGAATGTTCATAGCAACTGAAATACCCGCAGCAAGAGCACAATGCCTGATGTATCACTCGATGGTGCAAACTCGAGGAAGATTCCAGGGGAAAACAGCCACGTTGAGATGGATGTCCAAGGGAACGTTCCCATATGCAGATAATTATATAAAAACATTGGACATGATGAACAATTATTGGCAATTAGATGAAGGGTTACAGTACATAACCAATGGGCCTGAGCAGGGAAAAACGAAGACTATCACCTTGAAGGAAGTGCCATGTCCCTGGATGAGAGTAAGGGAGACAGGAGGAGAACCAGGATGTTGGGAAAGACCACAGATACTAGTATATGGCCAAGTATACACAAACAAATGGCAAGATGGAGTGGTGGGGAGCAAAGCACTGACACTAGCACAGTCTTCCGTGAACAATGTACAGGAAGAAAATGACCTGAAGGAATGGAAGGCGAGTGCAAAGTTACTGACATGGGTAGAAAATGAAGCGGGGCTGGTGCCGATCATTCCTCTGAAGATATGGCAATGTGCTACCAGAACAATGGTGAAGTTGAAGTTAGCGAGAACGTTGGGTGCAAAAACATTGAACAACTCGCGGCTATGAAGGCAGGAACGGCAGTACGGGGGGATCACTATTGGGCTTGCGGTGCAAAAGCATACGAGAAGCTGCCACCTGATTGGGGAGGAGTTTGCTCAATGGTACACATTAACATGCCTTTGTTGGCCATGCCGAGAAAGGATGTAAAGCTCGATGAGTTCCCGAAAATGGACAACAACAAAAGAAAAAAGAGGTCGATCGAGGTGTCACCAAGAGCCAAGGAAGAGAAGACAGAGAATCAAGCAGGGTTGAGCAGAGTAAAGAGATGAGGAAATTACTTCTCAGGGGCATCAGTAGCAGCACTAGACGAGATCCCGGCAGGACATAGCCTGTTCAGCAGGATGCAGATGTTCTTTCCATCAGTAATACCCTCAATTCCAGCATACACTAATGCCAAGGGTTACAGATCACTCACTGGGAGCTGATAGTAATGATCAATTCTACTGTGAATGGATTCAACAAAATAAAGGAAGAGCTCAGAGCGATAAGGTTGGTGGTGCTCCAGAATAGGTACGTTCTGGACCTCTTCACAGCCATGGAAGAAGGAGTTTGCGCAGAAATAGGGAGTTCCTGTTGCGCATTCATACATGCCACTGACAAAGATAATGGGACCCTATCAGATGCAGTGGCACAACTGACACAGATGCACGCCAAGATGAACCAAGGAGAGCAGGAAAGGACCAAAGCTGGATAGCTTACATGTGTTTCTGGACGCCATCATGGCTGTCAGATGGACTCAAGGTGACAATGGGAGCACTGGTAGTGGCTGCAACATCAATGTGTGGGATCAAAATCTGCATGGCCAAATGCAAGGAAACAGCAGAAGAGGCTATCGGAATGCAGATCCTGATGGATGAAAACATAGGCGGAGCAAAGGACGATATTGTTGCAGAAAGAGAGCAGCTCAGAGAAAGAATTGCACAATGCAAACAATTCCCAACCGAATCCATGAAGCTGGATAACCCATTCATCCAAAGTACTATGAAGGGCAGTGGGTTTGGTGCAATCCGGAAGGAGTGTGGTGTTACATGCACTGGTCGTTAGATGACCACACATCTACTATGGGCACCTCGGAGGAATAACAAAGATATGGCAGCCAGAGAAAAAGGACTCTCATATAAGGATGTGGTTGACAGGTCGACCAAAGGGTTGGGGAAGCCTACCACCCCCTCTCCCTCCTACAAAATTCATGACACGGAAGTAGGTCAGGAAACACCGCAATCACCCATTCTATTTTGTACCAGTGGTCTCATGATTAACAAGTATGTCGAGAGATACCCCCTCAGCCAATCATATCCCCTCAAACAGCCCTACAGACCAGGTACAGTGTGAATTTACCCCAGTGTGGATGAAGAGCCACAAGCCATGATCAAAGATACCTCCATTGACAGTCTTGATTAAAAGCACCAAGAAGCCATGTTGCTGACGCCGTTAGAGACACTATGACATAGCAGCATTAGACATGAAGCACATGTGCCATCCGCACATCGGGACACAAACACGCACTCAAATACATGAAGAACACGAACATACAGTTCTATAGTTTGAGGACAGACACATATACATACTGTCACTGCTTTTATTATTTTTGCCATTAGCCAAATGCAGCAAAGCAGAAACCGCAAGAAGCAAGAGAACCTGAGCAAAGCTTGCATATGCTTACATGAAAATTACCCCATGGAACTGCAGGAGCACCTATGGGACCTGTCAGAACCAAGTGTGACTAACCTATGAAGAATGTTGTATAGCATGGGCTCGGTAGAAACCACATTATAATGGCTTAGGAAAATTACAGCAGGCCACAGGCCTCTCAGCAAGAGATGAGATGAGCTGATTCAGGCTGAACAGGGAGCAAGATGTGTGAGACAGGACCCGCAGCCAAGGCCACAAGGTACGGATGACATTCCAATCCACAGACCACAAAGGCAGCAGCTGCAGTAAATGCGAATAATTCTTCATAATTCAGTGCTGCAAATTCATGATCTCTGAACACGTGACACAGCCGAAGCAGACAATGGACAGCAGCCAGCAGTGGGAAATAGAGCTGGTCTCAGGCTACCAGACATAAGACCGCAACAAATATGCCACAATGTGAGACGCGTGTTGCAGCGAGTAGGAGAGCACTCTCACAGACTAAGGTGGTACACACAAGTTACAATGCAGACACATAGTCATTCTTATTACCTTGAAAAGGTACACATAGCTGAGAATCTTTGCAGAACCCAGGTCTGGGGACATCAGCGATGGTCAACCACAGTTTAGTATCCTAGGGGTGGGTAGCAATGGGCAAAAACTAATGGTAAGTCCACCATACTCCAACATTGTTTTAGATAGTGACTTGGGCATGGCCCAGGCCAGCCACCTGACATGCGAGGGGCAATATAATAACATGTATAGTGTCCACTATAGGTGGTAAAATACTCAATACCCAATCGTGGAGCCTGATAGGTTTTCTGGAGAAGGGCCCAGGTTGTGACATCACTCTGATGTAATTGTAGTGTAAAACCAGCCTGCAAGCCGAGGAAGAGCATGATGTGCATGGATTTTCCTTGTTCCTGTGCTGATGCCTGTTGGTTTTGTCTGTAATAAACCGCAGTTTGAACTTCTGTTGACAGAGTCCTCCGTGTATCTTGGCAAGAGGGAGCTGGGCTCTCCAAGTCCGAGGACTTGCAGTGTCCCTCTGGCACACCTGGGTGTTCTTCCCAATAAGTGTTAGCCTCTTTAATCTCAGTCGCCATCTTCCTTGGCCCATTGTTTGTGTAGAACGGGGGAGTTGGGACATTGGAGAATCCTATAAAATAGGATGCGTCAGGTGTACGGGAAAGGGGGGAATACTGCGTCTCACCATCGGTCGCCTCACCCTCACTTCCCAAAGACTCCTCACCTAGGTGATCCTGCCGCACTGGTCCACCTCCATGGTCTGGATCCAAAGGTGATGGTCATGCTCTGGCCACCTGAGCGAGAGATCCCCGGCGACTAGCAGGTGAGACAATATGATGCGTATTGCATTGGATGGGGAATTTTATCAGAAAATTTCAAAGAGGTGATTGGCACTGTATAAAATATGTCCTATCCTGATTCTATATTCTCTTTGTATTTATTTAGAGATACCATGTATTCCAACAGTTGGATGGCACAGCAGGCAAACCCTGAAGAAATGGAATGTGCCACCCGGCAACCAACAGATGCTGTCTACATGGAGATTTGTACATCTGATTCAACACACCCTGGTTGTTTTGAAGGACCGAGGAGGGGGTGGCATGTTTTTTCCAAACCAACACGGGACATTGCTGGATTGGGGGACCCAGAAAGGGTCGACGGGGTATCTGAGACCCCAATGAGACATTATTGTTTCTGCGCTGTCCCAGCATTGGGCCTTGACAACTGGTACCATGGAGATGGCCTGAAAAATGGACACCTAACCGGGGGCTTGCGGGACCACACCATCCCCGGTGTTCTACCAGTGCAGGGTGCCGGGCATTGGGGGTGGCACATTTAACACTCCAACAGCCCTGGAACGCTACTGGTTTCAAACCCTGACCAGGAAGTTGCCCTTCCCAGCTGGCGATCATGGGTGCTAGTGGATATTACAGGGTCTTTAAATGCTCAAATTATTTTGCCTGTGCAGACATGGGGGCCCCAGTATTACCAGGTATTATGCATACCTCCCACTGGTTTGGGGCTGAAATGTTCCTTTAAAAGTGTACAGCTGCATTTCAGACGTGCACTGAAGCCAGAGTTGGGTTGTGGCAATGTAAATTCCGGATAGTCCAAGAGGCAAAGTTCACAGAACAATGTTGAAAAGATCCCAATGTCATAAGACAGCCTTAATGCCTTTGGTCCCACTGCATCTGAAGAAAAATGGTTCCACGGGTGAGTCACAGGTTGATACACCTGAGCAGAAGGGGGCAGTAACTACAAACAGCTTATTGTCATGAGTGATGTTGTCATGATTAGCGACGATGAAGGCATTGCAACACCTTATCCGGTAGTAACTAATCCTAGAAATGTAACCGTTCCTAGTTCTGAAGGTGGGGATAATGTGTTCACTTTTGCAGCTGTCAATAATATATAGCCTTGCCAATGCACCAGTGAACCCTGTCGGCTGCTTGCCTGTCCATCTTCCATCTACGCAGCAGGGTGAGCTTGCACCGCCGACGGATCCTGCTGATACTCAGGGGTCAGTAATACTGTCAGTGAAACAATTGCAAGGGGTGACCAGGGGTTTGACACTGCTAACATTTTAGACGTTGTCAACCCCAATAATATTACTGTGGTTATATGAGAGTATGCATCGGTTATTAAATTGAACAAAAAAAAAGACCTCAACAGAGTGCAAAAGAGTAAAGATCATAAAGAGGGCCACACATTAAAAAAAGTTACAAGAAAATGCGTACTATTGTAAAAAGTTTAAAGCCTTTCTGTAAGAAGAAGGAAATTGTGGAATCTGTTGTCAGGAGTGCTTTTGAACACGTGGAAGGGGTGGTTTTTACATTAACCAAGCATTTGAAAGATAATACTACCGGCTTATCGGCGGGACTCATGCGGCAACCACACGGGCATAGTCTGATACAACGGTAGCCAGCGGTCCAGTTGTTGAACATAACACACTAGACACCGGGGTGCCTTGTGGAACATCCATGGGGGCACATCCTGATACCGCGTTTGACACGCACCCAAATGTTGAACATAGCACACTAACCCCTGAGGACCGCAGGCATTCGAAAAATCACACCACAACCACTACCCAAAAGATACCTGATGGGCCTAGTACAGCGATAGCTGGCCCTAACTTGGCCAGCCCCGAGTCAATACCCGCCCCGGAAATATCCCAGGTATCAAACATACCTGGTGGCTGCAAAGACTTATAACTAACAACTAGCGAACCCCAGCAAACCAACCCTATTAGAAAACAGAAAACCACTCAATCACGAGCACCCAGCCCCGTTATCTGGTCATTGCATCTAATGCCATTCCATCAAATGCCATTCCATCACATTTTTTCCATCTAAAAATGTGCATCGAATGCATGTTTTTTGGGGGTAAAGGGTTAATTTTTGTTCAGGTGGACTTTAAAGGGTAAAACACAGGGGTTTGAGGGGAACCCCGCCCCAAAAAAAGAAAAGAAAAAAATGTGCATTCGATGCACATTTTTTAGATAGAAAAAATGTGATGCAAATGCATTTAGATGCAAGGATTTTGATGCAATGACCATAAAACCCCAGCCCCCAATACCCCTGGGTCATTCTGTTAAATGGGAAATCATATTGCGCCTCCTTATGATATATATTGGCCTAAGCCTAGTCGCTCTGCGAAGAAAACCGCTTTGCAAAGTTCCGATTTTAGATCGACTTCGCCGCCATTTTAGAATCGTCTGCCATTTTGATTTCTGTTCGTATGTGAATTCTCTGTTCTAAAATGGTGGACTGTGTTTCCAGCTTGTAACTGAGCCTTCCTGACCTTTGTGCCTAATTAATGGTTAGACTGTCCGAGGGCGAATGTTTAGACTAGGTAATGAGACCTTGTCCCAGGCATGACTTGTGGTCTAAGGATTGTCTTCACCAACAAGCCTCATCCACGAACACACATCGAGGACAATGTAAAGTAAATGTTGAGCGTGGACACTGGCAGAACTGCATTGTGAAGGGATATATGTGCTAAGGCTCACTGTTAAATCCAGGAATACACTTTGCCATTGTAACTTGTTGGAAACACAAATGTATGTAATCCATGTGCACATTATTGTATGAGCTATATGTGAACTCGGCATGAACTCTAGACCGCAGATTATTAACCTGTAGAGGGGCTGGACAATGTTGCAAGATATGTATAAATAATGCAACTGTTTTGATGTCCAGCACTCTCTCTCCTCACTCTGATGGGCTGGTACTCATTGTGATGTATTGAGAGCCAGACGGCTATCTGTATTTCTGTTTCTTTGTAACTGTACAGTAGATTAAAGATCTGTGAATCTTTATAGCCTGTGTTTGGTGTATTTCCTTTTGTGGTACTCAGCCTCGATATGTCCTCTCTTTTACAGATGGCGCCCGAATGGGGACCCTCAAGATTGATGCCATCTCGTTGAAGTGCTGACACGGCTATCGGACCGGGATCAGACGGTGATAAAAGGGGGCCCCTTTCTTGGATGAGACGTGATACCTCAACAGTACTGCATGACCCAATCCCTGGATGGTGAGCCCACGGTCTGAGATGGCATCTTGACGAGGGTCCATATATCGAGGCGGGCAGTTTTGCCGAAATCACCAACCACGAGGGTCCTTAGTTGTCCTTAGTTATCCGATCGGACCTCCTTTAGTTCTTTGATCAGGTGAGTCGTGATCCGATTCTTAAGTATCCTGATAATTTGTTTTGGCGTATTGTACTCGTGAGCACAATTATTGACCAGGTAACACCAGGAATCTGATATGCCTGAGAAATTGTCTGCCTGCTTTAGGGCATTATTCTGCAGGGACAGACAATCCTTGGAATTTGGCCATCCAGTGCCACAGGAGGGGTTTCCGGCATGTACGTTTAAGCGCGGCATTGGTAGTATAGTGTTTAATGATATTTGGCAAAGAAAAACTAGACATGCTTCCAAACTTCAGTGACCAACCAATGGTAGCTTTGAAATTCCTTGTATAGAATATTTAGAGTCTATATTGTTAAAAAAAAGCGAGACCTGCAGCATTTGATGTATTACAAAATTGGAAGAAAGAAGCTATGCAGCAACTTAAAAGTAGAGAGAAACATGCGTGCCATCATATGTCCAACGTCGAAAAAGCATTTTTTTGTATGATCAAAATAAACAATCCGAGTCAGTTAGAAATATGGATAGGGCTTTTCAAATTGGTATTCAGAAAATATATCTGTCTAAAGATTTTCATGTGTCTGATGAATTAATTGACAAACTGTTAAATGAACGAAGGCCTGGTGCCACTGCGCCACCTCCGTATGTACCCATTCCTGTTGCTTTACCTCTTCCTGCTGTCTTTCCTCCTCCCGTAGTAATTCCTGTTCCTCCTATTGCTCCTCTTCCTCCGGTTATTGTTCCTCCTCCTATCGTTGCTCCTCCACCTGCACCTCCACCTTTTCGTACTGTTACGGATCTGGTAGATTTGTCTTCTGCACCAGTGATAGCACCTTTGTTACCGATTGTACAAGATCTGCCTACTCTTCCTCTTCCGAGTGATTCTGTCCCACTTGTAGTTGATAAGGGAGCGGAATCAAAGATTGTAACTCACAATACTGTTTCTAAAGAGAGAAAGCGCGATTTGACTGCATGGGCTAGACAGTGTATGGAGAAGGGTGAACAATCTGATGTTTTTGCCACACTCTCTAATTTAGAAAGTTTTCCTGAGAAAAATGTTTTTATCGAAGGGCTGGGAATTGATTTATCTGTAATGTGAAACAGACTGGATGATGTAGATCTCACACAAGGGTTGAGGGATTTGAATGTTTTAGCCTATTCAAGAGATACTGCAGAGAAAGTATATGAGCATGTTGAGAGGGTTTTTGAGTATAGAAGGGAGTTAGAAAGGTTACAGAATGAAGAAACTGATGGTGATAATTTGAACGCTATTTTTGTACAGAAACAGTTCCTTCCTCTTTGTAAGTCAATGAGTGAGGAAACACGAATTTGCGTAAAAGATGCGATTAGATGGATTTCAGACATGTCGATATCTCCCGTAGAAGTATATGACACGTATAGTCAGTAGTTACCAGAAATGCAGAGGAAAGTGATACAGATTGTGGTACAATGCCTGCAGGATGAATGTATAAAAAGAAAGACTTGTTGTCCCACAGAATTATTGAATATCTACAAGAGAGCTTTTTCGTATGACACTCCTTCTGCTGCTTTAGCGTTCGATTTAGCTCTGCTGCTCAGTAAGCGTTCAGAGTTTCCTATCTCTCAGTTGCCTATGAGAGAGGTTCCTCTGACATGTGTCCCAAAGGTTGGGGTTCCTGCTAATGCCGCAGCAGGTACTGCTGCTTACGACATTCCTGCACATTATGTATCACAGTTTGTTCACGTCCCGTTCTTGAGACAGGAAGTGAACACCATCAGACAATCCATCCCAGATATTAGAAAGAATCCGACAGGGTTCTACAAAGAGATAGAATCTGTCTTGCAGTCGTCAGTATTTACTGTGAGCGATATAGATCTGTTATTTCCCGTGCTCCTATTTGTGGAAACAAATTAGGACTGTAGGCAATGTGGCACGGTTAGGGGACACATGGGATAATACGGTTAGACAAGATAGAGAAAGACTAGCTGGCGAGAGACCGCCACAGGTAATACTGACTTTGCCTGATAGAATAGTGACAAAACTGAAAGTCTTAATTCCTGAGAGAAGGATTGTTTGGGACAAACTGACTGCTTGTGTCCAAGGGAAGTCTGAGGATGCTACCAAATTCTTTAATCGGTTTGAACAAGTATTTTCAGATTTCAGTGGACAAGATTTGAGCACAGAGTCTGGAAAACGTCTATTTGTAGACAAATTTGTGCGTGGATTGTTACCTGACATCCAGTCGCAAATTATGACTTCTGAGAGAGCTTGGCAGGCTAAGTCCCAGTCTGAAGTACTGCATAAGGCTCAGTATTATGAGAACGGAGTCAATAATCAAAAAGAGAGGATCGAAAAGAGAAAGAGAGACCTGAAAACTAAGGTTTTGTTGTAACAGCTTGTTAGAGGTCCTAGAGGGAGTAGTGCACAGTTTAGGGGAGCATATGTTCCACAGGGTATTGTATCGTTGGGTCCTTTACACGCGAACCAATGTGCTTATTGCAGACAAGAGGGTCATTGGCGAGCATAATGCCCGATCCTCCAGCAGAGGTCGAATAACACATTTGGTACCATGGGTAGACGACCCAGAGGCCGCCCTGGGGCAGGGGGTCCTGGTAGAAGCCAGTTTTCACAGAATTCGCAATCTTTTTCACAAGACAATCAGTCACCGAGCGTGGATAATAGAAACATTTTTGATCATCCTTCTAATGCCCATCCCTCTGAAGACCTTCCTTTTGATGACATATTGTTTCGCTAGGATTGCCCGAAGCAGGGTTTGGAACCGACGCCTATTCCCGTTAATCAGAAAGGTCCCTATGTTGAAATGATAGTGGGAAATAGGAAACATCTATTCTTGATAGCTACAGGAGCGCAGAAGTGTTCCATTGACCATTTACGGGTTCCAAACATTCCACTGTCAGGGCAAACCAATGTTTCTGTAGGGTTTTCTGGTACACCAGTGGTTAGTCTGGTTTCTTCGCCCGTACCCATCACACTGGGTCCATTCACGGATCACTGTCCATTTCTATTGACAACGAACTGTGGAGAGAATGTGTTGGGGTTGAATCTGTTGAAGGAATTAAATGCGGTAATTCATTGTTCTTCGGATGGAGTGCGTTTCCACCACAGCAACTTTCTGCCTCACAGTTCCTGACTAGATCTTTGCCACCAGAATTTAGTGATGTTCCGGAGTGTTTATGGGCGATTGATGACAATGATGTCGGTGTTCTACAAATTGATCCTGTTAAAATAATTTTAAATTTTCAAATATGGAGTAAAGTTGCCACGTATTCCTCAGTATAAGATTTCGGTTGATGGTGAGCAAGCTTTGAAGTGTATAGTTTCTGATATTGTACACCGTGGGGTAATTGAAGAAATTGCAGGTAGTTTGTGCAATAGTCCAATTTTGCCTGTGTATAAGAAAAGCGATAATGCAATTCCTTTTCGTTTCATCATTGATTTACGCGCTATCAATAAGATTGTTTCTCCACAATTTCCTATTGTGCCTGATGTAACGACGATACTAACTATGATCCCAGCTTCTGCTACTCACTTTAGTGTTGTAGATCTTAAGAATGCTTTCTTTAGCATTCCTACACACAAGGATAGCAGATACCTGTTCGCGTTCACCTTAGGGGGACGCTTGTTTACATTCACCCGTGCGCCACAGGGATACACGGAAAGTCCGAGCATTTGTAGTAGGGCTTTGAAAGAGCAGCTTGATACACTCAAGTTGCCTACCACTTGTACATTGCTTCAATATGTAGATGATCTTCTTTTAGCTGCTGACACAGAAAGTGCCTGTATAGGAGGGCACCGTATTGTTGCTTATTCACCTAGCAAAACATTGTCATAAAGCTTCACTCAAAAAGTTTCAATATTGTCGACAGGAGGTCGCCTATTTAGGCTATCTCCTGTCAAAGGAGGAAAGAAGGTTGACATCTGAACGGATTAAAAATCATTTCTAGCATGTCTGTCCCAAATACACAGAAGGAAGTCAGAGCCTTGATAGGAATGGCTTCTTACTGTAGGCAGTGGATCCCGAACTTTTCGTTAATGATTAAACCAATGCTGGCTTTGATAAAGAAGGGCATTTCTTTGCCATTGCCGTGGAACTTGGAACACCAGAAAGCGTTTGATCTGCTCAAGACTGCACTGTGTTCAGCACTAGTTTTGGGCACACCAAATTATGAAAAGGCCTTCGAGTTGTATGTACATGAACGTGATGGATGTGCTTTGGCTGTATTAACGCAGGAACATGGAGGGAAGAATAGGCCATGCGGCTACTTTTCTTCCTCCCTTGATCCTGTTGCATGCACTTTGCCAAGATGTTTGAGAGCTGTCGCTGCTGCTGCTGCGTCTATAAAACAGAGCGAGGGTATGGTCATAGGCCATGCTTTAACCTTGTTGGTACCTCACTCTGTAGATGTTCTATTAAACAGAACACAAACGCAACACCTCACCTCTGAATGATTAACGAGATACGAATTAATCTTGTTTGCACCGCATATAAAAATAAAGAGGTGTTGTGTATTGAAACCGTCTGAACTATTACCTTTCCCACAAGATACTGCTTGCAGTCACGAAGTGTCACATGACTGCCTTTACACCACAGAGCAAGAGACTAAAGGCAGGATTGACCTGAAAGATACGCCTTTGAACAACCCACAAGGGGAGCTATTTTGAGATGGCTCCTGTTTCAAACTTCCGGATGGTACATCCACGGCTGCTTACGCCATAACCACACTAAGCACGATTGTGGAAACCAAAAGAATCACGTATAACTCTGCGCAGGCCGCAGAGATTATTGCATTGACTTGAGCTTGTGAACTTTCCGAAGGGCTTAGAGTAAACATATATACTGATAGTCAGTATGCTTTTGGGGTAGTTCACAACTTCGGTAGACTTTGGGCAGACCGAGGTTTCTTGACCTCACATGGAACAAAGATTCAATATGGCTCCTTGATAGTGCGGTTACTTTCAGCGCTTGCACTCCCCACTCAGTTAGCGATCATGAAATGCGCAGCGCATCAGAAAATCATAAATGATGTAGGAAAAGGGAATGCTTTTGCTGACCAGATAGCCAAACAAACTGCCACCGATCTCTATTCAGAAATATACACTGCAAGGGAAGACACAAATGTTTGCATCATAGACGAAGGCATTGAATCTGTAAAGAACATCCAAGCCGATGCCACGTTAGAAGAAACTAAACAATGTGCTGAGGGTTTGTCGAGGTTGGATGATGACGGGTGTTGGGTGGATAAATTAGAGGGAAAATGGATGCTGCCAGACACTTACATTACAATGATGGTCGCAATGGCTCATGGGCCCACACACATCTGTGCAAGGAAAGTGTACAAAATGTTAGAAAATGTCTGTGTGAACGATAAAATCTCGAAAACAGCTGAGCGTTTTGTCCAAAGTCGCATGATCTGTCTACAGCATAATATGGGAAAGGGCACATCGACAACAAGGGGTAGTTTTGGTCCACCTTCTGTCCCCTTCGAAGTCATCCACTTTGACTTTATTGAAATGGAGCATTGTAATAATTTTAAGTATGTCTTGGTTGTTATTTGCGCCTTTAGTAAATGGGTCGAAGCCTTTCCTGTGAAAGATGCTACAGCAATGGCAACGGCGAAAACCATGCTTAAGCAATATTTTCCTAGGTTTGGTTTGCCAAGGGTCATCTGGTCGGACAATGGTCCACATTTTATCGCTGCTGTAATTCTACAGATATGCGCGGGATTACAGAACGATAAACGGTTCCATTCGGCTAGACATGCTCAGAGTGCTGGATTGGTAGAGAGACATAACGGAATTTTGAAAAACAAGCTTGCTAAGACGTGTGCCGGCACCAAATTGAAATGGCCGGACGCCTTACCAATAGTGTTACTGTCTATGCGCACCACCCCACAGACTAAGACTGGGCTCTCCCCATACGAGGTAGTTATGGGTAGGCCAGCTAACATTTGGAATGTCCCAAAGCCCCGGGCCCTGAGGGATATTGAACATGTACTTCTTTCTGATTACTGTGACCAGTTAACAAAAAAATCTGTATATGATTTACCAACAGGTGCGAGAAGCCCTTCCAGTAAAGTACGAGGGGCCAGGTCACAGCATCCGACCTGGGCAGTGGGTGCTTGTGAAAGCATTTGAATGAGCATCCTGTCTTGCACCCCGCTGGAGAGGCCCGCACCAGGTTCTCCTGGCCACATAGACTGCGATCAGGGTGGAAGGAAAAAGGCACTGTATTCATGCGTCGCATGTCAAGAGGATTCCCTTCCCTGTGCCACACGATACAGAAGATTCAGAAAATCTTACCTGCTCTGCTCCCAATGTTCACTCAGCATTGAGCAGTATTGAGAGTGCTTCGGAGAAACTCCCTGAGCCTGTGGGGCCTGTGGAAACAGGCCGCTTCATCTCCACGCTCTCCTACAGATCCTTTTTCACCGTTGTTAGGTTCTGTTGCGAATCCACCACTTCCATCTGGAAGCAACGACACGTTGTTCGCAGATCACACCATACCAGGAGTCACAAGGTACAATCTGCGTCCACGGAGCTAGACTTACTGCACGGTTCGGCTGTGCCACCAGGAAAACCATCATAGGGCTTGTCTTTTGTCCCTGTCTTTTGCATACGAAGAAATATAGTTGGCTAGGAATAGGGAAGGACTAAGAAAACGCGCGATCAGGAGATCGCCAGCAAAATGGACTACGGAGTATTTCATTTTGAAGAAACAATCCCTGCTACCGCCTCCACCCACAGGGAACAAACAAGTGATAGTGTGGCCAGTATAGACAATGGACAATCGAATACATGGGGCCTCATTACGACCCTGGCGGAACGGGTTAAACGGCGCCGTAAAAGGCTGCGGCGCCGTTCAACCAGTTCCGCCACATTACGAGGTCCCCTCGCGGGACACGTTAAGCATGCCTGGGAAAACCAGGCGTGCATACCGGGTCCTGCGAGGGGAAGAGGGAGCAAACAATGGGCCATCTCGTAATGGCTCGTTGTTTACTCCCATTCCCATTCAGCCCTGTGGGGGCTGAAATGGGAACGGGGATGACCCGTGTCCGTGTCCTCGAGTGAGGAATTACCGGGCCACCTGAACTCGGAATGGTCCGGTAAGTCCTCATTCCGAGGACACGGACACAGATGCGGTTTTGCCGGCAGCCATGCCGCTAGTAGCAGCATGGCTACCGGCATACCTCGTAATGAGGCCCATGGTCTTTTAAAACGTATTGTTTTCTTGTAATCATGTTAATCGGTTTCACAATAGTAATTGCTTTAGGATTTTGGTACATGGAAGAAGTACGTCCTTTTGAAACTCTTTTGCCTACTGAAAATCTACCCGCTGTATCTACACCTTTCATGCATCTGCACACTCTATCTCCTAGAGACTCTCTGCACAGACAGAGTTACTACAATAACACACTATTGTTTATCATGAATGCGACACATGCCATTTTAAGCAGGTCTAATTGCTGGGTCTGGTCTCATTTACCGCAACATGGAGACAGGGGGTTGGGGTGGTATATTCATCCTTTGCCTTTGACTACTGCATGTTATGCTTCTTTAAGGGCACTATTCTTTGGCCGGTGGAATGATAGCATCTCGGGGAACTTTGATGGAACAAATTTAAATGAGTTTGAAAAACGAGTTCTAACGCCCTTGGGATGCTCACTTTTCGCAAATAGGAACAAACTTAATGTTGCTTCCATTAGGCTTCTGATAGACTGTCTCAACCTTTTCTGATCTCTTTCAAGATGGCTCCTATAGGCAATAGGGATGCCATGCTACCTTCCTATACTGTTAATCATAGTCCCGATTCAGTTTCTTTCTGCATACAGAGGAATGGTACTCAGTCAGTGGGTGATTTCAAGGGTTGCACCAATGTTGCGAACTTGACCAGTGAGGACAGACCTTTGTATGTAGGCGAACTTGTCTACTTCGTTTGCGGTAATGAAGCTTTCCCATGGCTACCTAGGGATTGGCAGGGAACCCCGTTATTTAGGGATTCTGTTGCCAGGGGTATTCATAGCAAGTACTATAGAAATCTCTAAGGCTCGTCCAAGACGGGATGAGAATGGCGATATTTCATCACAAGTTCTGGGTGACGTAGCAAAATCTTTTGTACCTTTTTGGGGGCAAATACTAAACTCTGAGGATATTAGAAGACTAGCGAGAGTACTGGAGAGAACTATCAACCGGACTACTGACATACTCTATAACTTGACTCTAGAACAGAAAGCGATAAGGTTAGTGGCACTACAGAACCGGATGGCATTAAACGTCATTAAACGGCACAAACTCTAGACCGCAGATTATTAACCTGTAGAGGGGCTGGACAATATTGCAAGATATGTATAAATAATGCGACTGTTTAGATGTCCAGCACTCTCTCTCCTCACTCTGATGGGCTGGTACTCATTGTGATGTATTGAGAGCCAGATAGCTATCTGTATTTCTGTTTCTTTGTAACTGTACAGTAGATTAAAGATCTGTGAATCTTCATAGCCTGTGTTTGGTTTATTTTGTTTTGTGGTACTCAGCCTCGATATTTCCTCACTTTTACAATGCGTGAAATTAAAAACACAGCCACTGTCACAGACATTGTTATAGACAGGGTGATTGTCCAGAGCGGGGGTTGGTATCCATTTTGGGTGAGCCCTAAAGGCACGGCTCAAAACTGAAAATGGGGCAGGTCTCAAGCTCAGAGGAGTCCACTTTTGAAATTCTAAAAAAAGGCCCAGTTAGTTATATCCAGATGCGATAGGGCTAACACACCACAGGCACCAACCTTTCAGGCACCGGAAGCTCTGCTTTATTTGGACAGGGTGCAGACATACCAAAGCACTTATAAAGCATTTGCAGCTGTGGAGCATTATGAGCAGATCAGATTAATAAACTTGGACCAATTGCGCTCCCTGGCCCACAGACTAGTGGTCATAATGGAGGCCATGTAAACACTGATCCACCAGATACTGGAAACTGTCAGGCCCAATGATTTTGGCCAGATAAGAATGGACGTTGAAGGCTTAATCAGACCCTTGTTTACAAGACGATCCCTGCGGGATCTTTCTGCATTTTACAATTTCTGTTGAATTTGCAGAAGCTCCTGCAGAGTAAGACTGAAATCATGTTTTTTGCGCCACTAAGAATCATGGTGCTAGTTGTCAGACCGCGTTCCAGATGTGCTTATAAACCTTTACGCAAAGGTCTGCACAGCCACATCATAAAATCCCAAGGCAGATGGTTGCTAATTTTCGATCAAGGACTGTTAAATCTGTAGCTGGAGTCTAGTTTGATAGGCTTAATCGAGCCACAGAGCATGACTGATGCCGATATATGTGAGAAAGCTTTGAAAACCCATGAAGAGCTGGGTATTCCATTGGACACCCCTGTAGGATTTGGACAGCTGTCTCTCTTTGAGGAGTATTTTGATAGACCCATCAAAATACTCTACTTCGACAATGGAGTGGGGCAGTATTTGCCACTAATGGCTAAAACTGCTAGAAACACTTTGGGCCTCATTACAAGTTTGGCGGCAGCCATGGAGCTATTAGCTATTAGCTCCATGGCTGCCGCCAAACCGGGCTCTCTTACCGGGTTCTCGGAATGGGGAATTACCGGGCCATTCCGGGTATGGACGGCCCGGTAATTCCTCCCTCTGGGAACCCGGGCCCGGACCTTCCCCATTCCCATCTGAGCCCCCATAGGGCTTAATGGGAATGGGAGAGGGTGCAAACAACAGGCCGATTACGAGCGGCCCGTTGTTTGCTCCCTCTTCCCCTCGCGGGACCCGGTAACGACGCCTGGTTTGACCAGGCGTTCCTTACCGGGTGCCGCGAGGGGAGCTTGTAATCGTGTGGAATGGAGTTAACGAGTCCGCACCCATTTGTAGAACCCGTTAACCCATTCAGCCGATCTTATAATGAGGCCCTTTGTGTGCTTTACACAACGATGACCATTTCTATGGAATAACCAATCTAAAATGTTTCCTGGGTGCTAATAACCTCTGTCAGCACTGCCACCAAATTTTCAATAACAAGCACAAACACAGTTGTCAGTATCACTGTCACTTGTGTTTAATAGAAGAGTGTTGAATGCTTAAGGAGAAACTTCAAACTGTCCCCAGTGCCATGCCTTCGCAAGGTCACTGGCATATCTAGACATACACATTGAGAAAGCTGTAGTGGGGGCTGTCGTGTACTAACCATGCATTTACAGCCCCACGTGCAGGACATTTCTCCCCAAGTGTAGTGGGATAATCTGTCGTGTTTACAAAGTAACCATTCTCAACACAGATGAACACCTGTGTTTCATGATGGCTGTTAGACCTCAAAATAAATCTGAGGATTACATTGTGTATGACATGGAGGCACACCAAGAGAATGTAACCCACCAACCAAACTATATTTATGTCTGGCATCTAACTTGTGACAGCTGTTGAGAATTTGAGGGGGACTTGTGCATGGCTGCTTTTGTTGGCACTTTTGCAACAAGGAAATTCACGGGGTGCATCTTTTTTGCTCATAAGTCCAAAGGCTACAATGGATACTTTATACTGCAACAGTTGGTTTGGGAAAAAATTAAAGTGAAACTTATCACCCAGCGTCTTTGTGGTAACTCTACAGATAAACTTTATTGAGTCCTTGTACTTTTTATCCATGAAACTCAGCAAGCGTCTTTCTGCATCTTTTCAACATAGTGGCTAACCAGAAGTATACAGGCCCGACCCCACCCCTGGATCAATACAGCGTTCAATACATGATACCTAGCAAAAAAGATCAGCTCATGTTGTGGTACAAGGTGAATTAACATGGCGTTTTGACTTTCACCAAGAGTTAAGGGCCTACTGTCAAGAAGATGTCACCATTTTAAGACATGCTTGTAATTTGTTCAGGTATGGGATCATTCAAATAACTCATCATGAAACACCTATAAAAGGTGGGTTAGATGTGTCATAAGTTAAGCCTTTTAGAAGTACCCCTCTAACTAGTTGTTGTATGCAGATCTACAACTGCATCTAAAACTTGAAAAAATCACGCTGCTGCCCCAGGATTCATACTAAGTGCGACAGAAACATTATTCCACAGCACCTATTTAGTGGCTGTTATATGTTGCAGAAAGCAAAATCATCTCTATACAACACGCCCTAAATGGCGGCTGTGAGAAATGCTACCGTCAATATTGGCTGGATGGCTATACAATGGTTCAGGGGGTGGAAACAGTGGCTACTTTTGTCACAGGTGTCCCGATTGTTACCCTGCCATGGATTTCAATACTTTGACGGTTACTACATATGAACAGCTGTATAGATGCACCCTGTTGTAAAAGACTTTCCTAGCCAGTCGGGGTGTTCGCATCGGATGTTTCTCGGAACCTGAGTGGCACGCAATGGTGCAGAACAATCCAGAAGTGGGCTGTTTTCTTAGAGAGAGGAATCTGCCCAGCCCACTACATCCCAGAGCTGTTTTCTGAATTAAGCTTCTAACACACACATCAAACACCACCATGTAAACTGCTTCATTTTCAAAATGGGGCATTATTCACACATTTTATAACCCAAAGTATTTTAGATACACATCATTCCTCCCCATTCCCAACCACTAGATGTGTTAGCGGCTGTATCAGTCACATAATTTCTACAAGGCGTTTAGAGCTCAACATGTGACACATTTTACATAGTGAATTATCCATGTAAGATATTTTCAAACATTCATGAGCATCCTGTCGGGGATAATCAATTTTATGCCCTGAACACCATCTGTGAAAATGTTGTTTTAAACACGTTTTCACCTTTATGGTCATAAAACCCTGGATAGTGAAGGCGGTCATTCTCCACATCATAACTGGAAGCTCAGAATACTGGACACATCCCAGCAGGGAATGAGACCAGGAGATTGGTTGTGAGAGACAACAAAGTCTTTATGTAAAATTCAGCATCCAGAGAACTCTGCTGCCTCGAGAGCACTCTGGCAAACACTACAGATACAATGCATTTTAAAAGGTAACAGCATCATAGATGACGTTTTCCATACAGTCTACAGGATACATTTCGATTGATGAGGGAATGGGTCCTAGTATATCACTATAGGGGCAGGATCCACGAGATTGGCTGGCAGCTTGGCAGGTTGGTGGGCATCACATGGTTCAGCTGGGCCGATCCGTGCGAGGTGAAGGTTGGGTTGGGTCCGGGAGAAGCGGCTGGCACTGTTTAACTAATCTACATGCTATCACAAGACATGCAGTAAATAATAACTCACAAGAGAGGCCTATAAATTGTAAACACTTATTTACATTATCCCGCTTTAGATCATTGGCGAGGTGAAGGGTGTGGGGGTCTTGTCCTCCAGGAGACTTGTTGGGGGGTGTGATTAACAGTTGTCGGGTCTGACACTTCAGAGTGAGAGGGGATGGACTGACATGTGTTAGTTTAGGGCAGAATATATAATGACAGGAGCTTGGTTTTATTGGAGGCACTCTAGGGTGGTCAGCGAGGAAGGGTCACACTTCTGCTACATCAAAAGAAGGCTTGGAGCGGCACAGGGTTGAACAGGCAGTCATTTTCCAACAGTGTGGGTAAGAGGTGCATGAGCAGGTTTGTTGAGATGGATGGGCCACAAGTCATGATTCAGCCCGGTCACACGCAAGGCTGTGATCTCAGAGGAAGGATGAAAAAAATACACTGTTTGCTTGTAACATTTCGCGCCAGAGCATCTGTGAGAAACGGGCTTGGATGGCACATGCACGGGAGGAAAAAGGTGGGAGCTGTCAGTGCTCACTGTGCGCGGCGCTGCAGAGGCGACAGAAGGCTTCAAAGACACCAGAATGCAGCCTAGTCCAAAGATGGAGTCTTGGGTACACAAAATGGAGTGCAAATGTATCTTGCAATAGCCCTGTTTCTGCATATGCCAGGGACCTGTCCACTGATGCCACAGAAGGGCAAGGAAGGTGTCCCCCCAATATTGCAAGAGCAGGTGGTCCCTTTTATGTGGAATGTATGGGGGGGGGGCAAACCGATCCCCTCCTTCCTTACATTCCCCCCTTTTGTTACTTTTAAAGTAACAAACTACTTTTAACAGTACTAGCATTCCTGTAGTGCTCTGCCTCCAGCATACCATTTATTAGATTGTTCAGGGTGGCTTCTAATCCCAGACCATGGTACCCATCGTACCTTTTGCGTTCTGCCCCCCTTTTCTGTCTTCTATTGCCCCCTAAACCATTATGCAGCTTTTTCACCCTTTGATATCGTATAGGAAAAATGTCTGTCCATGTTTCATCATTGTGTTCACTATCACTCTGCCAGTAATATGAGGTTAAATGCATTTGTGCGATTGGGGTGAGGGGCTTAAAGTGCATATACTCGCCATCTGAGGTAGGTTCCCTGGTTGTGGGTATATGTACATATGGTGATACTAATACGTCAAAGGATGGATTGTCAACATTATAATCATCTGATACTTCATCAACAATTCATAGCAGCATATGTAAACATTGGGGCTTTGACAGTTTGGTTCTTGTGCAGAGTGGTGAGATTAAGATTTGCAGAGGCATTGTGGGCCCATATTACTTTAACACCGTTCCAAATAAGGCTTGTTCCCTCTTGTATTAGTTTTACCCCGTCCCCCCTCTTTCATATCAGCCAAGATAAAAGTAATGCTCCAGTACATACCTAAACAAAACAACATTATAGAAAAAACAATGGCAACGAAATACAATCCACACTCATGATAGGGCCTCATTACACGGACGGCGGTAAGGGTTAACGGTCACCGTTAATGGCAACGGTGACCGTTAACCCTTACCGCCGTACTACGAGGTCCCTTTGCGGGTTGGAGGATTTAACGCCTGCTTCTTGCAGGCGTTAAAATCCAACCCGCTAAGGGACCTCAGAGCTAATTACGGCACCGCAAAATTGCGGTGCCGTAATTAGCGCCTTCCCCATTCCCATAGCGCCCTATGGGGCAGAAATGGGAATGGGGAAGGGCAATGGCGGAAAGGGGATTTACCGCCCCTCCAACCTTGGAATGGGGCGGTAAATCCCCTTTCCGCCAAGGCGGTGCCGGTATTTTACCGGCATGAGCCATGGCGCTAATAGCGCCATGGCTCACCGCCTACCGTGTAATGAGGCCCTATGAGCTCTAGTAGCACTAACATCTTCCCTATTGCTATCTACATTTGTAGTGTTGTCAGGGAGGGCCCTCCTTTCCGCCATATCTGAACCTGAAGGGGTGATACAAATGGGTTAAGCACACACATAAATAACAAACCGTCACTTCTCTCCTCATCGGGCAATTCAGTTCAATAAAGCTAATTGAGGATCAGTGGTATTTAAAAATGAGAAGTCAGAGAGAGAGAGAGAGAGAAGAGAGAGAGAGAGAGAGAGAGAGAGAGACATAGAGATGTTACATTTATTTTACACACATTTTTTCATTTCTATATAATCTTAAGAACACTGCACAATGCATCTTAATTTTTGTATTAACTTTTTAACTTGTCCACCCCTTGTTACTCTGTCATTTTTCTGTGCCTTTTTTACTCATGGCACTGCGCTTTCTTGTTCTTGTGGCTGTTCCCCGTGGGGTGCTGTGCTATTGTGTGCTTTTCTTATGTCGGAGAGGGGTATCCAGTATTCAGGCCTTAACCTTCACAGCAGAAGGTGTGGGAAACACATCTTCATAAGGACCGTGAAATCTTGGAGAATTCCATCTCTGCACAAAACTACGCATATATACACTCTCTCCGGGCATTAACTGCGATGGACTGTCTGCGGCTGGGGTGCTTGTATCTGTTTGGCCTTCTCATGTGAATAGGGGCCCTATCTGTTTAGCTATGCTTCACACAGCTTTTGTTAGCTGTGTAAGGTATTTCTTAAATTCATACTGCAGCACTGTGGCAGCTCTATGAGCGTCTGATGCCCGTCTCACCGGAGATAGTGGCATTTGCATGCGTGTCCCCATCACTATCTAGTGCGGGGACAAATGATGGTCCTTACTAGGTTGTGTTCTGAGTTGGAACAGTGTTAGGGGCAGGCAATACACCCAATTCTTTTCCAGGGGTTGGCACAACCTGGAGAGTCTGCTTTTAAGGAGGCCATTGATCTTCTCGACCACCCCGTTAGCCTGCAGGTGGAAAATCAAACATAATTTGTGCCTCACACCTAACAATGATGTCACTTCTTTGAAAAGGTTATTTACAAAATTAGTACCATTATCTGAACGTATGACGTCACAAATCCCCAACCTGGGGAATACTTCTCTTACCAGGAACTTTGCTGTGCATTTCACGGCCAGGTGTGCACAATGTCCCACTTCCAACTGGCGTGAAAAGGGGCAAACCACCACAATGAGATACCTTGCTCCGTTGTATCTTTCGCCCATGTCTGCATAATCTATGTGTAACTCTCGGAATGGTCCAAATAGGCGAGGCAGTGTCCCCCGTAGTGTTCTAAGGGTCATCCCCGAGCTATATGTCTGACATGTTGTGCATTCTATTATTAGTTTTGCAAGGTGTTCCTGGAGGTTTGGAACAAACCATCTGTCCTGGATGTCTGCTGCTATGCGCTGCTTGGTAATGTGTGCAGGGAAATGAAGCTGTTGGAATGCTATGTGCAATAATTCCACTGGCATTACCACTTTTCCCATCATTTCTTGACACCAAAGGAGGTCTGTGGGCAACTGCTTACACCCCCTTTTCACCCACATTTCCTGTTCTTCTATTGGGGCGTGCCTCTGTAGCTCTATTATGTTCATAATTGGTGTGGAGTTATACCCTTCTTCTTTATCATCCTGTGTGTTCTTTTGTACTACACATTCAATCGCCATCGTGACAGGCCAGAGTGTACTGTGGTTGTCACATATGCCGAGTCAGAGTATATTGTCACTGAGCATCCCTAGGCGGCGTGTAATGCTTCAATTAGTGCTATTAAATCTGCCACTTGTGCAGAGTAATGAGAAGGGAGAAATGTTTACACTATCACTTCATATTCATCTCCTTCTACTCTCACTACTGCTGCTCCTACATGTTTTTCCCCTGTCTCCGGATCAATGGACACTGATCCGTCCACAAAGTACACCTCACCTCTTTCTAGGGCGTTTGCACTGGCTTTAGGAATCTCGTCACCTTCTCCCTCATAGGTGGCATAATCGTGAGCTTGCATGTCCTCCACTGTACATGGTTCTGTGATAAAAGTGGCTAGGTTTACAGTCTTACTGCGCACAATGTGGATGTTTGGGCTCAAGATGATGATTTCGTATGCTGTGGCCCGCTGCGTGGTGAGCGTAGACTTTGATCTTTCAAGTATGGCAAACAAAGAGTGCTTGATAAATAGCGTCACTGAGCACCTCAACACTATGGTGGCGCTTTTCTCAATTGCGAAGGCGGCTGCTGCGAGTGCTTGTTCACACGCGAAGTGCCCCTGCATCGCAGAATGTAATGTGCTGCTGTAATAGGCCAAAGGCTTGTGGCCTAGTAATGTTTTTTACGTGAGCACTTTCGTCATTAGGGTGCCATTGCAGTGAGAGAATAGGTAAAACTCATAATCATAATCTGGTGTTGCTAAAACCAGGTGCTGTGGAGATAGTGGGCCTCATTACGACCCTGGCGCTAATGGTTTAACGGCGCCGGAAAGAGCGTCGGCGCCGTTAAACCATTAGCGCCTGATTACAAGGTCCCTTAGCGGTTTGGAGGCTTTAACGCCTGCTTTTTGCAGGCGTTAAAATCCAACCCGCTAAGGGACCTTGGAGCTAATTACGGCAACCGTAATTTACGGTGGCGTAATTAGCGCCTTCCCCATCCCCATTATGCCCTATGGGGCAAAATGGGAATGGGGAAGGGCAAATGGTGAATGGGGAATTACCGCCCCCGCCAACCTTGTGATGGGGCGGTAATTCCGCCATCCACCATGCCGGAGACCGGCATGGACCATGGTGCTAATAACACCATGGTCCAGCGCCTGGGTCGTAATGAGGCCCAATGTCTTGTAATTTAAAGTACTGTGTGAACATTTCCTGTGTCCATTTTACTGGGGCATTTTCTTTTTGGGCATCTTTCAGTGCCTGTAGAAGGGGGCGCGTGTATCCTGCATAATCGAGTATTCATGCACGGCAGTAATTGCATATGCCAAGGAATTTCTGCATGTGCTTTACAGTTTTGGGTATCAGTGTTGCACATATGGCTGCTGGTCTGTCTGCGATTATTCGCTTACCGTCTTATGATATTAGCTGCCCCTAGATACAATACTTCTGCTAGGCAGTACTGCAACTGTCCTTTGTCTACTTTGTACCCCTTTGTAACTTGTAAATTCAACAGGGTTTTTGAGTCTGCTCTACATTGCTCTTCACTTTCACTGCACACTAAAAGGTTGTCTACGTATTGAATTATTGTGCTGTTTACATCAATGTTACCGAGGTCTTCAGGCAGAATTCTGTTGAAAATGCTAGGGCTCTGCAATGCTCATACCTTTCCCCCCCTATGAATGCCGTTAGGTATCGCAAACTGGGGTCAAGTGGCACTGAGAAAAAAGCATTTTTCAAGTCCACTACAGTGAAGCACGTGTCTTCTTTTGGAACGCTGCATAAAACAGACACATGATTTGGGACCAGAGGGAACTCCTTCTGTATGACATCATTAAGTGGGCATAAGTCCTGTATCATCCTCCAAGCCCCACCCTTTGCCTTTTTGATCGGATAGATAGCTGTATTACAAGGTGAATTTGATGGCACGATAATGCCCTGTTGTAGTAATGCATTTATCGTCTCTTTTATACCTTCCTCTGGTTCCCTGGACAGGGGGTATTGTTTTATTGTTTTACTCTGGGTGGCACTGCACCTGGTTTTAGTTTTATTGTTGTGGGCGTTACTTACTGTAAAAGACCTACATTGTGTGTCCCTGTAGTCCATAAATCAGGTAGTACCTGTTTCATATCTTTGTCATGTCAAAAATTGAAGGCAGTGCACTGACACTGGCCATGAGGGTGTTATTCACTTCTCTATTTTGAATCATTATGTCGGAAGGCATACAAATGTCCATGATTAGCTCCCCATCAGTGTCACTGTCAGTGAACAGCTCTTCCTCAGTAAGATCACGTAGCTCTATATTTTGGTCTATACACAACACTGTTCTCCACTCATATTCATGCGTGTCCAGTCCTGTTGCCACAATACGTTTAGCTGATAATTGCACACCTTGTAGGTCAATCGAGAGGATGGTACCTGGCACAATTTTTGGGTTTAGCTTTGGGCGGAAGATAAAATCAGACGGTACTCACCACTCTTTTCGTGTTATTTCAGGCACCACTCTAGCTAGTAACTATATCCCATAAATGAACATGTCGATATTTGTGGGCACCCCTTTCGCTGCTACTTCATTTGTCATGGTACTGATCATTAGCATTGCTCTGAGTGGATACACCCCTGGAGTGGAGCATACTATCCCTCGTTCTGTAAACAAGATTATCATATTAAGTTTACTGAGGAGATCCCTCCCCAGCAAATTTATGGGCGAGTCTTTGTGGTATAACAGGGTTGCCCACACCGTCTTTCCTCCCACTGTTATGTCCAAATCTTTTGTGTAAGGAACCTTTAAAATGGCCCCAGAGAATCCCTGTGTTTCCAAATTTTGGCCCGACAGCGAAAACCGGTCTTCCATGAGGCATGATTTTTCCTCTACTGAGTCCACCATAAAGATGAACTGCTTGTTTACTATCTCCGCCACCACCGGTGGTTCCTCTTCTGGACATATGGTAGTTGATAGGGATAGGACTGGACATGCAAGTGCTCTCTGTGGGCTGTCCTAATCTGGGTAGGTATTTGTTCCCGGGACAGAGAAAATGTTTTCCCCGACCATTGCTGTTCCACGGAGCAGCACAGGTGCGCCGTCCGCTGTAGTAGTGAAGACATTTGTGTGGGTGTGTCCCATGGTGTTTTGATGTGCTAATTTTGTTTGCATGCCCTGTTGTGGTGCTTGAGGCCCTTGCTGAATCAGTTGGGTCCCTTGTTAAAAATTATTATAACATAGCTCTTGTTGCCCATGACCACCCATCAGTAATCCATAAGGGCTGCCCAGGTGGGGGTGGCCGAATTGCTGCTCATTTCCAGGTCGTTGGGGCCCTTGATAATATCCCTTGGGTTGGGCATGGCATTCCCTTGAAAAATGTCCCCACTTTCCACAATTCCAACATGTCCCTTGGCCCCCTCCTCGAGGCCCTTTTCCTCCAAACCCACCTCTATGTCCCCTGTACCCACCTCATCCTCTTCCAGGCCTTCCCTGCCATTGTGGTCCCTCATATTGCTCCTCACCGGCCCATTGTCCCTGTCTGTTTGCAGACCATGTTGCTGCTATCCTTGTCAGTGAAACTACTGACCCCTCATCCTCATCTCCCTGTCTCTCATTAGGCAAGGCCGCTGTTACGGCAGCCACATTGACCAGTTTATTTTGTACAAGTTTGGCCTAGTCTGCCAACCTCTTCTGTGCACTTTTCTTTCTCTTTCTTTGATCCTTCTACAATGGTGTATTATAATGCTCTGTATTTCAGGCCATCCTTTGGCTTCTAACCCAGCAATTTTATCTAGGGCCTTCTGTACCTCCTTCGGGAGGCCTCTTTTGATGATAAAGTAGAAAAGGGAGGTTGATTGGTCCCAAGCCATCTCCACAGGTCCTGCACCCGAAGAATGTACCACGCAGCCTCCTCCTCATCCCTCATGGTGCATTGCATTACCAGATGTAAATCTGGGGTATCAGGGAAGGTTCTCCGCAGTGCATCCCACACTTGAGCCCATACATTATTAAACGCGGACCCATCATGATGGTCGCAATCTATCGTTACTCCCGGGAAACAGGCCTTCACCCACACTCCGTCTGCCTGGTCCCCCACAGTGGACACCAGCAAGCTCTTTACGTCCCCTATAGCCAGCGGAACCCCTGCAGTATGCTTCTCAAAAGTATATATCCTTTCTTGCCCCTCCCGAAAGTGGAGGCAATGCCTTCAACACGTTATTCTTGTCTATCTGTGCCCATGGTATGTAATGGGGTCTCCCTGCTCCCTTGTGAATTAGGGGCATTTGTCATTTTGTTTTGCTCCCTTTCTTACTTACCTTTACGGCTTTCTTTTTACTCAATGACATGTTTCCCAACCTACTTCGGAGACTAACCTGCCACCTTTCTCACACTACCCCATATTCCCGCTCTTCTAGTAGCGGCAGTGGCATTCCTGCCGCCACCGCCCCTTCCTCATTTTCATCCAGATCACTCCAGACTTCATCTATTTCCCTGTAAAGATACTACACTTCCTTTCTCTTCACTTGCATGGCAACCTTCTTGTCCCACTCGTACTATCTTTATTGGGGTATTGTTAAGGTGTAAGAAGAATTCCACTGATTTCCACTCGTCCTCTGGCTGGCTAGATGGATTAGTTAGGCGTGCAAGATTTACTGGTGGGGCACAAGTGGGACTGTACAACCCTTGCGGGTCATTGAGAGGTGGGGCTGTTGCTGCAGGAGCAGAGGGTGTGTTTGGCGCAGGTAAATAAGAGGGGTCACTGTACCCCTCAGCGGGCCTAGGTAGCAGTGGGTAAAGTCTGGTGAGCTCTTCGTCCCAAGTTTTTGTTGGTTCCCCTCCATCCGCTTTTCCTACCCCCACTACGGGCCCGGCACCATCTCGGACGGCGCTTCCTTGTCTGCACCACTCACAGGGGGCGTTTCCTCAAACATCCTCCTACGATCTAACACTTCTCGTCTATTTTGAAGTTACTTTCCCCGGTAGTTGGCCAACAAGTGAGTTGTCACAAGATCTAAAATACTTTTATCGAATGATCCCCCTTCTGGCCATACTTGGGACGATCCCTCGCCCTTTATCTCAGTGAGCCACTGATTATGGTACGTCTGGATTTTCTCACTGTTCAGGGCGAGGTACTGGAAAATATATGCTACGGGTGTATCTCCCCACATAATTCCCTGCTTGACTCTCGTGTGCAGTCGTATGTGTGTGTGAAATAGGATCAAGAAACACTTCTGTTCACCTTAGAACACTTGATAGGCAACTTATAACATCACAGTTTAAAGAACCTTTCACTTACACCTTTTAGACTCCAGCATATTTCAAAAACATAATCTGAACAAATTCAACACAAAACAATTTTACATATACTCTTAGACATACTGACATGTTTGACTTTAACGACAATTAACATAAAACACAGATCTGTTGCCCTTCTGGTTACACCCCCCACCCTTCCCTTGATCACACTATCATGTTCTCTTCCCACACTCACTCTCCTCGTTCCCCCTTCCCTGAGCCCCTTTTGGGCCGACCTCTAAAAGAGTTATGCACACAAGAAAAAGAATTTGCTAATATTTCCCGATTCTATTTTTTACACAAGACTCCTACGTTTTTCTACTTTATCTCAACTTTATTTCCTGCACTGGTCGAGACAATGCTATGCGGCGCCGCCTTCAACCCCCTTTCGGAGCTAAGTTCCTGTACTCTTCCCGTATTCCGTTACCTCTATATACACAACCTAATGGCCATATAAGAAAAGAGAAGAAAAAGCCTACCAGTCAACACTCATAAAAGCCCTATATCTTATATCTGACTTCCCCACTATTCCCTCACCGTTAGACTTATACTCTTCACTTGTATTTTTAAATCCCCCTCCTTTGAAGTTCTCGCAACCAATACTCACGTGTCCGTGGTGATCCGAGAGCCTCTGTTCACTGTCGAACCACAATCGGGGCTGCACCCCAACCAAGCCTGTGACCCGCCCTGGTGAGCAGTTGGGTATTTTCAATGGCCGGGATCCTGGGAAACTCTCTGATGCGTATGCTCACTGGTCAGCCGCAGGTGGAATGGTTTTGCTGGGGGGTGTCCCGGATCTCGCCGCACGACACAAGGGTGTCTCTTGTTGCACCCTCGATCACGTCCCAGGGGTCACCAAGTGAAGGTGGTCATTCCTCACATCATAATTGGAAACTCAGAATAATGGACACATCCCAGTAGGGAATGAGACCAGTAGATTGGTTGTGAGAGACAACAAAGTATTTATGTAAAATTCAGTATCCAGAGAACTCTGCTGCCTCGAGAGCGCACTGGCAAACAATACAGATACAATGCATTTTAAAAGGTTACAGCGTCATAGATGACGCTTTCCATACAGTTTACAGGATACATTTCGATTGGTGAGGGAATGGGTCCTAGTATATCACTATAGGGGCAGGATCCACGAGATTGGCTGGCAGCTTGGTGGGTTGGCGGCATCACGTGTTCAGCTGAGCCAATCTGTGCGAGGTGAAGGTTGGGTTGGGTCCAGGAGAGGCGGCTGGTACTGTCTAACTAATCTACATGCTATCACAAGACATGCAGTAAATAATAATTCACAACCTAAGCCTTTGGTATTAAGAGAGGCCTATAAAGTGTACACATTTATTTACATTATCCCACTTTAGATCATTGGTGAGGTGAAAGGTATGGGAGTCTTGTCCTCCAGGTGACTTGTTGGGGGGTGTGATTAACAGTTGTCGGGTCTGGCACTTCAGAGCGAGAGGGGATGGATTGACATGTGTTAGTTTAGGGCAGAATATATAATGACAGGAGCTTGGTTTTATTAGGGGCACTCTAGGGTGTTCAACGAGGAAGGGTCACACGTCTGCTACATCAAAAGAAGACTTGAAGGGGCACAGGTTTGAACAGGCAGTAATTTTCCAACTGTGGGGGTGGGAGGTGCATGAACGGGTTTGTTGAGATGGCTGGGCCACAAGTCATGATCCAGCCCGGTCACACGCAAGGCAGTGATCTCAGAGGAAGAATGAAAGGAATACACTGTTTGCTTGTAACAATTAGCGCCACAGCATCCGTGAGAAATGAGCTTGGATGGCACAGTCACGGGAGGAAAAAGGTGGGGGCTGTCAGTGCTCGCTGTGCGCGGTGCCGGAGAGGGGAGGGAAGGCTTCACAGATACTAGAATGCGGCCTAGTCCAAAGATGTAGTCTGGAGTACACAAAATGGAGTCCAAATGTATCTTGCAATAGCCCTGTTTCTGCATATGCCAGGGACTTGTCCACTGAGGCCACAGAAGGGCAAGGAAGGCGTCCCCCCACTATTGCAAGAGCAGGTGGTTCCTTTTGTGTGGAATGTACAGAGTGGGCAAACCAACACCCTCCTTCCTTACAATAGTCAGGATATCAATCCGGGGCACAGCCGACGTGGCCTTATCATCTTTAACGCTATTGGTCTCCATTAGCAAAGCACAGGCCTTACATAGGCTATTATCATGACCCACCTGTGTTTTTAATTTGGTTTTAACAGTAAAGACAATAAATATGAACAGTCTCAGGTACAGCTTGGCTCTCCTAACAACCGTCCACTTTAGATGCTGTAAACAAAACAAAGATGCATAATTTTAACTACAACTAGACCTTACGCCCTACAAAATACAAACACTTGCTTCAAAATATACCGATAGAACAACAGGCCTTTCTATATCTGGGCCGCATGGACCCCCGTTTTTCCTGAGTACCCAGTGGGGCGGGGTGATTGGCTGTCATCATAGCCGCACCCTTCTACAAAACCATGGATTCACACTCATTGTCTTCAGAGTTCACTACACCCACGGATGGCAGTCCAGGCACCATGATGAGCGGCTGCTCCTGAACAACATTGTCATCGGCCCAGGTATCCAATTGCATATTAGCAATGGTTATGGGGACATGCTGCTTAATGTTTCGAATGAAATCTCAAACAGACTGGACCATAACCGTGACAGTGAGCAGTGGCTCGCTGTCGACATAAAGTGAAGCCATGTTCTCGCAGAGCTCCCTGGCCTTGCGATCCGCCTTCAAATCCTGAGTGTCTTCCATCCCATTATACACCATAAGACAATCAGGGGTATAACTATCGTCGTAATCTCCAAGGCTTCTGGAGGGTGTTTTCCACTCATCATTACTGTAACAGTTCATAATCCTTCTTTCCTTGTTACCACGCCTGTTAGCCCATGGGAAGACGGAAGCCGGGAGAGTGCATGTGTTTCCCAGGCCTACCACAGAAGCTATATGGCAGCATTATACAACCCTCCCCAGTGCTGTTGAAATTATATAAAATGTATATCAACATTTATATTAAAATATATAAAGTGCACATCAAATTGATGGCAAAATTATCGGGGGTCTAATCAAATGTATATCAAAATTATTGGGGCTCTTATCAAATTTGTATACAATGTTATATAAAAGGTATATAACATTTATATACAAATTATTGGGGTCAATACATTTGATATAGAAAATGCGGTTATCAAATGTATATAAAATGTATATCGACTTCATATCAACTTGATAAAAAAAGGGCCTGGACACACAAAAAATAGTGGGGCTGCGAACAAAAATGGAAGTCAAAGGTTAACATGGAAACAAATGGCACCCCTTGTACTACTCCTTTAATAGTTGACATTTTCACATGCCTCACACGGAAGCAAGCTAAAAAATTAGCCTTTATTCATTTTTCCAATTTATTTTATTAGGTTTTGCAAAACATAACATACAACTTTTGCATTTCAGTTGTACCATATCAAAACTGAGAACCCGCAATCCCCCCTCCCCTCCTCTCAAAAGAACAACATGAAAATATTAAAACAACTTTTCGTTTCCCCTCCCCCTCTTCACCCTCCGCCACCCTCCAGTGGAACATTGTCCATTCGCGTTGATAGGCTCCTTTCCTTTTTCCTGTCATCTGTACTAGCGTGTATGGTCTTGGTGAACACTCTCAGAGTTAGTAACTGTCCCTTCCACAACTATTATGGAGATGGTTTCATTATCTGTTGGCCTGCAGATGTCAAACCTCTTCAGAATGGGCCCTACATTGTGTTTGTAGTCGTACACACAAGGATAGAACAACTTTCATGTCCTCTCAGATGGTTCCTGTGGGTTACCACCAATATATTACTTCACAAAGTCACACCACATCATTTCATAGTATGCTGCTTTCCTGTGGAGCGATGCTGTGATTCTTTCCATTACACAAATATCTGTGGTGACCGTAACCCAGTCCCCTTTACTTGGTAGGAATACCGCTTTCCACTTAGTCACCAGGCAAGCCCTTGCCGCCAGGGGGAGCAGAACCACTATCCCAGTTAACCTTCTCACCTCCCCGTCATACTCTTCCAAACCAAATAGAATTAAGAGGGGCGACACCTCCCTGGTGATCCCATCAACCTGTTTGATCCACCCCAGGACCTCGTCCCAGTACACCTTCACCCGGGGGCACCCCCACCACTCATGCCAGTAGTTGGCCTTCTGCCCACATTGATGCCAGCACATGGGACTAGTTGATTGAAACATTTTGGATAGCCTGTCAGGGTCATACTACCACCTGTGGAGGAGCTTGATGGCATGCAACTTGTACTGCGCCGCTGTGGATGTTTGGGCATTTCCTCTGCAGATCTTTGCCCATAATCCCGGATCAATTTCTATTCCTAAATCCAGCTCCCATCTTTCCCTCAGACGGGCAGTGGAATGCTTCCCTGGCTCTATCAGGGTTTTATAAATGGCCGAGATCAAATTTTGGGTTTCTATCGTAGTATCCAGCAGTTTCTCAAACTGTGTAAGATCGCATTGTATCTTTTCCTTCCATTCTTTCCTCATGAGGACCCCCTTATGCTGCAGAAAAGAGAACACTGATATTGGGTGTATTCCCAAAGAGTCTTCAAGTTCAGGGATCGTAAGGAAGTATCCCCCTCTCCAGAGTTGCCCCATCCTCTCAAGTCCTGCCTCAAACCATGCTTGGAACCGTTTGAGATTCGGGATCTCGTCTCGGATTCCAGGCGCCCATATATGGCTCAGAGGAGATGGCCATGTGGTTATTCCTCTCATATCTACCCCTTCTCTCTATATCCCCATAATGTGCCCAATATTGGGTGGTTTCGGATACTTCTGAGCAATTTGTCCCTCGGGACCCATAACCACTCTGAGACCACTAGGTTGTAATTATCAAGTTCCACCCACTGCAACTCCGTTCGTCCTCTCAGGTGGGGAACCATAACCCTAAGTTGAATGGCCTGGTAGTATTTTTTGAGGTCGGGGAGACCCACTCCCCCTTTTTCCTTAGGTAAGATGATGGTATCATAGGCGATCTGTTCTTTTTTCCCCTGCCATAGGAACTTTAGGAGGGCTCTCTTTGTTTCACTAAAGAATGTCTCTGGGAGTTGTAAAGGAAGCATTTGGAATGGGTAGAGAAATCTCGGGAGGCACACCATTTTTACTGCATTGAGCCTTCGGATCCATGAGTGAGGTTCTGCCATTTCTTTAAATCTTCTTGTAGACTATCTATGAGGCTAGGGTAATTGGCTTCATATAGCGTGTTCAAATCTCGTGTCAGATTTATCCCCAGATAGCGGAGGGTGGTTCCACCAATTTTGAAACCAAGAGTGGTTAATCTGTTGGTGGTTTCTGGGTCAGGTTCACGTAGTGGGAATAGTATTGACTTGGATTGGTTGATTTTAAAACCTGAAAGTGCTCCATAACTATCAGTTGTATCGCCCTTAGTATTGACGTCATGGAGTTGTTTATATGCAGGAGAATATCATTTGTGTAAAGGGCCACTTTATATTCCTTCCCGTTCACCTGCAGGTCTTTGACCAGTCGATCCATTCTAAGCCTCTGGGCGAGAGGCTCCCAAGAAAGTGCAAACAGTATTGCTGAGAGGGGGCAACCCTGTCGTGTGCCACTCTCCAGATGGAACCATCGCGAGTACTCAGAGTTGGCCACTACCGATGCTTTCGGTGAAGTATATACAGCTTTGACTCCTTTCCTAAATGCGTGCCCCACTTTCTCTAATACCGCCTCCAGGGATCCCCATTCCACTCAATCAAACGCCTTTTCCGCGTCCACTGGCAGAAATAACCTTTATAAAATAACTATTTCTAAACTGTGGAGGCACCTTCCTGTGGAATGCATGTATAATATTCAGGCCCACCCTGGCAAGAAATCCTAGCTACATCACTAAATCGACCCCATTAAGATAGGCACTAACAATCGAAATACAGTGTACCGTTACAAGTTGCCAACTCTTGTGAGACGTTCGTCAAGTCGACAGACTGTGGAATTCGGAATAAACTCCACTGTACCAACGACAACCACCTAATGCCAGGGAAAAAGCTTGAGGGAGAAAAAACTATAGACAACAAATGAAATAACTCTGGTGAGACATCAACGAGAGAAGACAGTGATGAAGAGCTAAACACATTTCAGGAAAGGGCAAGTCAGTAGGTGACTAAACAGGCATGAGAATGAGGTGAGGAAACCCCCATCCCCTAAGCACGGCAGTCAAGAACATGAGTCAAGACCCATGAGAGTAAAAAGAGTTCAAAGTAGATCCAATGTCTATTGTCTCAGATGGTCTTACAAACTTCCAGCCTTCGAAGAGTGGTCCAACAGTTTTAAGTAAACTTAAAACAAGGTGTTCAAACTTATAATAGTGGGAGACAGATTGGAGTGGTCTCTCATCTTCCCCCGGGCTTCCCACTTTTGTAGCCCATGAGTCGCGAAGCCCAAGGGTAGCAACTAGTGCTAGGTAATGCCTACTATCTAAGGACTAGCCAGAAGGAGGCCTTATCTATCTAACTCTCTCTGGGGTTGTTCTAAGGGCTTCCCTAACCGAACACTTGCCATGGCTAGATTAGTCAATGCTGTGTTTTCCAATATTGTGCCTTAACAAGTGCTCAGCTCCTCCCTCTCTCTCCACTTGTTTGCTTACATTCCTTTCCTGGATGTTCCTGTTCCTATTATCTCCTTACTTCTACACTTGCCCTTCTCCTTCCCTCCCTCCCACTCTCTACTTCTCTTTTTACTATCTCCATCCGCTGTCCTCATCTGGCCCTCTAATGCTGACACACTCTCCTCTTTCATTCCCCCTCTAGTCTTCCTTCTCCTGTTCCTCTCATCCTCCTTTTGGCCCAGCCGTCTCTTCTCTCCCCTCTTATCATTCATCTGTCTTCTCTCCTCTCTCAGTACTTGCCTGTCCTCTCTTATCTCTAATCTATTTTCCCTCCTCTCTGCCCTCACTCTCACTCTCTCCCCTCTCGCTCACATCTCTTACTTGTCTTCTCTTTACACCTAGTCCCTTTCACTCAACCCACCAAATGCTAACTCAGTCACTCACAGCCCCACTCTTCCAAACTGCTACCACTCTTTCTCACCATTAACATTCCACCTATAATAACCTCTGACACAACCTTCTCAACATTCTGCTGCAGTCTTTTCTCCACCTCCCCTTCCTGCTACTAATCTTCCCCCTCCCATCCATTGGTCTGACTCCCCACCTGACCATACAGGCCAATTTACTGCTGCTCTTTCCCCCTGGTGTGGCCTTTTACCTTAAAAGTCCCAATAAACCAGGGTCCGCCTCCTTCGTTCACGTAGCAGCTGAATTCCATTATGGGTTCAGGGTGCTGCTCTGCTCAATCTCCTCTCCTTTTTTTCCATGTAGTTGGAAGTGTCTTTGATGTAGCGTGGAAAGTGGCTCTGATCGTACGGGTTGCTTCAGAGACTTTGGGAGGACCGCTGGTTTCTCTGTCCAGGTTGCAGCGCGCTGGTCTGCGGGATGTTTCAACCCACTAGCCAAGCCCTGCAACATTACTGTGCATTGCTTGCAGCAGAAACATCAGAATGGCTGCCGGAAAGCATGCTGCTCGCTAAAAATCACCAGAAAGTCTGCAGTAAAAATCTGAAAAATAGGCAGCCATCCACTTTTGCCTATGTCAGTGCTAACAAAGGAGACCACTGCCAAAACCCATCATTTGGCTGCCCACAGAGCAAAATCATTGCAAAAGAAATACAGAGCTGTTTTAAAAATCCTTTTTCTCTGTATGTCAAATTTGCAAAAATCATGACTTACAAACCAAACAAAAAGATCCAACCTCCTTGTTGGGTGGTGAACATCATTCTACTTCGAGAATCCGCATAAATACAATGTCCACAGAAGTATATATTATCTGAACAAAGTCCACTTTTGAGGATGGTTGAGCTGGAATAAATCTGTCAAAAATGGGTGTTGTACCGTTACTCACTTCTGTCAGAAGCCGACAATTTAAAACCTTTCAGGTGTAAAGTTGCACATTGAACTCAAACTATGCCAAAGAAAGACTTGCTATCAGAAGCCTAAGAGGTGGATACAATTCAAAACTATATTCTAAAAAGGCTTGAAGTAAGAAATTGTTTGATGTATTTGTTAGACAAGACAATTTCAGACATTGGGTTTAAAAGTTAAAGTTTCCCACACTGGGCTTCAAACACATTACACACCTCCTCCCTAAACAAAGGAACTTGTTCTCCTGTGCTCTGCTAAGAAACTGGCAGGCTGGTGTGAAAAGGAACTGGGAGGGGCACCCTGGCCTGTTGCTCTGAGTGCAGACAAAGGGCTCCCTTGAGCTGAATGGAAATGCTAATTTGGGGAGTCAATAGAAACTGCCCTGGCAGGAAGGAGGCCATGTGACTCTTTGACTCAGCCAAGACCTTGGAGGCGGGCCAGACTGAAAATGTGGATTTGACATTGGATTAAATATATGTTTAAGGAAAATACTTCTAAAATATTGTACCGAACTGACAAAAATATGAAACTTAGAGATTATTAAAATGAAAAAGGTGCTCACAGTTTAAAACTAATCTGGAATCTGTGTGATGTTCTAAGACTGAACCACGAACATTTTTAATATTGTGGCTATTGTGATGGTGCTAGGAACATGAAAAATTACAGAAGTATGACCAGATGGTATGTGCATGTATATGTAACAAATTGTACAGATCCGAAAATGTGTAACCAATCAAAAGCGCGAAAAAACTGTTCTTTGTGAACCGAAACACATAGGAACATGGGACTTGAACAGAGACGTGTCTTAATTAATCTGTGATGTGTATATGTAATATGAACAAGTTGTGCATATTGGAAATGTATTTTTTGGGAAAAATAGATTTTTTGGATAAAAGCAAAAGGGAGGTTCTTCCCTAGGTTGTAAATGGCAGCATCACTCTGACACATGATGACACACTTTTCCTTTCTCAAATCAGGGGACAGGGAATTCTGTGACCTATCAGATGCTTAGAGGGTTGGGCATAGACAATCAGCCTCCCCACCCACTTTGGAAATGGATAAATAGGGACTGTTGAGGACCCAGAGACACGCACTTTCTCACTCATCAACTGATCCCCTGGTGAAGCACCCTGCAGGAAGATCCAGACTCCAGAACCAGACTCTAGAACCAGACTCTAGAACCCTGAAGCAGAGGCCTAATACAAAAAGCTGAACCCTGTTCAGCAGGCCTTTAAAACCTTGCAAACCTGATTTAACCCCTAACTTCCACGGGGCCTAACTTAATCCATTTAACAGCCTGGCTGAGCTGTTTTGCTTCTGGCCAAGAACCTCGTGCCAGAACCAAGATCCAGACCCATAGAGCAGAGCTGTACCCAGAACCATCCCATCAGAACCAGTCCAAGAGGCCGTGCAGACCAGAGTGCCTTGCTGAGAGTAGAGTCCAGGTGCCCTGATCCTGTCCGGTGGCGAGTGAAGTCCAAACCTTTGACGGGCCCATTCCATTCCAAAGCCATAGGAGTGAGTATTTAGTATAGAACTGTCCATAGTCATCTCTTAGTTTAAAGTAACCCTATTCAATCCATTTTAACTGATCCATAACTGCATTAAAGAATCTTGTGTCCATCCTGAATTCTTCTCATTATATAGTATGTGATAGTTGTAGCAATAATCATTTGTGCGCTGATATTTTCTGAAGAAAGTCAAGTGTCCTGGCGCACAGCAATCAGAGTGGAAGGCGCCCTGTTCAGATGGTTGTCCCGTTGGGTATCTTGTACCTTCATAGCTCCTTAGTATAAGTCCATCTTGGTTCCTAATCTTTAAAGCGCATCTTTCATTTTGAATCTTGACTCTGTTTCTAAGAAAAATCTACCTTCACAAAAACCTCTGTAACTTCTGAACCGTACATCCTAGAAACATGCTAACATCCTCACCTTTCAAATGAACCCAAAACGACATTCCAATTCCTTATAGTTTTGCTATAATCGCGTTTCCCGCACGTGGAAAAGTTGCAGCGATTTCGCATTTGGCTCAATTTCACCCCATGTAAAAGAGCTATTTCTTGCTTTCAACTTCTGAATTTCGTTTTCCATCTGCTAATCATTCTATAATCATTGCTAGTCTTGACCTGAACCAATCCAAAGCACCTCTCACTAGTTCTGAATCCATTTAGTGAATTAAAGTCATTTTTAGCATTTTTCCATACATTACTAAATCACATTCAAAAGCAATTGACCTGTTTAAAATCATACCTGTTCTCTCTAAGCTTGCTGGGGGGGGGGGGGGTGTTGAATTGCATTGTTGATTGTTATTCCTGATACCTGTGTGCCCTCATTCCATATCTTAATAGTGCATGTTGGGGGGAGTGAGTAACAACAGGGGGAAAGAGTGATTACATTGTCTTTGGTTAATTTCATATCAAGCTTATTTCTGTGTTGTATTCTTTCATATCACTGCATTTCCTTGAACCGCACCAGGTATTCTCTGCTACATTAATCCTCCTATCCCTACTCCTAATTGATTAAAGAGGTTGTTGATGTTGTAATATTACCCATTGCTGATCATTGTTCATATTCATAAGTGTGATATTCAGATATTATTCATATTCATAAAAGTGTAATCTATATATTGTTCAATTCTTCAAGTAAATCTTTTACTTTGCAAAACAAACCTATTACTTGGTTCAGTGAGACCGGGGGGAGTCAGAGAGAGGGGCGTTATATAAGGGTACATCATCCAGAATTAAACAAACTTTTGACATAAAAATATATAAATAAGGGTTTCCATTGGGCATCCCATACTAGGCATTGGCTTAGTTGGAGTGCCGGATTGAAATCACTTACATGTCTTAGTATTTCTGCAACAAGACAAAAAGGCCAGACATGAAATGGAAAGTTATGGCTTGATTGAGAGTAGCAACAACAACAAAAGGGAGACCATGTGCTAGTTTAAAGACACAGAGGTTCAACCCTTTAGAACATAACAAACCGAAACCAAAAAACCAATGTGTCACTCTTCCTTAACCTACTTTTTCCTCAATCTGCCCTCATCACACCCTCAAAGCAAAACAAGAACACCCAGACCATGAACCAAATAGGTACTGGGTAACACAAAGGTAGAATCTTAAAACACATTTTTTATTATAAATATATTTTTCAATCACTTCAATTCACATATAAAGTTATAAAACACAATTATTTAACACAGCCTGGCATTTTAAAAACAATCATCAATAAACATACAAAAATTCATATTTATCACTGTACTATAGGTCTCTATTTCACAATGGTTGGTGTAACCTCAGTGGACAATTGTCCACTTATGGTAAAACGACCTTAAAGTACACAAGTGCAAAAAAGTGCAAAAACTGCAAAAAAGTGTTAACTTACCACATTAATAACTCAAAAACAATTTGAACAAAAACAAATACAATTGTAGTGTAAACACTGCGTTGGCTTTTTTTATATACAATTTATTCTGATGTATAAAGAAACCCTTAACCTAAAGCAAGGGACCTATTGAACCCTTATATTAGGATATATTCATAAACTCCTTTCTTCCGAAAGGTATGCCGTACTTAATAACGCTTTTTTTTATAACACTGTTGTAAACTCACAGTGTATTATGCCCAACATGTTTCGTCCTATGGGAGCAGTTATTAATGCCTACTATAAGGACTTCTTCAGGGGAACCAACGTGATCCCACTACAAATTCTAAAACATATGGTATTACACCACTTTCAGTCACAATGAATATTAATGTGCTATAAACCAGGACTATAGCAAAAAATTATTCTGCCTCCTTCGATCCTGTTTACAAGTATCGAAAATTAATTTAGTATTTCTGTGCTTGGGAATATGCAGGTGTCCACGACCTGGACTGTGCCCTTGTGTCGACCAAATGATTTCATCCAATAATGTGGAGATACGGTCTTGATTTCATACAAGCAATACTCCCCTCATCTGCGGCGTGTTTAAATTCAAGCTTCAAATGCAGCGTAATAGGTCCTAGTACGATCCCCTCACTGCAGACGTCTTCCTGGCTATCTCTCTGCTTCGAGTCGCGGAGCTTGATTGAGAGTAGCACCATTATCATTCAACGCGGCACATGCAGGGAGGCTCTCCCAACTCCCTCATCCCACCTCTGGAGCAGGAGTGGCTCTAGTAAAATCTCTGGTAGGCCTCCGACTCCAGGCTGCAAGGGTTCCTTTTTCCCGCTGACAGGATTATTGTAAATTCCCACTACTAACCTAGTATTTGTTGGTAAAATTAGCCTTCTGGGTAGCAGCACCTAAAAGTTGGAATGCTATGACCATGGATCTCAGAAGCTGTGAATCTCTTGGAGTTTTTAAGAAAAAAACTCAACACTCACTTATTTGGGTAGGATGTTTTTTTATAACTTAATCTGACAGTTTTGGTTAGGCTGTTTTTGTCTTTACCATCTGTGTTTGGGACCTTTGTCCTTGGCGCCCTAATGCCCCCGGGCCTTTTTGGTCACGCCATATACAAATAAATTAAAGTAAAGTAAAGTAATTTCCTTGAACATGTCAGACAATGTTGTGAACTAAATTTCTTAAAATCCTTAGGAGAGGGACTAATGGAGTTTCTCCTTTAAGGACCTCTACCAGGCTTAGCCCTGCTCCACAATACATCATAGCGCGAGGCGGACGGGAGCTGGAATTGAGAACATGCATAGAGAGACGGCATGCAGATAAGAGGAGGAAGCCCCTGACAATGAGCTGTAAAACACACTCACTAGCACATTTATGTTATGAATAAAAACACTAAGAATCAAACTTCAAGGGTCAACATCTCTTGGTTAAAACTCATAGATAACTTGTTCACATGTTGCAAGGTAGAGAGGCTTGCCAGGTGGTGCATGGCCATTTCCCATTTATTTCAATTGCCCTCTAATGGGAAAAAATAAACATGCTACGTTTTTAGGCATGACAAAAACAAATCATGCCCCATCAATGCCATTCTGACTAATTAGGGGGTGCTCAAATCCTACATCTTGTTTAGTGCTTGCTCTGTAAAATCCGGTTTACTCCAATATAGTTCTCATACTTTCTAAAGTCAACCAATGCCACGTGTCAAATCTTCTATCCCTCCAAGCTTTGACACAAATAACACTATGGGGCTCATGTTCAATGGGGATGTAGCGTTAATGGAAAGTCCAGAAGCCTTGGCTTTTACACCTTCCACTAACATTTCCCCCCCATTTTCATTCATTTGTATTGCAGAGAGGGCAGGGGGGCGTAATATAACTTGAATTACCGCCACCTACTTCCTCTTCACCATACAATGCTCCAGCATTTGCGTCGTCATGGATTTTCATGCAGGCGCAAATGATGAAGATCCCTATGGGGTTCGCCAGCTTTATGCATCAGCATAAAGGAGGAGGACCCCGTAGGGATCCATTTTAAGCTCTGCCTGCCATGCTTGCATGGTAGGCAGCGTTTACAATTACAAATGCTCCAGCATTTGAGCAGTGGCAGATTTAAGGCAAAGGGCCCCGTGGGCCAAAATGACAGAGGGCCACAGGTGGGCTGGTCATGGAGGCAGAGCCTAGAGGCGAAGTTGCAAAAGCATGAATTTTAGGGATAATTGCTACTTTTATTTTACAGTTTTGTGTTTGGGGGGGGCCTGCCTCTAGCTAGAGAAATTGGGACTCCTCGCCAGGTTTTGCTGTCAATGGTGGTAATATTGAATGATCAAGCCTGAAGCTAATGTTGGAAATGATAAGGTTCAAGGCAACGGGCAATAACATGGTGTAAAGACTGGAGGGGGCTGTACTTCTGCTCTCTATATGGTAGAGGAGAAGCACAGAGGACCCCAGCCAAGATTCTCTATCACGGTAGCAATGGACAAGCAATCAAGGCCTAGCATCTCAGGAGGTGATGCAGGCTGGTTCTTAAGTACAGTTTAGTCCCCAAGCACCCACAAAGGAATGTCCACACACTGTATTAATTGAGGTTCAAGGTTATATACGCATTCCCAATAACTCACTTTGTGCTTAGTAAATCTATAATGGCAAATATGTACAGTTCTAAGGGGTACCACAATTATTATCAGATTTTATTAAAGTGCATCAACTGTACTCCTGTCAAATGTCACACAAATCACTTAATAAAGGTAACCAACAATAGACATAGGAGGGAAAGCAGTTGGTTAGACCAATTAGCATAATTCTGGCCCCTACCACTAGACTCAGTTCTGTGTGGAGATCCCCCCACCTGGGCAACCTGTAAAATAATAGGGGCAGCTTTGGTCCCAATGGTGCTCGTCGACGACAGAGCGAAGATATCCTGCAAGGAAGAGGCGTGCAAGGCACCTCAATGTCGATAGTTCAGGACCGCAAAGAGGTTGTGAAGAGCTGTGGCCCAGCAAGGGCGTCGAGACTTCCAGTGTCTCTACGGTCTTTGGGTGGTGGGAAAACCCCGCCACCCAAAGACGGATGCTCCTCGGCGTGTCGACGGCCTGGCCTTCTCCGGCGGGATAAGGCAGGCGGCGGTGCAGACAAGCGCGTCCGTGAATCAAAAGCCTTAGGCAAAGGAGCGTTGCGGCTACGGTCGTCAATGACACGGCATCAAGCGGTCCCCTCTTCCGGGCAACACGGCTTCGATGGGCCGCCAGCAGTTATGCAAACCTGCAAACCCTGGTCGACGGCGGTGGACGGAATGTCTGGTGCTTATCTTCGTTCTCCTCGGCAGTCCCCGTCTCCGGTCGGCAGACTGTCGAGGGTCTGACTTCTAGGGAGCTTCGGCGAAGGTTAGCGGTGCTCGATGGTCCCTCGGAGCACGGGAAGAGGGTGCCTAACCAGGTCCTCTCTTGGATCAGTCTTGACGGCTCGGCGGCTTTCAGAATTTGGCGAAGGGAGAAAGCAGTCAACCTTCTTCTTCAGGCTCGGGTTCGAGATCAAGCGTCAGTTTCAACTTCAGCTTCTGAACGAATTCTAGCAGTGAGAGGCCCCCAGATATACTAGTTGAACTCTCATTCATTCTTCTGGGTCACACTCAGGCAACCAATCACTCAGAAGGGCATTCAGCAGTCAGTCAGCCAATCAGGCATATAGTGCATTCAGGCCATTCTCCTCCCTCTCAGACACTCACAACACGGAATGTGTATTGGGACAAGTACCCAGCCATTCAACACTACACACTGCATTCATACCAGTTTCGGGCAGGGCTGTCTCAGTCATTGTGTCAAACACCAGATACCACACATCCACAACAAGAAGTGCATATTGGTCACACACTCTATTCACCCAGGTCCCACCCACAGGGTGTACCCACAACATATAGTCTCTGGGAAGGCTCCAGCCAGCCTGGCCTGGACTTCACAACAACACCATATATGTAACTTCCACCCAACAGCCAGTCAGGCGGAAGTGTGGGATGTATTAACCCACTTATGCTCTGCCCTGCGGCATCCCTGTTATCTGATGGTGCCAGAAATATCAAAATGGCCGCAAAACCCTTGTGCGCGCCAAAACCTATGAAAATGGCGCTCTACAAAGCACAAAAAGATGGTGGTCAAATCTACAATGCAGGTTGTCAGGGGTGGAATGGAGATCTCACTCCGGAAACATGTCACTGGGCTGAACAACAAGTAAAAATGGAGCACAGGGAAAAGCAGTGCTTGCTGAAAGAAATCCAAAAATCTTGCATTTAAATCATTTTTCTTGGTTGCTGAAACTACAGAATGCCGGTACAAAACACCCACAAACATCCAATATTCTTGCTGGGTGTCACAATTTACTGAATTCAAGAAATCATTGTGAAATTGCAGTATCCTGAAAAGCTGAATTTGTCATAAAAACACCCACAGCCAAAGTGCCTGCCGGTGGGATCTGTCAAAATTTAGGCACAGTACTCTCAGCCGCCTGAATGACTGTTTTCGAAAGCCTGCATTGAAACTGTAAACTTGTGCCACTGAAATCTAATGTCTGAAATCTAAGTGACCTATTATTGAGAGTAACCTAGGTTGTAACTATTTTAATCCCATGGTTTAGAATCTGGAATCAGTGTTCTAGCTGCTTGTTTTGAAATTGCAAGTTTGTTTTAAACCAAGAAAAAAATGTAACAAAATGACATTGTATTTAAGCTGGACTCAAAGCCACTAAACCAGTATAACAACTTCCCCCACAGGGGCCAGGCACCTCCCTTCTGCTCTCTCCACCAGGATCATTTTTTGTTTTATTTTACATTTTTAAAGCACTCACACAGCCCACAGGCATTGAGGCGCTGTTACAGGAATTGTTTGTTTTTTGGATGCGTAATTGTTTTTTTGTTGTTGTCTTAGTTGCGTATTTATAACGCGCTTAAACACCCAGAGGTTTCTAAGCGCGGACCCGGGGATCAAACCTGTGTTGCTTTGTGTCGTCTTCCTTCCAAGGCGCGCACGTTGTCGCTGAGCTATCCTCCCGGGACATCACACCTATGTGATGATTAAGGGGTGGGAGGAGAACTTGGGCTGCTGTGGGAAGGAGACAATGGACTTCCTCCAACTCAAGGAGATGCTAATTAGGAAGGATCGTAAATGGCCTCTGCATGAAGGGACTTAGAGGAGATTGCTCCTGAGCTGCAAGAAGAGGAAGGAGGCGGGGACAGACAACCATTTGTTGATTCACAAGGACAAAAAGCACATTTTTAAAAAAGACTGATAATTTACTGTGAAAAATATGTAAACCCCAGACTTGTGAACCTAATTTTTGGCTGCACATTTTAAGAGGCGCCAGAACTCTGTACTATGTTCTGGGAAGTAACAGTGGAAATTATGGTTTTGCAGCAAATGTATTTATGTCAAAAGCATGAAACTTCACACGCTAATGCCCATATACAAAGCACACATTTGTGGAAATTTTGTCTTAAATTGGACCAAGTGTTCCAGACAAAAAGGGCGAAATTCTGTCAAAAGCAGACCCAAGATCCTACAGCGACGGGGCTTGGAAGAGTATCTGCTCCACAAAATATGTGATCTATGTATGTTATTGTTAGAAAGGTTGCACATTTGTAAATATGTATTGTACTAAAAGTAGATTTTATGTTCAAAAGGCAAGGGGAGGATTCTCTGTCTCATAAACCCACATCATCATGTTGACACCTTGTTTTCGCCTCCAATCAAGTGATAGAGGAGACTCTAGCCAATAGCCTGCCAAGGGGGCACGCTAAGGATAAGCCAGCATACACACCCCCTTTTCATAAAGCATAACTAGAGACAGCTGAGGACTCAGAAAGGACACATGCAGATTCACCCACTAACTGATTCCTGGCGGAGCACCCTGCAAGAGGACCATACATCTTCCTTGCTCCAGACTCCAGAAACCTGGCAAGCAGAAAGGCCCATTCTATAGCTGAACCATTCTCAGCTTGGCCTTAAAATTCCAGAAACCAGAATTCACCCCAAAAAACCTAAGGGGAACAAAAGAAACAGCCGGGCTGTGCTGTGACTGCTTTCCTGCTAAATAATTATTACCAGAATAAAAAGACCCAATCCAGTTGTGCCGTGCTGTAACCAGATAGCTGTGAACAGAGCCATTGCAGACCAAGTTCAGTCCGGTGTGCCCAGCAGCCTGTCCAGTCTGGTGTCCCCAGCAGAATTTCTGAGCAGAATCCCTGATCTTGACAGACCAGAATTCCTGACGGTTCTGTTCAATCCTCTATAGCGAGTATCCATAGTATAGGACTGTCACTAGCATATGTACTGTCCATAGTAATACCTATCTCAAATCTATCCTATCTTGTCTTCAGAACCTGATATTGTTAGGAGTACTGTTGAATTGTCAGAACTTTCTTGCGTTAAGTCTCTCATTTGTATTTAAATTCATAGATCATTAGGGTTGTGAACAAATAATTTAAATCCCAGAAAGAAATTGGCTATCCACCACATGAAGAGTCCCTGGCCAGGAATGATGGAGATTCATGTGTGGCATTCTCTTTTTCTATAGTCATAACCTAGTGTAAAAGGAATCCCGTTTATTTTGTCTTTTTAAAGCACCTACCTGTTTTCCATTTTTGCGCCTATTTGAAATAAAACGACCTCCACGAAAACGTCCATAACATCTTCAATTCTATGCTAGAAACAAAATGTAAACGTCTGCTTGCAGCTAACATTCTCAGCTTTCCATAGAACCTAAAACCGCATTCCAAATCAATATAGTGAACCCGCAATCGCGATTACCGCGCATGAAAAGTTTGCTGCAAATTTTGTTTTAGGTAAAATTCTGTCACGTGTAAAACAGCTTTCAATTGCACCAGACGTCAGTTTTAAGTTTTCACATTGCTTCTTACTATCAAATCATTGCGAGTGTTTGTCTGCAACTATATCAAGTGGCTCCCATTAGAATTTAAACAATTTCAGCAATTTAAGCCATATTTAGTGTTTTACCCAATCCATTCTAAGGTAACTTTAAAAAACCATTTTGACAGTTTGCCAATCAATTCTGTTTCTCTCTTGGGTTGCTGGGGGGAAATTGGGATTGGCATTTGGTTTGAATTCTGCATTCCTGAATACCTGCCCTCTCTCCTCCTGTCTCTTTATATTGCCTGTTGGGGGGGTTGAGGGGTGTGCAGGGGGAAATAGTAACCATAATGCTATTTGATCTGAATACACACAAAAAGTATTATTTCTGTGTTAAATTGTTTTGCTCACTATTACTCCTTGTGATTAAAGAGATTGCTTAGTGTTATATCACCCCATTGGTGATCATTGTCTACCTATTAAACATAGTGTGATTATATTGTGAACACAAAATAAATATTTTAACTTTGCAAACCAACCTGATTCCTGGTTCAGTGTGACTGGGGGGGGGGTTCCAAGAGAGGGGCGTGATATAAGTGGTACATCGTTCAGAAGAAAATAACTTTTAGACACAAATAAATAAATAAGGATTTCAGTTGTGCATTACACGCTATGCGTTGACTTAGGCGAAGTGCTGGATTGAAATCACTTTCAGGTGGGACAGAGTCAGGGCTTCCCAGGACAAACAAGATTACAGGCAATAGAAAGCAAGAGGCCACAGGGGCCATCTTGTTTCCTATCAGGCATCAACTGATTCCAAAGGCAGGGCCTGGGTATCCCAAAATGGAGGACAGTCAGAGCACCTGTCAAATTCAGCATGGAGCTGCCACCCATACCCTGCTCTGTGGGCCACACACAGGTGCCCAAAACATACATTAGGGGCTACAAGGTTGTACCCCCACCCATGGGTGCCATAAGGGTATCCCGTGGGTCTGTACACCAAACCAAAAACAGGAAGAGCTTCACTGCCAGGAGTCCCACATGGACTCCGGGGCAGAAAACAATAGAGAACACAAATGAAAAAAGCCTACAGGACAAGGAGAGGGAGGCCCTGTCCCTCCAATGCATTTCCAGTATCACACATGGGTAATGGGAAAGGACATTACAAGAGGTGATATCGTAGGATAATTCCAACAGCATGCAGAACCATTTTGTGCATGTCTCTTGTTCTTACCCCAAACTCTTGAAATGTCATTGAACATCACAGACTTAAAGGAGTTCACATTTGAATCTCAAAACATACCAGGGGAAACCTGTTTTGTGGGTGCTGCCTGTGGCATTTGAAAGAGCCCTTAACTCCAAGATACCATCTCCATAGCTCCTCCAGCTCCACAGGGCCCTGCTACAGGGAAGAAAATGGAAATTGAGAGAAAATAAGGGCAGGATAAGGAGGGAGAAAAAGTAGAGAAGGAGCAGTTAGCATGAATTATATTTTTTTATTTAATTTAATTTAATGAACACTGATGGGACAGGAAGGTGAAGAATTACGGAGGGCAGAAGATTGAGGGAGAGATTGAGAGGAGGGAAGGCAGGAGATAAGGTAATTGAAAGGATCCAGTGTGAGGGTCAAAGGGTGAATGAATGAGGTCAGGAGAATGGGGCAATAGTTTATGAGGGACATGATTGAGGGGAAAAGCATGGTAAAGGGGATTAAAGGGAGGGGAAATAGAGAGAAGGGGTTCAGGAGTGTAAGGAGAATGGGGAATAATGGTGATCTAACGAGTCACGGAGAAATGAGGAGTATGGGAGGGCAGGAGAACGGGAGTGAAGGGAGGCAAGTGAATGAGGACTGCAGAGTGGAGGGGCCACAATGTAAAGGCAAATGGTGTGGTGGGTAAACGATGGAGGGAAAAATTGAGTGAAGGAAGGCAGGTGAGTATGGAAATGGCAGCAAAATGAGGAAGAGTGCACAATCTTTATGACAAAGAACCTTTAGCAGAAATGGAGAAAGAAAAGGGCAGGAGGATTAAGGGAATGAAGCAAGAACAGGGGACGCATACTATTCAAAAAGAGCAGGAAAGAGTGGGATAGTAGAGAGGAAACTGCTAGTAAGCAAAAAGAGGGGGAAAAGAATGCTGCATGGGAGAAAAGGGAAGCAGGAAGGAAAGGAGTAAAAGTGGAGCATATTTGAGACGCGAGGCAGGCAGGTGCTTGCCCAAGTTGCCCAACTATATGCAGTAACAGCTGAAATAGATAAATGTACAGGGAAACTAATAAAATACAGCCACTTAGATAAAGTTATATGGAAATGGGACAAAACGACTCACATGGTTGACGAAAATTCCTTTTGTGCGAGTTCTCTGTGCTCACTTTATATCAATTTGGCAGCTAAACAAGTCCAGATGAAACCCAAGGTCGGGGAACGGGGCTGGGTGTGTCTGTAGGGTGGCCCACCATCCCACATTTTGCGGGACTGTCCCAATTTCATGTGCCTTGTCTCGCGCACAGAATGCTTGTGACAGTAATAAGCCCTGACTTTACTCCTCTGAGCATGATCATCTGTCCACAGTCTTCCCACATTTCTCGTGTGACAGTTAAAAGTCCAGGGAAACACAGTACCATTCCCTCTGCTCCCCAGCACTCCCAGGTTAAGCTTTGTGTCAACCTCATTTCAATAAATCGATTAGAGGTCGTTGACCCAGACACAGGATGGCACCTGGGTAAGGACTGTTGTCCCTTAAAATGTGCAATTGGTGTGTGATAATGAATGGGAGGTGAATATAATGTTGCATGCTGTCTAAAATAATGTCTCAAGCAGATTACCTTACATTGAATTCTCTTTCACTGTGAATATAATTTTTAAAAACCAAATGATATTGTTTTTAGGTCCACATTCCTTTTCTGGCTGCTACTGAAATCGTACATTTAGGGTGGCAAAAATAAAGCTATACATGTCTTTTTTGTTTGACCTATTTCTATAACAATGTATATAAGTCAGGTTGGTTTCATATGTGATTTGCGTATTTTTCAAGGCATTGATAGAAAAACTAATTATTGTGTTTTTGGAAACCCAAACCTTTGAAAAATATTTGTGACATATCACTGGGGAGATGAGTAGACAAGTGCTTAAATCACAGCCTGGGTCCAAATACTGAACGAAATGTGCTATCCTGGGTAAATCATGTAATCTCACTGTGCCTGATTGGCTGACATTGGGTGTCGCTAGAAGTGATTTAGTTTGCAACTTTTGCTATGAAGAAAAACCCTCATGGTGTACTGAACTACTGAGTTGTTGCATATTAATAATAGTGAATATTTACATATTGCACAGCACATTGGCCCTCATTATGTGTTTGCTTGTAAATCCGGTGGGATACCGGCAAACTGACCTATCGTTACCAGAGCCGTAATATGATGTAATAACTGGCATAATACAGGTGCCAGCAACGGTAGGTAAATCCCCATTACATGGAGTACATAGGACTCCATGGGAGAATTGGGGTATTGCCGGCACTGTTAATACCGGAGCCAGTAATACTATTTGTTTTTTGCTGGCTCTTGGCTGGAGGTAAATCAGTATGGGGTTCGCCTGCTTTATGTACCAGCAGGCAGTGTTTACAATTGCAAATAAACACTGTCTGACATGTTTACATTTCAAACAGCATTTGCTTTTCATTTACACATGATAAGCAGTGTTTACGACGAACATTAAATGCTCTCTGAAATGTGAGCATGTCGGACAGCGTATAGTTGTAATTGTGGGTACCGCTTTCCCATGTGGGTATGGTAAGCCTGCGCCCACAATTTTATGTATTTGTATTTATTTATTGTTTATTTGTATAGCGCCTATACACAGAGAAGTGTTTCAAATCTCTCAGGGGGCGTGGAATGGGGAAAAAATGACAGTCATTCAGAGCCCTTGACTTTCTAAATGCTACAGGCCTGCGCAGAGCTGGGTAAGTGCCAGGATAAGTTCATGTATACATATATTAGTGAAGATAACTCTTTCATGTCTGAGAGTCCTTCGTTTTTGAAAGTGCCTTACACATATACGGTAAAAAAGGGGTGGGGGGCAGGGTAAAAGCAGACGGGCTACTATACAATCCTAAATTGAGTGGGCTATGCAATTATATAGCGGTGTGACATGAATACAGTGAAGGTGGTTGGGTGGTTGAGAGGGGAAGGGAAGAGGAGTGTAGGAAAGGTGGACTACTGGGCATTCTACACTCCGAGTAGTTTAACCAGTTTTAAGGTATAATGCAATGGACAAGTAGGGTGGGGAGGAGAAGAGGAAGGGTGGGGAGTGGGCTTGAGAGCAGAACGGGGGGGACAATACACCAAGAAAACAAGGAGGATAGAATAAGAGGAGAGTGCTAGCAGAGGGTGGGGTAGAGTGGGAGGGCAGGGGAGGAGGTTAAACAGGGGCAGGGAAGAAGGGTCTGCAGATGATCCAGCTAAATTCGTCCATGGCAGGACAAGGTGAAACACATCAAGCAACTGGACACAGTCAAATTTTATTTTCCCAGGACAAGGTGAAACACATGCAGCAACTGGGCACAGTTAGATTCGATTTTAGTCAGGACAAGCTGAAACACATGCAGCAACTGGGCACAGCCAAATTCGATTTTGGTCAGGACAAGGTGAAACACATGCAACAACCGGGCACAGTCAAAATTGAATTTTTCAGGACAAGGTGAAACACATGCAGCAACTGGGCATAGCTAGATTCAATTTTAGTCAGGACAGGGTGAAACACATGCAGCAACTGGGCATAGCTAGATTCGATTTTAGTCAGGTCAAGCTGAAACACGTGCAGCAACTGGTCACTGCTAAATTCATGGGAGTCCAGAAGAGATGGAGAGAGGTGGGACAGACCCAGGTGTGTTTTTAGCATTTACAGTTTGCACTGTGGAGTGCAAATGTGAAGCGCAAAAAGCAGCGTACTTGCTTGTAGGCCACATTTAGCCCTTTGCATTTGCATAAATGATGACAATGTGGCAGCTGGGACCCACTTACGTTAAAGTGAAAATATATCAGACAGTGCTCCAGATAAGATTTGGGAGCATTTTACTCCACATTTTTTAAGGTTGGATGTAAAAGGATTTTTATGGGAGTAAAAATGTAAGTCCAATCCCAATGGGAGTATTTTTATAAGCGTTAAAAAATGTTTTTGTAAAAAATATTTCTTTGCACCTCGTTATTCATGCACATTAACTTCATGTTTACTTCATCAGAACAAGCACTATAGTAGTTTCGTCTTGTGGTACAACCTGCACTTCTGTTCCAAACATATCCATCGAGCTGTGTGACAAGCAGGAACAGAAGGTTCTACGTGTTTGTCTTATATTTTTGTTGGGAGTATTTTGACTCCCTGCTTTCATTTTTGGGGAGTATTTGCCTATTTTTAGAGGGTAGAAGTGGCCAATACACCCCTTATCTGAAGGGCTGGTAACGGGTCTCCGCGATCAAATTACTCAGGTTAACAAAATGAACCCCTATGCAAGCAATCTCATATATATATAATAGATCAAATCCGAACTGTATGTCCCACCATGCACATTATTTATACAACAGCCCGAATGATTGGCTTTTTCCATGGCTGTTAGTTATTTAAATGGTGAAGACGTCTGTCCAAGCATAAAACTGAAGTAAAAGTGAATGTTCATAAACGAATAGAGGAGACTATAAGGTTGTAAGTGGCCTGTGTAGATGAGGACATGCTTTCCCCCTTCGAGCAGGAATCAAATAACGTTTTTCCCTGTGCGAGAATTTGGAAGCTCTCCAGTGGATAAGTGCTAAGTAGCTTTAATACATTCCAGCTGCAGGTTAGCGCAGTAGGCTTGCTTTCCTGCTAATTGCTTGTAGTTATTTCACTTCGGGTTGTCGCACCATTGCCAACAATCCTAGATTTATGAAGGAGCTTTAGACCTTTTCTGACTTGTGTACCTTTCTCATCCTTCCTGAAAACAGTGAAAGCTACTGAGTGACAGGGGCAAGATTTGGTGCAGAGGGGGCGAAAGGCTCCTATCAGGGAACCAGTCAATGCCATTTCATGTATTTGCAGGTAGAAGGGGTGGGCCTAGAGGATCTGAAAGGGGCCACATGTGGGGCAACAGAACCCCCCTGTCACACAGTCCCTCGCCAAGCTCTGCCTCTGGAAATATTGTCCAATTGATGTGTATTGTTATATCAGCTCATACACAAGTTTGGAGGCTGACCCTAAGTTATGAATGAAAGTAAAAATAATAGAGCTTAAAACGGCACAAGAAGATGGACAAGAAAGGATTACCATCCGCCACAATACTGCATCCTCTAATTATAATCTAAGCTTCAACGACCCGCCATAGGCAGAAGTCAATAAACTGGTATTATTCGGCCCATGAGAATTCTAGCAGTAGGAATTCCACTGTATGCACAGACGATCTTGACATCATTTAGGGGTTTCCAGGGAACTTCATAAAAGTACAAATGTTTTTCCATATGCTGAATGTGTTTATACACTCTACCCTACCATATAGCACACAACAGCCGGCATGAGACAGCAAGGAATTGTTTGACAGCCATTCTTATTAATGTCACAGGCATCATCTAAGGGGTCACAGGGTTTTGTAACTTCTACTCCTATGCTGTGCCTTTAAGATCACATTCCTTGCATGTATCTGATTCTGTAAGATTTTTAAAAGCTTTGCAGTTATTTAAGCAATGAACCCCGAGCTGAGGGGCCATTACTTTGTCCGGTAAAGCCCTGTGGCCATCGTTACATTGGTCTGGGGTACTAATAGTGTCTTTGTTTAAGTTTGGAAAACGCTTCAGCGTTTCCCAACTGGAAAAAAAGTAAACAAACAAGATGGCCCCCATGGACACCGTGAAGGGAATACATGTAGTCCCTTCTCCCTTTCCATGGTGGACATTCGCACAGCTGCAGGGATGTGCCGAGAACACTGCTGTTCCTGGCGACGGCGAGGTACCAGGCAGCACAAGGTAAGTGAGGGAGGCGGGAAGGGGTAAAATATGTGCAAAAGGGATGGGGAGTGTAGGAGGGGGCACAGGGCGTAGGGAAGCACTTACATGAGCATCCGGCGGTGAAAGATGGCGGTCTCCTGCTCTGAGGAGGCTCAGAGGGGGGCTTTACCATGTGATCTCCTCATTGGCTGGGATGCATAAGCCACACCCTCACAGGGTACTAATTTGTTTTATCTTTTAGCTGTGCACCCTGGTTTCATCAAAGTCAATGGTTATGCAATGTTACTCATTGTGATGTCACAAGTTCAATGGTCAGGTGATTTGAGTGACGCCACACAATGTTATCAGAGGGTCAGAACATAGGCAGTGCCAGTTCTACTACTCCTATGAAGTTGTTGAAATGGGGACAGTAGAGTTCGACCCATGTACCTCAGTTTGATAGTGGTGAGTTTGCTGTGCTTTAAAATGCATTTAAATTCTGCACCTTCTCCTGCCTCCACCCCAACCCATACCCACAAAGGAGGAAAATACAGGAAGAAAACACAGCATAGACTGACGCCCTTCATCATAAAAAAGAAAGGTAATATTAGTTTCAAGCTACAAGCTTCACGGGAAAATGTATTTTAATATGGTTTCCCAAAAAAAGACATTTTGCCTCATTACGAGTTCAGTGGTAACCCCCCCAGTGCTACCGACAGGTTGCCGTCAAACTCGTAAAACTGTTTCCAACGCCAGATATCCCAGTGCCACTGGGACATTAGTCCTGCCGGCCCGTGATGTCATGCAGCGGAAAGTGTAAGTCCCCATTCCCGTGGAGTCCGCTGGCACTGAACAGGAATGGGGACACGGAAGCACCAGTACTGTTGCTAATAGTGCCGGGGCTTCTGTGAAAGCCATGTCTGCAGGGGCCAGTGGCATACTCGGAGCGTGGCAGTCCGGAAAGGTGCCGGTAAATTGCTACCAGGACCCTTATTTCCAGACCGCCAGCCTCATAATGAGGCCCATATTCTCTGTGCAGTGGAAACGTCCTTGTATGTGCAGAATTATTTTCTGTTCAGGTGTACCTCTCTTCTTTTGGGCCTTTGACTCATCCATAAAGCATGTCACGTTTAGACGAAACTTAAGACCTGGCAATCTTTACAATGGCTGGTACTAGTCAAAATCAACTGTTCAGCAGCATAGCACCAGGAAGGCACTTGAGTGGAACAAGGGCACTCTAAAAGAATGTGGAAGCATGCAGGCAGTGGCAGCCTGCCACTATGGCTGGTAGGCACCGCCCTCCCCGCAAGAGTAGCAGGTTGCCACATATGCCGCAGGAGTGGCAGGCAGCACAGTTTCTGTGTGCTTTACTTTCATGTGAGAATGTGCTGCCTGCCTTTTGCAGAGGCTTGTCCTTCTCTGCGCCTTTCTTTTCTGTTTCTAGCAGGAGTCCTTTGGGTTCTGCAACAAACCTAGTGCAGAATAATGGGAAATGGCGGGGCATCGGAAGACTGCCCCATAGGCTCTCATTATTGCACCAGTAACATAGACACGCTGCATCACAGGAGAAGTCTCTCCTGTCAGTCAGCGTATCCATGTTGCGGACACCCACAACCTGAACATGCTGACTGACAGGAGAGGCATTGTGTGATGAGAGTTATCACATGGCTAGACTGATTTACATTGGTGGTTCCAGTCTAGCCATATATTCTTTGTGTGTCATGGCATTTTAGTACTTTGGATCAAGGGTAAAAGCGAACATAAGTGTGATTGCCTGGTATACTTGCCTATCTTAGTATAGACTGTCTGGATTTACTTTCTTTCTGTGGCATGGCATTGTTTTCTGGCTCTGAGACCTTATATGGTAATACTGCCATATATTGGTGCAGCATGCATGGTCATGTATGGGCTCAGCCAGCATGAAAATGTTTCATATACTGGCATATATTGTGGGCAAAGGCATCATAAAAAATGTGTTGCAAAATTGTTCTGTGCACTGTTGGTGACTTGCATCTGTTGGGTCTTTTATGTGCTACCATAAAAAACTGACTGCAAACTGATCACAGAAAGTACAGTAAAATGCACAATTGTTGCCATTATTTTGAAAATGTTCTCAAGGGGTGAATCCCCCTGACCTCCTGAGCCCTCTTATTTGGTTCCTGCTCACTAGCTTTCCTCAATCACGCATTTTAGGCTCAGATATGTAGTTAGAAAATTCACCAGCCGCCACTGCTCGCATACTTCTCAGAATGAGCAGGTGGGAACATATTACACCAGCTCTGTGCTCTCTGCGCTCGCTCTCAAGAGTATCAATTTAAAGACTTCTGCATAGAGAATGGGACAGTTCACAGAGTCCGTCTTGCATTTTTTCCAGACAACTTTTCTCTTTATTAGCCATGCCATCTTTTAAAACCCCAACACAAATAATCTCCTAGTCCTGTCTACATTTAAACGAGGGGGTGCGGCTTTCTCTTGTATTTCTGCTAAACCAATTCTATTCCATACTTAAGACTTACACCATAACCACCTACATTTCAGAAACAATCTCAAAACATTTGTGTTCGATAACCTCTGAGTTTTTAAATTAAGTGTCTGGTAGATTACTATCGTTTAAATCCCAACATGTAGGGACCATGAGACCACTTTTGTGGTGATAGAGTGATTTTGAAAACCTGCACAACATAGCATAACAAAGCATACGCACTAGACTGCAATGTCGGCATGCTACTTTATTTGGAGGAGTTGTCTGATTAGTCATGTGGAAGGAGTCGAGTTTCTCATTTCTTGGATCAATGCATAATTACCTTTTATCTCTCCGAAAATTATGCACTTTCTTCCCTTCTTCTTGATTTACTGGCCAAGAAGGGCTAACGGTTTTTCTTACATAGATATGGGCCGGTGGGCACTCCCACAATCCGATTTCTTTGGGTGCGGAGTAAGAGGGAGCAGAGAGAATTCTTCAGAGTTTCTTATAATGAATACAAGGATTTTGACATGAACTGCCTTTGCGAATTGGAGGCAATAAATCCTTACAGACCAAGAGGATACAGGATACAAAAGTTTGCGCTTTTTTATCTTTTGTGTTTATGGCTTTTGCCTTTCATCAGTAAATATCAGTTTGAGAATGACAGATTTTGCGTCATTCTACACATCATCGGCGTCAAACGTTAGCAAATATTGCTCATAAACACCATATGCATGATACACACAAAAAAGTATTATTCCATGAACAGCAGCCGACACAAATGAAGACATTGAAGGAAAGGTGACATTGTGCGCCATGAGGAACTCAAGAATCATTTTATGTATCAGTCATCAGAAGCAGTCTTTCTGTTCATTTATCGAGAATGATAAAAACACCCAAAATAGCTTCCACTAATCCTGATGAACCACATTCTTAATTTTCAATAATAGTTGTTTCTTATTTTTTTCCGCTGCACATTGCCATATTTTACATAGAAATTGAAATATATCAGCGTGCCAACGTTTCACTTGATATAGATCATCTTCGCAACAAATACATTCTCAGGAACGTTTCTCCAAGTCTTTGAATCAGTGCTAATTCAACGTGCCATCCATTCAGGAAGTTCCAAATCTTTTTACCATAAACTGCCAAGGATCAGTTAGCTAAAAAGCATATTAAAAAGAAGCAAGCCAAGGCAGTGTTATCTGAACTGGTAGAGTGCATACAGTTACAACTGTGAGAGGATGGTCTTCCAAATGGTTCTCTGGAATTTTCTTCAAATATTTCTGAACCAAATTTAAGATAAAGGTAAATGAGCTGAGTGAGCAGGATCTGAATAGGTGCTTCCGCAGTGACGAACGCATTGATGACTTAATTGAAGGAGAATGATGATAAAATTATGATTGTCCTCAAAATCTAATCAGGAGAGGAACAATGTTGGGGAAAGACTTCTGACATCTTATGGAGGCATCAAGATCAATTTAAAGGATAACGATTCAAGATCCTTATGGAGGGAGGAAGTGTAAGATAGTGCAGGTGGTAGCAACATACAGATGAAGTGATAAAAAGGATCCTCCTGAATCTGGTTTGGAGCAGAAATAGCAGATGCTGGAGGGACTAATACCAGAGAAATCCACTGAATGTTGTTTTAAGACAGAGATAATCAAAGACAAGAATGGTTGGCAACAAGCAACGGCATTTGTGCTCTTCCACGGTTTGGAAAACAAGTTGCTGTCAGGTTAGTGGCCATAAACAATTTGTTTGTGGTCTCAGTTTGTTGCTGTACATAGATTTCTTTTTTAAGAAGGCTTAGTTTTCAGCTTGGGTGGTGAGGCACAGCCAGTATTTGCCCCACCAAAAACAGGCACTTTCTAATAGCACTTTAGATTGAAAGGCCTAAAGTTGTCACTTGGATATAGCTCATGTGGTTAGAACAGTCCTTCTGTCAATTTAAATGTTAACATTTCTCTAAATGTTAGATGCGATCTGCGTGGTGTTATTGTGAATCATCTCTTATTTATTGAAAATTGCAAGATGTACTGGTTTTAATCAATCTATTTGCGGAAGCCATAAACCAGATTTAAAAAGTGATGCAAGTGGTTCCAGTTCAAAGTTCATTGAGTTTCCCAAATGCTGAAAATATTGACAGCTCTAAATCGATGGCTATTCTTCATGTGTGAATTTGTGCTCATGTGTAGTAACATTTGACTTGGCATAGAATATAAGAAAGACTGGACTCATAGATTTGCCAGGAATGCTGAAAGATGTCAGAATGTGTTTCCCTGCATTGAAAATTACTGCAAGCACAAAGCAGGCTGTAGCCATCTAATTTGACATCAGAAAATGAACTTCTTTACCATAAAAGACATTTGCACCCATATGAAACAAAGTGTTTTCCGTACTGCCTTGTTTATTTTAGGCTGACACCTGTGACATAGTGCACTACAGGTGATTGGAGGAGAACCAGAGACAGAGAGGGAGAGATAGAGCGAAAGAGAGACAAAGAGCTTCAAGGTGGGAGAGGAGATGGCAGGCACTAAGAAGCACAGAGTGGTTTGGAGTCAGGAGAAGGTGTACCCAGCCTCTGACAAGGGTGTACCTGAGAGGGGGAGGTACAAGCATGTGGTGGAGTGCCAAGGAGAAACGGAGGGACACACACACTTAAGGGAGAGGACAGGTGGTGCAGGAAAGGTTCCCCAAGACAAACATGAATTGTTACCCGTCAAAGCGGACAGGTGGCACAGGCTGGTTGGACACACCAGGACCCTCAGTCAGGGAGGTGATGAGAAGATAGACAGTGAATCTTTGAGCTGAATCAGTTTTTCACCCTCTTTGTGGAAACCTGGGCTTTTCTATATATTCAACCCCAAACTCAATATTTTTGTCGGTCTAGTGTATGGGTGCACATGGATCCCAAGGCCCTGTAGTGTGTCTTGCAGGAGCTGAGGAAAAAAGAAGATAGCCAGAGTTCATTAAGCCTGGAGATATGAAAGAAGTGCATGAGACACTTCAAAAGTCAAGGGGCCTCATTATGAGGTCGGCAGTAAGGGGTTAATGGTGCCGGTAAGGATGCCGGTGCCGTTAAACCCTTACCGCTGCATTACGAGGTCCCTTAGTGGGTCCCACTAAGGGCGGCTAGTAAAACTATGGCTACCTCCATTCTCGTAATGAGGCCCAAGGACTGTGAATGACTGTGTAATGACCCTCCATGCAAGGAGGAGACCCACATTAGAATGTCTGAATTAAAGCTTGTTTTGCTAAAGGAGAATCAGTCCTGTCATTGATGTGTTATGTTGCTTTCCATATTTAACCCAGCCCTGCAAATATCCTGAATACCTCTTTATTTAAATATATGTCTGGGTCCTTGCCTTGTGTTATTGTAATTAGCGTATTGGCCCAGCCCACGTTAAAGTATCCCTGCTCCTTTAAGGGGCAATCAAACAGTTTACTGTCACTTAAGTAGTTGCCATAGGTCATTTCCTTGTCTAGTCAGAGCATGGGGAAGGCGATGTCCCCCCTTACCAGAAAGCAATTACTCAAGCTCCAGTATTGATAGGATGTGTGACTGGGAGATTACATATTTAAAGCAAAGTAAAGACTGGATAAATAGGGATACTTTTGGCTCAGACGGTGCCATGGCCTGTGGAGACTAAACTGCACAGGAAGAGACCAGATCTGAAGAGATATCTGTGAAGGACATCATCATTTATATAGCAAGCTGTTAACACGCCATTAAGAGGAAGATGAATAGATAGTGTACGGTCTATGGCTGCTTTTGCGCTGTCGTGAAGACTGACATGCCTTTAAGTGGATTTGCATCAGCACTGTTGCATTCACATCTGCCATCAGGTTTGGAAGCAGAAACAGGCAGAAGGCTCTTCGAAGCAGAGACAAGAGATAAAGTGGGACACAACCATATACTACCAGGCCAACCATTTCACAGAGGAGCCAGAGGACACTGGAGCAAGCAGACACCGGAATTATGGGCCTGACTGGCAGGCTCAGGAACACCTCTGTTCTTTACATATGCACTAATCTAGTCTTCTTTTGGATATGGTGGTTTCTGAAGATAATGATCTCATCTGATATAGCCCACCCCCTTTTTTCTTTCCGTGTTACTTGTGTGTACTCGCATTGTACCCATCAATAAGGGTATCTCCTTCTTGGAATAATCCCATTGGACATATTTACATTTGTACAAAGGTTTCCGTTACACTGTTACCTGAATGGACAATATTGCTTTGGGAAAATTCACAGTGCACACAAACGTTGTCCCGTTTGAATAATAAAGTGTAAAATCACAAAACAGAGGGTTCATATCATCGCCTGGACCTACCTTATACTTTGAGGAATTACCTAATTTTAATTTCCCCTGCCTCTTTGGTAACAGCACTGATTTGTGACATCACACAATTTGCATCATACACTATTACACCATTTGAACTTAACAATGTTCCAAAGCTTGGTGGCTAGGAAGGGGGGCTTGAACCGCCGGTGAAAGACAGTGTTCATCTCACCTGACAGCCGGCCGGCTCCCCTGCCACCATCTTCCTTCCACCGTCCATCCTGTTTTTTCCCCTTCATACCCCCCACTTACCTTATTTCTGCGGAACTACTTCCTCTGCGTGCTCCTGCAGGCTGCCATGGAAAGGAAGAGGGGCTCTGTGCGGACTCCCGCTTCCCTTTCCATGGCGTCCAACTTGGTAAAGTATTTTCCTTCGTTCAACGGGACGCCGCACACATCACGTTGAACGAAGGAGCACCCTGGGTTACCACTTTGGTAGCCCGGGTTGCTACTGGCCTTAAACCTACTTCGCTCGAGCCGTTAACTTGGGCTGCCGGCCCGTTACCCTCTGTTCCAGCCCTTGGAATGGCGGTTTAACGCCACATTAATCACTTTGGACTGCATTATAGAAGGCCCACTTTTAGAATAATTTCCGTGGATTGGGTTTGCAATCAGACTTCTTCCAGGAGATCAACTGCTTGGGCTACGAAGATCATGGGAGGAAACATTTTAGGAAATGCCTTATCTTCAGTGGTCATGTAGTCAGGACGGCAAGACAAGGCATCAGCGATCAGGTTCTGTGATCCAGGGACATGAGTAATGTGGAACTGATACTGGGCAAAAAAGTATGCCCAACGTGCCTGACGACTGTTCCTGCACTCCAGTGACTGTAGAATCTGAAGGTTTCGATGATCAGTACGGACTTGGAAAGGATGTCTGGCTCCCAGAAGTAGGCGTCACCATTCAGTGAAGGCTTGGCGAATGGCTAAGAGTTCCTTTTCCAGGACGGAGTAGTGTGTTTCACTCGGAGTTAAGGTTCTTGAAAGATAAGCAACAGGATGTTCCAAATCGTCCTCCATCTTCTGCTACAACACTGCTCCTATAGCGTAATTAGAGGCATCCGTTTCCACTAAAAAGGGTTGACTTGTATTGGGTTGAGCCAAAATGGGAGCTTGTGTGAACTCGGTCTTCAAACGCTGGAATGCAGTTTCTTGTAATGTTGACCAGACAAATGGGGTGCCCTTCTTCAGCAGAGCCACTATAGGTTGTACAATCTCAGAAAAGGTGGCTATGAACTTTCGGTAGAAATTGGCTAGTCCTAGGAAGGATTGGATTTGTTTCACGGACGTGGGAGTAGGCCAGGTGAGAATGGCCTTTACCTTTGAAGGGTCCATGCCAATCCCCTCCGGACTAAGGATAAATCCCAGATAGTGCACAGAGGTAACGTGGAACAAACATTTTTCAGGCTTGGCTAAGAGGTGATGTTCCCGGAGTCTTTGTAGAACTGCCTTAACATGTCCTTCATGCTTCAGAGGGTCCTTGGAAAAAATCAATATGTCGTCCAGATAGACGATGACGAAGAGTAACAACATGTCAGAGAACACCCTATCCATAAAACGTTGGAATACTGCTGGGGAATTGGCTAGTCCAAAGGGCATGACCAGGTACTCGTAGTGGCCAAAGGGTGTTCTAAAGGCAGTCTTCCACTCGTCTCCTTCCCGGATACGGATCAAATGGTAGGCACCCCTGAGATCCAATTTGGTGAATAATACTGCACCCCTCACTGCCTGCAGGATATCCGATATCAAGGGTAGAGGGTATCGGTCCTTAAGAGTGCATTGATTTAGGCCACAATAATCGAGGCAAGGTCTAAGTTCCTGGGTGTCTTTCTTAGGAACAAAGAACAATGATGCGCCTGCTGGTGACTTTGAAGGTCTTATGGTTCCATTTTCAAGGTTTGTATCCAGATATTCTTTGAGGGCCTTTTTCTCAGGTTCGGAAAGGATAAACATCCTACCGAAAGGAATCACTGCCGAGGGTTCCGTTTCAATTGCGCAGTCTTCGGGTCTGTGTGGAGGTAAAGCCTGGACTATGGCAGTGGAAAAGACATCGGCAAATCCTTGGTAGGCCTCCAGGAGCTGTATTATATTGGAAACCATGAGTGGGGTTTCTTGCTTCTTAGGTGGTTCCTCAGGGGGTGTTGAAGGAAGTTCCAGGGATAGACAATGAGACATACAAAACTCAGAGCCTAGGAATAATGATCCTGCTGTCCAGTTTATATACGGATTGTGTTTTTGTAACCACGGCATACCCAATATCATGGGGTAGTGGGCGGACTTAATGATATCGAATCTGATTAGCTCTTGATGGTGGTTTATTGAGAGCTGGATTTCCTTGGTCTATAGGCTTATGGGCCCTGAACTGAGGGGTCTTCCATTGATGGCTTCCACAGGCTGCATGATGCTTCGTGCCTCATATGAGATTTGAAGTCTGACAACCCATTCCTGATCTATGAAGGTTCCCATAGCTCCACAGTCAACCAGGGCCAGAATGGGGCAGATCTTATTCTTCGAAGGTGAAAGAAATGCCTGGAGAACGACCAGTCTGTTTTGTCCAGGAGAGTTCAAGGATGGAATTGATGTGGAGCAAACATCTCTCTCCCGAATCTCTGCTCCATTTAAGATCGGGAGCTGGCGTTTCCCGAACGCCGAGGAGGTGCCAGAGGACATTCCCTGACCAAATGTTTGTCTGAAGCACAATACATACACAAACCCGTATGGATCCTTCTTAACCTTTCTTGAGGTGATATGGGTGCACAAAAGGCTCCGATTTGCATGGGTTCAGGTTCTGAGGCTGGACTTGGGTTTACGTCCGTTCTGACTGTGCTCTCAAAGGAAGTCTTGGGTGGGTTTCCCTTGGATTTCTTCCTTTCAGCCTTCCTTTCCTGGATGCGAAAGTCTATTTGCCAGGCCAGGTTCATTAGTGCTTGGAATGAATTTGGTCGGGCCACCCTGGCCAGTTCATCCTTGATCTCATCGTTCAGGCCTCTCCTGAATAGGGTAAAACTAGCCTCAGAGGACCAGTCTGCTTCCTTAGCCAATTGTTTAAATCTGGTCATATAAGGGAGCATATCTTGGGAGCCCTGTTGAAAGTCCAGCAAGCGTTCTTGGACTGTATAGACCTGCTCTGGACGGTCAAACATGCCTTTAAGGGCCTGTATGAACCCATCATAGTCGTCTAGGAGGGCATCGCCGGAGTTAACAAGGGGTGTTGCCCAAGTTAAGGCGTTGCCGGAAAGGTGGGATATGATGAAACCCACCTTAGCCCTAGGAGTAGAGGAATAATAGGGCTTAAAGGTAAAGTGGACCAGGCACGAATCCGGGAATCCGCTAAGTGTTTTTGCCGAGCCATCATACTTGTCAACAATACCGCCCAACAGGGCACCCTCCTTTGTAGCAGAATCCCGAGATAAGACCAATTCTTTCAGCGCAGCGTTTTCCGCCTTAAGATTTTGGACTTTGGTTGATAATTCTTGCATGCAACGCATTAAGTCCTGCACGGCGGCTTCCATCTCGTTTTTTGGTTCGATCGGGTGGCGTCCCAAACTGTCAAGGAGTTCCCCCCCTTCTCACCTGGATACGGTGTTTGCCGGTGTCTTCGATCGCTGCCTTCTTGCGAACGCTCCTGGTCTTGAGCGCTGCTCGAGTCTCGTCTGGTTCCAGGTTGCGTTTAGTTCCGGGAGCGCGGAGTCCAGGAATCCGGGAGTCTGGGAAAGCTAGTAATGCTCGGAATCAGGAAGGGGGAAAGGGTCAGGAGCGGGTAATAGTACTGGGACAAGGAAACAATACCGCGAGCTACGAACACACGTCTGAGGCTACTCTACAATAGCATTGAGACACGCAGAGCCGCGGAAGGCGTGGTCTATAAATAGATCACGCCGCGTTCAGCGCATGGAGCGAGCAAGGGCTTCAGCGCTGGACGGCCATGTTGGAAGTAGTACGGAATGTAAGCCCCGTTGAGACAAGGACCAGGAGGTCCAAAAGGGGCGTCATCTGAAGTTCATGACAAGGGTGATATTAAACCAGTGTTTACTAGGATCTTGAACCTGTCATTAACGCAGATCAGTCAGGTTATGACCATGCCTAAAGGGTATTGTGGCAAAAGCAATTATGTAGACCAAGGGCCTGAATTACTTTCTAGTTTTCTATCAACAAAACCGATGTCCATGAATTAGTGTTGCCTCGCTTGACCAGAATGTTCCTGTTATATTAATTATAGGAAAGATGTGTTCCCTTTATTCTTCTTTAAGATATGCACTACTCGTGAACCTCGGTTTCATTCGGACCTCCTACAATGATAACTTCAAAACGCAAATTTAAGAAGGTAGATATGAAAACAAGCATGCATTGGATTCCCGGCGACTCTTTACACTTTGCATTCCTGCGCTGTGGAGGAAAGCTTCATAGTGAGGCAGTAAGAAAGAACGAGGCCTCGGGCTAATGGGCAGAACGATTTGGAAGATGTGCCTTTGCACTATTTAAAGAGCACATTCAACTTCCATGTCTGTAAAATGATGCATAAAAGAAAATCAACAGGATATATTTGCACCTTATCTTATGTCAATAAGTGTTGCAGTGCAGTAATTGGTAGTTCAATTGCTTATTTGTTCTATTGCATTTTGGCTGTAAAATCAGTGATCGAAGTGAAAGGGAACGGTCAGGATAGGTGTTCCACTACTTTTATCTCTTTCTGTTTACCATTCCTCTACTTTTTACGACCATATTCACCAGTCTGTATAGAGGATGTGTCCATTCATGTCCCAGTGCAAGTGTGAAGTTCTAATAAGAATCTTAGTTACTAGTAAGACTATAGCAACGCCCCAGCTGCAACACCTTGTCACATGTCGCACTAAGCTTCCACCTGCCTCCGCCCCTGCCGAGACCACAGTTCCACTACTTTTTGGGTATGCTTCTACCACAGCACCACTCTGTTTAATCCATCTTGTTAGAAACAAAGAGATGTTCTGTTTTGCTTGAAAGCGCCTTAAGATGGCTGCGAGGCATATTGATTCATAGGAATGAATGGTGGTTTATGTTTGGACCCTTCACATTGGTTATACGGTGCATGTATACTCTGTGTTTCATTCGAAAAATGAAACTTTGGCGTACAAGAGAAGTGTTTCACCACTGAAAATGTTGCTTTAAAGAAATGCTAGTCACTTTAAAAAGCTCATTATAATAGTTTTTTTCAGTTGCATGTTTCAATATTTAAAGTGTGTTGCTTCCTTTCTGCTGCTAAATTAAGGCCTACTTGCACATTAATTGCTGTATATAGCCTAGGCTTGGCATCCAAAACACATTCATATGGCGTTAATCCCCCGTTCCAAGGCATGGAACTATGTTATCGGCCAGAACGAAGCAAGGGCAGATAACGAGGGCACCGGGCCGTTACCCCCTGTTCCAGCACTTTGAACAGGGGATTAAGGCTATTAGCACCCCTTTCCATGCCGAGAAGAAGGAGCGGCTGCGGCAGCGGCACTCGTTGCCGAAGAAGTAAGGTAAGTGTGGGGTGGAGAAAAAAAGAGAGATGGAGGGTGGGGGTAAGATGACATTACAGGGGTGTACCAGCAATCAGGCAGCATTGAAAGGGGGCTTAGATCACTGGTTTCAGCTAGCGTTCCTAGCCACCTTATTGGCTGGCTCCAACCACCAGGGTGCCAATTGGTGCTAAATCATGTTAGGAGTTTTCTAAATATATTTTCCCAGTCACCACCCTAGTGGCCTTACAGCTTCGAGACTTGTCCTGAGAATGGCATACTGTGCCCATGCCAGGAGTATAAATACCGTAGTGTGCCGGGCAATGGAAGCAGTGGCAGAACCAGGGGAGATGCAGGCGGGTGGTCACCCCCTGGCTACCTCTTGGTGCCCAATGCGCCCTGCAGCCTCCATCTGGTGCCCTATTATCCCCCTCCTGGCACCAAATGCTGCCTCTGCCACTGAGTAGAAGGGCAGGAGAAATGTTAAACACACATGAGGGAATGATTTGACAGGCAAGTGTTAAGGAGAATTCTCAGGAATGGCTAATTTCCCTTACCTACTGAGACCCTCAGCAGCTTTGCTGGATTTCTAGGATACATTTTTTCACCTGGTAAGATTGTGAGCCCTTTTTTCCCACTCGTACATGTGTTTTGGTGTATGTGTATAACATTTTTGTGTTCATAGACTGTGGAGCCTCGCCTACTCCACAGGCATCATCTTTTTACTGTGTGTTACACAGCACCTTCAGTGCAGTGACACAGGGTTGTCTTTTAGACTTCCCAACTCAGACTCCATTTTCTGGGACTGACTACTGTCTCCCAGAACATGTAAAGTTGGCATTGACTTTATTAGTCTTTTTAAATCCACAGACCCAGTACAAACCATCTTACATGGAGTACTGGAAAGGGTTAATACTCATCCCTGTTTGTCTGTTTATCTTGGAGCATTGTTTTGCTCCCTTTTCATCAAGACTTGGTTGGTGGCAGTGGTAACTACCCTATTTTTCCTACGGCAGTTATCTCAAATAACCTTGGTATTGTTTTAGGCTATCTTGGTAGCCTCAAACGTAAACCCGCTAGACCATATAAGTTTTTATACGGTTCCAGTTGGGTTTATTCACCATTTCTTTTTGAAAATGTCTTTCTCATGTTTTTCTCTGCGCCCCAAACCAGCTTTGATTCCTTTTTGTTCACTGTCTCTTCCCAGGCTTCTACACAGAAGTCCTCCTTAGGTGCCTGAAAGTCTGGGTAGGCAGGATGCGAGTGAGGGGTTTTAGGACCCATGCCATGGGTTCCCTTGATAACCCAAGTTGCACTCCTGTTTGATTGGCTAGGTGACTGTCCGGCCAGGACAGCCACCCTGCTGTGTGATTGACAGCCAGGCTGTGTGAATGGGGGAAAACTGCATAAAAAGCAGGTCTCTGGGTCTGGAAAGGCAGAGCCACCACTGGAACGAAAGAACCAACGAGGAGCTGACGGAAGAGGACCCCTACCATGACTGAACTGCCCGGTGAAGCCCTGCTGCAGGTCTGAATCCTCGAACTCCAACGACAGAGAAGATACTCCCAGAATCTTCTTCCCCTGAGCTGGTGGGACCAACCAGTTCGCCCAAACTGCAAGCCAGGACTCCATCCTCTGGTTGAATACGCTGTGCAGAGCTACAGTGGGCTGGATAGCCAGGAAGGTCGGGCCCTGCTTGGGTTTTAAGGAGCGCACCTTTTATTCGTTGTTTTGTTCTGCTGCTGATTTCTTCCCTGGGCAGTGCAGGACCCTCCAGTCTTCCCACTTCATGTCAGTCCAACAGTAGCTTCAGGAACCGTGAGCCTGTAGGAACTACCAGGAACGTCCACCTCAGCTACAGCTTCTTCTCCATTTAAAGGTACTGTGCAAATCTGGTTGTTCGTTTCGTCCAGCCGCGGTGAAGGTGTGTGAAACCTTTCGCCAATCCGAGGGCTTGTCCTTCTCTACTCTTTAAACTAACTTTTGGCCCTAAGCCTATTTGATTTGATTCCATCACTGTAGTTCCTCTTTCTGGATTGCCCTGCTTACTTACCTGCTCAAATTCTCAAATTCTCAAATTCTGCCTAACTTTGTCTTTCCCTCCCTTTTTAATTACTAGAGTGCCATTTTGCTCCCACTTCATTTTGTGAGCTTAACTTATCTGGAAACTATTGGGAGTGGTGTGGTGTATTAAGAGTTTGATTATTTTAACTGCTTTACTTTAGTGAAATGTCATACAACTGATGTGTAAATAAATGTATATTCTTTTACTCAGAAACCTTGAGTCAGTGTTTTTTTGAATCATAGTAATTGCTGTCCTTTGTGTAACATTGATACTACTCACTTGCTCTTGAGATAAGTCTGGCTGGTCAGCCATCGCTACCACTTTTACTGTGTAGTACAGGCTTGTACCAAAGGTGAATTTGCACTGTCACTTGTAGTCTTAATTGTGTGTGGTGTTCCCAAATTCTGCCTAAGAGCAACAAAGGAAATGAGAGGTAGGGATGGAGTTTGCGATGCTTGCGATCGAGTCATTCTAGAAATATCCAAGCAAGCGTTGATCATAAAAATGCAAATTCGTAATGCTCCTCCTTTAAACGAGCATATACCCATGTGGGCTGTTTCTGGTCCTTGCAGGGCAGTACCGAATTTAGTGAGTGAGTTGCGTTATGGGCTAGGGATGATCTTAAGTGTTCCCTTGAAGCGTGGAGACTCAATGTCCATCAGGTGTTACCATCACCTGACAGGCCCCCAGAGCTGATTGGTTCTCTATCACTGGTGCTCTCTTTCTCTGTCTCTACGTTGTATTTGTAGGATATGGTGTGTTTGTGGATGTCACGTGGTTTGTTTCCTTTGATAACATCATATTTTTAGCCGTTGTCTTTCTGAATATTACTCTGGGTGAAAATGTAGTACTGTTGCGTCATTCATACCCTTGAACATAATATTTTGTGTTGCTAATGTGATTACCTGTATTTGTAACAGTGCTGAGCCTGATGTGGCATAACACAACAGCAAATGGTAGTTTTGAAACCTTTCTTGAACTGCTTTTTTGGGTAGTTAGTTTTTAAATAATACCATATTATGTTTAAACGGTAATAAGACTGAAGCAACATTCTTGCTAACAACTTTTAACATTTCAACCACATTGGGCAAATCAGAGCACATACAGACCAAAGTAATTTCATTGCTCATTCGCCCAGGTTTTGATGTTCTAAAAAGGTTTGTAGTTAATTAAAAAATTGCATCCAATTGTATGTGAGTTTGATTGGTTACCTGTTTAATCAGTACTGATAGAAACATTGGTTGAGAGGTGGGTATGGTCCATGTGTTGAAAACTTAAAATTGAAACAACGTACTCCTGCAGGAGCAAATTAATCAACAAATAACACAATGGTCATAAGAACAATACGTGGACAGATTACTTTGCATATTCAAGTGGGCGCATTGCATTGGGCTACTAAACACATGTGACTAACACATGCCTTAGCTCCTGTGGTGACTGCCCCATGTGCTCATAATAAACAGGGTGTTGACACAGCCCAGCAGTGCGACCGTGGAGCTGGACAGTAAGCATTGCGTGCTCTGTGCTCTGTAGCTGGGGAGGCTCACAGGGCTGGCTGGGCACACCGGTGACCTGTAACAGTGGCAACGAGGTTCCATGGTCGTCCCGACGCAGGCCGCAGGGCTGAAACGTGAGATATTTGGGGAAATTTCTTCTCTGAATTTTCATGCCGCAGAGTCGTAGAGATTGATGCGGTCGGCCACCATTTTGTCCACGTGGTGAGGGTTGTGGCTCCCGTCAAGAGTGCTTATTCACCTCCCACGTGTATTTTTGGAACCCCTCATGCAGGGGGCAGCATTGTGGTGCTGGAAAATCTTTTGGAGTGTTTTGGACACTTTCTTCTCGTACAGTGTGAGGTGAGGGAGGCCTAGTATATTTTTTTCCTTTCCATGTGTCCGAACCCCACTCAATTTTTTGAGCTTTTGCCCTATGGGCTAGGAAGGCTACTCTTTATTCTTGGCTGTTTGGACATTGGTGGAGGGGCAATCAATACAGCAAGCCCAAGAGTGGAGTTGTGGCAAGTGCTTGCACACTCAATTTTTGGACATTTGGACTGTGCCCTTGAAAAACGCATTTTGTGACTGTGTGGACTTGGTGGAGGGGCAATCAACATAACTATCCCAAAGGGGAGTGTTGGCTAACATCGGCACGCTGAATATTTTGGGGCATTCTGCCTGAGGCAGGGCCATTGTGAGTTGTGGCCCCAGTGCTCAGGTGGGGCGCTCTTGCGCTCACCACTATGGGTGACCAGGAAGTCATTGCAGGAGCCCCGGCGACACAGGCAGTACCAGCGGACCCAGTGAGTGCGTGTGCACTGAGACAGCAAGGGGCACTCACGCCAATGCCTGAGTTTGATATTTCTGGTGCCCCATCAAGTCTTGGACCAAAGTGTAGGCTCCAGATAGATTGGCTGGACATGTACTTCCGGGCCACGGGTGAGACAGATGAGGATAGCAAAGTGGCAACACTTCGATATTCGGCAGGACCAGCAGTCCACAAAGTTTTTCAGTCCCTATGCATCCTACACGGCGGCCAATAATGCGCTGCACAAGCATTTCATACCATTGGCCAACGCGGACTGTGAACGCTTCATCATGTGTAGCACCAGGCAGAAGGACGATGAACCTCTGGACACGTTCCATGGACGTTTGAGACGTATGTCATTGTCGTGTGCCTGGGAGAACCCCCCAGACCATGGTCATGAACCAGATCATACAGGGCTGTTCATCTGGAAAGCTGAGAAGGCAGGTGCTGTGGGGACCAAGACTCACGCTGCCCCACATATTGAAGCTAAGCCGGTGCCATGAGGTGTCTGAGGTGCTGGCGTCAAGAATGGATGCAGCGACATGGCCAGGGAAGACAAATGAGATGTGTGCTGTGGGCCGAGATCAAGGAGGAAGAGGGGCCTGACGTCTAAGTGGTGGCCAGCGTGACGTAGGAGCTAGAACCCTCGAGTCCTGCCTCAAGTGTGGATATGATCTTCCACACCCCGCATAATGCCCTGTGCAGGGGAAGGCCTGTGGACGCAGTAGGGCGCTCAACCATTCTGCCTGTATGTGCAGGGCACTGTTGCCGGTTGTGGTGCAGAGGGGGCCGGTAAGGCCAGACTTCTTCAGGCGACAGCGCCCGCCTAATGTCTCACAAGTAGATCAATGAGAAGATGGCATGACTCACGAAGAAGAAGAGGAGGATGAGGAGAACATCTTCTTCATCTCCAGTGTCAGTGTTCTACGTGCCACCACCAGAAGGCAGCCACGGTGCTTCGTGAAGGTCAATGAGTCGACGGTACTGGTGCTGGTGGATACAGGGGCATCAGTCAATGTAATGGCCAGGGTGCACTATATAGCTACTCAGGGGAGGTCCAGGAATTAAATGACCCCCACTTCAGCTCTCTATTTTTGGCATAGCGACACTCCCTTCCTTTTTCATGCTCTACAGGGTGCACTATGAGGCTATGGTGGCACCGCCCACATTGCAGAAGCCCAAGGCGTGGATATTCACTTTTGGCAGTGAGCAGCCCATTCCATTGGCTGAAGCGTTTGTGGGGGAGGTTGAGCATGGAGGGTCACCCATCAAAGCTCGATTCTATGTGACGAGCGTAAGCAGCAACACTCTCCTGAGCTGTGCGGCAGCAGAAGCATTGGGCATCGTGAGTTTTGACTATGCAGTATATGTGGAAGATGTACAGGGGCTTCTCGCAAAGTACAGCCAGCTCTTTGAAGGAACAGGCTGCATGGTCGACGAACCGATTAGGCAGCACATTGATGAGTCCATACAGCCGATTGCGCTCAAGCACCAAGAGTCCCATTCCTTCTGCGGGACCTGGAAGACAAAGAACAGGACCGTTTGGTGACTCTGGACATCATCGAGAAGGTGGATGGACCCTACCCCATGGGTGTCGTCAATAGTGATCGCAAGCACGCCAAAGAATTTGGTGAGGATCTGTGTGGACATGAGGCTCCCGAACAAGGCCATCAAGCGAGAAAGGCACCTCACGCCCATGATCAATGACATCATTGCTGAACTGCAACGGGTGCATTTTTTTTTCTAAGCTTGAACTACGGGCAGGATATCATCAAGTGGTGTTGCACCAAGACTTAAGGTATATTACCACGTTTACCACACACTGAGGCCTATACAGATACAAGTGCCTGAGCTTTGGGGTGTCATCAGCGGCAGAGGTGTTCCAAAACATCATCCGTGGGACCCTGGCAGATCTAGAGGGTATCTTCAACATCAGCAATGACATCCTGGTGTTTGCAGAGATGAGTCAGAACACATGGAATGGCTGGTGAGGACGCTGGAACAGTTACAGGTGTCCCAACACCTTCCAGAAAGAAAAATGTGAATTCCTCAAAAGAAACATTGAGTTTTTCGAATTCGTATTCAAGGAGGGATGCGTGTCACCCGACCCCCAAAAAGTCAAAGATATTGTCGAGGCAAGGCCCCAGAGAATGTAGCTGAAGTCCAAAGCTTCCTGGGGATGGTCACCTACTGTGGCCAGTTCATTCGGAACCTAGCCTCCCGTTCTGAGCCCCTCAGATGTCTCAACAAAAAAGATGCAACGCAGCAGTGGGGTCTGGTGGAACAGGCTGCCTTCGATGATGTGAAGGGAGTGATGACAGCAGAAGACACCATGGTGTTTTGTGATCCATCCTTAACATCAGAAATCATGGTGGATGCCAGCCCATTTGGTCTGGGTGCGGTCCTCACTCAAACGGACGCTAATGGGGAGGTCAGACCGATCGCCTATGTGAGCAAGACACTGTCGGAAACAGAGCAGCACTGCTCACAGATCGAGAGGGAGGCCCTGGCAGTCTTGTGGGGTGTCAGCATTTTCGACTGTACATGCTGGGATGGCCGGTGACAGTGGTGCCTGACCACATGCCCCTGCTGCCAATAATATGGGGTCTCATTGGTGTATCGGCCGGGCAATAACAATGCAGCAGACTATCTGTCAAGGCATCCGAGAGGCAGGGCGGAAGGCCGTGAAGACATCAGTGGGGAGGAGGCTGACAAGCATGTGCAGCTAATTGTGGAGGCGGCAACCCCAAACTCAGTGCCTCTCCAAAAGCTCAAAAGTGCGGCGGCCGAGGATGTGTGCTTCCTAATACTGAAGGCAGCCCTTCAGCAAGGGTCGTGGAAGTCGGTTGTGGACAAACTTGCACAAAGGACCCAAGAGGCGTGGATGGTGCTGGAACATCTGTGGAGAGTAAAGGAAGAATTGACATTTGTTGAGTTAGGGCTATTTCTCAGGGGAGACCGCATAGTGATACTGATGTGTCAGATTCCCCAAGTCACTGATCTAGCGCACCAGACCATCAAGGAACTGCCAAGACGAAAGCAAGGTTATGCCAGAAAGTATGGTTCCCTGACCTCGAGAGACAGGTGGAGGAGTTTGTGTCGGCCTGTGTGTGGTGCGAGGCGGCTGCACCAGCACAAAGAGAACTCCTCATTGAGACAATGTCCTCAGGAATTCCTGTGAGAATGTCAATGCTGACTTTGGGTCCACGGGCCAGGACACTCACTTCTTGGTGGTTGTGGATGAGTGGCCATGGTATGCCGTTGTCGAATTCATCGAATCAATGTCATTTGACAAGGTGGCCGTTGCCCTAGAAAAGATCTTTGCCACTCATGGGCTGCCTCAGACCCTGTGCTCCGACAATGGACTGCCATTCCAAGGGGACAGTTTTGCCCAGTGGATGGGAGAGTATGGCATACAACACTAGAAAATTACACCAGGCTGGCCCTGTGCCCATGGTGAAGCTGATAGGTTCATAAGGACTCTGAACAAGGTGTTCCACATCACTCATGGCCAGCACCACTGCCGGCAATGGGCACTGTACCAGTTCCTGAGGGAAATAGACCCACCCCTCATGCGTCAACTGGAGTGTCACCAGCAGAAGCAATGTTTCGGCGGTGTCCGAGGGGTCTAATCCCTGAAGTGAGAGAGCGAGAATCAGCTGTGATTAATGATGCTCAGGTGGAGCGGGAAAAGAGACTCTGGACAGAGGGAGAGAACGCAAGAAGAGGGCTCTGGCCCCAGCAGCTGATGCCCGCGGATGAAGTGCGAGTGAGGAACTGGCATCCACAAGGCAACCTCTCACTGATTTATGAGCCTGGTCTCATGGACGTGGTGGTGGTGAGTGGCTTGATGGTGACTGCATCAGACGGGACTGCTAATGTTACCCAAAATGCTAATTTTTTCAAGAAGGTGGGTGAGACCAGGCTGGAGGCAATCCTGAGAAGAGACTGTGTCGAGGTACCAGACGAGGGCGGTGGCCCTACCCATCCGCTGAGTCCCCTAGGTCGAGGGGATGCAGGTGAGGAGGGCCCGATCCAGGAGGTGGGCAGGAGGTATACCTGAAGGGTCAGGAGGGGGAAGCCTGCCCATCTCATTGACTATGTGTTGGACCCATGAACTGGTGGGCCCAGTCCACGGGCTGAGTGGAGACTTGTGGGACTGGGAGGGAAGCAAATAAAGGGGTGTTATTATGTGTGCAGTGTAATGTTTTTGAAGTCTGTATTTGCTTCCTTTCGTTTGTTTGTTATGAAAAAAAGAGGAATGTGGTGCCTGCCGCCTTAAAGGCACACACGCGGCAGAGTGACCCCACTCTGCTGCATGTGCTCGTAATAAACGGAGTGTTGCCACGGCCGCAGCAGTATGACCGTGGAGCCCGGACAGTAAGCATTGCGTGCTGAGTGCTCGTTAGCTGGGGGGGCTCACAGGGCCTGCTGGGCACACCAGTGACCTTGAACAGCTCCTGGCCATCTACGCATATTACAGATCTTCAATCCCTGACTTCTAAACCATGAAGGAGCATGCTGCCCTCCGCATGCAGAGAATTATGGTCTCATACTCACAATGAAAAAGCAAAACCACAAGACCAGCATGCTAAGTGTTGTTGGTTAAAATTCCAGTGCTGCCAGGATGTGGGAATTATCACATCGGAACAGTTGTCCGTTATGCCAGTGAACCTCCATGAGTTGAAAACTATAAACAGTAAAAGGACATACAAGCGCACAACACACACACACACAATAACCTATTAATGAGACTGGAGGAGAGAGCTGGTAAGATCTTAGAGGGAGAAGAAGGTGTTTATGGAAGGGTTGGAGAGTGGAGAGGAAGCAGCAAAGAGCACGTTTTCTGGAGGAGGTGGTTGTATTAAGGAGGCTACATTTTGGGTTACTTCTTGGAGGAGGAAGAGTTGAGGGAGGGTTGAAAAGTAAGATTAGGAGGCAGGTTCACCTAAGGAGAGAAATGTAATTTAGAAGAAAACCAATAAAGAACATGCAGATGTGCCTGTAGAGAAGGGGGTGGTTCAAAGGAAGTTATTGACAAAGGTTGGAGTCCTCAGGGTGGAGGCTAGAGACAGTGAACAGGAGGTTGGCAAATTGGTAACAAATGTTAGAAAATATTGGAGGAGGTTGGAAGAGTTAAAATGAAAGTCAGGAGATTGGTGGAAGAAAGGATGGAGTCAGGAAGAAGGTAGTGGAATGACTGTAGAAAGGAAGAGGTGGTGAGCATTGGCAGGAGGAAGGGGTTAAGTCTCTGGAAAGAGGTGGGACATTACCAAAACAATTGCAAGAGAGGGTATCGGGCATGGGGAGAATGCCTGCTCTGACCAGGAAGAGGACAGATGGGTGGAGGTATGTTCTTGTGGAATGGTGGTGAGGAAGGCAGAGTCATTACAGGACTAGGGGCCTGAAAATAGTAGGGGGACCTAGGTTAGGCCTGCTAACCAGCCTCCCACACTCTGTGACCCAAAAACCTCAACCCACAGACCAGACACCCTTACAAAATCCAACCAGTGAAGCCCAGGAGAATATCAGGAGTCATCAATGCACAGACAACTGAGAGGAGCATAGTCCACTCCGGGGGCTACTCTAGAACTCAGTAGGTCCCCACGTCTTTCTGTTGCATTTAGGAAAGGACTGAGCAGGGGGTTTTGGGAATTACCAAGTAATCCTGTTTTGTGCAGACCCTTTATGCTTGACAGCATAGCAAAGTCCTCCAAACCTGTGACCCCATTTCCACCTTTTCTGCAGGATGGACTTTTTGTCTCACACACCTACTTTCAAGGAAATAACACCAGTTCCCATTAATCTAGCATCCTGGTCCTTCACAGCACAGTGCCCCATTTATATTGTCATCTATACTGAGTAATGTTAAATACACACCAAGGTCTTAAAGGGGTATTTCCCAGCTTTACAATACATTCAGAGGGCCAGGATCATGTAGGACAATGAGCAAGGGCAAGCACACTCAGAGCTTCCTTCAGGGGTGTACCTCAGTGACTCACAGATTGAGAGGGGCTTTGTTGCCTGACCCCCACAGAATTTCCAGTTCATGTGCTAACGATTGAACAATATACAAATGTTCTTGCTCACTCCTCAGCATGGCCCTACCTCACCAACATACTGTCAGTGCTTCACCAGCTTTATCCACAGACCAGCGCAGACCTCTGGCACCCTAAGTGGAGCATGCAGAGGCAAGTGTGCTTTCACCAGACGTTTTAAGCCTTTGTTCAGCACTACATAATGGCTCATTTAGCAGTCCAACTAAGGGATGGAAGGAAATCAGAGCCACAGGGAAATCCATACCAAACTAAGGGCAATACCTTAAGAGACCCAATTAAGAATTGGAAATAACAATTCAGGGATCTGAAATAGAGAAAGAAGGAAGACAAATTAGAACGGGGTGAATTGGTCAATCACGATAATCAGATACCCAAAAAAATGCATAAATCCTCAAGAACGATTCACAGACTATGCTAGTAACCTGGAGGTGGAAAGACAAGATTAAGAGACAACGCACGCCTGGGAAAGAGCCAGAGAAGAAGACTGCAAGAGCGAGCCACTAGCCTTCAATGGGTTATATCACAAACACTGGTGAATAGCAGCTTAGCAGAAGAAGTAGAGAATGCCAAGAGACTGCTGCGGTCCACATTACAGACACTTGCAGAGACCCGACCCAAAGAAGAATGAGACAACTCCCAGAGCCTGCTGAGGGTTTTATATCAGACTTTGACAGAGACCAGATGCATTGAAGGAGAGAAAATCACCAAAGAGCTATATCTGAGACAGTGATGGATCCCAGCCAACAAGGTGGATAGAAAGCTCAACGCAGACTAAGGCCTATGTCTCAGACACTGGCAGCAAACTGCCAGATCACTTGGAGGAGAAGAGACAAGAATTCTATTGAGGATCTCTTTGCAAGCACTGTGAAGAGGGGTGGCATCAAAAGAGAACTGAAAGTGTTGGGGGAGAGGAGAGTCTTTTCTGACTGGTTAGTTATGAAATAGAGCCTGTCAAAGATTAAAGTGAGTGGAAGAAATACATGGTAGGAGAGTGTCCAAGGTATCCTTCCCTCGTTGGCTCAGGAGGATGAGCCATGGTTAAAGGCAAATATTGTCTTAGCCTGGCATGCACCCTCAAGAAAGAAGAAGTACCTAGTGGTAGGCGTAATGAAGCAGAAAACTGAGTGCTACACCTCAGGAACTGTGAAGACATGGAGCAAGCTGGGCCCTCTATCCGGCGGTCTGCAAAGCCAAAGAGCGAGCCAGGCAATATACCCGAGGACTGTGCTGTGTGACACGGTCAGAGAGCTGACCATCTCAAAAGGGGAGAAAGACACCCCACAACTTGATGTAGGAGGTCTACCAGCATATTTGCCAGAGCCAGTCCTGCCAGAGGCAGGGTGATGCAGTTGATGCAAGTCTCTATCCCTCTCCATGTTCCTGGTTAAAAGTATCAAGTACCACTTTTGATCATGCCATACCTGCCTTGCCAAATACTGGCCAGTGTTTTCTCTCCATCCTCATTGAACCACAACAACCAGAGTTCCATGCAGCCAAGCAAGCAACATGCTACTCACCAGCGAGGGAGACAGTGGTGCACAGAAAGCTGGCAGACTGTTCCCTACGACAGATTGGCAACCACAGCACATTACAGCAGCCCTCAACAACCAAAATGGGAGACACTAAGTGCCTGCAGCTGAAGGAGGGGTGGGGCTAAAAGGGGAATGTATTGCTTTTGATGGCTGCAACCTGGCCCCTGGGGGAGAGAGAGACAGAAATGATCTAGGGGAATCAGATGGGCACCAGAATGAATGGGAGAGGGAGGAAGGGAATAAACGGGACAAGGGAAGCCAAGGAGTGTGGATTGTTCAGTGAAATCAAGAGTGGAGAAGGTGGACCAAGAGACCAGATGGAGGAGAGACGGTGCAGCAGAGCATGTGGGAATATTATAGCGAGTGTGTGCTGTGTGAGGTATTGGTTGGTGAGAGAGAGTGGCATGTGGATGTGAGACTGTGTCTATGGTAAGTGAAGAGGGTCGATTATCTTAAATGTGGGTGTAAGAGAGCAAGTGAAGCTCAATTAGAAGGGTAAACGGGGAGTGAATTGAGGTTGACTGTGACAGAAGGAAGAGTGGAGAAGAGTGTGGGAGGAGAGAGCAGTAGAGAGTAGTGGGAGTAAGAATAGTAAGGAGGAGTGTGGCAATATTAGTGGAGAGTAGTAGGAGGACAGAGTAGTGGAGAGTAGTGTAAGGAGCGGGTAGTGAAGATTAGGAGAGAGGGGAGTGGAGAGTACCTCAGATGGGAGTGGAGAGTAGTATAGAAGAGAGAGGGAGAGTAGGAATAGAAATGAGAAGTAATAGCATCAGACAGACAGTGAGAGGAAAAAGAGGAGGTTGGGAATGTAGCCCCTGATTACTAGCACAGGCCTGGGCAAAGGCGTTGTTTTGGTGGTCAGGATAAGTCTCCATGAGCAAGGTGGGTTAATGTTGCACGCACCATATTGATGACTGGATGTTCAGCAAACTGAGCACGATGTTGCACATTTCATATGTATTGACTGTAGTTAATTGTGGATGGGATATGTTACTTTTAAGTGTTACTTTTTTGTTAAGAACTGATACATATTAGCTTGCATGATTGCAAAATGAGCAAATGTTAACACCACCAAATGAAACATAAACACAATTCACAAATAGAGTGCTCTGCACATTGATACCAATACATGGGGAATTTGTGAATCTAAATGTAGTGGGCTTTTTACAAATGGATTAGAACACGGCAGTCAGGGCTGTTTGCCAAGTAAACTTTGGGCCTCATTACGAGGTGGGCGCAAAGGGATACCAGACACCGTTAAGGACATCGGTGCTGGTAATCCCTTTGCGCCCTATTCCAAGGTCCCTTAGCGGGTCCTTTCCTTAACGCCTGGTTTTACCAGGCGTTATGGACGGGGCCTGTTAAGGGACTTCAGAGCTAATAACGGTACCACAATTTGCGGTACCGTTATTAGCGCCTTCCCATTGAGCCCTATGGGGGCTCAAATGGGAATGGGGAATGGCTTTTTCAATGGGGACTTACCGGTCCCGCCAAGGTCGGACTGGACTGGTAAGTCCCCATTGAACGGGACCAGACATGGTCCTGTTATTGGGGGTAGTCATGGCGCTAATAGCACAATGACTACCACCGATCTTGGAATGAGGGCCTTTGACTTTTGAGAATCTGATTCTATAGGATTTCAGAGGCCAGAGGACAGGTAAATAAGTAACTTCAACCTTTGCGGGCAGCGCAGCTGAAGGAGGCGGCCATGGGGTTTATTGTGTGATAAGTATTGCAGATGTTAAATGTAACCTCCTGAATTCAGGGGCGCTTGACAGTAGGGGTTTCACTCTTTGTCTTTGGCCAGCAGTAAAACTTGGAGCGAGTCAATGCCCAAGACCTAAGTAGTTGGAAACCAGGAGTTTCAACTGTATTTCAGAGGTGCTGTGTGCAAGGAAATGGCAGTAATTTAGATTAGAATGTTCCCATGGAACCAGTGACCTTGGGAATGATATAGCATTGCTAACTCAAAAAGGACTTATTTACCCACCCTTCTTCATATCGCTTGGAATATTTATGCGAACCATGTGCTGTTCAAATTTGAGATTAAAGGGGCTTAAGCCAGTAATTGCTAGTAATGAATTACAAATCCTTAACTATGTGCTGATGTCATGACCTACCACGAACAAATCCTTAGATGAGATATTTTCTACACATGAGCTGAAGATGTTAGTTAAGGTAACTGCTGCCAATGTAAATATAGGAATTGGAGAAAGATGGTATTTCTTTGAAGAGGTTTTTGTCCAATGACATGTGGGGTGTGGATGTAATAACATTTCTGGATGTGTTTTAACTGTTGCAAAAATGTATATAAGATGTCAACTGATGTGGTTTTGTTGAGACTTGGGTAAGTTTGGTTCTACAGCACCATCTAACTGCTCCCCGGATAAGTGTACAATAAACTTGCTTTACGTACAAAAGGTGTACTTGTTCCTGGGGTGGTGGGCCCACTTGGGTTAAGGTGAATAAAGGGCTCATCCCCACACATTTGGCAAGCCAGCCAAGAGCCCAGGCTTTCCAAATTGTTGGGGGTCTTCTGTCCACACCATTCGGCTGCGGCTCCTCAATGCGGGGACCAGTCTTCTGTGCACTGTCAAAAAAAGAGGTTTGCAGACACCAAATTGGTTAAAGGTCCATCTGCTCCCCAGAGGTGTGGTGCCATGGTCCAGGTGCGTAGGACAACTTGATGGAGCACCACATCAGAGTGTACAAGTTTCACGTGAATGTACTTTTTGAGGTAAAGCAAGAAGGGAAATAGGGGTAAAAGAAGGTTGTTTCTTTGATTTAAGGGATTTGGTAAGGGTAGACTTGGAGTGCATGTATGAAGTTTGTTGAGATTCCGGGGATTGGAAGAATGGATGCTTTGACGGAGTTAGAGAACTGTCTTGCATTGTAAGTCCCTTGTATATAGTTTTTACCTAGTTTGTTATTTTAGAGGTGTGAGGTGGTATCCTACCCTGCATGTCCAGTGTGAGGTTTGTCCTGATACCCTTTAATTTGCTTGTCTGGTTGGCTGGAGCCCACACCTGAAGGTGGGGTGACATCTTATGGTAAGTCCAACCGTATATACATTTCTGAAGAAGGCCCTTGATATTCTTTTGTATCAGCTGTGTGGGGCAGAGCCCTTGATTCGATTTTCTTGGCTAGTTGAAGTAGTGAATGGGGAACTTCCTGTAGTCGGGAAAATATGGTTTTGTAGTAGAGAATGCTATACTAGTAAAAGAAGAGAGAGTCAGAGCAGAGGTACTGTAGTGGAAAGCATTGCGGTCCTCCTATGCTTGAGTGGTGGGGATATCTCAGATATATTGGCCGGCAAGTGTTTTTGATAAGATGCTGTCTTTTGTGAAAGAGTGAGAAGCAAGTGGCTGAATGAGGTAATTGCGGCATAAACGAGCACAGTGAGTGATTGTGGGGAAAGACAAAGTAACTGGGTAGGGGTAAAAAGAGGGTTCTTTGGGTGAATGTTTCTTGTGCTGCGGGTTTGGCTTGACATTTTGTGGTGGAGTATGGAAACTCCATTGAATCAATACCGAACTGAATGAAACCATTAATGAGTACAACCCATGTCAACCACTATATACTGAAAACTAAAATTAACAAGCATTACATTCAAATAAAACAACTATATGCTGAATTCTAAAATGAACAAAACTTTAAAGTCAAGTTAAACCACTGTATGGTGAATTCTAAAATGAACAAAACATTAAATTCAAGTGAAACCAATGTATGGTGAATTCTAAAGTGAGTGGAACTTTAACATTGAACCAAAGAGAGGCTATTCAATACCAAACTGTGGGAAAGCTACATATAACAGAAATATAGACTGGACGCAGAATTAACTGGAACCCTGAAGTTTATTCTAACACAGTAACATTTTTATATGAGAACCAACCATAAAAAGAGGGCACACGTGTGACAAAGAACCCTAAGAAGACAAAGGACATTTTTGTGATACTGGAAATAAGTCTTGCGGAAGCCTGAGACTTGAAACATTTATCGACTTAAGGATAGAGTCTCAAGGTTCTTTTGTGTTGGAACTGTGTTACTTGGAACTTGGGGAAGGAAACCCAGAGTTTGGTTAAAACTATAGCATTCTGAACTTAAGAAAGGTGATTTTGAGACTTTTTTTGGAACTGTTTGATACCTGCTGAAGGGAGCTGAAAGGAAGCTGCAAGCAGGAAGAAGCTCATAACTTTATTGTGGACAGTGTTTATTTTAGTTGTTGACATCCCTGCACATTGTATAGATTTGTTGTGAGGGCAAGTAGAGGTTTTGGACACAGGCAGATTCTTAAGTTGAACTCTTTGACTCAGACTTTCCTTGATAATGATATGATATGATATTTATAACACACCTGTAGACAAGTGTTTCTAGGCTCCACTTTCATTTAGGTAGGAAAATCCCACCATAGCAAAGGGCAAGTTAGGCCTTTTTCCATCCTTGTATTTAAGTTAATGTAGTGTTTTAATTTGAATTCTGAATCTGTTGTCTGTGTCTTGCTTCATGATGCCTTCACAAAGGTGAACATTTTAAAATTCCACAGGGAGTGGCTGCAGGAAACTAAGGGGAAAATACTCAGTTCTTGGCCTATCGAGGGGACCTATTACACAGGGGTATTGGAGAACTTGCACACTTTCCTGACTACAAGGCACAAGGTGTCGAACTAGAGAAGTTGCTACATATCTTAGAACTATGGAGGATGTATGAAAAAGGTGGGCAGGGCCATAATGTTGAAATAGGGGCGGAAGGGCCGAAAAAGGAGGGAGCAACAATTCCTCCTGCACCTCCCCCATATTGTACTACCTTTTATCGCCTGCATAGGGGTACACAGACCCTGAGTTCGAACCTCCATTTTCCCCAGTGGCCACTTCAATGGTTGCAAGATGGACACAGGTGATTCCTCCATTGGCGTCTAGGCCAATGAAGTGGGATCTCGATGGAAAATGGAGGATTACACCTTCAATGGTTAGGGCTGCAGAGAGGTTGCAAAGGGAGAATGGAAAGGGAACACCTCCCCCGACTACAAGATTAGCAGACAGATTAAGACCTTAATTCATAGAATTTCGCACAAAAGTGGCGCACGCGGCTGGCGCACAGTGTGCGCGTGCGAATGTCTGCGGCAGCCGCGTGCGCTAAAATCAATTTCCGCGCACAGCGTATTCATGGATTTTCGCCTCCAAAACCAGCCTTGGCGCAGAGTGGTGCAGCGACCCTGCAGCAGCGCCAGTTACGCCCCCAAGAACGCCCCTAGCGCAAGGAAAAGCCATCAAAATCCCCAATCCAGCGCAAAGGGCTGCGCTAACCCTGGACCAATTTACAGGGCTGCCAAACAGCAAATGCCAAGCGGGGAACGTGTATTACTGAGATTCGCGTGAAGTTTCACACGCGAAAGGGCCTGTGTGAGTGGGGTACGTGTATAACTGGGGTTCGCGGGAAGTTTCACACGCGAAAGGGCCTGTGCGAGTGGGGTACGTGTATAACTGGGGTTCGCGTGAAGTTTCACACGTGAGAGGGCCTGTGCAAGTGGGGTATGTGTATAACTGGGGTTCGCGTGAAGTTTCACACACAATTGGAGCAGGGTAAGTGTATTACGGGGGTTCGCGGGAAGTTTCACACGCAAAAGGGCCTGTGCGAGTGGGGTACGTGTATAACTGGGGTTCGCGGAAAGTTTCACACGAGATTTCAGCAGGGTATGTGTTTTACGGGGGTTTGCGGGAAGTTTCACACGCGAAAGGGCCTGTGCAAGTGGGGTACGTGTATAACGGGGGTTCGCGGGAAGTTTCACATGCGATTTCAGCAGGGTACGTGTATTACAGGGGTTTGCGGGAAGTTTCACACGCGAAAGGGCCTGTGCAAGTGGGGTACGTGTATAACGGGGGTTCACGGGAAGTTTCACACGCGATTTCAGCAGGGTATGTGTATTACGGGGTGCGCGGGAAGTTTCACACGCGAAAGGGCCTGTGCGAGTGGGGTACGTGTATAACTGGGGTTCGCGGGAAGTTTCACACGCTATTGGAGCCGGGTACGTGTATTTCTCTGGTTTCGTGGGATGTTTCACACGCAAATTTGCTGTCAGAGCGGGGTACGTGAATTTCAGGGGTGCGCGGTGAGTCCTACACGTGAATTGGCAGTGTGGGTCCTCCCAGGTGTTCCCTCTACACCCCACACGGCACCTGCAGGCAGCCCAAACCACAGGGGACTACCCCCCACCCCTGGTCATGACCCGCAGGCAGCCCATCCACCATGGGCATGCCCCCCAGCCAAGCCACATATCAGCTTGCACCCCCACCCCCAAGCAGTCAGGGGCACCTGCCAGCAGGCCCCCACATATGTCCCCCTGTACCCCCACCCCCCAGCAGTCAAGGGCACCTGCCAGCAGGCCCCCACTCATGTCCCACACATGTCCCCCTGCACCCCCACCCCCCCAGCAGTCAGGGGCACCTGCCAGCAGGCCACCACACATGTCCCCCTGCACCCTCACCCCACAGCAGTCAGGGGCACCTGCCAGCAGGCCCCCACTCATGTCCCACACATGTCCCCCTGCACCCCACCCCCCAGCAGTCAGGGGCACCCGGCAGCAGGCCCCCACTCATGTCCCACACATGTCCCCCTGCACCCCCACCCCCAGCAGTCAGGGGCACCTGCCAGCAGGCCCCCACACATGTCCCCCTGCACCCCCACCCCCCAGCAGTGAGGGGCACCTGCCAGCAGGCCCCCCCTCATGTCCCACACATGTCCCCCTGCACCCCCACCCCCCAGCAGTCAGGGGCACCTGCCAGCAGGCCCCCACACATGTCCCCCTGAACCCACACCCCACAGCAGTCAGGGGCACCTGCCAGCAGGCCCCCACTCATGTCCCCCACATGTCCCCCTGGACCCCCACCCCCAGCAGTCAGGGGCACCTGCCAGCAGGCCCCCACACATGTCCCCCTGTACCCCCACCCCACAGCAGTCAGGGGCACCTCCCAGCAGGCCCCCACTCATGCCCCACACATAGCCCCCTGCACCCCCACCCCCCAGCAGTCAGGGGCACCTGCCAGCAGGCCCCCACACATGTCCCCCCCAACAGGTCATCACACTCCAGACCCATGCCCCTCATGGCCACCCAAATCCCACCCCAGTCCAAACACCCCACATTGAATTCCCAAAGTCATGATAGAAAATACATAACCAGCATGGCCATGAAACAATGTCCCTCAGACCCACGCAGTGGTGACACATGACTGTGAAAAGATCAACACTGTGACATGCACAAAACAAATGATATAAGAGCACATCAGTAAAGTATATAATAAATGTGTATTCAATAATTAACCAAATGAATAAAACAAAATCACACAATAATGGAAATAATGAAGAAAAAGCTGCATGTCCAAAATATTTAAGAAAAATGTGTTACTGCAGAATCCAAATCAATCCAAAAGCAAATGGGTCCAAAGAGTCTGTCCGTCCAACCAAATCCAAAGTGTAAAAATAAGACACATTCATTGATCCATGGTAAAAAAGAAACTTAAATGAAGTGAAATCCAGTGTTGAACTATATACAAAGTACAAATCCAGGGTCCACGAGCCCAACCATTGAAAGGAAACCTACAAAAACCCTACCTAATTGTCAGAGTCTGCAGAAGCCTCCCCCCGTGTCTCCTCACCTGTGACCTCCGGTGTAGGAATTAGGGTAGACTCTCTGTCTCTCCTTCTTTCTTTTCTGCGTACTTCTTCACCTTTTTCCGCCTTCTTTCCCTTCCTTCGTTCGTAGAGAAAAGGACGCTCTCCACCCGAGGCCACCTTGACAATGATTTGAGAATCGTCAGGCGGACCCAAGGGAGCTCGCCCCTAAATTCAGGGAAAAAGCCTGGTAAGGCGCAAAAAACCCTGAGCGGAATCAGCATGTAGGTCTTGCTTCGGAAGAAAGGTTCAAATCCTTAACTGGAGTATGCAGTGGGACCCAGGTCAGCTACGGCGTAATAGCGTAATGGCTGTGACTCCTGGAAGAGGCACAATCCTGAGAGCTCGGAGTCCAATTGGTTCTGAAGGTAGGACAGCCACCTATGCAGGTAAGATATGGGGAGCTGGAGAGCGAAGGCTAACAAAAAAGAAGGACGATGGAAAGGTAAGAGAGAAAGAAAGACTGTACCAAAAGGCAGAGCCGGCAAGGAGCAAGAGTGGAGGAAGTAAAGAAAAGAAGAACAGAAGGGATATAAACCCCTGAAAGCACGGAACTAAGGAGGAAGGAAGCGCTGGCGTGCGAAGCAGGCAGTCAGCGAGAGGGGAAAGAGAGATGGAAGGCAAAACACGGTACGCGGAAGGACGCGACCGTAAGAAGAAAAAAAAGGAATTAGAGTAAATATTCTTGACCGTGGCAGGGAAAAGGCAAACATAGGTAAGGAAGAAGTACGGAAAGGTAAGAGGGCTGAAAGCGTTGGAACGGAGAAAAAACCACACGGAGTAAGCACCGGGCGGTCCGACGCGGGCAGTTTGAATGAGTTGCAGCGCGTCTGGTAAGGGGGCGTGTCAGCCTATATAAACAAAAGGCACATTGAACACTAGTATGCTGCTGCTGATTCCGCGATGGCCTAATGAAGCCGCCATTTATTCCATATTTTCCACGGTTGAACCGTGACAGCATGCCCCCTCTTCAGCAAACTACCACCAGGTTTACCCGGGTGGAGGTGATGAAAGCGCCTGATTAACCTGGGGGCGTGAATATGCCTTCTGGGTTCCCACGTGCGTTCCTCCACGGGATAACCTTTCCAATGCACTAAATATTGGAGGGTTCCATGCTTGTATCGGGAGTCTACAAGTCTTTCCACCTCGTATTCATCTGGAGGCGGGTTCTTGAGGGTTAGAGGTCGAACCTTCTTGCGGCCGTAAGTGTCTGGCCTGAAGGCTTTTAATAACGAGGTGTGAAATACCGGATGTATCCTCTTGAGACTAGGAGGCAACCTTAAACGAAAAGCCACAGGGTTGACTTGGGATTCAATGAGATACGGACTTATGTACCGGGCAGTGAATTTCCCAGCATGAGTCCACCTTGGAAGAAACTTAGTGGACAACCACACCTTGGTACCTGGAGTCCAGCCGGGGTTAGGTAACCTCCTGCTATCTGCCTGTTTCTTGTATTGAGATCTGCTGGCTTCAAGTTGTAGCCTGGCGTCTCTCTGTATGCATCGTAGGTCTTCCAAGTGTGTATCTACAGAAGGTACGGTGGTTGTAGGCAATCCAAAGAAAGGAATGTGTCTGGGATGATACCCATAGGTGAACAGAAATGGGCTAACCCCAGTGGCGGAATGTCTTGAGTTATTATATGCAAACTCAGCCATAGAGAGGAAAGACGCCCATCTCTCTTGTTCTTTGCTACAAAAGCAGCGGAGATACTGTTCTAAGGTGGCATTAAGTCGTTCTGTAAGGCCGTTGCTCTGGGGGTGGTAGCCCGAGGAGAGGGCGCGCTTAATGCCCAATGATTTACACATTGCAGACCAAAATCTTTAGGTAAATTGAGTCCCCCTGTCGGAAATGATACTCTTGGGTAAACCATGTAGTCTGACAACATCCTTCAAGAAGACAGCCGCTGCTTCAGGAGCTGAAGGAAGGCTTGAGAGCGGGGAAAAGTGTGCCAACTTACTCAAAGAGTCCACTGTGACTATAATCGTGGTATAGCCAGAAGATGGCGGTAAATCGACTATAAAATCAGTCGAGATAAGTTCCCAGGGCTGGGATGGTAACGGTTCTTGTTGAAGCAGGCCCAAAGGCTTAGATGCTGAATGTTTATTGGAAGTACATACTGGGCAAGTAGCTACGTATTCCTTAGCATCCTGATGCATGTTAGGCCACCAGAATTGCCTAGACAAAAGGTCTAAGGTAGCGGTACGGCCCTTGTGTCCCGCAGATGGCAGATCGTGACACCAAGACATTGCTTGTACCTGCAGGTCCTTTGCGGGTAGGTACAGCCTACCCTGGAAAAAGTAGAACGGTCCTCTCCTTTCCAGGTCAGTTCGTCGTAAAATTGGATCAGTCATTACCTTAGTGGCTTGTTCCACTTCCTGCAAAAAGGAATTAATAACTCCAATGAATCTCTTTCCAGATAAGATATGGTCTACCTTCGGCTGACCCCTAGCCTTATCTTCTTCTTCAAGACTTCAGGATAATGCGTCAGCCAATACGTTCTCTTTCCCAGGCAGGTAAGTGATTTCAAAATCATAATACGAGAAAAAATAAGCCCAACGAGCATGTCTAGAATTGCGACACTCCATCTGTTGCAGCACTCGTAAATTACGATGATCCGTGCGTACTTGAAAGGGATGAGTGGATCCCTGAAGCAGGTGTCTCCATTCAATACAAGCTTGACGAATGGCCAAAAGCTCTTTCTCTAACACAGAATAATTTACTTCACTAGGAGTGAGAGTTCGGGAATAGTACGCCACTGGATGCTCCTCGCCATCCTCTCCTTCTTGTAACAGTGCAGCTCCTATTGCTCCTCCGGAGGCATCAGTCTCAACAATAAATGGTAAGGATTGATTTGGTTGGGTCAAAATTGGAGCTGTGGTAAAAGATGCCTTGAGCTGTTGAAAGGCTTGATCAGCCGCCCGATCCCATTCAAACCTTCTTCCCTTCTTTAGCAACTGAGTAATGGGTAGGACTTTGTCGGAGAAGTTGGGAATAAACCTTCTATAAAAGTTAGCAAGACCTAAGAACCGTTGGATGTCCTTCACGGTCTTTGGAATAGGCCATTGCAGCACTGCCTTAACCTTTCCTGGGTCCATCTGTACCCCTTCCCGGGAGAGGATAAAGCCCAAATAAGAGATAGAAGACACTTCGAAGACACACTTCTCGGGTTTCACCAACAACTGATGGTCCCTTAATCTTTGTAATGCTTCCGTGACATGTCTTCTGTGTTCAGCTGGAGTGGAGGAGAAGATCAAAATATCATCCAAGTATACCACTACCGAAGAAAACAGCAAGTCTGAGAATATCTTGTCAACAAAACGTTGGAATATTGCTGGGGCATTAACCAAACCAAAAGGCATCACTCTATACTCGAAATGCCCTAGTGGAGTGCGGAAGGCCGTCTTCCATTCATCGCCCTCTCGGATTCTCAACAGATGATATGCCCCGCGTAGATCAAGTTTAGTAAAGATCCTGGCTCCCTTAACCGCCTCCAACACTTCCTTTATTAAGGGCATGGGATAGCGGTCTCGAATGGTCATGCTATTGAGACCACGGTAGTCAATACAAGGCCTCAACTCAGTGGTTCCCTTCTTGGGTATAAAAAACATGGACGCCCCCGCCGAGGAGTGAGATTCTTGAATAAGTCCATTCTGCAGATTGGCATCGAGATACTCCCTGAGCGCTCTTCTTTCTGGGAGAGACATTGGATACATACGGCCAAACGGTACTGAAGTTCCCGGTCTCAGATCAATATTGCAGTCTTCTGACCGGTGAGGAGGCAAGGAGCGAGGTAATCTGTCTTCAAAAATGTCTATAAACTGATGGTAATAAGGGGGAATCAACTGCACCACTGTGGTTGATACGGGTATTGAGAGGCTAGCTGCAAAAGCTGGGTGAGCCAAGGGGAGACAATGCTGCGTACAATAGGTGGAAGCGAATTGGATGGTATTGGCTGACCAATCAATCAGAGGATTGTGGCGATGTAACCACGGGATTCCCAATATCACGGGAAAATGAGCTACCCTGATGATGTCGAAAGAGAGTTGTTCTTGATGTTGCAAAAGAGACATCTGCCCTATATCGGTCTCTTGGGAGACGGGTCCAGAGGATAGCGGGTTGCCATCAACCCCTTCAACAGGAATGGGGTTTTCCTTGAACAGCAGAGGAATTCGGTGTTCCAAGGCCCAATGAGTGTCCATGAAGTTACCGGCGGCTCCGCAGTCTAGCATAGCGAGTGTCTCAATCGGAGGGTCGGCTTCAAAGATCAAAGTGATCGAAAAAACCATTAGGCGATGGTCATCGGTAGGTACGTCCTCTTGGCTATCTCGGCAGGCAGTAGTCCTTCCAGCCCGGATCCTTTCCCTGCTCAGGACCGGGGAGATCCGTTTCCCGACCGTCTGGGCGGAACTTCGGGACAATTTCGAAGCAGGTGTTTAGAGGATCCGCGGTACATGCAGAGCCCCAGATTCTTCCGGCGTTGTCGTTCATCCGGAGTTAAAGGACCTCTTGCGGCCCCAATTTGCATGGGTTCTTCCGGTTGAGTCTTCCCAGGAGGGCTCATAGGTGTCATTCTGGAGGGAAACTGAATCTTGGTCCTTCGTCTTTCCTGTCTTCTCTCCTGCAGGCGGTATTCTAACTGAAGGGTAAGCGTAACCAGGTCTCTGAAGGAATCAGGTCGGGCCATTCTTGCAAGTTCATCCTTCAATTCTTCATGTAAACCACGGCGAAATAAGGTCTGTTGAGCCGAATCTGGCCAGGCTGCTTCAGTGGCCAATCTACTGAATGAAGAGGCATAAGTTTGGACATCCTGTGACCCCTGTCTGATATCAAGTAGTCCCTCGTAGGCAGAGTATTGGACTTCTGCTCGCCCGAACCTGGATCTTAAAAGTTGAGTGAATTGGGAATAGTCATTAATAGTCATTAATGGCTGGGTCTTCTTGAGTGATTAGAGGAGTAGCCCAAGCCAGGGCATTTCCAGTCAAGTTAGTGATTAAGAACCCCACCTTGGATCGGTCGGATTCATAAGCCTTGGGGCGAAAGGTGACGGTTATCTGTTAATTTAGGGTTTGATTCTCGGCGCGTAGATTCTGGACTTCTGTCTGAAGACCTTGGATGGCGTTGACCATCTCTTGGAATTGTTCAAGGGACGCCATGGGTTTTAAGGGGCGCTGCAAGCTGTCAGAGTCTGCAGAAGCCTCCCCCTGTGTCTCCTCACCTGTGACCTCCGGTGTAGGAATTAGGGTAGACTCTCTGTCTCTCCTTCTTTCTTTTCTGCGTACTTCTTCACCTTTTTCCGCCTTCTTTCCCTTCCTTTGTTCGTAGAGAAAAGGACGCTCTCCACCCGAGGCCACCTTGACAATGATTTGAGAATCATCAGGCGGACCCAAGGGAGCTCGCCCCTAAATTCAGGGAAAAAGCCTGGTAAGGCGCAAAAAACCCTGAGCGGAATCAGCATGTAGGTGTTGCTTCGGAAGAAAGGTTCAAATCCTTAACTGGAGTATGCAGTGGGACCCAGGTCAGCTACGGCGTAATAGCGTAATGGCTGTGACTCCTGGAAGAGGCACAATCCTGAGAGCTCGGAGTCCAATTGGTTCTGAAGGTAGGACAGCCACCTATGCAGGTAAGATATGGGGAGCTGGAGAGTGAAGGCTAACAAAAAAGAAGGACGATGGGAAGGTAAGAGAGAAAGAAAGACTGTACCAAAAGGCAAAGCCGGCAAGGAGCAAGAGTGTAGGAAGTAAAGAAAAGAAGAACAGAAGGGATATAAACCCCTGAAAGCACGGAACTAAGGAGGAAGGAAGCGCTGGCGTGCGAAGCAGGCAGTCAGCGAGAGGGGAAAGAGAGATGGAAGGCAAAACACGGTACGTGGAAGGACGCGACCGTAAGAAGAAAAAAACGGAATTAGAGTAAATATTCTTGACCGTAGCGGGGAAAAGGCAAACATAGGTAAGGAAGAAGTACGGAAAGGTAAGAGGGCTGAAAGCGTTGGAACGGAGAAAAAACCACACGGAGTAAGCACCGGGCGGTCAGACGCGGGCAGTTCGAATGAGTTGCAGCGCGTCTGGTAAGGGGGCGTGTCAGCCTATATAAACAAAAGGAACATTGAACACTAGTATGCTGCTGCTGATTCCGCGGTGGCCTAATGAAGCCGCCATTTATTCCATATTTTCCACGGTTGAACCGTGACACTAATGAACAACTATATAAAAAAAGGTGGGGCATTTTCCAAGCGCCCCAAATGAAATGAAAACCAAAAGGAAACCTAACACTAATTAACTATATACAATGGCAGCGGGCTAGTCCGACGGCTCACTTCCTGATTTCCCGGGCCAGGGCATCATCGAACTCCTGCTCGATGTCCTGGAGGCGGACCTCTTCCATGGCCCCGAGGGTTCGCAGGGACGATGACATCCGGACCTCCAGGTCCCTGTGAATTGCCTCGAGGCACTCGGCCCGCCTCAGAGCCCTTTGCATGGAGTTCTCCGCCCTGACCATCGTGAGCCGTGCCTCTTCCGCCCACTGCCGCTCCGCATCTCTAGCATGGCCTAACTGCTGCCACACGGAAGACACTTCCCATCCTGGGTCCTCCTGCCCTGCGGCGGATGCCTGCCCCTCCGATGACGAAGGCCCCGAGCCATCATGGCTCCACCTTGTTGCTGCTGCTTTGCCTGTGCCCGTGCCCTGGCTCCTGCTGCCTGCACATCCTCCTCCGGTTGGGGTGCAGTTGTTGAGGTGGCCACCCCTGCTGGACGTCCGACTCCCGACTGTGGCAGGGATGTGTCTACCACCAGCCTGGCCGCACGGTCAGAGGCAGCTCCACAGGGTACCCAGGTGATACATGGGTGGGAAGATGGCACGGAGGATGACTGGTGCATAGGGGGTTCAGGTGAGGAGGGGGTCGAAGCAAGTTTCAGCAAACGGAGGAATCCGGCCTGAGTGACCTGTCCCAGTAGGCTCACATGGTCAATGACCCATTCGAGATGACGTGTAGTCTCCCGATGAAAAGACTGCAGGTCACCTCGCATGGCCCGTTGACGCAATGCCACCCCACCCAGGACAGGCTCAACCTGGTCCCGGATAGCCATGTCTGCAGGGAGAGGAAGCGAAAAATCTGAAAAGGGCAGGGATACTCTAGCATCTGGACCAGAGTATTACAATTGCATAGAACAACAGAAAAAGATTGTCCAGAGAAACAAATCAATTTGAAAAAATGTGTATCAAAATTTATTGAAAGTGATACCAACAATTTAAACAATGGTGAGTCAATCACAAATAATTAAACACTGATCACTTTAATACAGCAAAACAGCAGCAACCGTATGCCTAAAGTCGGCTAAAACATTGTCACACATACTTGCCATTCATAGTGCACTCATTCAAACCTAACTCAACATACCGTGACACACATCCAAAAGCTTAAAAGACAAAAGAATCATGCTAAAAACATGTGGGGAGAAGGAATTAATGACTGGTCCCCATCAAACAGACATAATTTTTATATTCATAATCAATAGAATTAATTAATAAATAATCTATTGTCAGGGTGGATCAGAAGGAAAAGTGCAAAAGATCACATCCCTGTAGGGTATATCTCTCGACTGGTTTCGACGTGTAGTGGTAGTAAACACAACGTCTTCCTCAGGAGGTGGATGTTACCATTCTGTAAAACACAAAAACATGGCTATAGACTACTGCGTAGAACATATGAATTACACGCTGATGTGCAAGATTTTCACGTGCCAAAACACTCCGTATCAAGCTGGCCATGCGAAAACACTCAGAAGACCACGCTCCTGCCCTGAAGGCCATTTTCCTGCCCCCCAGTACCCTGAGCACGCTCCCACCTGCCATCTGCTGCTGCCTGACTGCCTGCTGCCCACATGCCCTGCTATTTGCTGCCTGCACATCAGCCATCTGCAGGGGTCCAGTTGCTGTGTCCACCCCTGCTGGAACAGAAGACTCCCGACTGGGATACCATCGCTCCACAGACCAGCCCCAGGACACAGTTGCCCACCCACGCCTGCCTCGGGGGTCGCCATGTCGGGGCAAACACCATCTGAGACCACTGGCGACCCCCAGCCAGAGGGGCAGAGGGCCACCAGCTTCAGTCAGAAGGAAGTTGGTGTCCTGGTGGAGCATGTCCTGTGGCATTATGATGCCCTCTTCAGAACATCACGCGCCAACAAGGAAGGACGGGATAGGATCTGGGACGACTTTGTAGTTGCCATCAACGCGGAGGGGGTGGCAAACCGCAACATCAAGCCAGTCAAGAAGCGCTGGGAGGACTTGAGGTCCAGGACCCCCATAAAGGCCCGGCGCCTCATGGAGGGGGGCCGGGGCAGCATGAGTACCATCCAGATGAGGGTCCTGGAACACGTAGGCCCAGCGCTCCACGCCCAGATCCTTCAGAGGCAGACCCGTCTGGAGTTAAGCGGTAAGTGACCAAGCATTGCTGTGTGAGACAGGGCATGTTGCAGGGTGCTGGTTGTCTGATACTTGCCTGTATGTGCGACATAGGCCATGTACGTATGTTTGTGTGCAGGGACATTATGGTCATGCATGTGAGACCAGTAATGTGTGAACCACATGGTTGGTGCATGTGTTACAATGCAACATGCGGAGCAGCATGCGGAATGCCTGTTGCATGCCTGTCACTATTTTTGGACATGGATGGGGTGTGAGAGATGGGTGCTGCTGTCATGGACATGTCTGGTATCCATGTCTGTGTGTCTGACTTGCGTGTCTGTGACTTGTAAATGCCATGGATGCATGACACATGTCTGTGACAATGTTCAGATTCACTGATGCAGCGTACTCATCCTTGTATCCACTGTGTCTGGGGTGTACGAGGCCAGATGGATGAAACTACGGTGAAGTGTTTGCATGTGATAGGCTTGACCCATGATGTATGTGAGTTTCAAACCAGCATTGTATGTTTCAAGAGTCCCTTGGACATGTATGCTAATGTTCATAGCATGCGCCATGCCTGTTACTGCATGTGTTTTGCCTGCACTGACCCATGTGTTGTGGAGGGACATGATGGAAGTGATGTTTGACAGTGCCACTCATCTGCTATTGCTTCCTTTCTAGGGGACCATTGTACAGTACCCTCATGCTTGTGTTCTATGTCTCCCTCTACACAGCGGCAAGTGATGAAGAGGGTGGAGAAGACGCTGTGGAGCAAAGCGGCGGGGATGCCCTCACCGGCCGGCAACGCAAGGCCCAGTCACCCTCCCAGAAATTACCATCGTCCGGGAGTGAGGGGACTGGTGATGCGTCTGCCACTATGGCTGCCGCGGAAGGGGTGGGTGAGCCCCCACAGGGGCTTGCAATGGCAGAAGATGGTGTGGATCCATCCAGGTTGGTGGTTTCCACAGAGGAGGAGGAGGCCGCTACTGAGCCGCACATGGGGCCTGGTGGGGGGTGGTACCACTGGTGCAAGTGGTGCAGTCCAGGGGCAGGAGGCAGCACAGGTCGCCGTGGAGGGGCCTGTGCATGTCACTGTCCCTGACTCTGTGACTGCACCACCATGCACCAGCAGGGATGCCCCATCCCAGACCCGTCCGCAGGTAGGGGGGATGTCCATGTCATCTGACACTCCTCTACCTGCGGACAAGGGGACCCCTGGCCATATGGAGAAGATCCTGATTGGTGTCGCGTTGCGCACACGTGACATTCGTGATGACGTGCGTGCTTCCAGGGGGGGGGCAGGGCACATGCACGACGGCGTCAGTGGATTCCATCAGCCTGGATGCCGTCGTGCTGGCAGAGGCAGTTGCGTCGGAGGCAGCGACAGGCTCAACGTGGGAGGCATCATGGCTCGGGGCCATTTACATCAGAGGGGCAGGCATCGGCCAGAGGGCAGGAGGACCCTGAAATGGGAGTGTCTTCCATGTGGCAGCGGTTGGGCCAGCAGATACGTGCGGAGCGGCGGCGGGTGGAGGAGGCACGGCTCACAATGGTCAGGGCGGAGAACTTCATGCGCAAGGCGCTGGGGCGGGTGGAGTGCCTCGAGGGAATTCGCAGGGAGTTGGAGGTGGACATGGGGTGATCCCTGCGAGACCTCGGGGCCAGAGAACAGGCCCGCCTCCAAGACATTGAACAGGAGTTCGATGATGCCCTGGCCCATGACATCAACAAGTAAGCCGTTGGACTTGCCCGCCGCTATTGTATGTAGTTCATTAGTGTTAAGTTTTATTTCTTTTTTCTTTCATTTGGGGCGCATGGACTATGCCCCACATTTTTGTATATAGTTAGTAATTAGGCAGGTTTCATTGTAGGTTTCATTTATGTCGTTGGGCTCATGGACCCTGGATTTGCTATTTGCACATAGTTTTACAGTGGATTTTTGTCCTTCATCTTTTTTTTTCACCATGGAGCAATGGATATTACGCTTTTCTTTCCCTTTGGTTTTGCTTTGTTGGACGGTGACTTTGGACACATTTTCATTTGGATTAATTTGGATTCTCGTTTTATTTATTTATCATTTTTTGGGACATGCTGCATTTTGAATATTATTGGCATTATTGTGTGTTTTGATTTCATTCCCTTCATTTTCACTTGAATACATTTTTGTTTCTTACTTCAATGTGTGGTCTTCTCTCATTGGTTTCATGCATGTCACAATGTGGGATTTCTCAGTCATGTGTTGCCATTGTGTGGGTCTGAAAGACTTGTACTCCTGCGCATACTGCCTTTTTGTGATCTATCATGTAATGGGGATTTCAATTTGGAGTGGATGTAAAGCTTGGTTGGGTGTTTGGACTGGGGTGGCGTGGGGTGGGATTTGGGTGGCCATAAGAGCCAGGGATCTGGATTGTGATGATGTGTTGGCTGGGGGGCATGCGTGGGGGCCTGCTGGCAGGTGCCCTGCACTGCTGGGGCATGGGGGTGCTGGGGGACATGAGTGGGACATCTGTGGGGGCCTGCTGGCAGGTGCCCTGCACTGCTGGGTGGTGGGGTTGCTGGGGGACATGGTGGGGGCCTGCTGGCAGGTGCCCTGCACTGATGGGGGGTGGGGGTGCTGGGGATATGTGTGGGGGCCTGCTGGCAGGTGCCCCTGACTGCTGGGGGGTGGGGGTGCTGGGGGACATGTGTGGGGGCTGCTGGCAGGTGCCCCGCACTGCTGGGGGTGGGGGTACTGGGGGAAATTAGTGGGACATGAGTGGGGGCCTGATGGCAGGTGCCCTGCACTGTTGTGGGGTGGGGGTGCTGGGTGGCATGAGTGGGGGCCTGCTGGCAGGTGCCTGGCAATGCTACGGGGTAGGGGTGCTGGGGGACATGAGTGGGGGCCTGCTGGCAGGTGCCTGTCAATGCTGGGGGGTGGGGGTGCTGGGGGACATGAGTGGGGGCCTGCTGGCAGGTACCCTGCACTGCTGGGGGTTGGGGGTGCTGGGGGACATGAGTGGGACATGAGTGGGGGCCTGCTGGCAGGTGCCTGTCAATGCTGGGGGGGTGGGGTGCTGGGGGACATGTGTGGGGGCCTGCTGGCAGGTGCCCTGCACTGCTGGGGGGTGGGGGTGCTGGGGGACATGAGTGGGACATGAGTGGGGGCCTGCTGGCAGGTGCCCTGCACTGCTGGGGGTGGGGGTGCTGGGGGACATGTGTGGGGACCTGCTGGCAGGTGCCCTGCACTGCTGGGGGGTGGGGGTACTGGGGGACATGAGTGGGACATGAGTGGGGGCCTGCTGGCAGGTGCCCTGCACTGCTGGGGGGTGGGGGTGCTGGAGGACATGTGTGGGGGCCTGCTGGAAGGTGCCCTGCACTGCTTGGGGGTGAGGGTGCTGGAGGACATGAGTGGGACATGTGTGGGGGCCTGCTGGCAGGTGCCCTGCACTGCTGGGGGGTGGAGTGCTGGGGGACATGTGGGGGCCTGCTGGCAGGTGCCCTGCACTGCTGGGGGTGGGGGTGCTAGGGGACATGCATGGGGGCCTGCTGGCAGGTGCCCTGCCCTGCTGGGGGTGGGGGTGCTGGGGGACATGAGTGAGACATGAGTGGGGGCCTGCTGGCAGGTGCCCTGCACTGCTGGGGGGTGGGGGTGCTGGGGGACATGAGTGGGACATGAGTGGGGGCCTGTTGGCAGGTGCCTGTCAATGCTGGGGGGTGGGGGCGCTGGCGGACATGAGTGAGGGCCTGCTGGCAGGTGCCCTGCACTGCTGGGGGTGGGGGTGCTGGGGGACATGGTGGGGGCCTGCTGGCAGGTGCCCTGCACTGCTGGGGGGTGGGGGTGCTGGGGGACATGTTTGGGGGCCTGCTGCCAGATGCCCCGGACTGCTGGGGGGTGGGGGTGCTGGGGGACATGAGTGGGACATGAGTGGGGGCCTGCTGGCAGGTGCCTGTCAATGCAGGGGGGGTGGGGGTGCAGGGGGTCATGCGTTGGTGATCAGTAGTGCAAGGTGACATGTGGCTTGGCTGGGATGGGCTGCCTGCGGGACATGACCAGGGGTGCAGGGTAGTCCCCTGTGGTGTGGGCTGCCTGCAGGGGCCATGGAGGGTGTAGAGGGAACACCTGGGAGGACCCACACTGCCAATTCACGTGTAGGACTCCCCGGCACCCCCGAAATACATGTACCCTACTGAAATCGCGTGTGAGACTTCCCGCGAACCCCAGGAATACATGTACCCCACTCGCACAGGGCCAATCGCGTATGAAACTCCACGCGAACCCCAGTTATACACGTACCCCACTCGCACAGGGCCTATTGCGTGTGAAACTTCACACGTACCCCAGAAATACACGTACCCCACTCGCGCAGGCCCTTTTCACGTATGAAACTTCCCGCACACCCTAGAAATACACGTACCCGGATCCAATCGCGTGTGAGAGTGGGGGTGCTGGGGGACATGTGTGGGGGCCTGCTGGCAGGTGCCCTGCCCTGCTGGGGGTGGGGGGGCTGGGGGACATGAGTGGGACATGAGTGGGGGCCTGCTGGCAGGTGCCCTGCACTGCTGGGGGGTGGGGGTGCTGGGGGACATGAGTGGGACATGAGTGGGGGCCTGTTGGCAGGTGCCTGTCAATGCTGGGGGGTGGAGGTGCTGGGGGACATGAGTGGGGGCCTGCTGGCAGGTGCCCTGCACTGCTGGGGGGTGAGGGTGCTTGGGGACATGAGTGGGACATGAGTGGGGGCCTGCTGGCAGGTGCCTGTCAATGCTGGGGGGTGGGGGTGCTGGGGGACATGAGTGGGGGCCTGCTGGCAGGTGCCCTGCACTGCTGGGGGGTGGAGGTGCTGGGGACATGAGTGGGCCATGAGTGGGGGCCTGCTGGCAGGTGCCCTGCACTGCTGGGTGTGGGGGTGCTGGGGGACATGTGTGGGGGCCTGCTGGCAGGTTCCCTGCACTGCTGGGGGGTGGTGGTGCTGAGGGACATGTGTGGGGGCCTGCTGGCAAGTGGCCCTGACTGCTGGGGAGTAGCGGTGCTGGGGGACATGTGTGGGGGCCTGCTGGCAAGTGCCCTGCACTGCTGGGGGGTGGGGGCGCTGGGGGACATGAGTGGGGGCCTGCTGGCAGGTGCCCTGCACTGCTGGGGGGTGGGGGTGCTGGGGGACATGTGTGGGGGCCTGCTGGCAGGTGCCCTGCACTGCTGGGGGGTGGGGGTGCTGGGGGACATGAGTGGGACATTATTGGGGGCCTGCTGGCAGGTGCCCTGCACTGCTGGGGAGTGGGGATGCTGGGGGACATGAGTGGGACATGAGTGGGGGCCTGCTGGCAGGTGCCCTGCACTGCTGGGGGGTGGGGGTGCTAGGGGACATGTGTGGGGTCCTGCTGGCAGGTGCCCTGCACTGCTGGGGGGTGGGGGTGCTGGGGGACCAGCGTGGGGGCCTGCTGGAAGGTGCCCTACACTGCTGGGGGGTGGGGTGCTGGGGGACATGTTTGGGGCCCTGCTGGCAGATGCCCCTGACTGCTGGGGGGTGGGGGTGCTGGGGGACATGAGTGGGACATGAGTGGGGGCCTGCTGGCAGGTGCCTATCAATGCTGGGGGGGTGGGGGTGCAGCGGGTCATGCGTTGGTGATCAGTAGTGCAAGGTGACATGTGGCTTGGCTGGGATGGGCTGCCTGCGGGACATGACCAGGGGTGCAGGGTAGTCCCCTGTGGTGTGGGCTGCCTGCAGGGGTCGTGGAGGGTGTAGAGGGAACACCTGGGAGGACCCACACTGCCAATTCACGTGTAGGACTCCCCGGCACCCCCGAAATACATGTACCCTACTGAAATCGCGTGTGAGACTTCCTGCGAACCCCAGGAAAACACGTACCCCACTCGCACAGGGCAAATCGCGTATGAAACTCCACACGAACCCCAGTTATACACGTACCCCACTCGCACAGGGCCTATCGCGTAAGAATCTCCACACGTACCCCAGAAATACACGTACCCAGATCCAATCGCGTGTGAGACTTCACGCGAACCCCAGTTATACAAGTACCCTGCTTGCCCAAGGCCTATCACGTGTGAAACTTCACGCGAACCCCAGAAATACACGTTCCCCACTCGCACAGGGTCAATCGCGTGTGAAACTTCACGCGAACCCCAGAAATACACGTACCCGGATCCAGTCGCGTGTGAGACTTCACACGAACCCCAGTTATACAAGTACCCCGCTCGCCCAAGGCCTATCGCGTGTGAAACTTCCCGCACACCCCCGAAATACACGCATACGGTATTTTTCACACAGCGGGTGTCCGTGTTTGTCACGTACCCCTTTGCACGTCATTTGTCCTAGAGGGACACAGTATGGGACATTCATCATAGCTGTATGTACGTGCTTTTTGTTAGCGCACATTTTTTTCATGCGCAGGGATGCTACCGCCTGCCTCCGTGTGGCGGACGTGTTTAGGCCTGTGCGCGTCTTTGCCCGTGCGCTGGTTTGCCCTATTCGATTCCATGAATACGTTTTGTAGGCGAGCGTGTGGGTGTTCCGCGCACTTGCCTCCTGTACTTCCCCTGTGACGCCCACATTTTCACGCGTTGTTCACCATTCCGCGTGTCATGCCCCGTGTTACGCCTACTTTTGTTGTGTGTGCCGCGCTATCTGCGCTTTTGCTGTGCGCTTAACGCACGCTGTTTGAAGGCGTGTGCACCAGCGTGCGCCGAACAGGATTTCAGCGCACATCCATGGATTTCCATGCGCACGGACTTCCATGAATGGCTGTGCTTGGGTTTCGCTGCGATTTTCGCACTGGCACTGCGATTCGCACGTTTTTGCACGTTTGCGCTGAAAATTTCAGCGCACATTAATTCCATGAATCGGCCAGTGAAGGTGGCGGAACGAGAGAGAGCAAGGCTGGCAGATAGAAGCGCAGTTGAAGGATCGAGAACGTGGGAGGAAGAGGAGGTCAGGACTTTTCCTGCTAGAATAGAGGATATGTTGTGGGAAGTGTTAGAGACACGCGAGTGGGAAAAAAGTGAAAGGAGCACTAAGGCTAGTGGAGGAAGAGGTAGTGCTGCTATGATGGCAAAGAGATGAAGAGCGAGAGGAAGTGAGAAGACAAGTAAGGGATGTAGAATAAGGAAGGTGATATGAGCAGGTTCTTGTTAGGTTGGACAAATCGGTTATCAGAGCGGTTGAGGTGGATATGGAGAACAGGAATGCAGTCCCAGGTACAGGGGCAGAGCAGGGAGGACAGGAAACGGTGCCCTATGGTAGTGCTGATTATGCTTCTGTGCCTGTAGAGGTGTCAGGGGATGTGGTTACTGGCGTAGGAGATGAAGAGAGATGGGAATCGGATGTCAAGCAGGAAGAGAAAGGTGTAGTCACCCTGCCTCCTGCTCGAGTAGCAGCGATAGATAGTACACCATGGAGCCATAGGATGGACCAGGGTACTTTCATGGCCTTAGCAAGCAGTAGGGGAGATATGGGAAAGCCCCAGTAGAAATGGGTGCAATTCTGTTTCCGTTGCTCCAGAAGGGTCTGGGAAAGGCGTATAATGTACTGTGGCCACACATGGACCGGAATAACTTGATGAAGACAATCCCTTCACTCACAGCAGGGGGAAGGAAGTGGATTTATGCATTAGAAAAACATACTGCTGGTGTCCTGCTGGCAATAGAGGACTTGAAGAGCGTATTCACGGCCCTAATGGGGGAGTGGTCAAATGAGCTTTGGAGGGGATTGGGGTATCCAAGAGTTTAGTTGGATACAAATGCCCATGATGGGGCAGCTTTTAATAATTGAGGGGCGCAGGCATGGGGGGACTTGCGGATTATGTATCCCGATATGCCTGATATATATTCGATTCTAGTCAAAACTATGAAATTTGATGATGATCCTGTCAAACACATCGAGTTAATTCAGGAGATGTGGAGGGCAGAGATGAGAGAAGTGTGGGACAAGCATGTGGTGATTTTTTACCACATGCTGAAGTCGGGACTTCCCAAAGAAGTTCAGCATAATCTCGATAAAATGGTAGCAATGGAGGCCAAGAGTTGGCTGGAAATTCAAGTACATATTGTGCACTTTAGTAAAAGGAGGCAAGGAAAAGAAAAGAAGAGTATAGAACAGGTGCAAAAAGCAGAGGCTATGCTTGTTCAGCAGAAATTGGTGAAGATTTGTTTGGAAGGGGCAGGAATTCTTTTTTATTTTTTGTATTTTTTATTGTAACAATTAGTTATTTACACAACTTTAATTACAAACATAGCTACAGTTCCTTCGCCATCTTCTCCATTAATGGTCCATATAGATTCATAGTTAAACTTTGATTCTATTTAATATTAATCATTCTCATTGAGCTGGTTCTGCTTCTAAAATATTTTCAAGAAAGTCTACTAAGGCAAAGGTCAGTCTGACATTATTTTCAGCTATTGATATGTCGATGTTAGATGCTGAAAAAAGAATGATCGCTGGATGGACACATCGCTGCATTTGCTGATTAGATGTTTTAGAGATTCTGGTTCATTCTTGCAAAACCTGCATATGTTATCTGTTATTTCTATGTGATGTCTCAGCCACATCATCTCTTTTGTTTTGTAAATATTGAGATGCAGCCTTAGAAATTTGTTGCGATGGAACCTGGATGGGAATCTTACTAGATATGTTGGTAGTTTATCTAGATTATTGCAGATTAAGCCTAAATTGAGCGTGGATGGCATGGAGTCGCGCGTTTCAGTGTTTTTTATTCAGTTCCACCATCTAAGCTTCTTTTTAGCAATCTGAGGCGTGTCTATTACTGTAGCCCAAGAGATGTCAGTGATTGCTAATATCTTTCTGACTTTCATGGCCCAGGTTCCTAGGATTCCAGTATATGGATTTTCAGCAGATTCTTTGAGTATTTCATAGGCAGGTGCAACGCTATTAAGGTTCATTTTGCGTAAAAGTGCAATCGATTTCCATTGAATCAATCCATTCAAAGGGTTCAAACCTAATTTGTGCCTTATCGCCGCAATAGGCACATAGGACGGTATAGCCAACACCCCTCTCCAGAATTGACTTTCTAGGATTGCCCAGATTCGATTGTCGATGTTTGATCCCGCCTCCGCCCCATAAGTTTGAGCAGGAATGACTTTCTGGCGATAAAAGTTCATAATTGGGATCAGGGTAAATTTGCCATATTCGTTGTGCAAGCGTTTGTCTTGCAAGGTGAATGATGACATACAGTGCTTCAAGTCAACTATCCAGTTCTGTTCTCTGATGGATTTGTTTATTTGGACCCCAAGATATCGTATAGTGTGAACGGAGTCAATATTTTCACCAACTGCTGACCATTTAAATCTCTTTAACGATGTCTTTTGAGTTGTGCCAAACGTAACGATCTTCGATATCCCTGCATTCATTTCAAGGTCATCTGCTTGTAAGTAGACGACCAATGCATTTAAAAGTCATTGAAGACCAATCTCAGTTTGATCAATTAGCACAATGTCATCTGCATAAATCACCCAACTTATCGGCCGATTGTTCAGTTTTGGCGGAAAACAGCAGATATTTTGCAGCGCTTCGGGTAGATCGGAAATATACAGCTTGAACATCAGCGCTGCCAAAGGGCAACCTTGTTTGACTCCTTGGGTTGTTAGAACCTCTTTTGTCAGATGACCACTGTTGTCAGTGCAGACTATAATTGATGTTTCATTATGTAAGGCCATAAGAGGATGGAGTAAAGCTGGTGGACAGGACCATGTTGATAATTTGCTCCAAAGTTTTGTACGGTTAATTCTGTCAAAAGCTTGACACATATCTATGAAGGCCACAAAAGTTTTCTTTTTGGTCTTCAAGGTTTCAAGCTCCAACAGATTTTCTATGAGAAGATTAACTTCTGTACCGACATCTTTGGTGAAGCCAGTTTGGCGTTTATCTAATAGATTGTTAGCTTACGCCCATGCTGCAATTTTCCGTTGTAAACAAGTAGCAAATATTTTGCCTATTATGTCCAAGAGGGCAATGGGGTGGTAATTGGCAGGATTGACCATATTGCCCTTCTTGCAAATAGGAATAATTGCTGCAGATTTCCACGAGCTCGGGATTGACTTAGACACTGAAATCATTTCAAATAGATCCACAATGAAGTCAGCCCATAACTCCTTTTTGTCTTTTATCATTATGTTCGTGAGCTCATCGGGTCCTGCTGCACAAGAATTTTTTAGCTGTTTTATGAGTGTGATGATCTTATCTCTGGATTCGCACACATCCCAGGGGTCCATTGACAACGTGGGTTCTAATTGACATGTGCCGATATATCGGAAAAGACATTCCTGAAATGATTTTCCCAGGTTAACATGGAGATGCCATTGGCCAAACTTGACTCTTGGCTGTTATTCATATTTAGAATTTTCCAGATATCTCTGGTTTTACGTTGAATAATCAGTCCAAGCATTAATTCTTGACGTTCTTGGTCTTTGATTATTTTGAAAGATTTTAGCCAATTTCGATATTTCATTTTGCAGATTTTAATGGCCCCATTTTTATTGATGATTGTGCTATTTTTCCTTTTAATTCGTCTGATATTCTTATGCATTTGTTTTTTCTTCTGATTGACCTGTACACTCAACACATATTTTTTCTGTTGTAGCTGAGACTTACACCTTGCTTTTTTGGTACAAAACTGCATAAGTAAGGGTGCATAATTTATCTTCTCTGTGATAGTTGTTGCTTCATCCTTAAATCGGTCACTCAGCTGACAGATGTGATGATCTTTAATTCGAAGCCAATTCGTACCCTCGTTTACCTCCACTGGACAGCTATATTGAGGCATAGTTGGTGCCCGCTCCACTGCACAGGTTAGTTCCGATAGGCTGTGATCGCTGTTGTGGGTCTTGAGTATTGACAGATTATCTACTTTTGGCCAGAATGAAGAAGAGATCCGGATATAGTCTAATATTTTCTGACTTTTATCTTGTTGCCAAGTAGATTTGGAGGGATTTCCCCTTGAATGGTGCCATTGACCATCTCACAATTTCTCGCTTGCATGGCATCCATCAATTTATCACCCCTTGTATATAAAGTATCAGTTTGCGATAAGGTTCTAGGTGGTGCCTCAAACCATGAAAAGTTAAAGTCCCCACAAATTAATATTGTTAGGTCTCGGCAAGATGTTATACATGGGTTAATTATTGCTGTCGCCGCTTTAATAAAGCTTGCCGTTGAAATCATTGCAGGATTCCAATATAGGTTAATAACCAATAACTGTGGAGAATGTTCTATAGGTGACGATGTTAAATGTAGTAAAGATCCTTGTACAAAAATGTTTGGAGTAAAAGTTTGTAATATCTCCCAACCATAAGAGTTATTCACCATTGTGATCAAGCCGGAAAAGGGTCTTCCACAATGATTTTTCCCAACTTTGTTCCACACAATGGTGTATGCATCTTTTACCGGTGTCTCCCGCAGCCATGTTTCTTGAAGACAAATAATGAATTTATTGTCAGCGGGATAGGAAAGTCTTGGAACAAATGGATGAATCCTCTAGTGTTCCAAGATAATATCCCGCATGTTTCTGCTCCCAGATTTAGTGATGGTTATGCTCGGGTGTCTTTATGAGAATCAACTCGTCTTGCGATTTCATCTGAATCTTTCTGAGTGAATTTCGTTGGGGACCCAGAAGCTCTTAGGGAAAAGTGGCTCTTCAATTCATCACGCCGGCATTTATTTGATGTGTTTGGATCTTTGACTTTTAAGGATTGTTTCTGACTTCTCTCAGATTGGACTTCAAAACCATAAGATAGAAGCTTGTCTTTTGCCACTAGTAGAGTTTTTTTCCACTGCAATCGATCTAATATGTAGAAACACCTTATCAGCCGAGTTTCCAGAGATATATTCCACAATCAGTATGTCTTCTGTGGTAATTGTGCATAGAGATGGAATGTTATGAAGTAATTTCATCACATTTCTTCTGTTTAGGTTCACATCAATGTCCTCAGGGAACGGATTTTCCACCCTGATTTTCCACGCGTGCTGTCTTGTCTCTGTCTGATGTCTTTCGTGATCTTTTGTTTTCAGTGTTTGATGTTTATTCAATTGAGCGGAGGTCATTCTGTTTTGGGACGATTTCCAACCTCTTTTTCTTGGTGAAGTCTGGGGCCTGACAGTAAGTTGTTTAGGTGTAATAACCTTTTTAGCTTGAACTGAGGATAAAGTAAGATCTTTTCTTGCATCCACCGGCTTCTTTCTTTTTTGTTCAACGAAGCCAGCTCCAGATTTGTGCTCCTGGCTGCTTTGTAGCCTTGCTTCCGAACTTATTTCACCATTAGTGGTAATGGAGTGTACAGAACCAATAGCATAAGTCGATAGATCACATAGATCCACAGAACCCTCATCAGCCTCTGTTTGTTGTGTGTCAGAGTCTAGTCTTGCCCGCTTATTCGGATTTTGTTTAGGATTTGAAGAAGGCTTTACACCATTCGGCTGACTCTTCGGCTCAATCAAATGTATCCTATCTGAGTTATCTGAAGGTTGGCCTTGTGGTATGTGCTCAAATAGGCCAAGCTTTTGAGGTGTTGACAGATTCCTAACAAATTGTTTGACATTTGTTGAGAGCTTTTTTCTTGGATTTTTTACTGCTTTCCTAGAGCCAGGTCTTTGTTTTTTTGCAGTCGTCTTTGCCTTTAATTCAGTACTTGAAGGGAAATTCTTCGCTGGTCCTGTGAATATATCGAAGGACAACTTCTTTCCAATAGCTGCTTTATCAGCTACCACGGGTGCAATACTAGATATCACAGGCACTTGTATTGGTACATTTGCAGCATTATTATCCCCTGTGGTGACCCCACAATTACTTTCATCTGATGAAAGCAATGAGGCTGCGAGATCGAATCTTGACTCTCCCGTCATGGCCGGGACTCTTTGAAATGTCTCACTTGCAGGTATTACTATAGGAATTTTAGGCTGGGAGACCTTTGATAATGATTGAGCTGTTTCTGGAAGTTGCTGTGTGCTTATCGATGGTGCGCTGTTCTTATTGTCAACAACCTCTCAACTTCGTTGTCCGTAGTTCTGTCCGCGACTCGAGGTAACATTATGACTCAGCCATTTCATACATTCTAGGGTTGCAGACATAAGTGTAGAGTTGTCAACCTGGGCACTTGTCGCCAGATCGGCAAGACGATATGGCCAATGTGATGAAATCTTTGACTCTCTTTCCAGTTTTTGTTGAAGGACACCATTTAATTGCTCCATCGATTCTACTTTTGTGATTAAATTGTTGATTTGAGCTCCTTGATCTTTTATGGACTCGTTTAGACTTTCATCCAATTTCTGAAAAGGAATAAGAGCTAAAGATGAGGCAGCTAGAACATTATTATGGATTTGGATACCCACAGCCACTCAAAGGTTTGTTTTGTTTTGTTGTTCTTGCACCCTCTTTTCAGATACTGAGTGTGACAGAACTTGGTGTAATTGTTCATCTGATGGCACCTGACTCACATTGTGTTGCGGGGTAGTCTCTACTTCAGTTGCACCTTTATTTGTTTGTTTTGGCCTCAGTACGCCAAGGACGTATGACAAATTATCACTAGAAAAGGAGTGACACAACTTTGTTGAACTGTGCTGAACTAAACTCTGCGAATTATTCAAAGGTATCGCCATTGAGTCAATATTGGGCTGTGTTGGCAGTTCAGTTGTGTTGCGTCCACTAGTGACTGTGCTTGAAAGTTTATCGCTAGGTGTATTGACAAAGCTTTGCATTAGCTTTTCTTTGATTGTTTGAAAGTCCGCAGTTAGCCTCTCTGTAAGACGCGCCTCGCGACCGCGAGGTCGAGGACTCTTGGTGTGTGGACTAATGGCGTTTGCAACTTCTTGCCCATTTGTAGCTGATGTCGCTGCAACGCTGCTACTTTTGTATGGTTATGGGGTGTTCCCGCACAATGTGATATGCCACTACTGCCAGGAATTGTATTTGAAGGGAGGCATTGCAAGTTTGGCCTTTCAAGTCTCCCCCTTGGGACTTCATAGCTGTCACTTGCTGTCACTAAAGTGGGCTGTTGCTGCGCCATTGTTTTGTTCCGTGCACCCAATCGAAGGTTTGGAGTCAGTGCCGCGTCATGTGTTGATAGTCTGTGTTCGAGCCCACGTAACTCAGTTGAATTATTCAGGTCCAGCAAGGGCTCATTAGGTTTAATTGGGGGCACAAATACAAAGTTGGACGTATTAGCGTTGTCAGCAGACACTTGAATTTGCAATAGCTCTGTGTCAGTCACGTCGAAGGGAGACTGAAACGACGATGTATTCACCTCGATCAGATTTGTCTCCAGAGCTGCTGCAAGTGGGGCGGTTGGTACAGTGGAAGTCTGTGCTTGTGTATTATCGCCATTTAAGCAGTTTACAGGAAACATCATGGTAACTGTAGCATCAGAGCCTTCATACGCAACTGCATTTATGCTGTAGGCTGAAAAGTTAGGAGCGACTTCTGTTAAAGGAGCCGAGCGCGACATACATGGCAATATGACTGCAGGTCGCAAACACGCTACGGGCTTGATTCCAAAGCATGCAAGAAGCTTTTTCTCCTCAACAAGATTCATGGTCAGTGCGACCAGCATTGACACTTTGTATGTCGCCGGGTGCACTTGATCGGTTCGCATGACATGAGAGTGAGGTAAAATGATTGTTAGTGCAGGGCTTACCTCAGCATCTTCGCTAAGCGCCACAGCTGCAACGAGGTCAGAACTAACAGATGGCGCTTGGGAGGGGAGCCTTGCGGTTCAGACTTGAATTGGATTCTCTGTTTCAGCCGCGTCTGCGGGCCCATCATGCAGCTATTGGGCAGTCAATCAAAGAGTATTGCCGTGGAACTGTGGGTCTGTAGTGGACTGGAGTAGACTGGGACTCTCCTCGGAACTCCGCGTGGCGCTCCGCGCACGCATACACCTTTTAAGGTAGAGTCACCCAGAGGCAGAGCACAGTTGAAGAAACAGTAATTCAAAACCAACGAACACAACATAGCTGCAGCTCCTCACTTGTGCAAAGACTGCAGTAGACTGGGACTCCCCTCGGGCAGGAATTATTAACTCTATGCAGGGCCAGCAGGGGCAATTGGGAGAACAGGGGCAGAGTGAATTGGTCCTAGCCAAATGATGGGTTTCTGAGGGGCACGGGAGTGTTTCCGCCGAGAAGTGGGTAATTTGGTGGGATCGGAGTAATGGTTCCTGTGTTAAATGGGCCAATGGGAAATAATTATGGAGGGTTCTATGGGATTCAGTGTGGGTCATGTGGAAGGATTGGACATGTGTCATGAGATTGTCATGACAGGCCACAGTATTTTAACATGGGAGCTCAGCAGAAGCAATCTCGATCCTGCCATATGCCCTGGCCTCTGTGCAATCGCAGCAGGTGTGTGCTGAGCAAAACCCAGTGACTGAGGCTGCACACACCTTTGGGATCCCACCAACCATGCCAGCACAAGCATCGGTACAGACATGGGAGAAAAATCCTTTACCCCAAGGAACGGTTACTCACTGCACTGGAACAAGTATTTTTTAAGGGAGTCCTTTTTCCCTCCCCAGTGCTCAGATGTACCAAGAGTAGGACAGCCTATAGGGGTCTCTGGTGTGTCCATTCCTGTCCATTAACACGAATCCAGAAGAGGCAACCCAGATAGTTGCGCAGGTAGGTGACCAAACTTTCTCACTTATGGTCGACACAGGGGCTACAAAATCTTGCATTAAGGAAGGTGAGTTCCCCTTGTCAGGCAAAACGAAGGACACACAAGGATTATCTGGGGCTATCCTTCTCAGTTCCTTATACTGAAGAACTTCGAATTAAGGTAGGTACTCAAAATATCTGCCCCTTTGTTGTATCTTTCGGGAAGGGACCTCCTGAGTAAGGTACAGATGTCGATTGCTTTCATGGAGAAAGGTATTGTATGTTCAACTTCTGGTTTGTATCCAGTCAGGGACGCAGCGCGTTTTCAGGCCTATTGTAGTGACAGCGTGGTGTGCGGGGTTCCCGTACATTCAACATTGTTTCTTTAAGGGGTGAGGGTTTTGTTGAGTTGTGTCCCGTGGATCAGAAATCAGGCTTGGTGAGTACCGACCGAATTTCTATTTAGGCCTGATGTGCCGCAGGAAGTAACTCCAGGCACCATTGTTATGATTCTCCTAGATGCTGTAGTGACCATGCAGAACAGGGTGGTTCTCTAAGGCATAGATGAGGAAGGCAGAGAGTGGCGATCTGACCTTATCGCTAAGGAATGTGTCAAATGAGCAATTGTTTGAGGACACTGAAGACACAGGAGAGATGGTCTTTGAAATTGGGGTACCTTGCCAGATAGCGATAGAACAAAGCCAAGTACCACAGACCATGCTCATCATTAGAAATACATCGCCATATTGGAAGGAGGATTCGGAAAAGGTGCTGGACCTTTTGTGGACCAGTAAATCTCATGATGTGGGGCTGCTAAGAATGTTGGGTCTGTGTGGATAAAATTGAAACCTGGTGCGATATTATGACTGGTTAAGCAGTACCCCATGTTTAGGGTGGCAGCCAAAGGGATTTACGAGACCATTATGACATTGTTGAAGCAAGGCATAATACAACCCTCTGTGTTACAATGCAATACAGCTATCTACCCTGGGAAGAAAGTGAATGGGTCCAGTTGGAGGATGGTCCAGGATTTGCTCCCTCTCAATAATATTGTTGAGGCGGAATTTCCAGTGGCACCGAATCCTACTTGCATTCTCTGTAATATCCCTAGTGGGCCGACCCACTTCCCGGATATTGATTTAAAAAATGGATTTTTCTCTTTCCTTTACACCCCGATTCTCAGTACCTCATAGCGTTTAGGTCTTGTGGTCAGAGATTTGATAACACGAGGTTGCACCAGGGTTACTTCGAATCTCTGAGTTTCTTTAACAGGGTAGTTCAGATGAATTTGGGGAATTTACATGTGTGCACTGTAATTCAGTACGTGGATGATCCATTGGTTTGCAGCACTTCAGAGGTGCAGTGTCGAGGGATACAAAGTGAAAAAAGAAAAATTGCAGTACTGCCAGACAGAGGCAATATATTTGGGGCAAGTAGAATAGCCTGCAGGAAGAAAGGTAATGCTGGAGAGAGCCACCGCATTTCAGAATATGCCTCAGCCAGTCACAGTGAAACAGATGCAGCAGTTTTTGGGGCTCTGTAACTATTGTAGATCATGGATATTTGATTACTCTACTTACGTGAGGCCCTTACTGCAGGGACTCAAGGAAGTGCAGAAGATGAAAGTTCTGATAGAAAGAATCATCTGATGAAATGGTGACTTGCATTTGGAAACTCAAGGCTACAATCACCAATGCCCCGGTCTTGATGACCCCTAATTATGAGAAGCCATTTAATTTATTTTCACATTTGAACAGGCAGGTGATGACAGCAGGCCTGGCCCAGAAAACATTGCTAGGCCGCAAACATTTAGCATACTACAGGGGACTCGTAGACCCAGTTAGGCTGGGACAGTTCCCTTGTGAGCAAGCTTTAGCTTTAGCGGCAGCGGCTTTTACAATTCAAAAGTCTTCCACCATTACTATGGGTTGCCTGGTGACACTGTACATGCAGTTTTTGTGATGTTGGAAAAGACCAAATCAACATTGACGACCCAAAGAGTTTTGGGGTATGAGGTAATTATTTGATCCCATGCAGTGTCACCTAGTAAATACTGCTACATTTGTAGCTGAACCACTGAAACCCGAGGATATTGTTCATGATTGTGCCACTTATGAGGGATAAGAGGAAGAGAGGAGGAATATGAAAGAAGATGCCTGGGGGTTGGTGGGGTGATGATGTACTTTTGTTTGATGGGTCTTTCAACTATAAATAAGGACACTGGTGAAAGGCATACAGGTGCAGCTGTCATGAGCCTCAGACTGAAGAGACGGTTGCCTTCTCATTACTCTGCACAAGTGGTGGAACTAATGCCACTTATAGTGGTGCTGGAATTGGGGAAAGCAGGCCCAATTTATTCTGACTCTGCGTACGTCTCCTCCACTATACACTCTGGGTCATGAAGGTGGCAGAGTAGAGGGTTTTTGAAATCTGATGGGTGCCCTGTCCAGCATGCTGCGCTGCTATCCCGACTAATTGAAGCGTTAACTTTGCAGGTAGAGATAGGTTTAGCTAAATGTGCTGTACATACAAACCACACTAAGCGGGGAAGGAAGCAGCATATTTACCTTTTACAGATTCCCAGAAAATGATAACCATGTCCCAGCAGGAACAGTTACCAGCCTCATGAACCGCAGTCCCGGCGCTACAGATCAGAGAAATGCAAGAGAAAGCCCCTAGAGAAGAACATGTCCTCTGGAAAAAGAGAGGATGTGTTGTCTCACCCACAAGTTTGCTGTGGAGAGAGGGGGTGACAGTGAAGGTAGTAATGCCTGTAGAGCTGCTTCTCTTGGCTGTAGAGCAACTACACTACCAAGCTACAAATTGCAGCAGAGCCCCAGGAGGACTGGTTTATCACTAACCTACCCGTGCAGGCAGGTAGATTTGTAGGGAACTGTATAGTCTGCAAGAAATTAAATCCCAGAAAAACATGAGGCCTGTCAGGGGATCCTGCCTAGGCGTTATGGTCCATTCAGGGATCTCCACATTGACTTCTTGGACTTGATAACGAGGCACAGTAATTTCAGATATTTGATTGTTGTTGCTTGTCCATTCTCCCGGTGGGTTGAGGTTGGTCCCTGCATACATCCTGATGCTAAATCAGCAGCAAGATTTCTGGTGAGAGAGGTATTTCCAAGATGGGGAATTTGTAAGGTCCTAAAATCCAACAATGGAATCCACTTTTTTGATGCCTTGTTCGCAGAAATGACTTCACCTTTGGGAATAAAACACAGGTTGTGCTCAGTTTTCCACCCGCAGGCCAACCTGATTGTGGGGAGCCTCAATGGGATCTTTAAGGCCTGTTTAGTCAAGTTATATAATAAACTAAAGAACTCCTGGCATTATTGCCTTCCGTTGGCATTGTTTTACTTGAAAAAAGCCAGGGAAGGACCACCATTTAAATCCTTATGAAATCGTGAAGGGACGTTTTTTACACACATCTCTCTAACCTGCCTGCATGGCATCAGACGCACACAAGACCACAGCAGTCTAGGAGAGGAGTTTAGGGAGTATCTTATGGTTTTAATGAAAAGTGTTAAGATTATATCTTTAGAGGTTGTGTCTTCTCACCAACAGACAACAGGAGAAAACGACGACACTACTGACGATCAATACAAGACACAGCTGCTCCTGTGAGAGCAAATCTACATCCACACCTTTGTGCGCTGCTGGAACGAATGGCATTTCCATGGGCCTCACTGAGTGATTTACTCAACTCGGACTGCCATGAAGGTAGAGGGCAACAAGAATTGGATACATCGGCACAGTAGCAGGCATAAAGTTAAGTACACCCTAAGTATTCACCATTCGTTTCAGTGCAAAGGGGTGTACGAACAAAGATCTGAAATTTGAATCATTTTGTTTAGGAAAAGAAATGTCTGCATTTGTAAATTGTGTGGAAAATTAGTGTTTTCATGATTGTTATGGTCTTTGTGTCATCATGTCTAAAGATGGCATCCAGTCTAAATTCAGAAAGTTTTGTGGAATTCAAAGAGATAATGTCAAGAGAAAAGAAAATATTAGTGATTTTTGGGATTTTGGGGATGATGAACTAGATCCCACAATGAATGCAAATGGTTTGGCATCAAATAACATATGGTATAGCCATATGAGGCAGGTGGGGAGAGAGAGATACATAGGCTATTGCTACATCTTCTCTCTCCTCCCCAATGCTTCTGGCATCCCTCGGGTATTTATCCTGAGTGAGATAGGCATAGCAGGTGCACTATGCGTAGGGCACCTAGCCATTTGCAGGGTCTGAGGACAGTTTAAGGGGCAGTCAATTATGGCATCAATCATACCAATCGATGAACACTGTTCAGATCGTAAAGAGCAGAAAAATATGCAGTGTGTTCAAAGAGCCCAATTGACTTTGGAAGGGGCTATTTCTTCTAAAAATGGATGGGAGCAAGGGGTGAAATGTGTCAAAGCTGGAGAAATGAGAGGATACTCAGAAGAAGGGGTGACACAAATAAATCAAGGATGTGGGACAATGTGGAGAATTTACTTGCAGCATCTGACGTGGCTCAAAGAGCCAGAAAAACCTGTTAAGATACAGGCACCTTCTCATTTTTTCTCTGTGATTTAAGGGTGATGGCACGGTACCCATTGGCACAAATGGGAACAGCAGCTGCACGCTTCACATCACTGATCTGTTTGGAGGTACGGCTCTCTCTTCTAAATAACTTCTGGACCTGTGGACAAAACACATAAAGGCAGTTGCCTCAAGCCTTGCGAGGCGTGTGCAGTTTCTCTACCCTTCACATGCCTGTTCTCGCTATCCATGAGGAACATTTAGCAAACTCAGCGTGATGTTGCAAATTTCATATGTATCGAGTGTAGTTAATTGTGGATGGGATATGTTACTTTTTAGTGTTAATTTTTCTTAAGAACTGATAGAAATTAGCTCACACAAGTGCAGAAAGATAAAGGGGGTGATTCATAGAATCAATTGCAGAAGTGGCGCATGCAGCTGGCGCACAGAGGGAGCGTGCGCCAGCTTGCACCAGCCGCGTGTGCCAAAACCCATTTTCACGCACCACATATTCATGGATTTCCCCATCCATATCCAGCTGTGGCGCAGCATGGCACAGCGACCCTGCAGCAGCAGCAGTTACGCCCCCAACCCTGCCCCTTGCGCCAAAAATAGCCGCACAAATCCCCTACATGGCGCAAAGGCCAGTGGACCAGCAGACAGCCCCGCAACAATGAAATTGTGCTAAAAACGCCACTCACCCCGCTCGTGGCAGCCCAATTGTGTGTAAAACTCCTTGCGCACCCCTCAGAATACGCGTACCCTGCTCGCACCAGCCCAATCGCGTGTAAAACTCCTCGCGCACCCCTCGGAATACGCGTGCCCCACTCGTGCCAGCCCACTCGTGTGTAAAACTCCTTGCGCACCCCTCAGAATACGCGTAAACCGCTCGCGGCAGTCAAAAAGCATGAAAATCTCCCTGCGCACCACCTTCAATATGCGTACCCCGCTCGCGGCAGCCAAAACACGTGATAATCTACTTGCGCTCGCGCATCCCCTGCAATACGCATACCCCGCCTGCGCCAGGCAAATCATGTGGAAAAAGCCCCCCCTGTAGTGTGGGCTGCCTGCAGGCATGGCCAGGGGTGATGGGCTGCCTGTGGGGCATGGTCAAGGGTGATGGGCTGCCTGCGGGGCATAGTCAGGGGTGATGGGCTGACTGCGGGGCATGGACAGGGTTGTAGGGGGGTCCCCTGTGTTGTGGGCTGACTGCGGGCATGGCCAGGGGTGATGGGCTGCCTGCAGGGGGTGCATGTGGATCCTCACCACACGGGTGCGTGAATATGGGGTACGTGTACGTGATTTACACGCGATTAGGCTGGCGGAAGTGGGGTACGTGTATTCCGGGGGTGCGCGAGGAGTTTCACACGCGATTAGGCTAGCGCGAGCGGGGTATGTGTATTCCGAGGATGCACGAGGAGTTTCACACGCGATTAGGCTAGCGCGAGTGGGGTATGTGTATTGCGGGGGTGCGCGAGGAGTTTCACACGCGATTAGGCTAGCGCGAGCGGGGTACGTGTATTCTGGGGTGCACGAGGAGTTTCACACGCGATTAGGCTGCCACGAGCAGGATACGTGTATTCCGGGGGTGCGTGAGGAGTTTCACACGCAATTAGGCTGGCGCAAGTGGAGTACATGTATTCCAGGGGTGTGCAAGGAGTTTCACATGTAATTGGGCTGGCACGGCCGGGGTACGTGTATTCCGGGGTATGCGAGTGAGCTTTTCATGTGATTTCGTGGCGTGAGCAGGGTACGTCTATTCTGGGGTACGCGATTGAGCTATTCACGCGATTTCACTTGTACAAGCAGGGTACGTGTATTCTGGGGTACGCGGGTGAGCTTTTCATGGGATTTCACTGGCGCAAGCAGGGTACGTGTATTCCGGGGTACACGAGTGAGCTTTTCACGCGATTACGCTAGCGCAATCAGGATACATGTATTCCGGGATACGCAAGTAAGCTTTACATGCAATTTCGCTGGCACAAGCAGGATACTTGTATTCTGGGGTATGTGAGTGAGGTTTTCACGCGATTTCGTTGGCACGAGCAGGGTATGTGTATTCCGGGGTACGCGAGTGAGCATCACAAGCAAATTGGCAGTGTGGGCCCCTCCCCATTCCCCGCAGGCAGCCCACAACACAGGGGACCACCCTACACTGCTGTCCATGATCTGCAGGCAGCCCTCATCACAGGGGACACCCCTACAACCCCTTACCATGCCGTGTAGGCAGCCCACATGGCACCATGCACTTGTGAGCCCCAACACATGTCCGCCCACCAGTGACGGGCAACTGCCAGCAGGCCCCGACTCATGTCCGACCACCCAATCGATGGGCATGGTCATGTCCCCCCATACCACCCCAGTGATGGCAATCTTCCAGCGGCCCCTTCATGTCCTCCCATACCACCCCCAGTGATGGCAATCTGCCAGCAGGCCCCGACTCATGTCCACCCAACTAACACATTGTCACAACATACATGCATGTAGCAAATGTCCCCCCAATCCCACCACACGCTGGCCCCCCACAGTGCAACTCCACACCAATCCATTGTCCCCACTTCCCAGTACAAGCCCCATGGCATGTCATGCACAGAAGCACACGTGCATGCACCCAAAGACATGCCCAACATGGCCACACAGCAGCGACAATGACGACTCACACCTGCACCAAACTAATGAGAGCAGACAACACAAATATGTGAACTGATGAAAATGTATTAAAAATAAAAATCAACCAAACAAAAAGAAACCATGCCAAGGAAAAATAAAAGAATGTGAACATAACTGAAATGCAAAATCCATGAAAAGTGTGATCCTAAAAAAACACAAATCTGCAAAGGGGTCCATGTCCAGAAACAAAAATCCAGAATCCAAAGGGTAAATAAAAGAAAACCATTCCATCATGGGTGTGAAGAAAATAAAAGAAAAAATTCCACAGTTCCAGCACTATTCACAATTAAAGTTGTTAGGGTCCATGATCCCAAAACCAAATGAAACTTTTTTTTTTTTTTAAATTTCTTTATTGGTTTTTCAACACATATAACAGTGGTTAGACGATGCAGTATGTGTGGATCAAAAACAACATGTCTTAACGTACCCAACCTTCCCACCCCTCCCCCCTCCCACCGAGACCTCAGTGGAGTCCTCAGATGTCCCTAGGCACGAGCCGGGCCGGGACTGGCAGTGCTAGTAGAGGCGCCGTCTTGCGTCACTGGGTGTAGTAGTGGCACCGTTAGCTCCACCCATCGGAGTAGGTCTGCGCTGGAGTCCAGCCTTTGTGTCTGGATCGCCGTTTCCCAAGCCGCAGTCTCGGCGGCTATCCATCTTTTGAGGTCGTCCCACCAAAGAGCTTCGCTTGGCCCTTTTGCGCTCTTCCAACCCATGGCTATGCGTCTTTTCGCTGTTATGTATATCAAATCAGTGAGTCTGTTTAGGGGCTTATTCTTGCTGTTTCGCTTGTAGCTCCCCAATATGCAGGCTGCTGGCTCATGGATCATCACCTCAATTTCAGCTGTCGCTACTTTTTCTTGCACTCGGGCCCAGAACCTCTGGACTACTGGGCAGCTCCAGAACATGTGGGTCATTCCCGCCCTAGGCTCGTGGCATTTGGGACAAGTCTGAATCGTGGCTCCCTTGAACTTTGATATGGCGTATGGCGTGAGGTAGGCTCTGTTGGTGATGAACAGTTGGATAAGTTGGAGGCGAGCGTTTCTGGAGACTTTTTTATGATAATGGGTTATTTGCTCCCATGCTTTGTCCTCAAATTCGAGGTCCATTTCACTCTCCCATCCACTCTTGCATTTCAGTGTGTCCTTTGTCATGGTCTGCAGTAGGGCTTCATATATCCTGGAGGTTTCATGACCTCCTTCGGCAGTGTCCAGCAATGATTCGATGGCTTCGTTCTGCGTAAGTTGGTTGACAGCCTCTGGCCATCTCTCCTTCAGGGCCTTTATTACTGCCCTGTGGAGCAAGAACTGACCCGTGGGTAGGCCTGTGGACTCGCAGAGGTCAGTAAACGTCATGAGCTCCTGCTCGTGGATGAGGTCTCCAAGCACCGCCACCCCATAGGGTTCCCACTGTGTGCGCGTGTCTACAAGACCCCATGAAGCTTTCGCCATGACGGCCGCAATGGGGATCTGCGGGGAATATGGGTCTGCCGCCCCCACTGCCTTGCAGGCACGCCTCCAGAGCTGCGTTCCAAGTTTGGTTAAGTAGGGGTGATGTTGTAGAGCCCCTTTCTCGACCCAAAGGAGGTCTCGGAGTAGCAGTCGCGGCAGGGCCGGTTGGAGGAGCCGGGTATCAGTGGTGGCTTCATCCGCCATCCAGTGTGTTACGTGCCTCAGTTGACAAGCCAGATAATACAGTTCGAAGTTGGGGACTTTCAAACCCCCCTTCTCATAGGGTCTTTGGAGAATGTCCAGCGCCACTCTGTGCCTGCCCCCCTGCCACAGGAACCCTCTACAGAGCTTGTTCAGGTCTCTGAAAAAAGCGGTGGGGATGTTGAAGGGGACATTAGTGAAGCAGTGTAGTAGGCGTGGGAGCGCCACCATTTTGAGGAGTCCCGCCCGCCCAGCTACAGAGAGAGGGAGCTTCCCCCAAAACTCCATGGATTTGGCGAGAGCGTCCTTGGCCCTAACCGTGTTAAGAATGTGTTCGGTGCTCGGGTTGCGGTGTATGGTAACACCCAGGTATTTAAAGGACGTTACTTGCCACTGGAGGTCTAGTGGGGGCAGGGACCCGCACCCCCCGCTATGCAGTGCAGCGAGGGGGTAGAGGCAGGACTTGTCCCTATTTATCTGTATGCCTGTGTGTGTGTGGAAGCACTCCAATGTCTCCAGGATGTAGGGCAGACGGAGCTCGGGATCATGCAGGTAGAGCAGCATGTCGTCTGCATACATGGAGATGAGATGTGACTCCCCGTCTAGCTCAATGCCTCCGTCACCATATTCCTGACGGAGATATGCAGCTACCGGCTCAGCAGCTATAATATAGAGCATGGGGGATAGGGGGCATCCCTGTCGTGTGCCTCTGTGGAGGGGCCATTTGTCCGAATAAGTCTTGTTGGTGCGCACCCTGGCGGTGGGATTGGTGTAGATCAATTGGGTCCATTTAAGGAAGGCGGGTCCGATCCCCATCTTGGTCATAGTGGCATACAACCAATCCCATCTGACCGAATCAAAGGCCTTGGTGGCGTCAAGTGACGCTACGGCGTATTTCTGGGGTTTCCCCTCGGTACTATATATGATGTGGTGTAACCTACGTAGGTTTTCAGTAATAGAACGCCCGGGCACGTAGCCCGTTTGGTCCTGATGGATCAGAAGGGGAATCACTCTGCGTAGTCTATTGGCAAGCAGTGCCGATAGTATTTTGCTGTCTGCATTTAACATAGAGAGAGGTCTATACGATCCGCAATCTGTCCCATCTTTACCAGGCTTTAGTATGGGGATTATTATTGCTTCGCTCATGGAGTTCGGGAGAGCGCCTCGCTCGAAGGCCTCGTTATATACTTGTGCAAGCAGGGGGGCGAGGGTCTCCTCATATGTCTTATAGAATTCCCCCGGGAGGCCGTCCATGCCCGGTGCCTTTCCGGAGGGAAGTGATCTAATTATTGCCTTCACATCATCAAAACCAAATGAAACTTAGTAAAAACCCTACAAAATACAACTATGTAAAAAAAGTGGAGAAATGTCCATCGACTCCAAAATGAAAATAAAATGAAAGGAAACCTAAGCCTAATGAACTATATACAATGGCGGCGGGCTAGTCCTACGGCTCACCGTTCTTACTAAGAGTCTTGGCCAGGGCATCATTGAACTCAGAGTCTATGTCCCGGAGGGGGGACTGGGCTCTGTCCTCGAGGGCTCGCAGGGACACCGACATGCTCTCCACCAACGCCCTACGAGTCTCCTCGAGAAACTGTGCCCGCCCCATGGAGTTCTCCGCCCTGACCATGGTGAGCCATGCCCTCTCTGCCCGCCGCTGCTCTGCATCCATTTGCTGGCCCATCTGCTGCCACACGGAAGAAACACATAGTCCAGGGTCCTCCTGCCCTTCGGCCGATGCCTGCCCCTGTGATGTTGTAGGCCCCAAGTCCAGACGCCTCCTACATCGAGCCTGATGCTGCTGCCTTGATGTCATCTGCCTGTGCCGCCACAACTGGCCCTGGGATGCTGACGACCCCCGGGGCTGTCGTGGATGTGCCCTGTTATAAGTTGCCTGCACATCCTCCATTGCCAGGGATCCTGTTGCCTGGGTGACCACCTCTGCTGAACCTCCGACTCCCGACTGTGGCAGGGATGTGATATCCACCAACCTGACCGCAGTGGATGAGGCAGGTCCACAGGGTGCCCTGGTGGCATCTGGCCCGGAAGACGGCATGGAGGACGACTGGCGCATAGTGGGTGCAGAGGAGGAGAGGGTCGCAAGAGCGGCCAGCACATGGAGGAACCCTGCGACAATGAGCTGTCCTAGCCAGTTCAAGATGGCACACAGCTGTTCGTGATGATGTGCGTTGTCCTTCCTGGAATCACGCACATCATCACGAATCACGCGTGTGTGCATCGAGACACCAACTAGGACGGGCTCAACCCTGTCACAGATTGCCTCGTCCGCAGGTAGAGGAAGGTCAGTTGATGTGGACAAATCCTCTACCTGCGGACGGGCCTGGAATGAGGCATCCCTGCAGGTGCAGAGAGATGCAGTCGCAGAGAATCAGGGACAGGATGACGCACAAGTACCTCTGTGGCGACCTGTGCTGCCTCCTGCCCCTGACCCTGGACTGCACCACTTGCACCAGTGTAATCATCTCCACCAGGCCCCATGTGTGGATCTAATGCGGTCTCCTCCTCCTCCTCCTTAACAACCACCAACCTGGGTGACACAAAGCCCCCTCTCCCCCCCGGGTCATATGTGGCCATTTTTCTATTTTTTATTATATTGTTTGTCTATTGTGCATTCATGTGACAGTGTGGTGCTTTCTGGCTTTTGAAAGCACCCACTGTGTGTTCCAGCTGGGCCCATACAAGCCTGTCTCGTGTATGTGTTTGTGGCTTGGGGTCCTGACACATATGCCACTCCTGCTTCCCCTTTCCATGGGCTTGCAAGGATGGTTCGGTGTGACAGCAAATTACACAAGGGCATTGGACTTTCGTCATCTGTGGCCAGTCTGCTGTACTACTTGTGCATACACCTCTAGTCGAGATTATGGATGTTTTCTCCACGGCATGTCTCCAATCAATTTTGGTGAGTACATTTTTTAACTGTGCTTTTATTGAAGTTGATTGTGATGTTTTTTCATTTATTGCCTGTATACGTGATTTATGCAGTTCATGCTGTACATGGTAGCCTGCACCCTTTAGCTGTCAAAGCCACACTGATGGTGGGAGGGGGCCGGGTGGTGACAATGTCAAGTTGGTACGTGTTAGGTTCAGCCCCTGGGAATTGTGGCAAAGGTGGAAGCATTAGGAATGTGACACAAGAAGCACAACTCACGGTCCAGTCCTCACATGAGATGGCCACCTAGACTACTTTTCTGCTCCGTTCCATTTGGATGGCACGTTGTATCTGTCTTCCCTCTTGGACTTCGCTGCTGCGTGATGGCGCAGTTTTCCTCCTGGACTACAGAGTTTTTACTTGTTTTTCACACGCTGGTGCCTTTGGTCCCTGTTTTTCTTCCTGCTACTGTCCTTGTTGCAGATCTGTCCGCCCATCTCTCGCGCAGTTATTTCCGGGTACTCGTACGCTGCTTCGGTTTGCCACGGTACACTGCTGTACCACAGCATCTCTCTCTCTCACTCTCTCTCTCGCTCCTCCTATCTTTCATCTATTCCATCCATACCTTTATGTTGACTTCGGCCTTTTACCAAAGCTGTTCAACTGTTCTGGCTCTTAACTTGATGTCAGCTGTTTCCGGCAATCTAGCATTCACTCTGCCTTTCCAAACTTGTGCTGTCTCTGCCTTTCTCTGTTCATGCCATCAAGGATTGATTGGGTTTCAGCTCAGCCATCCAGTTGTGCCAGCCTCCTTGGTTATTTTCTACTCAAGTTTCAGCTCTACCAATCAGTTGTGGCATCCTCATTGATTATTGTCTACTCAAATTCCTACCCATCCTGTTGAGCCATTCTGCAACTGTGCAACATTGGAAGTTATTCTATCATTCAGCTTGGACATGTACTTGGCCATATTCTACAACTTCAGGCATCTACTGGAGACTCTTCCAGGGTTTTTTGGCGCCTTGAGGCTTTTTCCCTGGTTTGGGGGTTTGGCTCCTTGGAGTTCTCTGCAATTTGGTATTTTTAGGTGGGCTCTGAGGGGGCTGGACCCTATTTACACGATAGGAAGAACTAGAAAACTAAGGGGAGGGGGGATCCTGAAGCCAGGTAGCCTAGAAGGAAGAACCCAACGGACCCCAGAGACAGTTCTTCTGAAGGTCAAGGTGATGAGGAAATGAGGGAGGGGCTTTTGTTGTCGGACAGTACATTTGGGCTACAGTGATTGGTCATTGTCTGACATTGTCAATGTGGGGTACTGTGTACATGATCTGTTCTGCTGGTCAATGTTGGGTTGGGTTTCCTTTTCAGGTGTCAGGGGATTGGTGTGGTTTGACACATTGGGGTGCCCACATGGGCAATGTTCACATGTGATGGGTACAGGACACTGATGGTCACTTAATTTCACATGCATGTATTGAGTGCATGTCCCTACTAATACATACACTTACACAATGCACCACCACACATACAACCACCCATCCATGCCCACACGTGCACACAGATTGCCTTCTCTGCCATGCTGTATCCCTGCAGTGCATGATCACTTACAGTTTTCGCATCGTGTACATGCGTAACTGGGTGATTTTGGTTGTTTGACCTTTTTTATATGATGCTCAAGGTGTATCCCCAACACAATGGCCGCTCACTGTGCTCTGTGCTGAGCGGTGTGTTGCAGGGGAAACACAAAGCACACGGTTTTGGGATTTGCGGATTTGGATTGCCCAGTGTGCATGCCAACAGGCATTCTGTCTTTTGTTGATGGTACCGCTGTTGGCATGTGTTTGTGTATGACTTTGTATGTGTGGGAGTTTGTTGGTCAGTCATTTCATCTGATTCCATGTCAGGTGTGATTGTCTCTAGACTGTTTTCATTTATCACGTGGCATTGTGACTAATTTGTCATGTGTTGTGAATTTGGTTTGCTCTTTTGCTGTTGCATGCCATGTCATGGTGTGGCCGACAAGGGTAATGGGGGTTGGGAGGGTTTGGGTGACATACCAGTGAATTTCATGGCCTGTTTTGCAGGGGGGTGGTGTGATATGCACCTTGAATGTGTTCCTTTTGGTCACACCGGATTGGTTATGTTTAAGTAGCTAAGAATGCACACAATGTGGCACTTCCGTGGAAACATTCTCAGGGTGGTAAGGTTGTGACAGTTGACTGTCTCTTTGTCATCATCGATTGTCACCTGGTATGTGTCAGGCCTGTGTGCACTCCGCAGGGGTGGGAGTTTAGTTGAAAAATGTGGCCACAAGCTGGGTCCGGACTGCCTCACCACGTGCCCTTTCTCCCCTCATGAGCAGCACCTGTGTGTGTGGTTGGGGATGTGGGGGCACCACCATGTCCACCGGTATGCCCCGCCGTGTTGCAACATTGTGCAGGACACATATTGCCACAATGATCCTGCACACTACTGGGGGTGCATATAGTAGCTGCCTGCCAGAGCGGTCAAGCGAACGGAAGCTTGACTTGAGCATTCTGAATGTGTGCTCCACTATGGCCCTACTTGCAATATGGGCGGCATTGTATCTTAGCTGGGGTGGTGTGTTGGGGTTTCATATTGGCGTCATCATGTGGGTGCTCAGAGGGTAGGCACTGTACCTGGGGGAGGTGATGATGGTTGTCATTAGTTGGGTTTGTGTATTTGTCTGTGTGTGACATGCATGCATGTGCACAGACATTTGTACTCACCAATGATCCATGTGTCGCCATGCTTCCCAGCTTCCAGTTCCCGGCTCAGGGCGGACATTCTGTATATGAAACTTTCATGGGTGGACCCAGGATAGTTTGCAGAGACAGAGGTGATGATTCCATGGGTATCGCATGCAACCTGTATGTTGATGGAATGCCAGTGCTTGCAGTTGCAGTAGATGTTCTCAGTGGCCCTAGGTGGACATAAGGCCACATGGGTGCAATCTTTGGCACCAAGCACTTTGGGGAAGTGTGCCACCCTGTAAAAGTCCTGGACCACGGCCTGCCTTCCTGCGGGTGTTCTGGGCATGTATATGTGCCTGCGGACTGAGAGGCACACAGTCATGATTGCCAACACCTGGTGTAGGCAGTGTGACTGTGTGGGCTGTGAGACACCCCCAACTATGGCAATTGTCTGCTGAAATGACCCAGTGGCCACAAAATGCAGGACATCGAGCACCATTTCCAAGGGGCTCAGTGCTTGAGAGCACAAAGAGGTAATGTGAGGTCATCCTCCCACTCAGTGACCAGGTCTAGGATGATATGAGGTGGAAACCTATACCTGCCATAGACCTCGTCATCAGGCGTCCCAAAAAGGCTGGTCCTGGACAGAAAATGCGGGGCCTGGCTCTATTCTCCTCCTGTGGTGTCCCACGATCACTGCTGCGAGAAATGGGACATTCATTGTAGCTGTATATGCGTGTTTGTTGTTTGCGTGCACTTTTATACTGCGTGGGGCCACTTCTGCCTACCTTTGTGTGGCGGACGTGTTTACGCCTGTGCGTGTCTTTTGGTGTGCGCAGGTTTCCCCTATTCGATTCCATGAATACGTGTTTTTCACGTGCGTGTGGGCGTTCCATGTATTTCCCTGCAGTACTTTCTCAGTTACGCTCTCATTTTCATGCGTTGTTTCCCCTTCTGTGTGTTCCGCCCCCTTTTGGTGTGTGCTATACAAGTTGTGAGCTTTCGCTGTGCGCGTCGCGCACAACGTTCGGGATGTCACAGTGACATGTGCGCGCGTGTGCAGCATGCGTGTTTTCGGCGCAGCTCCCTGAAAAAACATGTGCACAGACTTCCATGAATCGCTTGCGTCCGATTCGCACAAGTGCACTGGATTTTTCTCGCTTGCACCACTGATTTCGGCACACAATTATTCCATGAATCGGCCCCTAAATGTTAAAACTACAAAATGAAACATAAACACAATTCACACATGGGGTGCTCTGCACATTGATACAAATACATATGGAATTTGTGAATCTAAATGTAGTAGGATTTTTACAAACGGATTGGAACATGGCAGTCAGGGCTGTTCGCCAAGTGAACTTTTACTTTTGAGTAACTTATTCTGCAGATTTCAGAGGCCAGAGGACAGGTAAATAAGTAACTTCAACCTGCACGGGGAACTTAGCTGAAGGAGAAGGCCATGGGGTTTATGGTCTGATAAGTATTGGAGACGGTAGATGTAATCTCCTGAATGCAGGGGAGCTTGACAGAATGTGTTTCACTATTTGTTTTTGCCATGCAGTAAAACATGGGGTGAGTCAATGCTAAAGGCTAGAGTAATTGAAACCCAGAAGTTTCAATTGTATTTTCAGATGTGCTGTGTGCAATGAAGTGGCAGTTATTTATATTAGAATGTTCCTATGAAACCAGTGACCTGGGGAATGAAATAGCATTGCTCATTCAAAGAGAATTTATTTACCCAGCCTTTATCATACAGCTTGGAACATGTATGTGACCCATGTGCAATTAAAAGTTAAGGTTAAAAAGGCTTAGGCCAGTTATTGCTAGCAATGAATTATGTTTGCATAAACATGTTTAACCATGTGCTGATGTCATCACCTACCACAAACAAACCCTAAGAAGAGGTATGTTCTGCACGTAAGCTGAAGATGGTAGTTAAGATAACAGGTGCCAATGAAAATGTAGGCATTGGAGAAAGATGGGATTTATTTGAAGAGGTTTTTGTCCAATCACATGTGGGGGTGGACTGTAATACAGTATCTGGGAGTGTTTTAACTGCTGCAGAAAATGTATATAAGTTGTCAACTGATGTGGTTTTGTTGAGACTTAAAATAGTTTGGTTCTACAGCAGCATCTAACTGCTCCCTGCATAATTGTACAATAAACTTGGTTTACGTACAAAACGTGCACTCATTCCTCAGGTGGGGGGCCCACTTGGGTTAAGGTGATTAAGGGGCTCACCCCCACAGGGTATACATCCCTCATCCTAAACCAAGGACATATCCCACAGGAACACACCACACTCACCCCCACAAAAGCTGGATAGGAAGGGGCGCACTCAACCTCCAAATAAAATGTAGACGTTCAGCGACATTTACTTTTAGACTCTGAGGAGACCTATTTCTGTAGACGTAGGTTAATTTAGCTGTTTGTACAAGATGTTGACATGCTTCATACTAAATGCTTTTGGCAGCAACTTCTTGCGAGGAAACAACACTCCTTAATTTTATTCCTAATCAGATTAGCAAAAGTCTTCTATGATATGTTGGCAGAAGACATATAGGGTGCATATTAATTATATATATATATATATTGTTAATAGGTAATTAAAAACAAGAACTTTCATTTTGCTGCAGTTGCACATACATGAATGAATTGCTATTGAATTGTTAATTTTGTTTGTTAATGTGGATGTCTTATTGTTTAGTGTGTATCATGTTTATGAATTGTCATTACACATGTGAATTTATTTTATGTAAGGTTTTGTAAGCCCATTCAAAATAAAAACAAGTTGCAAAATTGTTGTTAAAACAGAAGAATCCTTACCTTCATCCTTCATGAGACTCAGACATCAAGGTTGATTTTTAGGGATGCCTACATGGATCCCATTTTATTTATAAAAACACAAAATAACTCACTAAACATTTCCCCTATGAATAAAACCATCTGGTGTGAGTCTGTATGAGGAATCTGTCCCGTGTGGTCCCCCTCCTTTAGAGGGGTAAAAGGTAGACCCTTAGGGTGGAACTGATGGAACAGACCTCTTATTCCTTCCTGGCAACATCCACTGTAGAGGAGGGCCTCGAGAAGGCTGAGTGCAGTGGGTGGTCTTATCCCCTAGGCATCCTTTGGCAGGGCACCACTTCCCTTACCCATATCTCTCCCAGAGTACTCCACTGCACTTTTATTTCCTTTCCCACTCCATTATATATGCTCTTACCCAACTTTATCCCCCACTTCACTACTAAAAGTCACTATAAGACTACTACATATAACCATCAATAAATTCACTGACAAAAAACATTGTTAAAGGGACGTTATGGTTAAGTTAGTTAGGTTGCACTAGTAAAAACCTATGGAATTCACTCACACAAAACATTGCTAAAGGGACGTTATGGGTAAGTTGCACTACTAAAAAGCTATAACAATCACTGACAAAAATGTTTGTTAAAGGGACGATATGTTTCAGTTGCCCTAAGAAAAATCTATCAAATTCAGTGCAACAACTACTTGAAAACAATATTACACTTACTTTGCACTAATAACAACCTATCCATATTATGCTTACAAGTAAAACCAAAAAAAAAAAAAATTACCATTTAAGGTAACCTAAGCAACCATAACTCACGCCACCATTGTCCACTGCAAAGACTAACACCAATGACATCAAACATGACATCACAAATGATATACAATGTTGCATAGAGTATTCCGCTGCCGTTTTGTCTGCTAGAATCAGTATTATACTATTTAGTGGTAGTTCGAGGCCTGCCTTACAGATAAGAGGCACACAATGGTTTACTACCCCCTATGTATTCTATAAGTAGATATGTTCCCCTAACCAATCCCTCTGGCCAATAGGTTTTAGTTTGCCATGTAGGATGATTATAAAACCTCTGTGTAATCTAGTTTGTGTGTGAGTGTGCAAGCATCAGTCCAATGTCTGCCTGTTTGTCGTGCTTTATTAAATTGAGAATAAAGTAGTACTGTGCTGTATTATTTGAGTCTGTCTGGTTATTTGGTCTGAGATCTTTATTGGTAATTCCATCTAGCACAAGAGACGCTTCAAGGTTCTAGACCACAGTGTAAGTCAACTATCCTCAGTTTTTTGCAGGATCTTGGCAAGCATCTGATTGTGTGTCTATTTGTCATTGCCATAGAGCGGGATATTGTCCTGGTAAAAGGTGACATTAGGGACATCTCGCAGGAAGGGAGGTATGAGTTATATAGTTTCACTGGTACAGCATCTTTGCATAGCATTGTCTTGTGGATGTACTTTTTGAGCGTCTCTGTGAACTTGCAGAATATACCAGTGTGGTAAAGTGACAACACTTCACACGATAGTTATTGCATGGTGAAAACGCGTTCTTTCAAGCAGGGTTCGAGTTGGATTTCAAGCACACTCTCTTCACCCATCCCTGGACTGTAGTGCCATTTATGGATTACATAAACATTAGCTTTCAAGAGGCGAGTGCTGCATCTGTATAACGTATGCTAGGAGGAGGAGGTGCAGTATGGCTTTCGTTGAGCTTTCTCAGTAATGGCTTAATTTATGCACAGGGCCATACTTGCCATTTGGTCAACTGGCATTTTGAGCTGCACATGGACGTGCAATGCTCTATCTTGTTCCAGTCCATGCCTGTGGTGGGCCATGATCTGTCAAGGGCAAGGTGCGAGCGACTGCTGCATCTGTAGCTTTTCTTTCTCTGTTTCCCACAGAAGGCTTGTGATCGTCACATGGTTTGCTTTTGGAGTGATTTATCTCTTGTTCAACACGGTAACGGTTTACTGTGCAAACCTCTTTCTTGGGTTGGGATTGATTGGCTTCTTTTATTGCATGACTAGAATGTTCTAATGTTTTATGGCTATGGCTTGTTCAAGTGAGGAGTTTTGGCTAATCCACAAAGCTGCTCGAGTTTTCGAATCATGACAGTGCACAATCAACTGGTATCGAATGTGTTGATCGACCAAATTGAGAAATGAGCATGTGCTGGCCAGTTTCTGCAAGGCAGCGACAAAGTCATCAATCGATTCAGATGGAGATAGCAGCACTGTGTATAACCTTTGTCTTTCTAAAATGGTGTCGGAGATTTTGCCAAACCTTCTTACCAGAAAGGGCAGCGCTTCCAGGAATCGTTTGTGTGTGGTCTCGGAGCTGTCCAGTTTTTTGGCAGGATCAGTAAGCACAACTAACTGCTGTCCCTCTGTATCCAAACAATGTAGATTTGTGATCGGGGCAAATACCTGCCATCAAAAACTCCACAATAAGTCTGAACCTGAGCTTGCCATTGTGTCCATGGAAAATCTGGCCGTGGATCTGGAAACACTGCCAAACTAGGAGATCACTGGGATATGTTAAGAAACAGAGGTAATGTAGAGGGTGGTCAGTGATAATGTCGAATCCAATAATGTCGACAGTCAAAATGTCGAAAAAAAAATGTCAAAAAAAATAATGTAGAAAAGCAATGATGTCGAATTCTTTCTACATTTTTTCGAATTTTTAGGAAAAAATAAATAAATAATTAAAATGTGTTGAATATGAGGGTGAGAGGCTGGTGGGGGGGTGGCAGGGGGGTGTTTGGTGAGGGGGGTTGGGGGGGACCCCCCTAGTAAATGATATTTTCCTTGTTTATTTATTTATTGAATAAATAAATAAATAAATAAATAATTAAAATGTGTTGAGTATGAGGGGTAAGAGGGTGGGGGGGTGTTTGGTGAGGGGGGTTGGGGGGGACCCCCCTAGTAAATTATATTTTCCTTGTTTATTTATTTATTGAATAAATAAATAAATAAATATATAATTAAAATGTGTTGAGTATGAGGGGTGAGAGGGTGGTGAGGGGGTGGGGGGTGGCAGGGGGGTGTTGGGTGAGGGGGGTTGGGGGGAAACCGCCCTAGTAAATGATACTCTTCTTGTTTATTTATTTATTGAATAAATAAATAAATAAATATATTTATATATATAATTAAAATGTGTTGGATATGAGGGGTGAGAGGGTGGTGGGGGGTGGGGGGTGGCAGGGGGGTGTTGGGTGTGGGGGTTTGGGGGTCTCTTCTTGTTTATGTATTTATTGATAGTGCTAAATGACATTTTTTTACATTTTTTTTTCTAAAAATTGACTCTTTTCATTATATGTATAGGTTTTCGGCATTATTGTTTTCAACATTTTTTTTTTACATTTTTGTAAGTCGACATTTTTTTTTCGACATTATCACTATGAACCAATGTAGAGCAGGTGCTGATGCAGAGTTGCTCAAGGAGAGAGGAGGGTGAGGGTCAAACAGGAATTTGTCACCACTGTGATGATGGAAGTTGTGCCCAACTCAGGATAAGAACACAAGATGCTTGGTGGAGGTGAAACAGTGCTTTATTTCGCATAAGTGAGGAGTGTTAGGCAGAATCCTGGGCAGTTCCCTTAGGGAGCACTACACAAGATTAAGACTACAGGTGAGAGCAATACATCCCCTTTGGTATCAACATCCTAGAGAGACCATCAGCATTTTGGTGGTGACATCCTGACCTGTGCTCAATGGTAAAATCAAACTCTTGGAGGCAGATTGAACAACTTAGCAGTATTGGGTTCTCCCCTTTCATTTGCATCAACCATCTCAAGGTTTGGTGGTCTGTTTGAATGATGAAAGTAGATCCATACAAGTATGGTCTAAACTTCTTCAAAGCCCACACAATGGCAAAGCATTCCCTCTCAATAGTTGCCCACCTTGTTTCAGGTTCCTTCAGTTTCCTACTGATGAAGCAAATGGGGTGTTCCCTACCTTTCTGATCCAGTTGACTGAGTACTGCACCTATACCTATAATGGAAGCATCTGTTTGTACAATGAAGGGTTGGTGGTAGCCAGGAGCTCTGAGAACTGGAGCTTGACAAAGGGCTTTCTTCAGGCTTTCAAAGGCCTGATTGCACTCCTCATTCATTTGATATTTTTAGGGAACTTAAGAGAAGAGATTACATTCAGTGGAGAAGCTATGGATCCATAGTTCTCAATGAAATTCATGTAATACCCAGTGAGGCCTAGGAGTAGAAGGTGTTGTCCAATTTTGCACAGCTTCAATCTTGCTGAGCAAAGGCCTTATCTTGCCACCTCCTACCTCATGCTCAAGGTAGACCACTTTACTCTGACCAATTTGGCATTTACTTGCCTTTATGGTCAAATGGGCCTGTTCAAGAGCCTGCAAAACATATCCTAGGTGGTCAACATGTTCTTTCCAAGTAGGGCTGAACACTGCAATGTCAACCAAGTATACCATGTAGAAGTCCTCCATCCTATTCAGAACTTGATTAACCATCCTTTGGAATGTATCAGGTGCATTCTTTAATCCAAAAGGCATAACCTTAAACTTGTATAAGCCAACTGGGGTGGAGAATGCAGTTTTCTCCTTGGCATGGTCAGTCAGGGCTATTTGCCAATAGCCTGATGTGAGATCAAATGTGCTGAGGAACTTGGCTGAGCCAAGTCTATCCACCAGCTCATCTGTCCTTGGCAAAGGATGGGCATCAGTCTTAGTGACTGCATTTAGAGCTCTATAGTCCACACAGAATCTCAACTCCTTGGATCCTGCCTTTGGTACTAACACAACTGGGCTAGACTATGGACTAGTAGAGGGATCTATTACCCCGAGATCAAGCATCTTTTTGACCTCTCCTTTGATGTGGGTTCTTACATTTTCTGACAATCCTGTAGCCCCTGCTTTTGACAGGTAAGCAGTCACCAGTTTGGATATCATGTTGCCCAAAGGAGTCAAGCCTGGTGCTAGAGAAAACACGGAGGCAAATTGATTCAACAAAACTTTGCACTTCTCCTGTTGCTCAGGTGTCAGATTAGAAGAGAGATTAACTCCTTCTATTTTCTCATCTAAAGGTTTGCCTCTGAGGAGGTCAGGTAGAGGTTCACTCTCCTCCTCCTCTTGAGCTGAAGCTAGAAGCAGAGCTCCCAGTTCTAGTCTCGAGACATAAGCTTTTAGACGGTTGATGTGAAAGACTCTAGGAGCCTCCTTAGGATTGCCTAAGTCCACCAGATAGTTCACCTCTCCAAGTTTTCCCACAACCTTGAAGGATCCCATCCATTTGTCCTGCAAGGCCCTCTGCCTTGTTGGGACCATAACAAGAACTAGCTGGTCTTGAGCGAACTCAACCATGTTGGCCTTCTGGTCATGCCAATGCTTGACCAGAGCCAAACCTGCTTTCAAGTTATCACTTGCCTCAGCCATCATGTGTGACATTCTCCTCTGGAGTCCTATCACATAATCAGTGACTCTGACTGGCGTGGGGGAAGGAGCACTCTCCAACCCCTCCTTGGCCAATGGACCTCTGACCGGATGGCCATAGAGAAGTTCAAAGGGACTTTAACCCACTCCCTCCCGAGGGACTTCTCTATATGCAAAGAGAAGGCATGGCAGTAGAAGATCCCACTTTTTCTTAAGGTGGTCTTCTAAAGCTCCTATCATGCTCTTCATGATTCTGTTAAACCTTTCTACCAACCCATTTGTCTGAGGGTGGTATGCTGTTGAGAACTTGTAGGTAACTCCACAGGTTTTCCACATGGCCTTCATGTAGTGGGACATAAAATGTGACCTCCTGTCGGATATTACCTCCTTAGGAAACCCAACCCGGAGCTGTAACAGTCCTCATAGGAATTGCTTCAGGGAACCTAGTAGCATGGTCTACTACAAGTATAAACCTGTTGCCTGAAGAAGTTGGAGGATCAAGGGGACCAACAATGTCGATTCCTACCCTCTCAAATGGTACTCCCACCACAGGGAGAGGCACTAGAGGTGCCACGTTCTTGGAGCCACTTTTACCAGAGGTTTGGCAAGTGTAGCAACTCTTGCAATACTTATCTACCTCAGCCTCCATTTAGGCCAATAAAAGTAGAGAGAGAGCCTTTCCTTGGTCTTCTTGAAACTCAAGTGACCAGCCAAATGTATCTCATGGGCAAGTTGCAAGAATTGGAGTCGGTTTGCTTGAAGCACTACAAGTCTTTTGTAGTCCCCAGGGGTTGACTCTGTTAGATCACTATAGAAGAGGCCATCTTTCCAGTGTAACCTATACTTCCCAGGCTCTTGCCCTTCAAGCTGAGAAGCTGCTTGGTGGCGAAGACCTTCCAGAGTTGGACATTCTCTTTGTCCCTTACTGAAGTCTGCCCTGTTGGGGCCACCTTCTGCCAGTAAAGACTGCAGCTCAGGATGGTCCACAGGATCAAGATCTCCAATGAGTTCTTGGCCTCCTACTAGATCTGAGTCCTCAGGCTCTAGTTCAACCACACAGGGTTGTACCTCACTCTCAGCCTCAGCTGGAGGAGGAATCACAGGTGTGATTTTGACAACCTAGGAGATCTCCTGGTTGGCAGCACTGGAGTGCTTTCTGCTGGTTTCTTCTTAGAAGTCTTGGGTTTCCCCTTTGCTTCTGGTTGCTTTGAAATAGCAAATATATAACTCCAGTGGAGTAGGAGTGATTTCTTTTTCTATCATCTCCTCGGGAGAGCCCTTCAAGGTGCTCTCCCTTGTAGGTCTGGTAAGCTCCTGTAATCTCTTACTAGGAGGTCTGGGAGTACTTGACACTACTCCCAGGTCTTTCAGATCATTGCCCAACAGCACCCTTCCTGGTACTTCAGATTGTACACTCACAGGTATCCTGACAGTCATTTCATTGCACTGGATGAGAGCTGGTAATTGGGGAAGCATCTGCACAGGCCCTCCAGCTAACTTGGTGAGGCGTTTGGGTGCCTTAGCAACATCCTCAACCTTGAAAAAAGATTTGTCCACCATTGTTATGCTGGCCCCAGTGTCTCTAATGGCAGGGGTCTCCTGACCATTGACTAGGACACTGTCATTATAATACTCTTTAGTATTAGGAGGGATCGAATTATATACATCTAAATTCTGTTGTTCCCACAACCCTAGAGAGACTAAAGATACACTAGCTGAGACTCCAATGGGATCTTCAGCTAGTAATTGAAGGTTTCCACTGGCCATATGTACTTCCTCCTCTGTAGCAAAGGCTACGGAGACAGTGTGGACCCCTGAAGGTTTACCCTTACATCTGGGATCCCCTTTCACATGATCAGTAGAGCCACAAACATAACATTTTCCAAATGTCTTTATGAATGGTGGCTTGTTCTGACCTCCTTCTGGTCTGGGTCCAGAAGGTGCACTAGCCTGATTAGGTTTCCCTTGTGGCTTACCCTTAGGGTTTTGTTTGGGGCCCTCTTTGGAATTGGAATTATTTGAATTCTCTTTGTTGTCTTTCTTTGGCTGCTTTCCCTCATCCTTTTTCTGAGTTACCCCCTGAATCCTTGTGAGTAGCCCTATTGGCAACCCACAAGTCAGCAGCCTTAGCTAGTTTCTTAGAATCCAGTTCTTTAGAATCAGCCAAGTGCTGTCTGAGCTCAGGAGAGCAGGCATCATAGATAGACTCCATCATTACAAGATTGTTCATATCTTCATAAGTGTTAACTCTATAACCCTTAATCCATCCCTCAAAGTTCTTCAAACACTCATTCACCCAAGTAGCCCAAGGGGTACTATTATGCTTTTTGAGGGTCCTAATCCTCTTAAGGTACTGGGAAGGAGTCTTCCCAAATCTAGCTATCAAAACTAGCTTTACACATTCATAATCCATCCTATCCGCCTCCCCCGACTCCATTACCACATCAGATGCAACAGGGGGGTGCCTAGAGAATAATCAGGGGATCAACTGATTCCCTGTGATATCCTGGAGCCCATGATTGTAGTCAAGCATAGCAAGCCAATCTAATACATCCAACTTAGGTTCATACATACCCACAATCTCTTTAGGCATCCAGGGTCTTTTTGGACTGGAAGATCTAGAGGATTCGGGGAGAGAAGCATTTTCCAAAGACAATTTCTTCATCTCAAGCTCATGTTTGAGCGCCATTTCTTTGAGCCTTAGTTCTTGATGTCTCTGTTCAGTTTGGGCACTGATTCTTTTGAATTATAGTTCAAGTCTCATTTTTTCTAGTGAGATAAATTCAGGTAAGGGTCCAGTAGCCATAGGTTGAGGCCTTTGAGCAGATAGAGGGCCAGAGGGAGTGACATTGTTATCCTCCTCTTCCTCATCTGTTTCAACAATAACATCTTCAACATTATTTTCCTCAAGATTTGCTACATTCGCTGGAGTAGTGGGCACTACAGCACCACTATCCAGGCTTTGTTTCTCTAACAGTCTATCAATCATTTCTAATTTCTTGCCTTTGACAGGAAGCCCTTTCTGTCTACACAGATCCCTTAAATAATCAGCAGTATTAGTAAGGAGGGTATCCTGGCTGTAACTTTACATATGTTTGACTTTTGTTTAAAATAAACTTGTTGTGATAGTTAGCCCTGTGGTTATTTGAACCAAGGTACTAGCAGAACCCTTAAATGTAAATGCAATACTTTTATCCTCACCGCTGTACACCAGTGTTAGGCAGAATGCTGGCCAGTTCCCTTAGGGAGCGCTACACAAGATTAAGACTACAGGTGAGAGCAATAATCCCCTTTGGTATCAGTCTGTACCACAAAGATTTAGTTGGTAGCTGTGGCTGAGCAGTCAGACTTATCTCAAGAGGGAGATGAGCAGTATTCAGGGTTTACACGATAGGCCTACAGTAATATGGCACAAGGAAACACTGACCAAAGCTTTGTATTAAAAAGTAGTTATATATTTATTTTATACACTTCTAATAAAACACATGTATCACAGTCATCAAGCAAGTTAAATAAGTCAGAGGGAAAATATACACACTCTCAAGTTAAATTGTAGACCAAGTGAACCAGAGTGAAAACTGAGCAAAATGGCACAGTGACAACTACACACAAGGGATACTCTAACAATTCCTTACAAGGGAGGGAGAACACAACTTATTCAGAAATAGTTTCCTACACAGCCTAACAACACTTCCCATATGTTTGTGGACCAGTTTAAACAAGACAGTGCATCAGTATAGGCAATACTTAAATGAAAACTGAGCAAAATGGCATTTCACAGGGTTTAAAAATGGGAAGGAAAGGGTAGTTGTAAGAATTAGGTGCACCACACAGTTCTAGATGAAAAACAATCTAAAGAAGGCAGGTCTAACAAATGTAACCAGATTCAGTAGGCCTGTGTCAAAGTCAGTTGTTACAGGGCAAGGGCCCAGGAGCAAAATGTTCTCTTAGCTGCAGTCAAGTCTTTGGTTAACGATTTTGAAAAGGTGGATGCAGAAGTTGAAAAGACAATGTTAAGAGAGAGAGGCGGCCAACCCAACAGGCAGGTAAAGGATATAAAACACCTTTAGTGCTACCGTGAAGAAAGGACGGCCTGGCGGAACAATGTACCTTTAAATGAAGAAGTGGCTCCTGTGGTGGCAGTTGTTCCTGGTAGTTCCTGCAGTTCGGGTGATCCAGCAGAGGAAGAGAGGCTCTCGTCGTGGAGGAAGGTTCGAGTTACTGCACTACCCAGGCGCTGTGCTGCCCGACGAATAAAAGGTACTCTCCTTTAAATCGCGGTCTGGGTGGACTGGTGCCTGGCTATCCAGCCTCCGAGTACAGGGTACGGGAGATTTGACCACAGCAGGTCCGGGAAGGCGATTGGCAAACTGGTTGGCCCCACCAGCTCAAGGGAAGAAGGCTCTTGCAGGTGAAGATCTTCTCTCGTCGTGTGGAAAAAAGTGATGAGACGCTGCAGCAGGGCTTCACCGGTGGTTCAGTCGTTGCAGATGTCTTTGGATTCTCTCCTCTTCGGTTTCTTAGTTCCAGTGGCGACGTCTTGCTCTTCCAGTCCTCAGGAACCTGCTTTTGTGCAAAAAGATCCCCATTCATACAGACTAGCTGTCACTCACACAGTGGAGTGGTCATCTTGGCGGGAGACCCTCCAGCCTATCGGATAGAGTGCGACATGGGTTGCTGAGGCTACCCTGTCCAGGGGTCCTACTCCCCCTCCCACACAATGGACCCACCTCAGACTCAGTGGCGCCGAAAGGAGGGCTTCTCGGCAGAAGCCTGCCAAAAGGACGAACAAAGGATCCCCGACCTGGGTTAGGAGTTTAGAGTAAGACACGAGAAAGAAGTTATATTAATGTTCTAGCAATAAAAACCTACTGCAGTAAAGTTAATATTAAAATACACCAGCGGTATGTTAGAGGCTGTCAGAAAAAGTGGTAGCCTCGAACAATGGGAAAATCCCATAGGCAAATATCTGCGGTCAAATATTTACAGTAGTAACCACGGCCACCAGCCAGAAACTTTTGAGAGAGGGACTGTACGGTACCCTCTCAAAAATGAACATAAGGGAAAAACTATTAACCCTTTCCAGTACCTCCATAGTAAGATGGTTTGTACTGGTTTAGTTCATAACAATTGACTAGTAAAGTCAATTGGGACTTTACATGCCCTGGGAGACAGTAGTCAGTCCCAGGGTATGGAGTCTATGTTTGGGGGTCGCTACGAAACCCCTGTGTCACTGCACTGAGGGTGCTGTGTAACACATGTGAGTGAAGATGGTTTTTATGGGGGTGAGAAAATCCCATAGACATTAAACACAAAAATAGCCTAGAACAAACATAGCAAAAAGTGCCTAAGAGTGGGAAAAAGAGCCTCACTCTTAGCAGGAAAAAGAAACAAACCCTTCAACTCCAGCAAAGCTGCTAGGGAACTCCATAGGTAAGGGAAATTAGCCATAGAATGAGAATTCTCCCTAACAAGGAGCACATTATATTACAGCACCCAGGGATGCTCAGTATGTATCTTCTTTGCCTCTCGCCTTTGCTCGTGCACTGTTCTGGAAATGGAAAAAATAGGAACATAAGTTTGTCGATTTGTCTAAAAGCAAAGAGCATTATGGGTACATAAGAATGCCCACAAGTTTAAATTTCAATAACATTGTCAGATAGTGATTCACCAAGAACCCCTTTTGGGTGAATAATTGAGGTTCGATTCTGCTCTTCCATTGGTCACAATACTCAGCCTAACAAAAAGATTTCTGCAAATTGAAAAACATACATAACAATGTGGACAGCTGCTAAATAGTATGTGAGGCTTTGGATGTTTCTGCAGTCAATCTACTGTGCCATGGCTACTCATCGGCTTAAGGACTGGGAATTCTCTGGTCCTTGAGGCAGAGCAGTGCAAAACAAGCTTTGTTGGAGGTCAGCTCCTTTTCTCGTATGCTGTTCTCGGACATGATATGATATTTATAACGCACCTGTACAAAAGACAAGGGAGGGGAGACAGAAGACAAACAATCATACAAGTCCTTGTGACATTCGGATGAAGTGCGACAGTGAAAAAAGTGCAGGGGGAAGGGAGGGATGGAAGTACGATTGGGGCAGAATGGCTCTGATTAAGCGTAGCCAGTGCATTGCGGCTCTGGGTAAGTGCTAGGAGGCGGGATGGGGGTGGGTTACAATTACAGACACTAAGTGCACGGTACACCAGAAGGCAGTGCAAGGAGGACTGGTTGTGTAGGAGCCTGGTACTCAGTGAGACTCTAAGGGAACCAAGCAACCAGTCAATACTGCCAATTGTATGAGGTAAAAGTGGAGGAGTTACCTCTAGCGAGTTACCTCTTCCACTTGACCTCCAAAAATCGGTGCTAATACTGCCAGAGGTAGTACCAGCAAAAATCCGCAAAAAAATCCCCAATGGAGTCCCATAGAATGGGGAATATGGTGGTATTACTGCCAGAGGTAATACCTCCAGTGGTAATACCACCTGACCAAGTGGCAGTTTTGGTAATTCCATTTGCTGGTATTCTGTCAGAGTTACTGCCGGAATACCGGCAAACTCGTAATGATCCTCAATGTCATGAATAAACTGCACCCATTATACAGGTAATTGAGTTGGTTTTCCACGTATTTAGTCCTCTGTACACAAAATAGTGGTGGTACACAACAAAATAGTATTGGTATCGATTTTTGCACTTCTTTCCCCCATTTGTCATATAGTGGTCACCATTTTGTTTGTGTTCCACCTAATGCATTTCAGTGAGTGTTCAACACATATTCTGTTATCATCGAAACCTGCCATCGCAATGACCATAGAAGGATGGTAAACTATGCGATGCTTGTGTTCACAACAAAGTAACTGCTTAGATTGCATATGAAACAGTTCACCAATGTAATGGAATAAATCTCTTTCATGCTTTATGTGTATGAGATGGCACAAAAATTAATTAGTTTTCAAGATCAGGAGAAAATTGGAATGAAGGAACAAAAGATGTGCAATACTGCGAAACGTATCAGAACATTAAAGAGCACTTCAGAGCTCATTCAGAAGAATGGCGAGCTACCCCAGTGTCAATCACCTGCTGTGTGATGCAGAAAGAGTGCATTGTGGAGAAAGCTCAATTCTAATGTCAGCTATTTTGTAGAAGCTTGTGCAGCTGTGTGGAATGAGGAGTGTGTTGTTTACTTGTGTGTGCCAGCTTTTTGATAGTATTTATGTTCAGTTAGTGTTTTCCTTTTAAGTGACAACTTTGAGCTGAGGCATGTAATGCTATACTTTAGTGACTAAATCACAGTATTACATTATTGGGAACTACATTCTGTCAATTGTGTTTCCCCTGCAGCATATAATGATTTCTACATTATGTTATCTTGAAATAATTGTTTTTGCAGATCAGTATTTCTTTTTACAATATAATATTGTTAATGGAAAAGCCTGTGTACACGGGCCAAAGTTGTGTTGGATGGAGGATTCCCATCATTGTTTTTGTTAAATTTCCGGTGAGTGGCTATTTCTTGATCAGTGATGTTGGCGTGAACATTTTTGTTGCATTCACGATTGTTTTCCCCTTTAAGGGCTCTTTCTGTGTCTGTCATATTTATTCTAGGGGCAGCAGAACGTGATCATTGCATGTCCCATTGGAGAGCTGTTTCCTGAGCTGTCATATTGGCTCTATTTTTCATTTGCTTGCAGTTTATTTTTCACGTTGACTTGCCCTTTGTTGCTCAGTCATATTTATCCGACCAATACAGCGTTTAACGTTTGCTGCATCTCCATGTGTTGACATTCTCTTATGAGTCATTGTGGAGGAGTAACATGCTGAAAATAATTGTATGTATAAAAAGCCCTCCGTATGAGGAAACAAGTCATGTATTTTATGTTAGAGAAAAAGTGCTAAATCAAATGAATGTTCATGTATTTTTTTTAATGTATATATTTTATGAGTGTAATGTTTCCATTGTCATAGAGCGTTATCCATGGGATACAGAAGATGCAGAAGGTTTTCATTAACACATTAGGGCCTCTATATATCGTAAGGCAAAAGCTCACTCTAGCGGTGAGCACAGGCGAAGCGGACAGTCTCTACTGTGCATGAATGCATCAGACAAACATACATCTGGCCTTTTATTATATTGTATGACTACTCTAAGAGCCCATGTACATATGCCAAAGTACAGGTTTTCATTGACACAGTAGGCCCACTACATTGAATAAGGCAACAGCTCCCTGTAGCGTTGTCAACAGGTGAAACTATGCGAATTGGCATTGTCTCTGTATCCTAAGGCAACAGCTCCCTCTAGCTGTGACAACAGGCAAAGCTACTGCATCGGACAAACATACAGGGACAAACATACTTCTGGCCTTTTATTATATTGTTACATTGTTTAATGAGGCTTTACAAATTTGCTGCGGGCTTTGGTTACTGTGGTGAGTATCACTTTTGATTAAGTCTTTTATGATATTTCCAGGCAGTATATCGTACTGAACAAGCTTTTCCAAAGAGGAACCAATGGTATGTACATCGCTATTTTAGAAACATTCCAAAGATAGAACATTTAGCCTCACACCACTACTACTATCAACTACTGTAAAATACACTATTTCCATTAAAAGCAGCAGTGCTCTTACCAACCGTGCAACTGTGCTTCACTGTCTGGAAAACTCCTGCAGTGTGTGTCCTCATGTAGACCTCTTCCTTCCTCCTGGACAGAAGGGCCCTGGTCAGGTCTGGTCCTTTCCTTTCTCAGTGTAGTATTTCTAACTTTGGGGTCCCCCAGAGCTCCAACATCTCGCCTTTACTCCTTAACACTTACCTCTCGCCTCTGCTGGTTCTCATCTTACTCTTCTCTGCACCCACCTTGAGAGAATTCCACTTGCCACTTATTGAGGCCACGCCGCCTTTAAATATCTAAACCCAGACCTTTTTTTATCTCTTGGGCTAAGAGTAAACAGTTCAGCGGCAGGACCCTTGGTGATGCTGGGTCCTCTCTCTGGAACTCTCTCCTGTCCTACAGAATGGACAGACAAAATACACTTCAGAAAAGGACTTAGGACTCTCCTCTTCAGGGAATTCTTTGGTCCTTTGGTTGGACGGCTTACTTTGCCTACTCCTCTCCAAGCTTCTCTTAGGTGGTCTGTGATCAATTACCACCTATGATGGGGGGTTCTGGAGTTCTGCCTAGTACTATGTCCCGATGCACGGGCCTTGCACTTACCTGTCTTCTGATGTGGAACCTATTACAGCTTGCTGCCTACTTCATGGTGGGGCTTCTCTCTTAGTACCTCTTTGTAATGATTATTGTGGTGCTTTGTTGTGACTGTGGGAACGTTCGCCCACTCACACATCTTCTGAGCCCTGTGCTGATATGTTCTGTGGGTTTCTGAATGTACCCTCCTTGCACTTACCCTCTTTCCCCTCCCCCTTGGCATTTATCTGACCCGCATGTTCTGAGGCTGTGAAGGTCAGCACCCTCTTCCCCGCCCCCTACATGTGGCACCACAAAGTGACTGTGTTTCATAGATGGTGCCTAATAAATCAGCTCTAGATAATTAGGCAGGGACCAATAAAAATGACCCACTTCATGGATATGCAAATGAGATCTGGCTGATTTCTGGAGCACGACGGATTGGTTTTGGTCAGAGAAATTAAAACACAAATATGGCTACAGTGCAAACAGGAAGGTTGGCAATCATGTCCACATTATGAAGTGGACACAAAGGGGATTTGCTTCAAGGGCAAACCTACAATAACAAGCATTGAAAAAGCCTATGGGTCCAGCTTTACAAACGTAGGCTTTTTTTGTTCGGTGAGAGCATTACTAAAAATACCTTAACCTCTGCATTGTTAAAGCTATACCTATTGGCTTTGCCAATGGCTGTTTTTAAATATGCTCGAGATGAACGTGCGGCTTTAAACGTTTCTTATAACTCCCCCTAATCCTATTCCTCTTCAACTTTGGAGGAAATAAATGTTGTGCCTGTCGGTTAGACTGCCATTGTTTACATGCTGCTCCCAGGGGTGTGCTGGCTTAGTACATGTGCACATTATCCATGGCTGTGTTTGCCTGTCAACAAGAAACGGAGTGATTTAATTTCCAAAAATGCATCTTGCAGTCCCTGCCCATTACAAAAGGGCACTGTAGACGGACAGTGAACATCATTGTTAAAGAGGCAGGCTCCCGGCTGTGTACTTATGAATGAATGGAGGCACCAGACTTAGTTAGTGGGCAAAATGGAGCCGAACCACAAAGGAGTCACTACAACGCTGACTTGCTCCTCAATTAGTTCTGACCTAGTAGGAGTAAATCAGGAGTAAGTCAGAGTTACTCAGAGTAAATTCTTTGGGAATGAGATGGCGTTCTCCTGGTTAAGGGCAAAATTCACTGCACAGGCTTTCCAAATAGGTTTGCCACAGCATTATAGCAGGGACGTCATTTCACCAAAATGCCATGCGTAGCGGAAGTGACATCATACGACGCTTGACCTCTGATGACATCACCCCACCCGAAGTAACATAACGGGAAGCGATGGAACACGGCCCCTCGACAAAAAAGGAAGTGGCATCAAATAACATTGTTTCTGAGTACATTTCGAAATTATGGTTAGGATATCACTGTAAAATGAAATACATTTCATATAAGAATGGATCATCATATGTATCGTTAATATCAGTGCATATAGGCCCATATTACCAAATCGCTGTGAATGCAAGCAGATGTCCAAGGCCAAACGATAATGATGTGTTATTATAAAGCACTTACGCTTAAGCACTTCATATTGCACAAATATACATACAATATCACCCAACCTGTGTTGGTACTCATTTATCAACCTCAGCAGCATGAAAGGCTGAATTGACCTTGCTGGGAGTCGAACCTGCAACTTGCAGATCACACACACATTGCAGCAGCCAGTGCTCAACCCACTCAACTACCTTACCGCCTATAGCTATCAGAAAAGCAGCTACTCCAGAAACAAAGAGCCACATGCTGCTCGCCACAGCCCATGAGCCTCCAGATTTTTTTTAGGGGTATCAAGGGAGACCTCAGGGGTCGCAGTTGCGACCCCTGTTGACCCCTAAATGACGTCCATGCATTAGAAGGAGAAATGTGAAAAGTAAAACAAATTAAATAAATATGTTTGTTTTCATTTGTTAGTAGTGCCACTACCACCTTTGCTTAGTAACAACAATATTGTGACATGCAGTGTGGATGTGCTGGCTAACAAATATGACCATTCTCTTTTAATTAATTCACTAGTGGAGGCGATTCATCAGCCTACCCTTTATTTTTCTACACTTGCAGCTGAAAGAAATGTTATTGACGTGGTAACAACACACTAAAGGGACACACAATTGCTTCACTTAAGGACAGTGGTCTTTGTAATACATGTTACAAAGACACACATTTTAATTAAACGAGGCCCAGATAAAGACTTGTGGTGGCAAAGGCTTCACTTTCCCTAAGATTCCAGCCCGGCAGGTATGCCTCTGGCACATACATACAGTTTTCAATTAGGATAATTAATGTCTGCCATTTCTGTGTAATGCCTAACAAATTATACCCACGGGCCGCATTCTAATTATGCCGGTATCCTTATAATTTCCGGCACCCGGTCCGGCAGCATTGCCGTCGGATTACAGGTGCCGCAGGGACGGTGTTAATCCCCATTCATGGAGTCCCATTGCACTCCATGAGGGGAGTTGTCGTGTGCTGGTAATGACTGCTTTTTGCCGACAGGGCGCCTGGCTTAATGCCACCTTTTAGTCGAAGGTAACCCAGGTAAAGTGCAGGAATCCATGAATGCCAGCACTTTTTTACTGGACCGGCTGACTCAGGATGAGGCCCCATGTGCTGAATTACCATTTGGATTTCGAAAATAGTGAATAAGCTCAGAGGTCAATAACTCCTGGTGCCCACAGATAGTGGTGAATTTGTTGAAGGTGTTGCAATCACTGTAACCCTATGATGCCTGCAACAGTCCTGTTTCCCACCACCACATACACGACCACCAACCCAACTATTCATACTACAGTACACATAAATACGCCAACATGCAAGAAGAAAAACCCAGTACTGAACAAATCCTAGGCAGCCGGTGGAATCGCTGAGTGAGTTAATGGGCCTCATTATACGTTTGCCGATATACTAGTGGTAAATCTGCCAAGATACCAGCAAACAGTATACCGTTACCCATTACACGCGCCTGACCTGCCGGTATTACCGGCAGATTACAGGTGCCGGCAAGGTTATAGTATTCCCCATTCCATGGAGTCCATAGGGCTCCATCGGAGAATGCCGGTATTACTGGCACCAGTAAAACCGGTGCCGGAAATACAGGCAGTTTTTTGCTGGTGGGGTGCCTGACTTACCTCCAGTCTTTAGCTGGAGATAAATCAGGTACCCCGCCATCAAACTTGTAGCTTGCCGATCCAGAGAAGTGCCAGTATATGTTATCAATAGCACTTATTTTCCATACCAGTAAACTTATAATGAGGCCCAAACGTCTTCCTGCTGAGATCTGCACTCAATCTGAAGACTTAGGTTAAAAACCTGACTTCTTACTTTCATAGATATATTGAATACCATCAAATCTGATAATAGTACGATCTGAGTGTTGCTAAGGCCCTGGCTATGAGCATGGCATGAGCATCGAGATACCACCTGTTTTTACTGTCCACCTGATGATGGGCCTAAAAGAATTACCCTATGCAGTATACCACAGCGATGTTACAGGCAGTAATTAAGGCCATAGTATGAGGTCAAAAAAAAAGGAGACCGTTTCTCAGATTCTGGAAAAAGAGGCGTGGTAGTCAAGACTGTTGGTGGAGAATGGAGGGATCAGAATGCTTTGCCCCCTCCAAGCTTATATTTGCCCTGATCCGGTCCCGCCCCAAATTTCCTATGAGACATTCTCAATCACTGTAGGCTGGTCGACTGTGATATGTTTTCTGGGAATGTAGCATATTTTGTAAGTGTTTGTACAGAGAATTAATATGATAAATTATTTTATTTCTCACTGTCAGGGCTATTGGACTGTTGGCTATTTAGGAAACAACTCAAAGAATGCAATTACCGGGATTAAAACTCCTTGCAAGAGGAGATTTCGAAGCTCAACTGACGTGTATCTAATGCATGTGATTTATGTGTTGTACATTTTCTTTCAAAATACTAATTTCAAGTTTACTTCTCGGATTGCAAAAATGCGACATAATCAACAACCTTCAGACCCCGAATCAAAATTTTCAATAATGTCTCAGGTCACTCTTTCGTGAATGTATCACCAATAATTAATTTGGCAATTAACATGGTCAGTTTCAGATGTAATGATACATTGGAGTGCCTACATGCTCACAGCAAACTGTGAATTCCTTGATTTGTTCTCATCGTTTGGCAACCAGATAAATATGTTAGTTCCAGTCATGCAGATGATTAAATGTTGATAAATAATTGTCAACATCGCTTCCCAGGTGTGGTCAATGTAAATGTCCTAATCACATAGTAGGTGAGGCCTCACTCTGTCCACATCCTCCGGGACTAGTGAGAGGAAGGAGGAGGCAAGCAGTGACATGGTGTGAGGAGAAAGGGTTAATTCGGCGACATACATCTTAGAAACAGTAGTGCTGCGATGCTTCTCTGCGAGACTAATAATGAGAATTATCGACATACCAACTGCAGTGTCACTCCTTATTGCATGCATCCAACATGTCGATGTTGCCTGTAAGCCATTCTAGCACTTCGGGCGTGCAGCAGTGCCTCAACCACTATCTCCCTTCGATCATGAATTTACTCACTAACTCGTTGGCAGCATCAACACCAGTGTCACGCTGCTGTCATGCAACATGCAAGTTTGGTCCTGTGAAGTTCCCAGGCCCAAATCTAGAACAGTATCCATTCCGCTTGCTTTCAATCTGTTTCTTGTTCCTTCTGCGATGTGATCAGCCATATTGTCTATTCTTACGACAGCTCATCTTCTGCTTTGGCGTCTGTGTCCACAACTGCATGTTTCTGTTAGCCCCACTAAGAGACTCCAGCTTCCTATAAAGATATATACCACTGAATCCAGCAGTCTTGGTCAACGGTGGTCTTGCCGGATGAGGGATTTTGATGTTCTTGTTGCAGCATGCGCCTCAGAGATGGTGAAAGGAACAGGAGTTTGCTGCCACAATTAGCAGACTGGGACATTTGTGACATTGTTTGCAGGTTTTCAGGAGAAACCATGGATGTATATAATACCCTGCAGACCAGCATAGCAGACTCCTTCTTGTCAAGAGACCTAAATATCTTATAAGGCCCTATGAATTTAACGTATACGGCAATGAGTGTTAGGGAGAATTCTCCAGAATGGCTAACTTCCCTTACCTACTGAGTCCCTCAGCAGCTTTGCTGGATTTCTAGGATTTTTTTTTTTACCTGGTAAGAGTGTGAGCCTTTTTCCCCACTCTTACATGTGTTTTGTTCTGTCTGTTTAACATTTTTTTGTGTTCATAGACTGTGGAGCCTCACCTACTACATAGGCATCATATTTTTACTGTGTGTTACACAGCACATTTAGTGCAGTGACACAGGGTTGTCTATTTCAGACTTCCCATTTTAAACTCCATTTTCTGGGACTGACTACTGTCTCCCAGAACATGCAAAGTTGCCATTGACTTTATTAGTCTTTTTAAATTCACAGACCCAGTATAAACTATCTTACATAGAGTTCTGGAAAGGGTTAATAGTTATCCCTTTTTGTCTGTTTCTCATGGAACATTATTTCGTTCCCCTTTCTTTATGATTTGACTGGTGGCAGTGGTAGCTACCCTTTTTTTTCTACCGCAGTCTATTTAAATAGCCTTGGTACTGTTTTAGGCTACGTTAGTAGCCTCAAACTTAAATCTGCTGGACCCCATTTACTTTTATTTGGTTCCGGCTGGGTTTATTCACCATTTCTTTTTGTAAAGGACTTTCTCGTGTTTTACTCCGCGCCAAACCAGGTTTGGTTCCTTTGTTTGCCGTCCTTTGGCGGGCTTCTGCACAGAAGCCCTCCTTAGGCGCCTGAATGTCTGAGGGGAACAGGATGTGAGGGAGGGGTTTGAGACTCTCTGCACAGGGTCTCCTTGGAGACCCATGTCGCACTCTGTATGATTGGCTGTGGTGACTGTCCCGCCAGGACAACCACCCTGCTGTGTGATTGACAGAAAGGCTGTGTGAATGGGGGAAAACTGCATAAAAAGCAGGTCTCTGGGACTGAGAAGGCAGAGTCGCCACTGGATCGAGAGAACCCGAAGAGAAGCTTAGAGAAGAGGACCTCTACCATGACTGAACCTCCCGGTGAAGCCCTGCTGCGGGTCCGAATCTCCAAACTTCGACGACAGGGAAGATCTGCAAGGAATCTTCTCCCCTTGAGCTGGTGGGACCAACCAGTTCGCCAAACTGCAAGCCAGGCCTCCCTCCTCTGGTCGAATTTTCTGTGCACAGCTACAGTGAACTGGATAGCCAGAAGGACCGGACCCTGCTTGGGTTTTAAGGAGCGCACCTTTTATTTGTTTCTTTGCTCTGCTGCTGGTTTCTTCCCTGGGCAGTGCAGGACCCTCCAGTCTTCCTACTTTGTGTCAGTCCGACATTCGCTTCAGGAACCGTGAGCCTGCAGGACCTGCCAGGAACTTCTGCCTCAGCTACAGCCTTCTTCTTCATTTAAGGTACTGTTCAAACCCGGTTAGTCGTTCCGTCCGACCACGGTGAAAGTGTTTGAAATCTTTCGCCAATCCGAGGGCTTGTCCTTCTCTATTCTTTAAAGTAACTTTTCTTCCAACCAACTTCGTTCCGAACTCTTGGCAAAGACTTAACCGCGAACTACTCTGAACTGTGTGATCCTCTGCAAAGACTTTGGTCCATTGACTTTGGCCCAGGCCTCTTTATTTGATTTCCTCACCGTAGTTGCCTTTTCTAGATTGCCCTGCTTACTTACTTGTTGGTGCTGCTCAACTTTTATCTAACCTTGTCTTTCCCTCGCTTTTAAATGGCTGGATTGCCATTTTGCTCACACTTCATTTTTAGCTTAACTTTTCCAGAATCTATTGGGTGGTGTGTAGTATATTGAGAGTGTGATTATTCTACTCCTTTACTTTAGTGAATTGTTTTACAACTGATGTGTAAATAAATGTATATTCTTTGACTCAGAAACCTTGAGTCAGTGTGTGCTTGAACCATAGTGATTGCTGTCCTTTTTGTAACTATTGATACTGCTCACTTTACTCTTGAGATAAGTCTGGCCGCTTCGCCATTGCTACCACTTTACTGTGTAGTACAGGCTTGTACCAAAGGTAAATTTGTACTGTCACCTGTAGTCCTAATTGTGTGTGGTGTTCCCAAAGGGTACTGCATATGATTCTGCCTAACAATGACAAAGCTTTGAAGTCTCAGGTCATCACTAGATGCAAGATATCCTCTCACAGGAAGATGCTTCTGCCGGAACCACACTCTCCTGATGACATTCTCCATGGCCAGGTCTTCCATGATGGCTTATGTATTTAAATTGAAAGATGTGTCCTTGCTCCACCAGAATTGGCCTGCAAATTGAAAAATTCACCTCAGCAGCCTGGTAATCTCAGGAAGAACTCCTACCCCTGTGGACAGGACTTCCCGCATGTGGGTATGTGTCTGGACCTATGTTAAAATGCTGCGTTTGCTGTAGGGGCAACCTTTTTCAAAATGTCAGATTTTTGTTCACAGACAAGAGCCTTTTTGAGGAAGAGTGCTTGTTGCTATCAGCGGGACACAACATTAATTTCTCACCACCATTTTTGAGGGACGATAATTTCATGCACAATGTTAAGCAACTTTAGGTAGATGGTGGCCTGAAGATTACCTCTCCATCCTGTGATCATCAATCATAGGGATACATATTTGTGCTGCGAAGTGAATCATACACAGACACAGCCTCACTGTGTTCTGCCAGGAAAACAGGAACTCAATAGACTCTCTCACAGCTTCTGACGCCACAGTAAATGTAAGCAGTGTTGGATGCATACATGGTCAAGCCAGATCACTCAACATTGATTCTGGTGAACACTGGCATCTTTCTATGAGGGTCACACCCCTATCCTGCAAAAGAAAACTCCTAAGCACAAATGTTCAACAAAGACTATGTAAACGACTTTGAATTCTTTATCCTTAATCATGATAAGGACAACAGCAGTTCCCTCGGTTTCAAGCCAGTGAAGCATATGAGTTCATTTTACCATATCTGCTGCACATGGATAGCTGTCAAACTGCAGGTCATACTCCAATACTTCCCCTCAATTTTCCAAAGGCTAGGAAAGCTGCCGGGGCGTGGAGTTAAACTACACAATAATGTGGCCTTAAGACAGGTTTCTTAGCACTATCAAGGAATACCGTATAATGTTCAAAAGCACATTGAAACCATACTCCTGTCCTTGCTTCATTGGGACATAACTGAACCCACCAGTGGTCCCACCCATTTGTTCCATCATAGTCCCTGTGGCAAAAAGAAATTAAAGTGGTCAAATGCTTATCTGTGCGGATATGTGCATTGTGTAGCAGGCCCAACAAAGGGGGAGGTATTTATGGCCCTGTCTAAAGGCTCTTTGTATAAAGGGTCTATCACCATGTGCAATTTCTCTACTTATGCTACAACACTGAATTCGACACACTCTGTAATGTAGAATATTGTACTTTGTAACATAACCCTGTAAGTAACTGTATGTTTAAGCATCACACCTGGGCCGCTTTTTGTAACCCACAAGCAAGCCTCCTTAAGTATACTTATAGCGCCTCGTTGCCTGGAGGGCTGTAGTGCGCTCTACAAATACAAAAAATAAATAAATAAATAAAAATAAATAAATTATATGATCCCAATGGATCATATCATGTAGGTTTGAAAAGACAACATGGCTTTGTCTATTCAAACCTACATGAGATTAAAAATCATCATCAACTAAAACTGGATGTTCTGAATGCTGTGTCCTGCTACATCACTACATTTGTGATTTTGCTTCTCACAAATATTCAAGCAATTGATTTTGGGGTGTCTTCGGGGGCAGAGGTTTCCCAAGAACAAATTCTCTAGATAATACAAAATGTTTTTGTCCACATTAATGACAGTGATGACACCCAATCTTTGCACCTCTCACAAATCACATTACAACCTCTTTAGAACAATCTTCACAGCACTAGAAGCTGATCAAGTCATGTTAGACATAAAACATGCATGTTCAACACAACAACACTAAAATGTTGTGCACACATCTTCTCAAAAGATGGTATGTAGCCTGATCTTAGCAAAGTATATCCCCTTACCTCAGCATATTCACACAACAAACTACTATGGCTAGCTACTCTGTGTGATACATTCAAGCCGTGGCTTACCTGGGCATGCCTCTTTGAAAACTTAATAAATTGGGCCAATCAAAGTGAAGATAGAAAGTGCTAAATGTATGACCTATCTGACTGACTTGTGAATGGAGCGTATCATAGATGGATGTCAAGTTGGCTTAGGTGTGATCCTCACAGATCATGATATAAGCCTGGATACTGCAAGGAAAGTTGTGTTAAACTCCAATCAGAGATTTATAGATGCTAAGCAAACTTAATCCCAGTAGAAAAAGAGAGCCTGCTGGTTATATGGGCCTGTGAATTCAATCATCTCTTTTTATTTTTTAAAGATTTGCCATTGTTACCGATCATCCGGGTCTGCTTACTATCTATGAAAATCCTCAAACCAAGATGCAGCATCAATAATGTTTGAGCTTGTACTTACTTACAAAACTACAAAACATGTCACATGCATGTGACGTGTTACAAAACAACAATAGGTTGATAAATAAATAAATAATTAAAAAACACAATCCTGCTAATTTTTTCTCAAGGCACCCAATATCCAACAGTTGCAATGGTTCTGCTGTCACTAACAAGTACATCACTTTTCTCATTCACAATGTTAGGCCCTCTTCCAGTTTGTCATACGATATTGTCATCTTCTCACACAATGACCCCACAAGTATGCTTACCATGTAAATGGTCAGGTCTCATAGATGGAGACATGATGTGGAAGGTGGCAACAGTCACAGGTTGAGGAGTTGCAAGCACTGAGATGTGTTGCACTAAGTTATCAACTATCAACCAAAGCTGTGTCCCAGGAACAACTGAATAGTTATGTCAAAAGGGTTAAGATAGACACTAGTAGGCATGGCTCATGAAGGTCACCGGGAAGAAGAGCTAAGGAAACATCTCTTGAGCCATAAAGTTTTGTTCCCGACTTTAGACAGATTTGCGGAATCCACCAGCAAATATTGTTAGAATTGATATGCATGAGTGATCATCTGAGTGCAGAGTCCTGTGGGAAATGATTGTAGTTTGGCGTTTGGTTTTCTGTCTAGGCTATTTCCACTTATTAGGCTTCCTCTATTGGATATTGTAGACCAGTCCACTTTGGGGATTTAAACTCCCCTCGGCATTCAAAGCGTGTGAGTACAGCATGAGTGCACTGCCCTGCTGTCGTGCTGTGAGAGTGTGGGATTTCAACTGAGTCGACGTCTGGGAAATATTGTCATCTTTTTGGAACTGTTTAGGTATACATAAGATGCCGGCTAAAGTAAGGAAGTACCAGTTGCATAGTTCTGCACACTCCAAACAACTTAAACAAGTGGTGTCGGCTTCGAGCAAAACTATTCCTGAAGTGAACTGCTCTTTATTCACTGAAGTGCAGCATTGTGGCGTAGGAAGAAAGACTGTTTCTGCTAAGTCTAATGGGAAAATCACTTTGTTATTTTCCTCCCGGAGAGTGTCACGATTGAAGCCATGTCGAAGGAGAAGTTGTGTATTGATTGTATATCTTCCCATAGACTTGAGGAGGAACCTGAATCCTCACCATTGTCAGATATAGATAATAACCAATCCTTATTGAATCTCTGCTATACATTGCAGCATAACTCCGGGGGGCTGTGAAGAATCCTGAGGATCCCTCACTGAAACCCTTCCTAAAGTCTCCTCCCAGGTGGCCAGGGGAAGGCCGACGCTTCCTGGTCACAACCCTTGGGGTGGTGTACTGCAGGAGTATCACCTGGGAGGGTGCTGAGAAGATTCCGTGGGATGGGGCACAGTATGTTTCCTCTAATAGGAAAGTTCTTACCACTGTACCATAGGAAGTGCAGAGTACACAATACACAATACCAAAAAGAAGAACACGCATTACCCAAGCCAGCCAAGTGGCAAACCCTTTCCCTAGTGGAACAGTCTTGTTAAGAGCTATCCACCTACACTATGAATCTGTCAAAATTCATGTGGCCTAAGTTACAAGTGTGGCATTGTTACCTGAAGCTGAAAGAGTGACACTACGGCGTCTGTGTAATTACTTGGGCAGAAAAGGTGTGAGCAAAGCTGGGGAAGAGAAGCTGGGTGCATGTAAAGAAGATTTAGAAGTACTTTATAACCTGTGATTATAAAGACAGCTGAAGCTGAAAAGAGGTAAGTCTGGTTGGCAGAAGCAGGTGTTCCTTGTGGCAGTCAGACAGACAGAAGAGGCAAAAAGGCTACCCTTTTTAGAAAATCATTAAAAGGAAGAGTGCCTTGCCTACCTGAAGAGGTTGAGGTGGCTTGTCAGACTTTGCCTGATGCTTCAGAAGTAAAAGCAGTTGTAGTAGTACCTGAACTATGGTGGTATAAAAAGTTGTCAGTGGATGTCACATTGAAGTGGTTTGAATTAGTGGCATACTGTGGGACAAAGGGGAATGTTCTCATAGTAACAACTGTAGAAGGGTGGTTGCTAAAAGGAAAGCAGCAACCCAGAAGCATCCTGACAAATATACCAAATGTACTGAAGAAGGTCTAACCAAATGCAAAATTGTAGCTGAAGAAGTCCTAAAGAAAAGTGTATTATTGTCATTGAAATAATATGACCCCTTCTTTTGAACTGTGACAAATAATCTTGAAGAAGAGACAATTTATCATTATAACCAGGATTACCAATGGTCAGTGGTCGAAGTGGGCAGGAGGGGTCGGGAGCTGTGCTCCTTTACTTCTTCTAATTTAGTTTTACAGTTCCTATACTTTTATTTTAAAAAGAAACCGCCCCGAAATGGTTTCATTTTAAAATAAAAGTGCAGGAAGAAGTTGAAATGTGCACTTTCAGTGCAATGCACTGAACGTTCCCTGAAACAGCAAGCGCCTGTGTTTTGGGGTTTGTATTGTGCATGGGAAAGTGCGTGGCATAGGGTTTGTGGGGAGCGGTGCATGCCAGTAGGGAACATAGTTCCACTACTTCTTTCCATACACTTCGACCACTGCCAATGGTGCTATTTTCTTTGTTGGAAATTGGAAGGGGATCTTTTCAACAAAGACCAAAGAAGTGTTATCATTGGATTTTTTATGATGAACTTTTGTTTTCACTTGGAACTGATAAGAACTGGTTCAAGACTTTTTATTTTCCTATGAACATTTTGAAATTGACTTTACTTACCAAGGACAGGTGAAGGTAATTCATATTGTTTTAAAAATAAAATATATTTTTATTTATCATGTAGACAAATTAATGACTTTTGGTACCTTTACACAACATCTTTTACACCATTTACATCGTTTTAAGTCCTTCAGTATTGCGCATCATACTTCTATGATTTGTATAATGGCATAGATTTCTCTCCACGGAATAGTAAGAAAGATCATGCATCCCTCATGATCACCACTTAAAAATGTGACCCGTAGCTGGTTGGAGCTGATATTAGAATCCAGGCCTGCTGCACGAAGCGCTTTCGTTCCCAGGCCGATCATTGCCTTGCATGCAAACAGGAGGTGGCGGCAGTTTCTAATACGGATTCGCCACAAAATCAACCAAATCTGTTCACATTTGGTGGGACATGCCATCGACCAGTAATTTCAAAAGTCTTCACCACATTGAATTTGATTTTCAGATAGTCCCAAATCAGATGGTTACCAATGAATTTCAGATGTATGATGGCGCTCTCACTCTCTCAGTGATGGAGGGAAAAATTATAAGCAGTGGATTTTGTGGCCAAAGATACGGTTAACTGCCCTTGACTGTACTCTTCTTGAGCTGGTCTCATTGGTCGCTTGTATTGGTTAAGAGGCATTGCAGTTGTAGCGTGCTGTGAACTTTGGTGCCAAATGTAAATTGTTGTTGAATCAGGCCCAAGGTCGAAGATTTCATGCGATTGGAAGGGGTAATTAGCGATTTAAAGATGATCCCCATCATGGAATCGCTCTTAGCGATGGCAAGCTTCAAGTATAGCAGTAAACAGGTCTGAGTTATTCGTCTTGTGATTGGAGATGGACCAAATTACAGATATATTTTTTCGGCAGATGCATAGTTGAGTAGTGTTAAAATTCTTTTCATGGTCTTTTTCTCAATGGTCGAGAGGGTATCAAGTAAACCTAGGGCCCATACATCAGCAGCATAGCTGATCATTGGTACAATTTTCATTGAGTGGATATTCAGGAGAGAGCCGATCGAGTAGCGAACCTTCAGCTTGCTGACATGAGCATTATACCTCAGATTTGAATCAACAGTGACCCCCCAAGATAGGTATGATGCAAGAACATCTCGATGGAGGTGCCATTAGGGCTAAATACAGGCAATTTCCCTTTTTTGCGGTTTGGCTTGAACACCGTAATGTTTGTTTTTCTGGTGTTCATTTTCAGGGAGTTTGCCTCAGAGAAAACATGGAGTTTGTATAATGCAATCTGGAGCCCTGATGGCATAAGTTTGAGAATGATAATATCGTCGGCGTACCCACACCAATGGATAGGTTGAGTGGCCAATTTTGGTGGGGGACACCGTCGATCATTCAAGTTAGTCCCCATGTCTGCCAAGTACAGATTGAACAGCAGGGTGGCCAGAGTGCAACCCTGTTTAAGGCCTGTATTGGACTTAATCCAGTTTGATGTGCCTCTGTTATTCTCTAGGCGGACCTTAACTCTAGACTTTTCGTGTAACAACATGGTCATTTTGAGAAGTCCAGAAGGTATTCCCCCATGTTGTAGCTTACCCCATAGCCATGATCAGTGGACAGTGTCAAGGCAGCGCTGTAGTCGACGAACACCACATATGCCGGAGTCTCTGATTAGCCATGCTTGTTGGATGATGGTTATCAACTCCAGCACGTTCACCGAAGTGGAACAGCCTTTGCAGAAACCAGTTTGGTTCCAAGGTATGATATTTTCACTGTCCGCCAATACCAAGCAGTATTCTTGCATATATTTTTGATGCCACGTCCAATATTGGTAATAGGCGATAATTGCATGGATCCTCACAAGAGCCTTTCTTCAAGACAGGTAGTAATATGCTGTCATGCCAAGAGATGGGCAAGGTTTAGGTAGTGGCAATGCAGCAGAATAGTTGGTGCAGGACCTGTGACAACAGCTCCACCTCAGCCTTGATTAGTGCATTGCAAAACCCATCAGTGCCAGGAGCCCGGGAGGTCTTGCTAGAGGTTATCAGGCGGGCAACGTCATCCCTATTTTTCCGATATAACCACCTATCAGCATGCTTTGCAGAGACCATAGTTTCCTTGGAGATGCGACCAAGTGGGTTGTTGATGTGTTTTATCCACACAGGTTCCACGACACTGTTAATAAAGGGACAGCATTTGTTGTTGGAAATTACAATTTGCCAAAATGCGTTGGCATGGTTATTATCAAAAGAGTGAGTCAGCTTCTTCCATTTCCGATGTTCACAGAATTGCCGACGTGAGCGTAGCCATCGAGTACAATTGGCCCTTATCAGTTGCCGTGTGGCCACATGTTCAGCTTGGTCAGTGGTATGGATTGGCAGATTACGTAGTGATGTGTATATTTCCCTCTTTTTGTCTTTAATCAGAGAATCGTATCTATGTCGATGTTGTCTATTCTGCCCATTGGTAGACCTCTTGTTTTGGACCATTTTGGGGAAGATATGTTTTTTTATGGCCAGCACAGCATCCCCGTACTGGGCCAGATTAGTGAGACAACGTTGTTAGTCGGTGCCACCAACTGGACAGAACTCTTCCCAGATTTGTGGAGCATTCGCAATTGCAAAATCGAGTTTAGTTGAGGTCCATGCCACACAGGTTTTGTTGTTATTAACAGCCACTGTTCCTCTCTCTTTATCAATATATTTGCTTAACTTGAGATCGAGGTTTATCATGATGGACAAATGAGCGCTCTCTTCACGATGTAGTATCATATGATTGCTAATCAGGTCAGATTCATGTGCAGCAAACACGTAGTCGATGATGCTCAAACTCGCTGCAGTATTGGTTATTACCTTGTGTTGCTTTGTAATTTCCGTTGTATGTTTGTTGTTTAAAGTGAGGGCCAGATTGCCCCTGCTAGAGATTGTTCCCTTAGCCTTTAGACTATGCAGGGAATTCCTCGGTAGAGAAGGGGAAGCAAGGCTGCATTTGCAAACATTTACTTTAAGAAAAATGTCTTATTTTGAGAAAACTACAAGCAGTTGTCTGCCTCGCATTACTAATCCTCACAGGCCTCAGAAGGTTACTGCACTTCAGCGTTTATCGGGGTTGTGAAGTAATATTATTGGATGTAACCTCTCAAAAATGCCTGGTTTAGAGCAACTTGCAGATGATGTCTATGGAAAGGAGAATGATGAATGTCCCTCGTTTGGGTTGGCATCTGTTAGGGAGAATCCTCAGAAATGTGCCAATTCCCCCCACCTTAGAGACCCCCATCAACTTTTCTGGATTTTGAGGACTTGATTTTTTTTAGTTGGAGAGAGTGTGACCCTTTTTCCCACTCTCTCATGCATTTTAATGTTATTTTCTACACTGTATTTCTTTTGGTTATGGAGCCTGACAAACTCCATAGGCATCATCTTTTACAATTGTGTCACAAAGCACCTTCAGTGCAGTAACACAGGGAAGTCTTCCAGATTTCATAAGGTTTAAATACCTTCTCTGGCATAAACTACTGTTTCCCAGAGCAGTAAAGTGAAATTGACTTTACTTAGCATTGTAACTTTCTAGACCCAGCACACACTATCTTACAATAGAGTGGTTGAGGGGTTACTTAGTATCCCCTTTGTCTACTTCTTATGTAACATGTTTTATGTTACTCTTTCCTCACTGAATGGCTGGTGGCAGTGGTTTCATTTTGAACTACCGTGGTTTGCATTTACAGCAACTGTTCACGGCTCCGGTAACGTAACCACGGGAGCCATCTTTTTCAAAATGGTGCAGAGCCATCTTTGATTAAATGGCCCCCGGTCTTCTTTTTTCGCCATTTCTTTGTGGAAAGGTCCTTCTAGAGATGGTCTCTGCGCGCCAAACCAGGTTTGGTCTCTTTGTTCATTTCACCTTTAGCAGGGTTTCTGCGTGAGACCCGCCTCTGGCTCCAGAGTGTCTGGGTTAGGCAGGAATTGAGGGAGGTGCCCGAAGCTCCCTGTGCTTAGTCTCCTAGGAGATCCAAATTAACTCTGTGGTGATTGGCTGACTGACCCTCAAGCAAGGACATCCACCCTGCTGGGTGAGTGACAGCTAGGTTGCAATGAATGTGAGAGAACTGAATAAAAGGCGAATCTTTTGGCCGGAAGGCAGAGTCAACCACTGGACGAAGGAACCGAAGAAGAGCTTGAAGAGGACGCATGCTGCAACTCCTGGACCGTTGGTTTGTCCGTTGAAGCCCTGCTGCAGTGCCAACTTGCCAAGTTCGCATTGAAAGAGAAGCCCCTGCAAGGACGACTTCTCCCTTTGAGTTGGTGGGACCAATCAACTCTAAAGTAAACCACCTGGACATCCATCTCAGAGCTGGTTGAATGTCCACAGAGTTGCTGCTGGAAACCATAGAGCCAGGGAGAGGAACACCAGATTGTGTGCGTTGCTTTTAAGCTGGCCTAGAGCTTTTGGAAGATCCTCCAGACTCCCAAGAAGCAGGACTGACCAAGCCTGAGCCCCCTCAACAGAGTGCGGGACCCGAGAAGCAAGGAAAGCCCACCTCAACAGCCAGGAACTGCATTGTTGCTATTTGCAGTGGTCGCAAGGAGCTGAAACGCTAAACAGCCACTCAGAGTGAAGTTGCCGGTGGCCCGTTTTTGCCAGTCCCAGTGCATTACAGGAGTCCCCCGACGTCCTCCCTCTTGTCCCCATGACTGAGGCCCAGGAACAGTGAGATCTGCAGAGCTGCACAGGAACAGAAGTCATCAGCTGCATCTTGTCTTCCTTGCTAAGGTACTGTAAAACAAGTCTAAGAGAACTTACCTCTTACTGTAGATTTGCTTGAAACTTCTACAACTCACAAGTCTAATCAGATTGTGGCCCTACATTTGATTCTTCTTTTTAGGAAAGACTCCTAAGAACTTGTGCAAATACCTTTCTATTTACTTAACTGAAGTGCTTCATCCTAAAAAGACTTTTGCCTATTGACTTTGGCTTAGCCTATTGAATTATATGACTCTTCTAAGAGGATCTGAAAGTATTTGCCCTGCTTAAGAATATTGGTGATCTCTTGTGTTCTAATAACATTTGCCTTTTACCAACTTTTAAGAGTGTTCTGAATACCAACAGTAAGATATTAATGTCCCGAGCACCCTTCTTATTGAAGTCACCTGTGGGTGTAGGTTGGGTCTGTGGGCCATCCCAAAAGGGTCTTGTCTGATTCCGAAACTCAGAGTGTACAGTAGTGAAGTATATTTGTGTGTTACTACTACATTGCTCCCTTCTAAAGAAGGCTTTATAACTGACTGATAAATAAATTAATAATTGTTTATGTTAGAAACCTTGAGTGTAAGAGTTTTTTTTAATACCTCTAACAGTGAATCTTTGTATAACTCCACTACTGCTCACATTTCCCCTCTTGAGATAATCCTGGCTGCTCAACACGCTACCAAAACTATGTAGTACACGCTTATGCCAAAGGTTGGGTTGCCTATACCTGTAGTCACAGTTGTTTGTAGTGTTCCCAGAGAGTACTGCATTCACACTTTGCCTAACAGAATCCTACCATTCTACTCTGCAGAACCTATTACAACAGTCAAGGCATTATATGTTCTCTGTATTAATATAACGCATGAACACAGAGAACTAGTGCACATGGCCAATAGGACTGTTGATGTAATCTTGGAGAATAGTTGTCTTGACACCTGTGACACTGAGAATCTACGGGGTGCTGAGTGTCAAGATTCTTTATGTGATTCTCCCATTGATGTGGTGGGGCAAGTGGAAAGTTGTCCGGTTGATGGAATATCTGTTTGAGGGTCTACCGCTTTATCGATTGAGAATCAGGCTGTAGCTGGTAAGCCAACCATAGATTGTAAGAAAAGGAAGCTGAATGGGAGAAGGCGAAAGAAACTGAGGAGGAATGCTAGAGCTGTATCTAAGAGTCTGCGGTGTGTATACCATGGTCAATCGAGATTGAGCTCTGGTTCCTTGGCTGACACTGCTTCGGCAAACATAGCCTGTGTACAATCCTCTGATGGTTATAAGTAGAAACAAGTCTTTGGTGGTGTAAATCTTGCCAAGAGCGAGATGGTAGCTAGGCCTCTTGACAGGTAGATTTAGAAACCTAGGAGGCAATGTCGTGTCACGAAAGAACAAGTTCACACCTCTTTTACCTCTTTTGTGGACGCTGTGCCCGTGCAGGCACTTATACATTAGGAGGGTGACCTTAAAATTGATTTATCTGGTGCTCACTGAAGTACTCTTATTTCTATCAGAACCATAAGAATTAGAAGCTTTAAAATACAGGTGCAGGAACTAAAAGTATAGAATAGAGGGTTAAAAGGACATACATCACGTTTGTGCAACAATGAACTTCAAATCATTGCAATGAGTGAATCTGTGTTACTCACAGATCCGTGAACTGAGCCAGCAATACACCAGCCAAGGATTGCCTGGAATCCAGACTCGGTCTGGAAAATGTACACAGCGCCACAGTTTTGCAGTGAAAGGGGAAGAGATACTGCAGGTCATTAGGAGGAAATATTTTTCCCTGACGGGAAAGAGGTCTGTAAAAGAAGGCGAATCATGAGTGAATATAGTACACATCTAAAAGCAGAAAATGTAGAACATTAAAAAGAAACAGGGAGGACATCATGTGAACCCCACAGTTTTAGACAAAACAAATCATTGCATACAGATCCAGTTAAAACAACGAAATCACTTAAAGAAATTGTGAAGTAATTCACGAAAGATTCTGATGGCTCAATTGAGGAACGTTTTGATCAGGTTATACAGATTTATCAAACACTGAATGTATCAAAAGAGAGTTATATACGATTTTTTCCATGGGCAGTCAATTCAAAACATTCTTGGTTTTTACATAGCCTAACAGAGCAGAATATTATATAATGAAATAAGGATGAGGAAATCAGGAAATATTTCTCACCATACTGGTCATTCGAAGAAGCAAAGCAGACACCAAGAAGAATATTCTTGCGGTTCAACACAGAGTGTGACAAAGGGCCTCATTACGAGGCAGGCAGAATGGGTTTAACGGCGCCAGTAATGGTGCTGGTGCCGTTAAACCCATTCCGCCCTATTATGAGGTTCTCTTGCGGGAAACGCTCTGGACGTCTGGTTTTACCAGACGTTTTACCAGACGTCCATAGCGGGTCCCGCGAGGGAACCAGGGAGCTAACAACGGGCCAGTTATTAACGGGCCCGTTGTTAGCTCCCTCCCCATTTCCATTGAGCCCTATAGGGGCTCGAATGGGAATGGGGAAGGTCTGGGTCCGGGATCCCTGAAAGGGGAAATACCGGGCCCTCCAAGGTCAGAATGGCCCAGTATTTCCCCATTCAGGCAACCCGGACCCGTACCCGAGTTTGGAGGCAGCCATGCCCTTATTAAGGGCATGGCTGCCTCCAAACCCGTAATGAGACCCAATAACTCAAAATAATTGAATTCACATTTTTTCACGGCTTGTGCTAGCAAATTGTAGCGCAGCCAGCGAGGGAATTCTCAAATGAGAGGAGCATCTTCTGGAGTACTAGATCAAGCAATACAAATATGGAAAGTCATGATACATACAGAAATAAAGGGTAAGGAACATAAAACTAAAAGTAAATAATCATCAGTTGGCCCTAAATTAACTTAAATTAAGTCAGGGAAGAGTATGGCATTGGAAACATGAAAGCCAAAGAATGGCATGTATTAAAACCAGAAGGGGCAGCCAGTGCAGCACCACCGTTGTCATTGTTTCAGTCTACCAATCCAAGAGATCGATCCATTTTTGTAAATCCAAACTATTTGGGACACCACACAAAAGTGGGCTTTCAACTCAATTCAACAGAATTAAGTCACCCTATGGGTCAGTTACCTCATGGACCTGGACCAGGCACTATGAACTTGAGGTAGGTTTGACCCTATGACAAAGACAAATGGGCACCATAATGAAAAGGAACCAAGGATGTATAGACAAATTCACTGAAATGGCGGCTCAACGAAAAGAACACTACAAACCTAATGGAAGGCCTAATGTGGTAGCCCACGCTCATATGCCCAACTCGCTGCACATGGTGTTTATGGATAAGGAACAACACCACATTCTCTCCCCCTCCATCGTTCCGGGTGTTTAGGGGAAATAGCAACCAAATCCAGTGGAAGGATCATGCAATGTGTTTGCAATTGTGGGAAACAGAACACATGCTACTGTAATGTCAAGGGAACTGCTAGACAGCATAAAGGATGGAAAACAACAACAATGCACTGTAAAGTTACGACAGAAAGAGGACCCAGTGTATATCTTCAATGGTGAAGAGATACCAGTGGAACGTGCCACTGAGGTTGACATTAAGGTATGAAAACATATGTTAAGACAGGAGGTGGTTGTAACAACTGTCAAACACCTTTATTATTAGGCACAATTTGTTTGAAATGTTCGGCACTTCTAATTAATGGGGTGAACAGAGCTCGCTGGTGATTGGCCAAAATGCAGCCGAAGCTTCAAAAAGTTGTAAACCAGCATAGAATGCAAAGGAATGTCACAACATATCCAAGACAGAAAGTGCATTTGAGGTGTATATTCAGAATGGGGGTGTCCCCAGGGTTACTGTCGTTCTCATGTGCCAGGATAGAAAGCAGGGTAAAAAGATAGAACAATCAGAGATTCATTTGGATTCAAGGAGGAACTGGCAAACACAATTGGATGAAAACACTTTGGGCCTCATTATGAGACAGGCGCTCACGGAATGAAGGGGGCCGGTACGGGACAGGCCCCCTTCATTCCGTCAGGGCCGATTACGATGTTCCCTTCGCGGGACCGGATTAGACACCTGGTAAAACCAGGCGTCTTTTCCGGGTCCTGTGAGGGGAAGAGGGAGGTAACAACAGGCCACTCATGATGTGCCCGTTGTTACCTCCATCCCCATTCCCATTGAGGCCTATGGGGGCTCAAATGGGAATGGGGAATGGTTCCTGCAACGAGGACTTACCGGGTCCTCCTATGTCGGAATGACCCGGTAAGTCCCCATTGCAGGAACCCGGTAAAATAGCCCGGTTTGTTGGCAGCCATGGAGCTACCGCCAAACTCGTAATGAGGGCCATTGAGACTATATTTGCATGAGGAAGACACAATGCCCTTTGATGAACCTCTTACAAATCAGGAATAATATACCTTGGCTATTGCTGAGATCTGCATGGATGAAGGTTGCCCATTAACACCAGTGCACACAGAATCCTGTCCTTAACTTAAATGATTGAAGCACACTTGGCCCTATAACAAGAAAGCAGTGTTAGCAAAGAAAAAGTGTTTAAACAAATCCTTGACAGAAAGGAAATAGCAAGTTTTACAATAAAATATCAGCAAATATTGGGATTAGACAGCCCTAATCAGGGACACAGAATCGCAGGGAGAAGCATGTTGAAAATAAAGATATGATCTAAGAGCATCCATCACAATGGGCCTCATTATGATACTGGCGGTAGCCGTGCCAGTAAAACTGGCACGGCTGCCGGCGGTATAATTTGTTTCCAGTGCCCACGAATGGGCAATTACTGGGTCATTACGGCCTTGCCGGACCTGGTAATTGCCCATTCGCAGGTGCCGGAAAATATTCTTCCCCATTCCCATTTGAGCCCTATAGGGCTCAAATTGAACTACTGATTGATTGCCTGGCCCTTGAGACTTGGAACATGTCACCACGTCTACTTGTATCTCACTGAGCAAATGATCTATGGAAATTAGCTCTCCCATTATTGTCCCAATTTTGGCCAATTGATCAGCCTTGTGATTCCCTTCCTCTTTTCTCTGTTGGAATTTTAGAATGTCCCGTTATATTATCCTATCCCCATTCCCATTTGAGCCTATAGGGCTCAAATGGGAATGGGGAAGCCGGATGCACCGGCAACATTCGTGAATGGTGCCGGTGCATCCAACATGCTCTGCTTAAGGGTGCTGGTACCTGGCGGGCGAAAAGGCACCCCCGAGCAGAACTCGTGGTTTGCCGGTCAGGTAGTAACGGTGCCGTTTCTACTGGACGGCCAAACTTATAATGAGGCCCAATAAATGGATAATAAGTGGAGCTAAGGCCAAATTCTGTCTGGAAAATGATATCATGCACAGGATGAAGATGGTTCAAGACTTCCTGGACCAACATGTTTGCTCCAGATTGCGTGGCGCACCACAGGAATTTTGAGAACAAAAGGCAATCGTATTGTTGAAGACAAATAATGCCATATGCTGTTGAGATACAGGTGTAAAAGGATGTTTATATCCCTACATTCACAAGACAGGTTACAGTAACATTGAAACCCATAAAGGGGGAGATGATTATGATGTCTGAAGCATATGTGTGTATCAACGAAGTCATCAGACAACAAGGAATATAATTTGAATACATATGGGACAGTCCGATACAGATACTGATGGATAACACGGGATGTTAGGAAACTCATTTGGAAGAAGGTAACCCATTAGGAATGGAAATTCTAAAATTATGCCACACAGCAGTGCTGAATAACCTATAGTTTCCAATATGCCTGAGACTTATGTCACTCCAAGAGATGAACTGTCTAGGTTTATAGACTCCAAACCAAAAGAGGTTATCAGAATACAGTGAGTGCATCCATACGAACCTAAGGATGAGATTTGTCCTCCCCAGAATTACTGCATTCTATTTCAGTTGGATGTCAGTGGTAAAGATGAAAGACAGTAAATAAAGATGGGGGCTGAAATGCCAAGATATCTGAGAGTGGCGTCAATGCAAAAAGATAATGCCACACAATTAGAGGAAAGTACAGAAATTTCCTCTCTGGAGGACTTGCCAGAATTGTCTACACTTTTAGAGGAACGAATTCAGGCTGCAGATGCATGCACACATTATGTAAAGAGGGACCAATTGAGGAGGATATTTTTATAATTCAAAGATTTATTTGCCTGAGATGTATATGATTGTGGTGTTTATGTTCATTTTTCGGCAGTCCTTTTTTGATGGGTTTTTGTTGATTTTTTTCCCCTGAAACCCCAGTTTCTTTTTTTCTGGGGTGTTCCCCCACAAGCCCGCTGTCCAATATTAATTTAACTCTATTCCTGACCCCCACCCCTTATATAGCTTTCCCCACAATCCCTATGTTTTTCAATGTTTTTTTCCTAGCACAAACAATTTGCAAAAAAACAGAAAAAATTACTGGTGAAAAATGCATATTGTACCGATTGTGGGCATACCAATCTGCATGTCATGACAAGTTGAGAAGTTTATCTCACTTGTGCCGAGTAGCGTATCACTTCGGAAGTCCACAATGTCTGCTTGATAGCTGGTGAGGCAGGAGTAGGAAGTATAATACAGAGAACCACCTCCCACAATATTTGGGGTACAGGTAACACCACCCCGGAGGGGAGGCAGTTTCCCTGTACCATGTGAAGGTATCCCTCTATTTATGTGATACAAGGACAGTGCAAACACTGAAGAGGTGTACCTGGTGTTTCTCTCTGCTGGATGGATGGCAGGCAAAAGCAGAATCCAAGGATACGTAAAGCAGAAAACAAGGGCTAAAAAATGGGAATGGGAAGGAGGAACTAGAAGGAAAACAAGGCCACAGAGAACTGGTAGGTAGGTACTGGAACATGGAGGAGTAATAAGAAAAGTTGAATATAACTGAGGTAGCCCAAATAGCAAAGGAAGGAGCAGAAAGGGCTTCAGGAGGAAGGTAGGAGACAAGGCTGAAGGCAACAGGGTCTGACAGGATAGCAGGGTGTCCAAATCAAACTAGAGCCTTAAGACGGTCTGACTTGCTGGGTTCGTCTGCTTTTATGGCAGACGAACACAGGAAACACGAATGCCAGCTTCCGGTGTTCCCGTTTGCCATGGGAACAGAATGTCAGAAAAACCGTGCATTCGCAGAGGGCCGGTGCTGGACCTATTTAAAATATGGCATTTGCCTGGCGCAGTGTGTGCAGGGCAATGTGCCCCCATTGTAGGGAGTATCGGGGGCCCAGGAGCATGGCCCGCAACCACCGCCAATGGGATGTAGAATGCCAGATACTGAGGCGCTTGTGCAAACATGGAACACGTACCAGCATGACACTACATTTACCAGAAGGTTGTGGTAGGGAACCTGTTTTTGTATGAGAACATAGGCTCCCTTAGCATGCTTGGAGTATTAACCAAAATCAATTAAAAATCTTGAGTCAAGAGGGATAATTAGACCTATTAATAGCACATCAACCATGCCCATCCTAGCTATATTGAAGCCCCACAGCCAGTGCGGATTTGAGAGAGCTTAATGAGAGAGTGACTGTGTCAAGTGGCCAGTTCCATTCATTGACCACGGCCTGGCACAGATGCAAGGCTCAAAGATCTTCACCACTTTGGATCTACTGGCTGGATACAGGTGCATATCATTAGCAAGGGACATAACAAACGTATCCTCGTTTACCTTCCAAGGGAGACAGTAGGCTGGCAAAGAGTACCCTTTGGCTATATCAATAGCAGCAGAGAATTTGGAATCTTTCTTAATGAGGAAATAGCAAACACAACCGAAAGAGTAACCATACTTTATGTGAATAATATCCTTATTACAAATGAGGACAGAAAGACCATTTACGTGAAATAAGACATGTGCTCAGTCGGTTACAGAAGGCTGGGGCAAAATATTATTAGAAAAGGCTTTATGCTGCAGAAATATTGTACATTTCGTGGGACTTGATATCACAGAAAGGGGTTTAAACCCCCTGAAGAAGAAGGTGGAAGCTATTAAAAGAATGAAGGATCCCTTCAATGTCAAGGGTTTGAAAGGTTTATTGGGTATGACAAGTTACAATAGAACATCTATTGCAGATTATACAGAAATCACAAAACCATTGACTAAGCTATTAAAACAAGGTGTAAGGACAGAAACATGAGGCGGTAGATAAATTAAAAGACGTCTGGCAAGGGCCCCATGTTTAACTCATCCAAAGAAGAACCAAGACTTCTTCCCACAAATTGCATTTACAGATGTAAGTATGTCAGCAGTTTTTCACCAGAAACACGATTCAAATAATAAAATATTTGCATAGACCAGTAACACATTTTCACAGATTGAAACAAAGTTTAATGAATGTGAGCAGGCACAGCTGGCAACCTTTAGGGCATTGCAACATTTTGGTGGCATTCTTCAAGGAGACAGTGTGATTATTGAAACCGCACACCAGCCTCTACAATTTTTGGATAGGAAAATGATTAGGTCAGGAAACCAATCCCAAGGAAGCATCATCTCATGGGAAATGCCACTACAAGCATCCCCCTTAGAGGTCAGATATGGACAGAATAAAAAGAATCCAGTGGCCAAGGAACTAGCAGAATTACGTGATTGTGTATTTGTGGGAACACCAGAAAGTATATAATTATAAATTAATTTGATTGAATTGGAACACTCACCACATAAAGTGTTTGAAGATGTGAAATGTCAAAACCTCCCAAATGTATACGTGCATGGTTGTACATGTCATGTGAGTATTGACCCTGAAAAGGAGTTAGTGGCAGGATTTCGAAATATGTGGGCCAAAACTGACGATATTTCCATCACTGAGTCTGCAGCTAGGTCCCAGGAGTAGTAAAGTAGCAGAATTAGCTGAAATCTACAAGTCAATATCCACAGAGCAGTAGAAAGCATGTTAAAAGAGATTGTGATTATCACAGACTCTGACTATGTCTGGGGTAAGTTTGTGGAATATCTGCCAGGATGGATAATGAGAGGGATGGTCACATGTAATTAAAAAAAAACTCAGAAAGGGAAACTAATTTAGTCCATTCATAATCTTGTTTCAGAAAATGATATGAATGTCCATTGAAAAGAATAACGGGACATTCTAAAATTCCAACAGAGAAAAGAGGAAGGGAATCACAAGGCTGATCAATTGGCCAAAATTGGGACAATAATGGGAGAGCTAATTTCCATAGATCATTTGCTCGGCGAGATACAAGTAGACGTGGTGACGTGTTCCAAGTCTCAAGGGCCAGGCAATCAATCAGTAGTTCAATGGAGCTTTGACACACCCAACCAGGATTTGATTATTGCACAAAAGGGAGACCCTGTAATAAGTATATTCTATAAACACGTTCTAGGCTGAGAGAAGAATCCTATTACAGAGTACTGTGCGGCCAAAGAACGGAGTATGTTTATGAAGAGTACAAAACAATTTCAGTTACAGGACAGATTAATGATTCAAAAACCAATTTCAGGTCATATTCAGTGGGTGGGCCCTGTGCCGTTTCATGGGTTTCTGTAGCATCATACCCATGATGCAATAACAGCGGGTCACAGACATGCTCAGAAAATATTTGAAATCTTAAGGGAATATGTTATGGCCACATATGTTCCAAGATGTGTAACTGTATACACAAGAATGTTTTGTGAAGAAAAGGGGTCGAGTGCCAGTAAAACAGCAGCTCAGAGGAGCTGCTATCAGGAAAATGACACAGAAACTACATTTCCCATGAGCCTCTTTTCAGTTGGAACAGGTGTTGGTTATTCTGAAGGGACTTAAGCCTCTCCCCGGCCCGTGCTGCTTGTTGGTGATTTTTTATGCAGGCACGGGTCGGAAGAGGCAGGCGTTCACGTCGGTGTAGAACACTTTGGAACTCCAGGCCCGGCGGTGACAGCGCATTGCTCTATCCCTCGTGAGGGACGGGAGCCAGTATGCAAGCTTTGCTGGTGAAAGACACTTGCTTCACACACCGCCTTTCAGGGCACGGAGGCACACACGTCGGCGAGACCACCAACGCTGGACATCAAATTGCCTGGGGTGGTGCAGGCAAGCCCCCCTAGGCATCAGTTAAGTGGAAAATCATGTATATTTGAATGTTAAGCAGCATATTCTGATTTCAAGTGCGAAATTTGCATAAGACTGTTGTCATATTCCGTGAAGGAGTATAATGCATGGCTACAGAGAGTAGCTTGTGCATATGCAGGTTCTGGGAGGATTAACTCTTGGGGGGCAAGCCACAACCTGCAATGTTGAGGCTCCATAACGGCACACACTGAATGAACTTAGTCACGGAAACAGGGGCATGTTGTATTGTTCGTGGATGCTTGTTCTGTTCGCTATATTTGTTACCAAGTCATTTCTGGGCAAGCTACAAGCACCCCTCTGCTGGAGGACATGGCAGGAGGGGAATTCTGGACAAATCCACATGCCATATCAACTCAGGAGATATGTTGTGATACAGGCTTATGTTACATGTATTATGTGTTGTTGCTGCATGTCATCCATGGCCATCAATAACGTGCTATGTGCTTATGTTTGTGGCTATGTCAGGGGTATGTGGAAAACAGGAGCGAGACTAAATCCTAATTAAGAAGGATTTAGTTTCAGGTTGGCAGGATTTATGTTCATGTATGTCTTTTCCCCTATGTTCCCTTACCCATGCAAGTTTCGTAAACCTCTATCCGGTGATCCTAACACCACCTACCTATCCACAACCCCTCCCTAACCCTCTTCCCCCCTTCGGCTGCTTCTTGGTACCTGTATTTTTCAAGGTCACCTGCCAACCAAGGCACCTGCACCTGCACCTGCATTTGGTTTCCGTGGCTAGGAAGGAGTTGTGTGATACTCCAGGGCTGTGACATGTTTGGCGTGTGCGCAATTCCAACCCAGCTCACCAAAACATAGAGCACCGCAATTGAAGAGTGGATTGCCCATACTATGGTTTGACTTACAAGTAGGTTTTATTGGCCCGGTTCAAAGAGCAACATGGGGAAACAGGCGGGCTGCTAACAGTGACATGTTTGATGTTGAAATAGATAGAATGTATACCTGCAGTGCGCAAATCGCAGCTACTTTAATGGTGAATCACATGTTTTCCAGTTTTAGTTTACCCCAGAGAATAGGATAATACCATGAAAGCCATTTTACAAGTGCAGTAATTACCACAATGTGGCAAATATTAGGGGTAAAAGGGAAATTTCGTATTGCATATCGGATATCCTGCAGTGGTGGAGTAGAATTGTTTAACAGGCCAATTATTACTATTCTCAGAAGGTTTGTGGCTGAAGTTGAGATTTATGACTCCCATTAGTGCTCATGGCCATAAAGGCAAAACCATAACCATCAAAAGCTACAAATCTCAGCACACATGAATTAATTGCAGGCAGGAAAATTGTACTTCCCCAACACTTGTTATACGGGACAAATGAGCTGGTCTTGGTAAATGCATCCACAACCCATAAATATGTGGAAGATTTAAGAAAGCTTTTGCAACATGGATTTGCATAGAAAACTCTAGAAAGGAGGTGCCAAGTCTTGGTATGACAGAAAGTCAGCAATTAGAGAATATTATTTATTTATTTAATTAATTAAATTTTCTCATTTATAAAGCACACTAAACCCAGGGGCATCAAGGCCAGTTACCTACAATAGATGTAAAAAAAGGCAGTGCAGGGCATTCCCAAGTTAAAAGTTTATGTGAACAACCCATGCTTTAAGGGCTCTCCGAAAGGTCCAGCATGATTGCTCAGCTCGCAAAGCAAGCAGTAGTAATTTTCATTGTTTGACTGCAATAGTGGGGAAGATACAGCCTCCAACTTTTGTCCATTTAAATTTTGGTTGGACGAGACAGTAAGCATAGGCCTATCTGGTGGGCCTGGAAGAATTTGCTTTCATAATTTTCTTTTGAGAGGTAAGGAGGAGCCACTTTGGTGTGACATCTGTTCGTGATTGACAAAGTGTTAAACATAATCCATTTACAAATCAGGAGCCAATGAACATTTCTCCTCGCAGAGGAGATGTGTTCTAGTTTGGGAATATTGAGTGCTGCTTGGAGGGTGTTATTCTGGATAAGCTGCATTGTCCAGATGTTGTGCTCCGAGGTGCCTGCAACGAGTGTATTACAATAGTCGAGCCTAGATCCGAAGACTGCTCAGGCAATTTTGAGGCAACTGTCAGGGAATAAGAACGGTCTAGATGCATTGATCAGCTTTGTAGTCTAGGCAGTAGAAGAGGCAATGGCGTTCACTTGGCGAGTGAGCGAGAGAGTAGCATCCAGGTAGACTCCCATTGTCTTTGCTGAGGAGGACACCGGGATCGGAATGCCATCAATATTGAGTGAGGCATATTGGGCATTGAGCTTTTTGATCACCGCAGAGGGACCTAGAAGGAGGATCTCAGTCCTTATATCATTGAGGCAAAGGCGGTGAGTGGCCATCGAAGTCTGGATAGTCATATAAACAGCGTTTAGAGTTGTAGAGTCTTCAAGGTAGTTGCCAGAGCAAGGGAGAAGGATTTGGGTTTCATCGGCATAGTTGGTATAATGTATGCTGATATAGTCTAGTACGTCTAGTAAGTCAAATAGAGGTTTAGGGAAGACATTATAGAGTTTCAGGGATACACAGGACCCTTGAAGCACACCACAAGAGATATGTGCCAGGGGGCACTGGTTTTCTCGGCAAACACTCTGAAAGATCTTTTCTCCTGAAAGGTGGTAATCCAAGTCGTGGCTTCTGGTGAGAAGTTAGCTGCAGTGGTGAGGAGATGACAGAGGATCTTATGGTCACCCAGATCAAACGCTGCCAATAGATCAAGGAGTAGCAGAAGGGCAAACTTCCCCTAATCCTAGATCTCTTGAGCTGGTTCTTCAGGTCAAGCAAGGCCTATTCTGTGCCATGGCCAAGACGGAATCCTGACTGGAGCATTCCCAGGATCTGGTTAGCCTACCGGAAGTGCTCTGTCCATGATTTTCAGTAGGAAGGAGGCAGTTGTATTTGGTTGGTAGTTGTTTTGGATAATGGGGTCTAGTGAAGGTTTTCTAATGAGTGGGAGTAGCCAGGCTTCCTTGAGGCTGGTGGGGACTAAGCTAGTGGAAAAAGAGGCATTAATAAAGGTGGCGATGAAGGGTGCCAAGACCTCTGAACAGTCCATAATGACGGCCACTGGGCACATGTCCACTTTGCATCTTGAAGGTTTCAGGCTCGCTTTAGGTTAGTTATGACTTCAGCTTCTGTGACATTGCTGAAACGCGCCATCGGAAGATCTTGACGGATGGCAGTTGGGGGAGGCATGGTAGCTGAGGTCTGTTGAGAGGTTTTAAGCATAGGTTGCTTGGGGTGGATTTTTTTATGTAATGTGCCAATTTTGGCAAGCATGTCATTTTGAACATTAGTGCACTATACCTCATGGGGGTTGGAAGGGGCTTCTAATTCCATGAGGATGGTGAAAATGTCACGGGTGTTAGACCTGGTGTTGGCAGTTCTTGCATTATAGGTGGTAGATTTAGCAAGAATTATGGCTCCTTTGTAGCGTTTTGCTGGAGTAGTGAATTAACATCTTATTTGCATCTGAGGGTGATTTTTTCCATTTAGATTGCAAGGAGCTCTTGGAGGTCAGGAGTGAACCAAGAGTTTATATGTACTGAAGGTTTGGTTTTACGGGGCACTAAATGGGTAATGGTGTCAATATGGCTGCAGTCAGTGTGTTAGAGTAAAGGTCAGCATGCACATTACGTTCCGTGGAGTGGGTACACTCCAATTGGAGTGTGTTAAGCAAGGGCACAATACGATCTTTAGTGAGGCTTCACGAGCTGCAGGCCAGTGTAGGCAGCAGAGATAGGATAACGTGTGTGGTGTGCCTGATGTTATGTTATGTTATTTAATTTGTGAAGCGCACCAGGTACCCTAGGGCTTAAGGGCACTGAGACAAAAAAGACAAAAAACAATCACGGATACAAACAGAAAGAATAGTGGCATATAACGGGAGGAAGCTATATTCAGAAAAAGCGGAAGATGGCAATAAAAATTAGGAGAAGAGGACCATTTTTAGACCCTTCTTGAAAACATTTGTCGAAGTTGTGGCTCGTAGCAAGGGAGTAAGAGAATTCCAAGACTGAGGTGATGCAGACACAAATGCAGCATCTCTTGATTTCTTGAACTTATAACGAGGAACCAGGAGAGTATAAGATTCATCGGATCTAAGATTTCTGATGTTGAGCTTGGGGACAATGAGTTTTTTCAGGTAGGCCGGCATGGTGCAATGCACACATTTATGTGTGATAAGAAGCAGTCTGAAAGAAACCCTGGCCTAAACAGGGAGCCAATGCAGGCTTCTACGCGCCTCTCAGACATGATCTCGTTTACCAAGGCATTTAACCACTCGAACAGCACCGTTTTGAATCACCTGAAGACGATGGAAATCAGATAAAGGTAGACCAACCAGGAGACTACAACAGTAGTCGATCTTAGCACTGAGAATAGCCCTTGCCATGGTTTCGGAATTTTTTTATGACACAAATGGTCTGAGGCAATGGAGGAGCTTAATATAATAAGAGGCCAATGAAACTAGGCTGTTAGCCTCGGCCTTCATGCTGAGATTTTTGTCCAGGTAGATCCCCAGTGTTTTCACTTTACTCAAAATTTCTATTGTGCAATTGTCGATGATGAAGTTTTTATAGCAGGGACCCAGCTTCGCTACTTTGTTTTCTAACCCCACTAAAAAAAGCTTGGTTTTAGCACAATTGATTGCAAGGCCATTGGATGCCATCCAATCCTGGATTTTTTGATATATGGAGTTAATCAACAACTCGTCCTCCACGTGGATGCCTGCTATCAGTATAACACATTGTGTGTCATCTGCATAGTTTGCAAAAATGATTCCTTCCTCTGCCAACATCTAGAAGAAGGGAATCGTGAAAATATTCTAAAAACAGGGAGAGACACAAGCCCCCTGTGGGACACCATATGTGAGTGAGAAAGGTTTAGCTTCGGCCCTATCACTGGCTACTCTGACTTGTCTGCCTTTCAAAAAGGAGGCGGTCCAGTCCACAGCTGCTTGAGAAAAATTTGCATTGTTTTTTAACCTGGTGGATAAGATGGAATGATCCACCAGGTCAAAACCTGCTGATAAATCGAGGATCATAAGAAGTAAAATGTGGCCACTATCCATCCTCTGATGGAGAGGATGGGATTTAAGGGCCAGGAGGGCAGTCTCAGTTCCGTGATTTATACAGAAGCCTAACTGAAAGTCATGCTAGATTTGATTTTGCTCCACGAAGGAGGATATCTGGTTATAAGCCACTCTATCCAGAATCTTGAGTAAGAAAGTAGTATTGGTAATAGGACAATAATTTGAAGTGGTCAGAGGGCAGAGGTTCGGTTTTTTCAGTAGGGGGGTGATCCAAGCATTCTTAATGTTATATAGCACGCTATTCATGGCAAAAGATGAGTTAACAAATTATGTCAAGGCCGGGATAAGAGTTGGCGAACATTCTTTGATTATAACTGAAGAACAAGGATCTCCTTTGCAACTAGTACTTTTTAGTTGCGAGATAACCTTAGATAGCTCTTGTTCCGTTACAGGCTGGAAACAAAAAATAGATTGGCTATCAGCGTTCTGGTTAACGATAGGTGGATTAGTAGATGGAGCTTGTTCTATCATAGCAAGCTTTTTAACCTCTATTTCTTCTCTAATTTTAGTAAGATGGGTGAGATAGTGAAGGACACAATGTGGTGGTCAGACCACGGTCAGACCAAAGCAAAGGGTGTTGGAGCAGATGGAGACCTGGCAGATAAGGTCTGTAATCCAATCTAAGATACGACCAATGACATGGGTAGGGGCACTGATACAGTGTTTAAAGCATTGTGCACTGAGGGAGGCAATTGAGTCAGCAGGGTCATTGAGGCCAAGGTTCAAGTACCCTAGGAGGATAGTTCGAGAGGTAGGGTTAATGTTGGAACCCAAGGTATGTAAGAGGTCCTCTCCAAAGGTATGGATCGGGCCTGGAGGGCGATAGATGACATGGAGTGAAATGGTCTCCGTATGTGAGATGGTCAGTTTGACTGATAGTAGTAATATGAGGTAGGTGATCAAGAATATACATTTAATTTTTAAAGAGCACAACCAAGAACTCTAAGTGTGAATAAAATCTTGTCAATGGTATATAAAATCCTCAACAAGGAAGGGGATCTGGTCATGTAACAGTTTGTCTGCGTTAATCAGATAAAGCCTTTCCACCCAAAACATAACATCAAAGAGTGAAAAAGCATAGGGTGACAAACAAGCATTGAAAGGGCATTGATTACATCAGAAACAGAGATGCATGATGGTCCAGGTGAGTACTGTGGTTCACAATGTTCAAGGCACGGATTTGAGATGCAAAAGATTAATCATGAATTATGAATGCTTAACGTGCATAGAAGAATGAAAGAAATGTTGAGGTATTACCATTACAAAGTAAAGAAGGAAAACCTTGGATATAATGTTATTGTTGGGTACTTAACCCGTCTGTCTGCTTCCTCGGTTCGAGAAATTAGTAACTCGCTTTCCTCCTAAATATTTCCTGAAATCCGATGCTCACAATGGTCCCAGAGACTACAAAAGGAAGACCAGATGGCAAGGCGGTGGTCCACGTTACAAGGAAGAAAAGAACTGAGTATGCAAAGAGAATGATTAAAAATGTTTGAATAATAATGTTGATAACAGCATGGGCTGTGATAGAACCGGGGCCAACAAAAGGCCTTGCAACAGAAGATGCACCAGGGTTTATATTGAGTAACAGGCTGTTGTTACATAAAAATATTTATACAAACATTGATTCAAACATTGTATCAAACAGAAATTTACATTTTGCCGAAATCAAGCCCATTCAATTTAAACAGTTGGTTCAAGTAAGGAAGGAAGAAAGGAAGGAAGGAAGGAAGGAAGGAAGGAAGGAAGGAAGGAAGGAAGGAAGGAAGGAAGGAAGGAAGGAAGGAAGGAAGGAAGGAAGGAAGGAAGGAAGGAAGGAAGGAAGGAAGGAAGGAAGGAAGGAAGGAAGGAAGGAAGGAAGGAAGGAACTCAAAAAGCAGTGAAAGAGATATTGTTTCAATTAGAGAAAGCATTTATAAAATCATCAGTTTCTGAAAGAAAAAAGGAACAAAGAATGTCAGGGTTTCTGCTAGCTGCAATTGTAGTCAAGATAAATGGGGCTTTTGTTGGGACACTGACAGTGAATACTGTATCTGTAGGTACACTGCATAACAAGGCCAGAGAGTTAGGCCAGGATTTGAGCATGACATAGCAAAGATTGGAGAAAGCTAGAATGGAACAAAATAAATTGGTGCAGTATGTGAATCAAACATTTGTAACCCTGAATGATCAGTCAACAGTGTTGGACCATGAAATAAATGTAATGGTCAGACAGGATGCGTTATTGCAAAACAGTATGAATTTTGTGAATCCAATGGAAATTATATTAACACATTTTCTAAGTAAAATTTAAGATGGGATATCTCAGTTGATACAGGATAATATTCCCTTGTACATTTTATCATCTGACATCATCCAACAAATCATGGCGAGAATTAGAAAGCCGAACGTGGATCCACTACAAGACAAAAAATGATTCCCCTAAACATAGATCTAGAGAAAATGGAGATTGGGTTTTATTCAGTATTCCATATGTCATACTAGAATTGATATATGAAACCAACATTGTGTATTGTAGGCTTCTGGCAGAATGAGCACATACAAATTGTGACTCATGAGCTGGTGGCATTTCAAACATGGGAGACATGGCTGTTCCTAATTCTAAAATTGGATACATGTGTACAATTCAAGGAGAAAAATTATATATACCCCAGAAAACCATTCATGCCTGATGCAACACCAAGGAGCAGGCACAATCAAATTGAATATAAAAAAGGATAACATCACAGTGAGTGCTCTGAGACTGGCAAGTGAAAACATAGGTGCATTAAAGGAGCTGCACTGGACAGACAAGTATTGATAATTGTGGGAATGTGTCTAATTAGTGCAGAAAAAAATACATGATAATGTAGCTAGAATGAGAATTACAGACAAAAATAAAATACATATAAATGTGGTGCATGATTTTTAGCTGCAGAAATGATCTGTCTGCAGAGTCCCCATGTTTAATCAGTGTACTCTGCAGAAAAGGGGGGAATGTTAGAGAATTTATGGTGAGATACAGAATCTGTTCCATAGATGGATTAACATTACCAAAATTGTAATGAGTAGAGGAGTTAAGGTTAGATTAACATAGGCCACACAAGTGTAGCATAGCCATAGGTGCATAATCACTGCAGGGCTTTTGAAAAACTAAAATAAAAAATTAAACATATCTGAGAATGGGATTGTTTGCCAAATTGAACACTGTTCAAAAGTCACCATGGAGCGAGGCAAACATCAAAAGCTTCACAAATTAGCATGTGACCTGGTGAGAAAAGAGATCACGTAGCGAGGGTGGGACAAAGGTAAAGGATAATGTACAGGGAGCGGATAGGGAGACAGAGATTTGAAATAGAAGGAGAGAGAGGGGAAAAATGCAAAAGGAATGCCAGGAGAGAGGTGCTTGAGGTGGACTTTTTTGCGCCTCTGACTGCTGCGACTGAGGGAGATTAGGAGACCAGCTCATGCAAATTATTTTGACAAAATACTGTCTGAGGCTTATCGTGAGGAAAACAATTTTGAAAGGAGTATAACATCGCAGCAGGACCGGAGAGGAAGAACCATGTTGGAGAGATGAAAGTCCGAGCAACAGTCATACCAGGCGAGGCTAAGGATAAAACACATGAAGGCAAAAGAATCATTTTGACTGGTGAGTCATAAAAACAATTATCATAATAGCAGATAATTAGCAAAGTGTCAGATTTGACATAAAATAGCAATTTGTTAACCTTTCCGGTGCCTGTTCTAAATTGAAGTGGAAGATTTTCCTTTTATCACAAAGGTTTCAAAATTTAACAGGCCATCCAATCACAGACAGGGATGTGAGCGAGGAGGGAGACACAGAGATGTGAATACAGAATGTTTTTCACATATTATCCATGTTGATGCATTAAATAATGAAAACAGAACACGTAACCAATCGTTCACATTATGATTTCCTTGCCAGATCAAATGTTGGATCACACATGTCTGTATAACATATTGTATATCAGGTATAATTGCTTCAAGTTGATACATAACCATTCCATAATGATGTGAGAGCGCGTGGGTGTTTGTATTTGTGTCATGCAGTGACTAAAAGGATATTACCACACCGCACTGCTAGGTCTGATAATGCCTGGTTGAAGGTGGCATATAGGTTAACTACTTGACAAGGTGGAAGAGACAAGAAAGTCTTCCTACACTACTTATCTTTTGGCATATTGATTGAGTGCCTTGTCTTGTCGAGGTGCAGCCATCTGGCTTTTGAAACAAAATCATTAATTGGAGTACTTTTGACAATAAAGAGGTGACATAAACCTAATCAACAAAACTAGGGCCGAATTTATCAATATTATAACAATGAAAACACACTGCTATAGCCAAACAAGAACTACACTACACACATATATGATGGTTTTGTGATTGAGGCTAATAGCCGGGTTTGAATTTGAGGGGAGCTGGGAGCTATTTAGCACATGTTTGCAGCCTAGGCAAACTGCTCCCCAGGCAAACTGATGCCGAACAGCCACACCTATGTGAATGTAACGGCGCATTTGGGACACTCTATAAATAAACATTAAGACACAACTATACAACATTTAAAGCATAAGGGGTCATAAATAATGAACAAAGCTATATGTTTGCATCTTATGTGGAAAACAGATTTGCTGACTGCTTTGTACTAGCTCCTTGTTCCCCTGTGGTAGCTCCTAGTCACTGGTTAATGCTGGATACCCAGGAGCTGCTTTGAGCACATGCTTATCCAATTTTAATTTTGATCCCTGTAATAGGGATAGAAAAAGCCAAAATAGGGGTCATCACAGCAATCAGGTCTCACAACATAGTGTGTTATAGAGAGGAAAACAAGTTAATTTGTCAATCATACTGTAACTATATGATCAGTTCTAGCATTTGGCGGGTCCCACCAACATTATTATGAAGAGGTGTGAAGGAGGGGGTGGGTGGCTCGGTATTGCAAAAATGTTTGGAAACTACTGGTCTAGGGCAAAATCCCCAGGCACCTTCATAAGCCTTTCTAGGGTATTTCCTGATTAAAGCTGTCTTTATTTCACAGCCCTGCTGAATCAATTGAACTTGACCTCAACCTTATAACAACCTATCTTTCTCCCGATTTGTATAAAATTACTAAAGAAATTAGCAGGACCTATTAACAGTGAGAACATATTGAAGTGATCAGAGAATCCAGAAATTCCATAGCGCCTGGCACTGATATGCTATCTCACATTACTTTTAAGCATGATCCAGAATTATGGACAGGTATTTAGAAGGTGCTCTTTAGAGAGATTATTGAGACAAACTCTATGCTGGTTTCTTGGTGTACGGCTCATTTGATCCTGATATATAAAAAGGAGAAAGGCCTTCCCCGGTATCTATCATCCTGTAGCTATACTGGATGCTTCCAGTAAAGTGTTTGCAGCCTTATTAATGAAATAGATCGGACACTGGTTGAGCAAGTCTAAACAGATTTCCAAGTTTCAAATAGGTTTTAGAAGGAGCAAGGGTATGTTTTTAAATGGGCTTACTATGACCTTGTTACCTGCACAAAGTCGATCTAAGTGTCAGAGAACTCTTTATGTGACTAGCATGGACCTCAGCAGTGCAGTTGATAGGATCAATAGAGTTATGTTGTGGCATAACTTCTTGCATTGGTACTTCCCTGAAGGACTATTGAAACGTATTATGCTACTTTATACAGACACCAAAGTGCAGGTTAGGATGATTACGGAAGGAGAAATGTCTAAACCAATTATTTTGTATGTCGGATTAAGACATGGTTGCATTTTGGCGCCGCCCTTTTCAGTCTTTATCTCTTCTAACTTAATGATCACGGGATATCCTAAACTGCTTCTCGGTCAAGCTCAGTACAGTGACTCTGCATTGTCTAGTGTTTGCCGATGACCTAATCTTCTTTGATTTGACTGCATTAGGTATGCGCTGAAAATCAAGAAGCCCCAAGGCTATGTGGTGGTCGGTCTCAGGGAAAAGTGTGCAGTCTTGTCTACCTAGGATGTACACTATCCAGCTTTATTTGTAAAAGAAAATTAGAGGTTTCACTTCACAAGAAAGCTAAAAGGTTATCAGCTCAATTCAAGAGAGTCCACTACAAGCTGTCTAGATTCTCATTTCTTCCAAATATAAAATACTATTTGATCAAGATTATTTCTCTTCTTCTTTATGGCATAGAATTCAACTTATTTGATTTGGGGCCCTATCTTGATATTATAGAAGGTTATATTTGGAAGCATACCCTTTGTTTACCTTCCATTGCACACAACAGTGTGATTAGATATACATTAGGGCTTTTCTCCTTAGGAACAATTACAAGACGGAAAAAGCTAAACGTTGATACTAAAATATTAGCTCCTCGTTAGGCTCTCTCTTTGTGGATCTTAAACAATCTCTTTACGGGTTGAATGCTGCATCATTAAAGGGAATCACTAAGATGAAGGAGAACCTGTTACGTGAATTTGGCTCAACTTGGAGTGGTTTAGAGTTATATCCTGTAATGCATAAAAAAGAATTATGAAAGAGAGTGGAGAAACATCTCTGAGAAAATGAGTTCCTATGTGCTCTATAAAGAATATTCCACTATTCCGAGGTCAAGGGGCTCCCTACCTAAATATCTGTTACATTTTCCTGCGAGCAAAAAAGGAACATAAAGCCTGAATAGCTTTAACCGTGCTGTGTTCAGCAAAGTGTGACTTTACTCTAACTCTGAAATTCCTCTCAGCGAGATTGCACCACTCTCGTGGGATTGTAATTATCCAAAGTGCAGCTTTTCAATGTGCCTATTTGTGAGCCTGTTACCCTTGCTCACCTAATTCTTATCTTGTCTGAGCCCAGCCTGCTGAATTGGCCTTTTTTTTGCTGGTTTATGCACAGTGAGCGCCACTCACTGGCCCATCTTGTAGAGGAGGAGCTAAGTACCCCCACCTCAACCATTCCACCCCTATTGCCTGTATATTGGAAACCAGAGTATGTGACATAGACGGAGCAGTTGAAACGACAAAGGCCAAAAGGAATCCTAGAGGCACGATTCCCATTGAGGAAACCATACCTGCATACAAGGAAATATGATGGTTGTTTAAATAAGATTCCTGAAGAAGCAGAACAAATAAATGGTAAGGAAGAATGGTGACGTCACCAAATATCACCAAGTAAACATCACACAGAGCTGAACTGACGTACCTAGAAGAGATGCAGAGCCCAGAGAATGCAGATATTCTATAAGGCATCAAGAAAGTATCAAGGATAAGTGACATTTTGGGATCAAGGTGAAGAAACTTATGCCATGGAAATAGATGAAGATGTCAAGTTATTTTACACATGTACAGATGAAAAAGAAACGCAAGCAGATGAAGTGATCTTGAGGCCAGCTTTTTAGTGAATAGATTGCAAGCGCCAATATATACATATATGCATATGGACAATTAAAGGATGGATGTTTCCACTACGCATTATAGCAGTGCTGGACTTCAGCAAGAAGGCAGAGAAAGCCTCATTTCCAGAGTGTTGCAGTTAAAAAGCAAATTGAATTACAAAGTGAATCTCATCAGGCGAGGCTGGATGAGCCAAGAAGCCAAGTTCTTATCAAACTGGAGTAAACTGACATTGGATACAAATCGTGTGAAAGAACAGAACTCCTGTTCAGAAGGCATGAACAAAACAAGGAAGACGTCAGAGGTCTATTAAAATATAGTATTAAAAAGCACTAGAAGCTCAATTCCATGATCTCTAGTCACATGGAAGGATGACGTTGGACGAACGAGATGGTCACACCTACGCACGAGGGCAGACCGTGCCTTCACTCCCTGAATTTCTCAGAACTAAGAACACTCAAGGCCGAGCTTCAAAGCCTAATTGACAGTAGACCACTGAGGTGATGATGGATTGATATGCTAATTGGTGAGAAGCAATGGTTAAAGCGAGCTCAACAGCACATGGATGGCCAGCCTGCATGGTACTAGACGTGGGTGGAAAAGTACTGACGGAGGTTAGAGTGCCAACCAATTGTAGGGAACCGCGTAATTAGGGGTCCTATAGTGTGTAAACCAATGGGATGTCATGTGTTTAGTGACGTTCATAGTGGTCATTTTTAGGGGAGGGCTTAGTTGCCCCACCTGATGTTAAGTAACCAATCACATATTTGCACTTTTTTAGAATAGTATGGATCGTATACTTAGATGTTCACTATGAGCCAATCACCCATACTCATAGGTTTTTGTACTTTGCCACGTAGGATGACGTTAGTAAACATGTAGGTTAACGTCATTGATGACGAGTTTTGTGTATAAAATCTCAGTTTTTACTAACATTGAGTAAGAGGATCGAGTTAATTCATTGATGTTCGTTATGCTCCCTGTTTTAGATAATTGATATTAAAACAGTTTTCCTTTGGCCAACTACCTGAGTCGTCTTGGTTATTGATGTATGAATAATATTCTGCATCCCTCTCAGGGTAATTGCTACTCATCTTAAGGGGCTGGGTTATCCAGTTCACTTGGTAGCAGAGAGGATGGTTCAGATCCATCAACATAAGTAAACTTTAGAGTCCCGCAAATATCGAACGACCTTTGCCATTTGGCTGAAAGGACGCAAAGCTCCCCGTAGATAGTGGTTAGTGTAATTTGAAAAAGCTTGCAAGCGCGGTGTGACGGGTCCCCTGGTTTGCACAGAATCCCCTCCCACGTCTACGAGAAGATTTTCCAACAGAAGGTTGAAGAGGCGGTAAAAAAGCCGTATGAACCCGAGAGTCGGAAGACGAAAATGTGAGTGGTGAGTAAAAACTGAGAGAGTTGGCAAAATGTGTGGGTGATGAGTGAAGAAAAAAGTGAGTAATGGAGGGAGGCGGGGTAAACTTAATGTAAGAATAAGAGTATTATATGCATATAGTGAATAGATATTGACTTGAGTGTGGCCAAGCAATAGAGGTATTGTGAGAGAGGCCACGATAAGAGAATACGCTGTGGCCTGCATTTTAAAGAATGTATCAGAAAAATTTGAACCTAGAGTCCCGTAGTGGATGATGTAGAAGACGGATTCAAATAAAGGCGAATCTAAAGAGGATAATTTAAACTCTGTATGGAGTATCTTAGAGGGCAAGACAGATCTTAGAGAAGACTGTAGAGAAGAATATATGTGACCGGTCCAGTTTGTCTGTTCGTTTTATGCGATTGTGAACAAATGATGACATCATAAGTGGAAAAAACGAACTGATTGTTTTAAAATGAATTTGGTGGTTGTTTTCTAGCAAGATTAAAGTAAAAAGTGTGATTAAAGGGCTTGCAGCCTGCGACGGGTGGTGCAAGCTCATATTGTGTTATTTTTCTGAAACGTACAACAAGTGTTAAACAGGTGAAGAGTAACGAGTTGAGAATGGAGGATATTACTCCACTTGTGCATCTCTGTAAGCAATTGTTGAAACATGCACCCAAGCCTAGACATTATAGTGTGGAATGGGCTAAAGGAACTGCAGATACAATGTTCATGCCGTCTCCGGAAGGAGGGTCACTATCAAAGGCAGTCCTGCAGCATCTGACGACATATTTGCATGCAGCATATATGGGAAAAAAGCTAGACAAGCGACTAGCTAGCTTAAAGCTTTGGAAAATGTACCAGGAGGAGCGAGATAAGACGCCTCCTATAGATTGCATACTTAATGTATGCACAGAGGGGGGTGAGGAGCCCTCTGCTCCCCCTGCCCCAGCTGAAATATGAGACGAGGGCGAGTTTGACTCTGGGAGCATTAGGGAAGTAATCAATAAAGTATACCATGAAATTAAAGCCCAGAAAGAATCAAAGGGGAAGGAAAAAAATTATCGATGAGAGTATGCAGTTGTACGACACAGAGGGAGCCTCATGTAGCACGAAGCATAAAGAGCTGTCATTAGACAGACTGACTCTGAACAGAGACGAAGAGGAGAGAAGTTGTACGAGTTGGGCACAAGAAATGTCAGATGAAGACAGAAACACCTTCCGTGGGGAAGAGAGAGGGGATGTATGTGGTCCTGAGGGATGTTTTTCAATGGATAAAGAAGTAAGATGGTCAGATTTAAACACACCTATACCTAGGGCATCAGAACCTTTGACACAGTCAGACTGACCTAAAGGGCAACTCCATGGTGAGAGGGGGGAGTCGCCACCATATGTGAGCCGATTAAGATCGCTGTCAGGAAGAAGGTGGTGCAGGAATCTTGTCCCTGCGGTGGACAGACAAATGATGAGAGATGCAAATGAGTTTGGGGCTGCACAGTTTCCCTTGCTAGAGAATGGGGGGGGGTCCAGACCACAGTATATACCGTGGCCCCAGATGGACAAGGATAATTTAAGGTGTAAACTTCTGAGTTTAACTTCTGGTGCTGGGAAATGGATACATGAGTTAGAAAAAATGACAGGAGGAAACACATTGGCTATAGGGGACATTAAGGGTCTCCTGATCGCCATACTTGGTGAGAGAGCTGATGACATTTGGTCAAGGGCAGGATATGCTGGTGTTACTACAGTGAACACAGCTCACGATGGAGCACCATTCAATAACTGTAGAGCGGCGGTCTGGAAAGCGCTTAGAGGACTGTATCCAGACACGTCCGATGTGGGAGCTATAATGACGAAAAAGATGCAAAACGGGGATGATCTGCTTGTTTACATTCAGAATTTCCAAGAACAGGAGGAGCTTGGCGACACACGAATCTTGGGGAAAATCTATACCTGTGTTCTATCATATATTGTGCCAAGGGCTGCCAGACCCTGTACAGAAGCAGCTCAAAAAGTTACTGGTTATAGAAGCCAAACCGTGGTTGGAGATTCAGCAGACCATTGCGCATTATTGTGGACGCTTGCAGGAAAAGAATCGCAAATCGTCCAAATATGCCATCGAAGGGGCAATGTTGACTAGTGTAGACGGATCTAATTCACAGCAGACTGCGTATATGCCGCAGGTGAATAACCAAAGGCAATAATGGATTTGCTCCACGAGGAAGGGGAGGATTTCAAGGAAGAGGTTTTCAGAATAATCAAGGGAATTGGCAGAATAATCCGGGAAGCTTCCAGAATAATCAAAGTGGGTTTCAAAATATGCAGAATTACAGTCAAAATATGCAGGATGGGCAGATTAGGAGACCTCTTACATGTTGGGTATGTGGTATGAAAGGGCACTTTGCTCGTATGTGTAGAAGTCAAAGTTTGTGCAAAACGGCTAATTTTTGAGAGGGAGGACTTCAAACCTGCTTGCGTATTCACAGCAGAGTGGAGATGGGTTTTCTAAGAATCAAATGATGTAGCAGCAACAACCGCTGACATTGCAGCAAGATTTGCAAACAAACCAGGTAGCAGTCAATCTGCCACAAGGGCAGTTTCAGGATTTGCCCATGCAGATTCAGCAGAGTGCAAGCACAGGACAGCTAATGAATCCTAGAGTAGGGGGTGTCACTGTCGATGGAGGGAATCCTTTTACAGGTAACAGAATGAGGCTGTACCCGCAATAGGACAGCTCACTGGGAGACCAGGTGTGTTCAATACTATCTGTGATGACAAATCCTCATGAGGAACCAAGGGTAGACTTCAGTATAGGAGGCACATCTTTTTCCTTTTTATTAGACATGGGTGCAATGTGCTCATGTATACGAGAGGGGAAATGTCCGATGTCTGGAAATGCCATGAATACTCAAGGTTTTACAGGAGCTAGAAGTAGAGTTCCTTTCACTGAAGAATTACCAGTTTCTATAGGAGAATGTGACATGTCGGTGCCATTGCTATATTCAAGGCAGCACCTGTCAACATATTGGGTTGAGATCTAATGACAAAGTTGAACATGACAATTTTGTTTACTAATGAAGGCATTGGGCCTCATTAGGACCCTGTCGGTAGCCGTGCCCTTATCAAGGGCACGGCTGCCACCGGTAATGATTTTTTTCCAGGGCCCAGAAAAGGGCAATAACCGGGTCATGCCGACCTTGGCGGACCCGGTTATTGCCGTTTTCTGGGCTCTGGAAAAAAACATTCCCCATTCCCATTCGAGCCCCATCGGGGTCAATGGGAATGGGGAGGATGCTAACAAAGGGCCCGTTAATGACGGGCCCGTTGTTAGCATCCCGGACTGCTAGCGGGACCCGCTAAGGATGCCTGGTCTGACCAGGCGTTCCTTAGCGGGTCCCGCAGCAGTCCTTGTAATAGGGCAGTCCGTAATGAACGGTGCCGGTCCGTACCGGCACTGTTCATTACGGGACCACCAGGGTCCTAATGAGGCCCAAAGTGTGTTCAACACCAGGAATGCATTATTTAAATGTGAGCAAATTGATTATGGCATTTGCAGGACAGGCCTTTAGAACCATATGTTTTTCATTATGGAGTACGCATCCTGTTGACATGGCTACCAGGCCTAGTAGGCAGAACTATGAGAACACCTGATGAATTTTTGTTTAGACCAAAAATACCTATGCTTGAAGAAGAGGGATGAGTTTTTCCCTTAGAGCTACAAGCAGCCATAGTGTGAGGTGAAATGGCTTTGCTTGATGGGAATGATGACGAGGGAAGACGATGGTGTGCAGTAATTGTCATCGGGGAAGATTACAGATTGACTGACGTCACTGATGATGATCTATTGGGAGATCATCCATCTGATGAGGAAGTAATATTTGACATGAGCATTACTTATTGGGTGAGAGCAATTAAACGAGAAGTTCCTCAGAAAATGATGTTGGCACAGAAACATCCTGAGTATTTTGATGAAGATATGGCAAAAGGGCCAGTTTCATTATGGATGCCCTTATGTCGTAGGGCTGTTGAAGGGGGTTGGAGAAGTACAGATTAAAGTGAAACCAGGAGCAATTTTACCTCGAGCACAACAGTATCCTCGAGAGGCAGATGAACGTATTTTTAAGACAATTTCCGCAATGATGGATCAGGGTATTTTAGTGACGTCTGAGTCACCCTGTAATACAGCAATTTATCCTGTGAAAAAGAGGAAAGGTGGGTCATGGAGACTAATTCAAGATTTAAAACCGATAAACCAGATTGTAGAGGCTGAGTTCCCTCTAGTTCCTAATCCTGCTACAATCTTATATAATATACCTGTTGAAGCACTATATTTCACTGTGATTGATTTGAAAAATGCATTTTTCTCAATCCCATTGCACAAAGGCTCGCAGGATCTGACGTCATTTACATTCAGACAGACTAAGTTAAAAAGCATGAGATTACCTCAAGGGCATTGGGAGTCTCCATCGATTTTCAATAGAGTCCTCCAGATGGACTTAAGCAATATTGATTTAGAAAGTGTTGTGTTACAATACGTAGATGACATTTTAGTTTGCAGCTCTTCAGAGGAAGAGTGCAGACACGATTCTGATCAGCTGATGATTACACTTGCTGACAAAGGATATAAGTTTGACAAAGAGAAGTTACAGTATTGTCAACGGGAGGTGTTGTACATAGGCCAATTGATTTCACATGAAGGAAAGAAGGTTACTCCTGAGAGAGCTGAGGCTATTTTGCAAACCACAAAGTCACACACAATAAAAAAAATGCAGAGATTTCTGGGATTGTGTAATTATGTCAGAGCATAGGTCTTTGATTACAGTTCGTATATAAGGCCTTTATTACAGGTTTTAAAGAAAGCACAGGTAACGCAAGAGAAATTTGTGCAGACTGAGGAAATGGAAGAAGGGTTTGATGAGTTGAAAAAAGCTATTTGCACTGCTCCAGTTTTAGGGATTCCTAATTATGCTGAGCAATTCTTGTTGTTTTCGCACATAGACGGTACTGTTATGACAGCAGTCCTTACGCAGAGAACCACGTTGGAGTACAAGTGGGATTTTAGACCCAGTGATGAGGGGTCATTTTCCGTGCGAACAATCTTTGACAGCCACCGCGTTTGCCATAGAGAAAGCTGCAAGCATAATGATGGGATGCTCTATGACGTTATTTGTTTAACATGCACTGTTTGCACTTTAGAGAAACCAAAAGGCACGTTGACTTCTCAAAGGGCTTCTGTCTATGAAGTAGTCATATCGAATCCAGCGATCAAAATAGTTCAATGCAGAATGGTGAATCGTGCCATGTTTGTAGCTGAACCACTGGCAGAGGACGAGCATGTGCATGACTGTTCGAACTATGAAGAGTTCTATGATGAAATCCCTAGGATAAAGGAAAATGCTTTAGCAGGAGGAGAAATTGTTTTTATTGACGGTCCTTCAAGGATCGATCAGAATGATGGACAGAGATATACAGGTGCCGCTGTAGTAAAGCACACGGCCAACGAGGAGTTTCAGAAGATGATAAGTGCTAAACTACCATATCATTATTCAGCACAGGCTGCAGAGTTGGTGCTGATTATCGTGCTCGAGAATCATGCAGACCAGGAAGTGACAGTGTACAGCGACTCCACCTATGTGACATCAACGGTGCACACAGGGTTGGCACGTTGGAAAAGGAGGGCCTACCTCAGAGCAGATGGCACGCCAGTGCAGCATGCCGCCTTATTGGACAAGCTTATTAAAGCACTGCAACTCCCAGTAGCCATTGCAGTCGTTAAATGCACAGCACATACTAAAAGGGCAGACTTTATCTCACGTGGAAACCAAGCAGCAGACAATGAAGCCAAACTTGCTGCATGTTCAGAAAATGTTATGACATTTGATACGCCTGATGTAAATCAGAAAATGGTTGCAATGATGAACGTGTCTAAAGGATATAGTAATTTGTCAAAGACACAATTAATAGAGGTCCAGGGGGAAGCACCTCAAGATGAGAAGGATTTGCAAAGAATGTGTTCTTGAAAACCCTCTGAAGCATTGTGATGACAAGACAGCACTGGTAAACCGGTGATGCCTGTAGCCCTATTAAGGGTGGCACTGGAACAGCTTCACTACCCTGCGCACACAACTAGAGAGAACCTCGCTGCAGCTATTGCAGAGGATTGGTTTGTACCAAATTTGTTAGAGAATGTTGCGTTCTATGTAGTGAACTGCATCATGTGTCAAAAATCCATGGCTGGGCATGCACTGCGCACAGTTAGGGGAGTTATTCCGAGACCCGCTGGCCCCTTTCAGCATTTGCATATCCACTATGTCGACATGCTGCAAGTATGTAATGGATATAGATACATGATTGTAGTTGTTTGTCCCTTTTCAGGATGGATTGAGGCTGGTCCGTGTACACACCCAGACTCTAACTGTGCAGCAAAATGTTTATTGCAAGAAATTTTTCCTAGATGGGGAGTATGTGAAATAATGAGGTCAGACAACGGCCCACATTTTGTGAATCAACTATTTGAGCAGATCAGCTTGTTGCTTGGTATAAAGCACAAGTTTTCTCCGGTCTATCATCCACAAGGAAATGGGATCTGTGAACGGCTCAATGGCTTGCTTAAAGAAAGGATAGCCAAGTTGAAGCTTACTTTGAAGAAAGGGTGGTTGCATTGCCTACCACTGGAATTATAATCATTGAGGAACCAACCACGTTCAGACCACCATCTCACCCCCCATGAGATAGTGACAGGGAGATGGATGAGGACACCCCTCACGCCTCCATCCAGAGTTAGAAGTGATGCTCAGCCAACAGCAGAACTGGTAGGAATGGAGCTACATGATTATCTTATATGTATGACTTCAAGTATCTCTGTCATGTCAGGTCAGTTACGGCAAAAAGGGTGTGGGGCAGTACAGAACACAGAAGGAGATGCTTCAACAAGTGGTGTTCAAGAATTATCTCTTCCCAAACTATTCCCCGGAGATGTGGTCCTAATCCGCAATTTCACAAGGAAGTGGCACAAGCCCAGATTTAACGGCCCTTCAAATTGTGGAAGACGTCACGCCGTCTGCAGTCAGTGTGCAAGGCAGACGCGCTTGGACTTTTTTAGGTGACTTAAAAATCTATGCTCGAGAGATCCCTTTACCCCCGCACCCTTCGGAAGCAAGCATCATGGAAGAACCTCAGCAAATGCAGACAAGGTCTATGACAAGGAATAAGGACGCAGAGGCTGTCGAATAAAAGAAAAGATTTCAATGGACTGTGGCTTTGTTCGGGACACTCTTAGAGCCACTTATGAAAGAGTTAAGGGAAGTTAATTCGAACACTCTGTGCAGTCATTTCAGAGTTAAGGGAAGATCTTTTGTTTTTAAAGCCAAGCCACAGGAGTTTGTTGAATTTGGACTGAGGCATTCTTACGCCTTCATAAGAAGAAAAATATGCCAAGTCATGGGATCATTTTCGACAGTTGGAAGAGGGTACAGTACCCTGATTCATTACTCACTGATTTCCTGTTTGGATTTGCCCATGGTGATTCCCAATGACAACATTTCAACGATTATATTCAAAGTTTTTCTGTTTATATTGCGCACATACCATGCAATTGTGGGGAGAACTACTAGTGTTTATGTTTTTCTGCAAATAATTCGTAAGGAGGTTGCTCACAGCAAACATCAAGCAAGTTCTGCAGCTACCAGAGTATAGTGGGGAAAGGATAAATGCCCCTATCAGCTCATGACGCACACAGACTGGTCAGATGGGTCTTCTATCGTCTGATTGAAGAATACCCGCATCTTGTTGGAAGAAACACTGATGTGCGGACATTCCCAAGGGATCCAAGAAACAAAGCAACACTAAACGAAATCTTGGGAGGTATCATATCACAAGTGAGTACCTATTCTGAGAGAACTCCGAGAACAGAGTGAAACTTTCCTTCGAGGGACAGATCGAGAGGTGGCTGGTCACACAGAACTTTTGTTTCATGCTGAAAGAAATTCATCACGTCATCTGGTCTAAGACAGATTTGAGGAATCGACTGGGAACTGGTGAGGTATCCACATTTCGTCTGGTTAAAGACTGGTTCCAGGGATGCATTGAGAGTTTGTTTTTGGTATCCAGTAAAGCAGACAGCTGACCGAGGATAAGTTGCTAAGCCAGGATATCATCTTCCAGAAGTAGTGCATAATGCTGCTGTATTAAAGTTACTTTTCCTTCCTTAGGCAATAAAGATGGTAAGTGTTAGTAGCAACATAATCATGCCAGATGCAGAGAGACGTCCACGTTCTCTGCAAAGTAGATGCTGCAAAATATCCTATCTCTGTATTATTTACGCTTGCATTTTGTTTATAATCATACTGCTTTCACTCACATTACACACATCGTACTACATTGATGTACATGGAGCTAAAACTCCAGTAAATCTTCCTCAGCAGAAGGAAGGTACAAACATGACAACTACAAGACCCTATGTAGTTATTCCTGTTCCAAAGAAAGATGACAAATTGCCTGCATTTGAGATAAAAGTCACTAACAATCATTCACAAGAAAGAAGTGTTTTAGAGACTCTTTTTGGACATAAGAGAGAGGTGTGGCAAGACAGGCAAGAGAAATGGTTGATAGAAGGTGAACCTACACAGGTAGAGCATGCAATTACACCTGGTTCTGTGATAAATGACCCAAGGGTGATTCCTAAAAGAAAGTCACACATGGAGATTCTGCGAGACATTTTCATGCCTTAAAGGTATGCTGAGAGGATGAGACTTTCTGAACTTTCACCTACTCAGATAATACATGTAGATGTACCAATTCCGCTGATAAATGTACCTATGATTAACACAATTAGAAGGAGTTATGCTAACACACTTCATGAAATGATTATGGAAGGTCCCTTGAGAAGAATGAGGCCTATGAGAAGCACCAAAGAGGATGATTTCGAACTAAATGATTACATGGACAGGACAGCTCACCTGGGAAATAACATATACTATTAACATACGAAGGAAGTGGGAAGAAGAACGTCGAAGGAGGAATGCTTTGTGTGTGCACTCCTACCTTACAGTATGGGAAAATCCAAGATCTTTATAGCTATCAAAATAGATGTTCAGACAGCCCATTGTCTTTCGCACATAGCACTTTGCAAAACAAGAGGCCAGTTCATGGGCCGAGATGCCTACCTCAAATGGGCAACCAAATAGACAGATCCAGACGAAGATGGCTACATCCAGGATACAAAGACAAGAAACGGAGCCCATACTAAGAATCATGTGATCAAATAAGAGGAGCCTGGAGTAAAAGGAGCTGGAATCAGATGGGAGGTAAACAAAAGACTGGAGAGTCCAGGAACATCTGCAGAAGAAATTCGTAGATAGAAGAACAGAGGCCAAATGCAGATCTGGCGATCAGTGTTATCACCAGACGGATGGGAAGAAGGAGTGGTAATCTGCAGAGCCTGGGTGGTCATTGGTTGTTACAAACCTGCCATTGACATCGTACAGAATGGATGCAAGCCACTATGGCCAAGACTTGCTAAGCTACTGACTTGGGTCGAAGACAGAGGAGGACCCTTGCAGATAGTGCCTCTGGAAAATTCAAAGCTGTGCTTCAGAAATAATGGCACAAGAAAAGTTGGAGAGAATCAAAATTGTGGTTGAATCTTTGATGTATCAGTAATGATACATGTAACAGCAGTAATCATGGATCATTATTGGGCTTGTGGATGCAGAGCGTACATGAAGCTACTCAACGATTGGGGAGGACGATGCTCGTTAGTGAATGTCCATGTTCCAGCGTTAGTGATTCTAAAAAGTGTCTTACACCTTGACACTTTTCCAAAAGCAGATGTTCACCTAAGGAAGAAGAGATCTGTGAAGCTGATGAAGAGGATGAAGAGAGAGAACTATTTTTCAGCAAAATCCATAGAAGCTTTTGATGCTATTCCATATGAGCACAGGCTGTTCAGCCAGACCTAATTTTTTTATTTTTTATTTTGGTTGGTTAATTAATTAACCTTTCTAAACAAATATGATGATACAGAAGAAAAAAGACATATTTAAGCATCAAGTCATAGCATTATTACATATATAGATCAGCAGACTAAAGAAAGAAAAAATGACATTGTCTGAGTTATTTGACTGAATCATTCCGTTTGTTAGGAGCCACACACAACTTCCTTGCAACATTCAATACTTAAAATATCTAAAAATTTCAAAAAATAAAATTACTACAACAGCAACCAAACAACCTAATTGTCAGGGCACATTGTGTACAGTACTGTGTTTAAAAATTGAATAGTAGCTATTCTTAGTGATATTTTAGGTGTGGCAAATAGCTCATGCCATAATTCATCATTTGAGCGCATTATGTGATGTGATCGTGTTAATTTATTGATGATATCTTCTCTTTGTTTTTCCAAAGCAACACACTCAATTAATATATGTTTTAGTGTTGCTTTGGTTTTTGCAACTTTATAAAAACGGACATACGATGTTGCCACTTGAATGAGACCTCTTCTCAATAAGATTTGGTTTGTAGGCCATAAATTCAGACGAAACCTTAGTATCTGATTTCTTAGATTGAATGAAGGGCATTTCAATAAATAGTCAACTCCTTGTCGAAATCTTTTATGTCCAAAGAGTGCTCTATCAAAATCTTTCAATTGTAAACAACTCTGTTGAGTAAGATGCCAATCCAATTGATATAATTTAAGTTTAGCTTTAGTTGGATTGCTAAGCAAGAGATCTAACGAAATGTTTGCTTCAGACATATCTGATAAGACAGCAGCTCTCCATTTAGATGGGAATGGATGCTCGGATTGCATTAAATAGTTTGCCAATACTGTAAGCAGATTATTATTAGCTAAACCCATTACACATTTTCGAAATAGACAACATCTCTTCCACGATATTTGCATATGTATAGATAAAGTACCTAGCTCAAAACGAAGAAGAGCAGTTGGAGCCGAGTTGGGGAGATTCAAGACTTTTTTCCGAAACCTTGCTTCAATTTTGTTCCAATAGCAAAGATTTGGTGGAAGCCAGGCCTCCGCCCATATGTGATGATCGGGATTACTTTTTGCTGGTAAAATATAAGAATGTGTGCACATGAGAATTTACCATACTTATAATGGAGGATCTTGACTTGCAAGATTATGGTAGATTAGGGTAGTCAATTTACCATTTAGGTTGTTTTGCTGTGGCTTATTTGTGGTGGAGTTACTAAATATGACACCAAGGTATTAGTATTCATTAACTAGGGCCAATTTCTGATTTTTCAAAAGCCAGTCATTATGTTTCCTTTGCCTCATTTTATTTCTCCCCAACTCCATAGCTTGAGTTTTCTCCAAATTTAAAGTTAGGTTATTTTTGATGACATACTGGTCCAATTTGTTAAGCATGTTCTGCAGGCCACTTGGCGTCTGTGAAATGAGGACCAAGTCGTCTGCATAAAGAAGCCATGCAATAGCCTGGTTTCCAAGTTTTGGCGCATCATTCATTACTTCCATAAATTCAATTCCCAAATCAAATATGAACAAATTAAATAATGTGGAAGCAAGTATGCAACCTTGTTTCAGGCCGCGTTTGGTGTGAATTACTTCAGATAAAAGCCCATCAAGATTCATTTTGACCTGCATTGAGGTGTTTGAATGGAGCAGGTATATCATTGTTACGAGTGACAGAGGACAGCCAAATCTTATTAGCTTTTCAAGAAGTAAATGACGATCTACAGAGTCAAATGCAACTCAAAAGTCTACGTAAGCTAGATAGAGAGGTTGATTTCTTGTCGCGTAAAGTTCTTTCATTGCATTAAGTGTCGTAATATTGATAGCAGTGCCAAGACCTGCAACAAATCCAGTTTGGAAAGGATCACGACGATTCTCATTAGAAGGCCAGATATTAAGGTTTCTTAAAACAATTCTACTATAGATCTTCCCAGGGACATCAAGGAGAGCTATTGGTCGGTAGCTTGCAGGATTTGTTCGGTCACCTTTTTTGTATATTGGCACTGTTATAGCTTTACACCATGATGGCGGAACAGTTTGTTTTATGTGTATGGCTTGAAAGACAGCATATAAAATAGATGCCCATAACACAGGATTCTGTTTTAGGACAAAATATGATAAGCCGTCTGGGACAGGTGGTCTTGAAGAGCTGGCCTTATTTATATAGAATAACACATCTTCTTGATCGAATTTGATAGAGAAATGAGTATTAGCAAGATCATAGGACAATTGTGAAATGCTATTTTGTGGGAGATCATAAAGGTTTGTAAAATAGTTAACCCACCTTTTTTCAGAAACACCGTTAAGCTGAGATATCAGCTGTGGATGTGCTCAGCCAGCATTTATCAGCTTCCAGATCTGCGAGGTATTTTTGGCCTTAATCACCTGTAACCACTGTTCGCCATCATTTTGGTGCATTACTGCCTTATGAGCTCGGATCCAATTTTTATAATTTGTCTTTAACTTACGTAAAGATAACTCATGATATTGCACCGGAAGAGATAGTATCTGTCTTTTTTGTTTCCAAAATAGCATCTTCCTCAGTCTAACAGATTGATCAAATATGTGGGCACAAGGATCATTACATTTCTTGACACCAGATACAGAAGAAGATGCAAATAAATGCATTTTCTCATAGTATTCAGGTGGATCAAGACCTCTATCTAAAGGATAGTTGTCTTCTGCTAAGCTACAAGCAAATGCTTCTAGCGCAGGACTAGTCCACTGTAATCTGTTTTGTTGAGGATTTATGATCAAATTTCTCAGCTGTTGTTGTTGGGACCGAGCTTTGTCTTGAGAGTGAATAAAAATTTCGGCCGTCAACATCAAATGATCACTAGATACAGTTGGCAGTACACTGAACTTGGAGATTTTAACAAATAATCTTCTATCCACATACACATAGTCGATAATTGCTTTTTGGGATCCACTTGTCCAAGTATGAGAGGGCGGATTATCAGTCTCCACTCCTCCATTGAGCATTATTAAGTCCCATGCCTGTACAAACTCAAGCCACTGAGTGACCCATTCCGAATTTCTCTTTTTAACCGGTGCTAGAAGATGAATATTCAAGTAACCGGCTAGAATGATATGTGCAATGTTAGTAATAATTTTTTCCATAAGTGCATTGAGATCTTTGAAAAAGGTAGGAGTTAGGATCGCCATCGGATCCCAGTATATGTTAACAATTGCAAATTTCTACTTTTGGATCATTATTATCGAGCATTGTAAACAAGAATTCAGAGAGGCCCAGTCTGCTATATTGTTTGTAGTAGTTATATTAGAGATAGTTACAAGGCCAGACATTGGTCTTCCTTTTTGACCTTTTACAGCAGGAACTAAATGAACATAATGATTGTCCCACGATAGTGGGGCAGTTAACCAGGTTTCCTGCAAAAGCACTAGATCATAATCTTTTAGAGAGCAGTTGGAATTGTTCAGTAGGTGCTTATGTCCTCTGGTATTCCAGCTCGCAATTGCTATTTTATGAATCAAAGGGCAGGTTTCACCAGCTTCTAGTTAGGATTTCTTACAACAACAACCTTGAGCCGAGGGGCAACCACTAATATCCCCTTGTCTTCCAGACTGTTGTGAAACCTCACCAAGAGGGCTCTCTTTTGTAGTCGGGATTAGTTTAAATCCCAAATCATAGAGAGCAGATCTTGCGGACCAAATGGTGTTTAGAATAATGTGAAATATGCAAAGACAGGATACAGTTGGGTCATTGTCATCTATTAATAGTGTAGGATGGAAATGAACCACCACGACTGCTAAGAAATAATGAGTACATTTGAGGAGGCTTTTTGTTCTTAGAGCTCACTTTGGAGCTTGCCTCTTTTTTTTGCAGGTTGTTCTGCATGCAAATTACAGTTCTTTTCTTCTACTGGAGATTTAAATGTAACATTCTTAGAATTCACTCTCTCATCTAGGGCAGTTGCAGAGTCAGATTTATTACTAATAAGGGATTTCATGGAAGATTTAAGTATCTTCTGTTCCGAAGTTAGAGCTAAGCAATCTTTAATTGTGCTTAGAATGTTATTTTGCAAATTATCCTGAGTATCAGGCATCGTTGGTTTTTCGGGCAGTTTTTTTTTTTTGTAACCTTTGCTTCAGGAATAATTGGGAGCCTCGCAGAATTTACATTTATTTCATTTCCCGGCCCTGGTTTTTTCGCAGTTGCAGAGGTCAATTGCGTCACCGGATGGATCACAGTCAGGGCTGAATGAAATTGACTCATGTAATCATCCACAGCTTTTCTGAGTTCTTGTCTATTAAATGTGGGTTCGGATTTTTCATGGTTGTTCACTAGATTGGTTTGGTGTGTGGGAGCAGGTTTAATCTCTGACGGCACACTCCCCGGACTATTTTCCAGATCCTCTACAACCTGCACCAGCTTATCCAATGGAGAATGCGTTAGGTCAACTCGAGGGTTGATAGCTCCATTTTTTGCAGTTCTTTTCCTTTCTTGCGTCAGATTTAGATATTTTTTAGTTATGGCATTAGATGCCAGCGTCGAGCATCTCACTGGTTTTGTTTTGACAAAGATTTAAAGAACTGTCTTGTTTGTCCACTAGAGACCACTCCTTTGGACTTTTGATTTTTTGATTTCTTTAAATTTACATTGTGTTCAGGATTTTGGTTTTTGGTATTTTTCACAAAAATCATATATGCTTCTTTAAGAGGCTGTACGTTTCGTGACCTAGATGGCACAGCAACAGAGGCAACTACTGACACATCTGCAGTGGATGATTGAGGAGGCAAGGGTGCTATCGCCACTGCCTCCAGAGGTAGCTCGTGTATAATACCCTCAACACAAGGAACAGCAGTCTTAGAGCATTGCATGCTCTTGCCGGCTGCATGTATACTCAACTGCGAATCCAGTGGTTCAGTTAAATTTTTATGCATTGATAGTATCTCTGCAAGTTGTTTTAACAAAAGAGCTGAATCTCTATCATTAGACACTTGTCTCTGGGCCACGGAATCGCTGAAAGATTTTTGCCAGCTCACCATATTTTCAAGATTCGTATGAATTAAATTTACCTTTGAGTCCAGAACTTCAAATAATTTGGCAAGAGACATTAATGCAGTATTCATTATTTCAAGTGTTATCAGGGGGGCTTTCTTGGAATGAGAGCCCGAAATTACAGCCAAACTATTTCTAGTCGGTCTTCTAGGAGTTGGAGGGATGAAAGATATAGAGGTTTCAGATTCTGGAATATTTTCGTTTTGAAATAATGCCGGCTATCTAGAGAGATTGGATTCATCTTCCTTGGCCGAGAAACAAGAGTTCGATGACTCCGGATCGATTACTGCATCATCTACAACATTATCAAGCTTGGGCTTATTTGGCACCAATCCAACAATACCTGAATGAGCATTCTGTAAAATCATGGTGTCTGACAAAGAAATATTACATAATTGTTTAGCTGCCTCATTACCATCATTCAAATCCAGTTCCGTTGGTGAGCTCATTAAGGGTTGCTGTACAGCTAAAGCATCTTGATCATTAGGAAGAGGCTTTGCCTCTACATTCGAGACACTTAGGTTTGTTAGTTTTGACATTCGTGCCATAGGACAGGGGGAACGCGATGATGCAAACCCAAAGTCTCGTAGATCACCAATTAAAATATTGGATCGTATCCGTTTCTTCGTCGGGCGTTTATCCCAATGCGCACCCTTAACAAAAGGGTGAGCCGATTTTGGAGTAGACACGGGGCTGTCTTTAGTTGTGGAATCAAAAAAGGCACGTAACCGTCCAGGACATGGCATGTCTGTGCGCAAAGTGTACATTTTTTACCTTTTTTCCCGTCACAGTAGTGCAGAGTAAACCGATAATAAGGCTTATAATCCACCAACAATAGTTGTGTTACGCTAGTAGTAATCGTTAAAAATTAAAATATCCCTCGCTATGCTACCCGCGACACCGCGGCGAAGCAGGATTTACAGGGGCTTTCACGGGTGAGCGCGCACGGTGCGCGCATAACCACGGTTATATAGGCACTCCCAGTAAGTTTGTAGCAGAGGGCCTAAACAAAGAAAGAAAAAACGTATCAGCGTTTGTTTATGCTAAAAGTTAGTGTATGTAGCTTCCTTGAAAGTCTCTTCACCTGCTCGGTCTTGGAGTCCTTTCACAATCCAAGATAGCGCTGAAACCGGATCAGACAGAAGCAGCTCAGAAGTAACCCGCGGCAAAGCGGGACTTACAGGGGCTTTCACGGGTGCGCGCGCAACCACGTTTATTTAGCCACGCCCAGTAAGTTTGTAGCAGAGGGCCTGCTGGGTCTTGGAGTCCTTTCACAATCCAAGATAGCGCTGAAACCGGATCAGACAGAAGCAGCTCAGAAGTAACCCACGGCAAAGCGGGACTTACAGGGGCTTTCACGGGTGTGCCAGACCTAATCAGTATTCACCTTAATTTTCATGCCGAGAATCCAGGTTGGAGCAAATACCAAATGGCTGCAGATTACCAGATGGGAATTGCTACAGACGATCAACACAACTATAAAGGGATTCAATGCAATCAGAGAAGAGATGAGAGACATAAGACTAATGACTCTTCAGAACAGATATGTCTTGGATATGATCACAGCTATGGATGGAGGTGTTTGTGCAAAAGTTGGAGAATCATGTTGCACATTTATACCTTCTCATGATGACGAGAATGGAACCTTGACAGAGGCCATAGACATGCTGACGAAGCTCCATGATCAGATGATAGACAAAGTTGGGGACATTGCTGATGTCAGCTTGGTTGGATCGATCGCTCTTTTCTTGGGTTCCACAATGGATGGCAGACATGTTCAAGTTCTGTGGAGCCCTGACAGTGATGATATTACTTGGATTCTGTGTGATCAAGTTGATAATCTGACAATGTAAGAAGACAGCAGAGAAAGCCATAGGGTTGAAAATCATGATCAATGTCGAACCAGGATGAAAAGCCAAAGACCTGACGGATGAAGAAATCAGAGACTTTGTGAAGGCCAGTATTCATGCACCTGAGAGGACGAAGTGCCTGTATCCAAAGAATCATAAGAAGTATGTAGGAAGATGGATTTATTGCAGTCCAAATGGACAATGCATGCTCATGATGTGGAACAAGGATGAGCATGTGAAAACAGCAGGATACCTGAAGGGTGTCACAAAGATATGGATCCCAAAGAAGCTTTTCTTCAGACCTGAATGCCTGGATGTGAAGGATGATGAGAGAGTGGTCAATGAATCACCCAGGGGGGGGTGTAGGGGTGGAGCTAAGTACCCCCACCTCAACCGTTCCGCCCCTATTGCCTGTATGTTGGAAACCAGAGTATGTGACATACACGGAGCCGTTGAAACGACAAAGGCCAAAAGGAATCCTAGAGGCAATATTCCCATCGAGGAAACCATACCTGCATACGAGGAAATATGATGGTTGTTTAAATAAGATTCCTGAAGAAGCAGAGCAAATAAATGGTAAGGAACACCGGTGACATCACCAACCATCACCAAGTAAACGTCACACAGAGCTGAACTGACGTACCTAGAAGAGATGCAGAGAATGCAGATATTCTATAAGGCATTAAGAAAGTATCAAGTGTAAGTGACAGGTGAAGAAACTTATGCCACAGAAACAGATGAAGATATCAAGTTATTTTACACGTGTACAGATGCAAAAGAAACGCAAGCAGATGAAGTAATCTTGAGGCTAGCTTTATAGTGAATAGATTGCGACAAGCGCCAATATATATATATATATATATATGCATATGGACAAGTAAAGGATGAATGTTTCCACTACGCATTAAGCAGCGCTGGACTTTAGCAAGAAGGCTGAGAAAGCATAATTTCCAGAGTGTTGCAGTTAAAAAGCAAATTGAATTACAAAGTGAATCTCAGAAGGTGAGGCTGGATGAGCCAAGAAGCCAAGGTCTTATCAAACTGGAGTAAATTGACATTGGATAAAAATTGTGTGAAAGAACAGAACTCCTGTTCAGAAGGCATGAACAAAACAAGGGAAGACGTCAGAGGTCTATTAAAAATAGTATTAAAAATCACTAGAAGCTCGATTCCATGGCCTCTAGTCACATGGAAGGGTGAAGTTGAATGAACGAGATGGTCACATCTACGCACGAGGGCAGAGCGTGCCTTCACTCCCTGAATTTCTCAGAGCTAAGAACACTCTCAAGGCCGAGCTTCAAAGCCTAATTGACAGTAAACCACTGAGGTGATCATGGATTGATATGCTAATTGGTGAGAAGCAATGGTTAAAGCGAGCTCACCAGAACCTGGAAGGACAGCCTGCATGCTGCTAGACGTAGCTGGAAAAGTACTGACGGAGGTTACAGTGCCAACCAATTTTACGGGACCGTGTAATTAGGGGTCCTATAGTTGTTTAAACCAATGGGACGTTGTGTATTTAGTGACGTTCACAGTGGGCCTTTTAAGGGGAGGGCGTATTTGCCCCACCTGATGTTAAGTAACCATTCACATATTCGCACTTGTTTAGACTAGTATGGATCGTATTCTAAGATGTTCACTCAGATTCAATCATCCATATTCATAGGTTTTTGTTGTTTGCCAGAGAGAATGACGTTTGTAAACACGTAGGTTAACGTCATTGATGACGAGTTTTCTGTATAAAATCTCAGTTTTTGCTAGAGTGCATTGAGTAAGAGGATCGAGCGAATTTGTTGATGTTCGTTATGCTCCCTGTTTTAGATAATTGATATTAAAACAGTTTTCCTTTTGCCAACTACCTGAGTTGTCTTTATTATTCATGTATGAATACAAATCTGCATCCCCGTCCTTCTCCAGGGTAATTGCTACTCATTTTAAAGGGCTGAGTTATCCAGTTCAATCTCTTCAATCTCCGCTGCTTTTCCAGGTACTGTGTACACTGAGTCGTCCTCCCACTATGCATGACATTCACAACATCCTTAAGAAGTTGCGTTGTAACATCCAGCTTCCCCAGCGCATAACCTTGAGTCCTACCATCGAAAACATGCAGACATACTGGAAAGATCCAGTGTGGCAGATGCTCTGTTCCCTTCTCTTGCCCGCTCCTTCTCAAGCGACTCCATCCCTACACAGAGGACCAATATCAAACCGGCTTACGGGGACGAGGACGCATGGGTCATAAGACTCCCCCCAAACTTCCCAGCCACTATCTTGTGGAAATAATGTCCCTTCACTGAGGCCCATTGGCATCCGTGTCTTAGGCAACGTCCATCTTAACAGCAACACTATAAACCCTTGGCATACTCATACTCTATCTAAATTAGACCCAAACATCGGCATCCAGGAGGCTAAAGGTTCTCCCACCACTGCTTCCTCGTTCAGTCCTAACATTTCATCTGCCTCCCCCTCCACAACGCCTAACATCTCAGGCAGCCCAATCCATTTGGGTTTTCCTCTATGTTACTCCTTACTTAATATGCGCTTCCCTCTGCAGCATGGGATGGAAATAGAAGATCTCCTGACAGGCACCTCCGCTGACCTTTTTGCTGTCACAGAGACCTGCTTGAGCGGCTCAACACCCTCTGATGCCACACTGGCCATCCATTCTAACTATTAAATCTATTGCACCGACTGCCCGGTCCAGAGAGGTTGAGGGGTAGCCCTCTTGATTAACAAACAGCTAAACTGCCATACAATTGCCATGAGACCCCAGAAGGCTGTGAAAGCCTTTTGGTAAAAATTGAAATTAATGGCAACATAACCCTGATCATCTTAGTAATTTACAGACCGCCAGAGATATGCCACAATTTGAGGAACAATTCCTTGGTCTTTTGAATAATGTCGCCAATATTAACACCCCTTTGATCAGAGTGATCTCAACTTGTAGGCCGACGACCCACAGGACAAACAAACTGCCTCCCTTATTGTCGCGTTGGACACCATTGGGTACACACAATGCGTCAAAGGGCCAACCCGCAAGGGGGCACATATGCTTCACTGGATTTTGTTGCACTGCCTGCCCATTACAAACACCACCATTATCTACTGTCCCAGGTCTGATCAGTACATTGTGAACTCTCTAGTTCACCTACCAGCACCCCCCGTGAGACTGGACGTGCTACCCAAAAACCTTAAGAAAACTAGAAACCTGAAAAATATAACAATTCTGAAATTCTCCACTGCACTTATGGCCAGGATAGACTCCCCTGGACTTGTTCAGCAATGCCATTGACCTTGCAAAACGTTTTACAGCCACCCACAATGCCACCATCAATGCCCTTGCCGTAGTAAGGACTAAAATTATCAAACCTGAGATTAGTAGAAACTCCTGGTTTAATGACACTATCCTACAACTAGGACACATAAAGAGGGCATCAAAAAGGGAATGGTGGAAGCACCCGTCCCCTCAACCCATCCTTCTTTATAAGCAATCTGTCAAAATCTTTAAGGCAGTCATTGTCAAGGCAAAATCTACCAGTTTTAACAACAGGATTGCCCACACAAAATCCAGCTCTAAGAAGCTCTTCACAATTTTGAAGGAATTTGAAGGAAAAACAGCAAGGAAACCCACGCCTAATAGAGACTCTGCTTGGTGTCAGGAGATACATGACAATTTCTCCTCGAAAATCATAGCACACCAGCAGGCCATCCTTGTCTAAAAAGAGAGTCTCATAAACACAGGGAAACCTCATCCTCCACCTCCCGGCCCCTCCATGACCCAAGACAAGAATGCTTCCACTAAATTTGAATTAAACAGTGCTTGTTAACTGGGGGATATGGGACTGCTATCCTGATGCGCAAACCAATATGTGTAAAAGTGCGTTAATTCTGTTTAAGTACTAGTCCCAAGACCATCTTTGCTGCAGGGTTTACCAATCTCGACCCAGGGTCCCCTTATGAGCCTAACACATGGTATAGCAACAAACAAGATGTTGGTTCAACCACTGCGCATAGACAAATGTTCAATTCTTTCCTCAAAATAGTCTTTTGATGGGCAATTGTGATTGTTTCCAATTCTCGCAAATGAGAGATCTCAGTAAACTCTTCACGTTCAGATTTATGTTTAATGTCTATCAGTGATTAGTGTACTCCTGCCAACACGTGTTTCGACCTTTCAGAACACAGGTCTTTTCAGGACCAATTTATCACCCCTTTATTATATATTTATGATACATATAACTGGATGACTAATGTCCAACTTCTGTCAAAGGATCTTTCTGGCTGTGATAAATACTGTAGTCCTGTCTTGTCTATGTTTATCGTGTACCCTGAGGCCCATCGCATGTGGCACGTTACAAAAACTTTAATAAATAAATAAACAAATAGATTTAACCTGGTTCCTACATTAGAAGTCTTGGGACATAGGTCGGGTATTTTGTGGCATGATACTCGATCCTTGAAACCACGAAACATCTAATGGCCTCTTGTCCAGTTCTGAATGATTTGAGTACCCTGAATTTTCTAAAAATGTGTTTCTATACCTATAAATTATACATCTGTGACACTGTGACAAAGATTGATGAGTGGACAACAAATTTCAATGACTTTATCAGTTGTAGAATTTTTAACTTTATGAAATGCTGCCCTAATTGATCAATTTTACTATGGAATGTAATTTATGTAGGTCTTAGTAGAAATGTGTATACAGAAATATTCTGTTATCTAAAATGGTTGTGTGTGTATGTGAGCTATTCTATTGACATATCTTTTGTATTTCATGTTGTTAAAGGTTTATTTTAAACCATATCACAATAAATATATTTAAAACATGTGAAGGAGGGAGAGACAAGAAGCTGAAAGGAAAGAGGCAAGAACAGGGAAAGAAGGTATTGAGGGAAGATGCGATGGGGGAACGAAGGAGGAGAGCATAAGAAAAGAGAACAGTTGGAGGAAGGAAAGAGGAAAAGAAGCATGAGAACTAAAGGGAGAAGGAAGTCAGCAGAAGGTGGTGATGGACAGTGGGGTGCAGAGAGAAAGCACTGCATTGGCCAAGACGCCCAAAGACTAGGCGGGATACTAAGAGGTGGCAGGTGGAATGATTGGGGCCAAGTGCAGTAAAAGCTAAGACATTCAAGAGCCTTGTGAACCTTGTCCCAGAGACTGCAAGGGCCGAATCCAACAGACCCCAGAGAAGCGTGGAGAGACATGACAAGAGACAGGCTAGCTGGAAGCCATATTCCAGATCTGGTAGGATTGTCAAACCCACCAAAGCAAATAAAAATGAATTTCACTAGCCGAAGTCTGTTGGGTGTCCTGACCCTGTGATGAGAAATCTCTGAAGAAAGCCAAACTTGTGGTGGGCTCCAACAAGACCGAATACAAATGAAGAGCCTGATAAAAATGCAGTGGCCAGATTATTCAACAAGAGGCTGTCCACGGCGGGGGGCTATGATGATGACAGCATGAAAATATGCCCTGAACAGAAAGGGAAATAAAAGTCTGACTGTCAACAGGAAACAGACAACCTTGGCCCAGGAGGGTCAATCTTTCCTTATAGGCTTGCTGTTTGCTTCAAGATCTCTGAGTTTCAGGCACAGATAACTGTAAAAGACTTTGCTGTATTTGGAATCTCATGAAACCAGGCCCAGGAAACTATCAAACATTTTGTTCACTCGCAGGGCATGCTAATCCTGACCACGACCTGTCACAGAATTATGAACACAGGATAGCAACCCTGCTGCACACAGACACTGACCTTTTGAACATTCCTACGCTAGTTTAATACCAACATTTTTTTGAGAATTCAGCATTGAATATCAGCGAAGGTTGACCTTGCATCTATATTCGTTTCTTGTCATTGACATCTGAAATATCAGTAGACACACAGTGAAATCTTTACCCGGATATGAGATCCATTGGGCTTCATTACAAGTCCGGCGGTAACCATGACGGTAAAACACATTTTTCCCACGCCTGACTTGCCGGAAACACTGGGGCACTACAGCTTTGGCGGTCCGTGAAGTCAGGCACCGTTATAGGACTCACTGGGAATGGGGACCACAGAAGCTCTGGCACTGTTAATAATGGTGCCGATATTTCCGTGATACTCTGCGGGCGGGTGCTGTTCCACCCGCCATGTCTGACCCTGGCGAGTGGGACGGCACCCGCCCACAGACTCGTAATGTGGCGGTCCGGTAACAACGGTGCCGGTAGGCTTATCAGCACCATTGTTACAGGACCAGCACACTCGTAATGAGGCCCAATGTCTCGTTAAGTGGTGTTTGGTTGACTTATTTCCTTTTCTATCACAAACAGGAGTGAAAAGCAACTAACAACACCTCTCCATTCTCTCCAGACTGTGGCACTAGACAAGAAAAACAATGCCCTAATGAAAGATTTTGGCCGAGCCAAGCTCAAGGTGTCAAGTGGTAGGAAAATAGCCTCTGAATGAGGAGAAGCGGTCTGAGCTGTGTTTGAATGCAATTGTTGTTAAACATTCCACAGAAGTGGCCGACCTAATAGCAATGCATAATTTAGATATGACCTGCCTTACTGAAACTTGACTTAATACTGAGACTAACCATGCTGTATTATTAGCCACTCTCCCAGACTATAAAACCATTAGATCTGACTGCATAGAGGGTAGAGGAGGAGGGGTTGCCCTCATCCTAAGAGACTCCTTTCACATCCATATCACTCACACCACTGCATTAGATAGTTGTGAACATCTCTGCATTAAATTATGGATTGACGACAACACAACTATTAACATAGAAATCATTGATCGTCCCCCTTCGAGTATGCCTTCATTTGAAGAGTAATTACCTTGCTAGGGCTCTTTCCCAAACCTACTGCCCATACCATACAGGTAGGAGGTTTCGACCTGTGGGACAATAACGCACATGATACCATCGCCTTGACTATTATTACCTACCTCAAGGCCATATTGCTCCACCAACTAATAAAACACCCTGCTCATAAGGAGGATCAAGATTTGGACTGCGTACTCACCCACAATCTACAGGTTTCCTCTTTACACATTACCCCATGTCCATGGACAGATCATCATCTCATCTTTTTTTGTCTCATCCTTCCGACCCCCTTTAACAAGGTCTGTTTCCAACCGCAACTTTATATCAAGACCAGAAACCTCAAAAGAGTTTCTGGTTCAGCTTTCTCTGACCTTGTCCTCCTACTTCTCTCACCGCCATTTGCAGCTAAGGAATATCTTAATCTTACTGCCTTTGCTGTAAATAAGCTAGCACCGATCACTGCCAGGGAACTAAAAACAGAAGTTACAAGCAGATTATGGTTTTCTAGTGACATCAAAAAGCATAGAAAACTTAAAAGATCTTCCAAAAGAAAATGGAGAAAAAAACCCATGCTCCTATTTATCGCTTGGCAGCTGCTGACTACAAAAAAAAGCCATTTTAGCAGCAAAAAAGCTAAACTTCGAACAAAGGATTATTAATGCTAAATCCAATAAAAAAGAATAGTAAAATGACTGCCAATACAGTCCATGTAAGTGACTCATGGTGTCAAAGGATTCAAGATGGCTTCTCTGTTAAAATCTGGAACCGGCAGTGTGCTATTACTGATTACAGGCATTCCGCAGCTGATAATTCAAGCTGTATACTCAACAAAGAGGACCATATGACTAATTTGAGCAGCACAATGCCAGAATTCAGCTTGAACCCACCTACCCAAGAGGTCCTGACTGACATTGTGAAAGGGCTTAAACCCACAGTATGCACTGGTGATGAATGCTCTGCAATGATTATCAGAGTGCACTATTTCTTGCCTATCACCTTTAATTACTAATATTGTCAATTGTTCTTTCATTAGCTCATTTGTTCCAGAGAGCCTTAAGGAAGTCTGGATCACTCGGGTACTAAAAAAGGCTTGCCTGGATCCATAGGTTGTTCGTAATTATAGACTGATCACTAATGTCCCATTTTTATTGACACTACTTGACATGGCCACATACCTATAGCTCCAAGAACACATTGAAAAACACAGTCTTCTTAGTATCCGCCATTCCTGATTCTGTACCGTGCATGGCACAGACAGCGCTATGCTGGACCAACAGGTAAACTAGGCCAAAATTGTTCATAGCAGAATGGCACTACTCATTGTACAGGACCTCTCTGCCACAATCGACTTTATCGATTATCCCCTACTCCCTGAGAGACTGGGTAACTTGGTTAACTGTTCCAAGTCTACTGTTGCCTGGTATGCCTTATTTATTGATCCCAGAAGAGGTAGCTTTGCCGCTGGTGGTTTCCAAGCCCTCCCGGAGCAACACTCCTGTGGTGTTCCACAGGGCGCCTGTCTCTCGCCTTCTTTTTTCAATGTCTTCATGCACCCCCTCTTCGACCTGCTGTATATCGTTGACGTTAAGTACACTAATTACGCTGACAATACTCAGCTGGTCTTTGAGTTTAGGGGAGATTTTGATACTGACTCTCTTCTTATTAATAATACCCACAACCTGATCCAAGATTGGATGTCCGTCAACTCCTTAGTTCTGAACATGGAAAAAAACAAGCTCATGATTGTTGGCTCCAGCCAGCGAATAAAAAAGCTTAATTCAAGGTATAGTAATTTTACAGTCTCTGGCTGTTATCCCAGAAAGCTCCACTGTAAAAACTTTAAGTCATTCTTGATTCCCGGTTAACCATGAAACAACATTTGTCGGCCATTAAAACATCCTGTGCCCACGTTAACAAGCTGCTTTGACAAATTAAGCTGTACTTACCATCTCAACACCTGTCATCTTTGGCCACAGTGTGTGTTAATTCCCGTATCGACTACTGTAATAGCTTCTTGGCAGGCACCTCCAAACACAACCTGAAAGGTCTTCAAACGGCACAGAATGGGGCTGTCAGAGCTGTCTGTTACCTTGGCCCACGGAATCACGTTTCTGATTCCAGAAGATCACTGCATTAGCTTCCAGCATCTCACCGAATTTCTCATACGATACTTGTATGGCCGACAGGGCCCCACAATACATCACCAACCGCCTCAAAGCCCACACTAAGCGCATCCTTCGCTCCTGTAGAGCAAACAAGCTCTTCACACACAGATATAAGCTGAAAACGGTTGGTGACACTTGCTTTCAAGTCTATGCCCACACATTGTGGAACTCATTCCCTCCCCATATTGACAAACTCTCCATCATAGCCAGCTTCAAGAGAGCACTCAAAACTTACTTTTTCAACCCTAATGACTGGTATTGATTCCTGTCTGCTTGATCCCCGGTCTTGCTCCTTTTCCCCCTTATGACCTGGTTCCTTCTTTTGCACACTGAGGCCTGTGGGCGTGTTGCGCACTACAAATATTGACAATTGGAACAAAAATACGAATATTGAAGGCAATATGGGCAATAATGATTATGAGTCGAGTAGGCATTTGCCTCATGAGTTGGTGGTCGAGTAGAGATGCCTCCGCCATAATGCCTGAGAGGTTTAAATAATCCCAACATGGATCAAAATGCATAGGTTTGGATTTCCTTGACATTCAAACCCCTTTTTGCCCTCTTCACAGTCACACTTTTTAATTACTACAAAATTAAGATAACCAAGCTGCTTTCTTTTTTATTTTTACTCTTTTCGACATCTTTTTCTTGGTTGTCAGAAGCACCAGTCTAACATGTGCGATGACTCTGCTCACGTCAACCGAGTCATGCTGGTCCTTGAGAGGCTCAGGGCCTGATTCTCACCTAGGCGCGGTGAGCATGCAAAACAGCATGCTTCAATGCGGCTTTTCCTGACGTCCAGGCACCACGCTTATTCTGAAGTGGGCCTGGGTGTCACCTTTATAAAGTAGCCTGCAGTCAAAAAACATATATCGCGCATGGAATATGTATTTCTGTAAACAACACACACAAATATGTGCATGAGGCATACTTACCAGTGTTCTCCGTGGCACTCCTCCTTAACAGGGACCCGAACGACACCAAAGGAGTACCGCATGTGTGCACCACTTTAAGGCACATTCTAAAGTGGAGGAATGCCACAAGAATAGCCATGTGAAATGGTGGTTGCCGAATGTGGCAGTTGCTAGGTTGGTTTCAAGCCTATACTAGCAGCCACCACATATATTCCGAAAGTAACACATTCTTTTCGACTTCGGAACAATGTGCCACCTTCAGAATCGGTCTTAAGTTCCGAAAAAGGTCTTTCTCCGACCTTTTCAGTATTTAACACCCACTTCAGAATCGAGCCCTCGGTTGGTGTGTGACTGACTTTTTCTCAGTGCAATTATCCCCACAGCCTGGTGCAGTATTTTCTGTAATTACTACTGGGGAAAAGGCAATCCCAGGAGCACCAACAGTATCCAGTATCTTCAATGGATCAGATTGCTGTGGGACACTTCAATTACCTTACAACTTGCTTAGTACATTCCAAAGGGATTGAATCACTTGGTGTGCTTTGTCACAGTTTGCATGAAGAACTCTTCCTATTCTCCTTATTGAAATTACTTTCGTTTTAATTGTGTGGTGCGTTTAGCTGTCTTGCTGAAAGGAAGCCCAGCATACAGGCCAGACCCTCTGCACAAAGCGTTCTCAACCGTCTCTGCTCGCCCGTTCACAGGCATCATGCTGCACATGAACGCCCGCCCTGTGTGTTTTTTGGGGAAACACACTTTGGACTCCGCTGATAATGTAGGGAGTCTTGTGTTAGCCTCATGCAAAGGTCTGGCCATTTGTCTCTTTACGTGTTGCAAAGGTTTGGTGGACTCACACCTGCTCCCACACCTTGTTTGATAAGTGTGCCCATGGTGTCATGACCCCCCCCCCCATGGAGTCACGGCCCCCCATAAATAAGACTTTTATCTTGCATTGCATTACGGTGTAGCCTCATGCACAACATGCAGGCTTTCCCTCTTTTCCCACGGGTTCAGTGTGTGTTGTCAGTCTGTCTATCTTTTGGAAATATATGATGGCAGGTACCAAAGCCTTTGCCAAACAATGGGAGGTGTGTTAGTCCTGTTGGCTTTGGTTGCACAAGAACCAGTTTGCCTCCACACAGAACATCGTTAAGCAACGTTCTGATTCCACAACACTGATCACACAGTAGAGCACTATGCAGGCGAGTGGCTTTTCTTCTAGCTATCCATTACAGCGGCTGTGTGGTTGGGGATTGTTTTAAAGATGAGCACAGAACACACAGTTCAGAGTTTAATGATATATTTATTCAGGATATTCTGCCAGTCATTTGCCACAATAAACAGACATTTGCTACAACTCCTCTTCAAGCTCCCAAGGCTTCCCTTCTTCCTCCACTACAGGATACTCACAACACGGTGTGGTCAATGGGTCTTTGTCTGTTTTAGGGGTTTTCTGACCTAGTGTGGCTTTGACTTGTTAAATAATCCCCCACAAGTTGCAAGGGTCCAGATCCCTTACTCCAGATAAGTCTCAGTATCTCAGTGTACATCAGCCCACTGGAATGACTTATAAAAGAAGTCTGCACTTATTTATTGCGCCCTATACATGCTCCAAGTGTAACGCAAAGCAAAATATAAAGGGTCTGGGTTTAAATACAAAGCTCTTCAAATGCAACTCAAAGTCTCTTGATCTCAGGTCCTGTTTCAGAAGTATGTTGTCAAATTCTTAGTCACTCCATGTATAGGGGGTTTAAGTGACCGTACATTTCTCTATTACCAAATGGTTCCTTCAGGTAGGGGCTTCCTCTCATTGTGAGTTCTCTGATTTTTCCGAAACCCTGTCTTCCTTGCAGCAGGGCCTGAGTATGCTTGTACCTTAGGCCTGGGCAGCAGCAAGAGGCAGGGCTGACTGTTGCCATGACAAACTCCAGAGTGTTGATGAGCATCTAGGCCATTCAGGGGACCTGCCACAGATCCCCGACTCCTCACTTTCCCTTGCCTCCTCTGAGGCCCTTCTCCCTTGCTTCTTGTCTGATCTCACCTGTAGTGCCCTCTGGCCATCTCTGCCAACTCCTTGATGTATTGCCACAGGCTTGTTCCTTCCCCTTTTCTCACTTTCCTTCGCCATTGTCTAAATAATGCCTATTTATCCCTACTGTCAGTCTCATTCCATTATAAAAGATGTCTCTCCCCTGTTCCTCCTCTAATGTCTCTCCTGACCTTCTCCATTCTTCTCTGTCTTCTTTTCATATTTGTGTCTGTTTCCTCCACCTCCTGGTTTTTCTCCTCCTCTGCCTGCTCTTTCCCCTCTTCTGTATGACTCTCCCCCTTCACCTGGTTCTTCCATAACCCCTTATTGCTCAACTCTTCCTTAGTTGCCACCTCAATATTTACATCCCTTCCTTCTCTCTCTCCTCCACCCAGACCTGCATTCTCCTACTGCCTGTCAAGCTCCTCCTACTTCACTCTGGTCCCCTTACTGGCGTCCTCATTTCAATCTCCTCTCCTCTCCAGCGTCTCCTCTTCATCAGCCCCTACTTTGGCCTCCTCTCTCCAGCCTCCTTCTCTAATCTCCAGCCTCTGACTTAAAATGCTTCAGAACCACTTCTCCACTGCCTTCAATTGTCTTTGCATCTCATGTTGTGGCCTGCGCTGCTTTCAGGAATCTCCTGCACCCAACTAGACAAAGGTGCGTGGGGTTTTGTATTCCGAAATGTTTCTACTGGGCCATGGCCATTTACCCCGCCTCCTAATTACAAGGACCCTTGGACCAGGCATTCTTATCAGCTCACCACCATCTTGATTGATGTGTGGCAAGGCACAGTGGTTTGTATGCCTCTGTTCCACCTCAGCATTTTCTGTCACCAATCTCAGTACTCTCCACTCATATCGGTGGGGTAATCCTCACTGCTGAAAAGTCATATACTCAGACAATGGCGAAAATTGGGGTAGTCGAGATTGCTGAGCTATTTGACGATGGCAACTTCCTGGCACTGAATAAATACAAACAGAACGGTGGGCACTGGGCTCTGAATGTATTTTTGTATTTTCATATTAAGCATGCACAGCGGAATGTTCACTACCTTCCCAGGAGAGTCACAGATCAACAAATGCAAAACGGGGAGGGCAAGCTGGTATCCATGACACATTGTAAATTGATGGAGGAGAACGAAAATCTGTATGTGCGGAGCGCGAAAGTGGTGCGGGAAAGGTCTTTGCAGCGCGCCATGCCAGAGGATGCACAAATGAAGACTGTCTCTGTGAATAGCAGCCTCAAATTGCTGCAGTTTAAATTCCTACATCAAATATACTACACCCCGGATAAATGTTTAATTCAGAGATTTCTGGTAACTGTGGGCGGTGTGGCTACGACCCCATTGACTTCAGTCATCTGGCATGTCACTGACCGGCTATCCACGTGTTCTGGGAAAACGTCTTCAGAGAAATTAGCATAATGCTCGGAGAAAGCATTGAGATGGATCCAAAGGTGGGTGTGTTGGGCTTCCCTAAGAGCGCCTCACCACAAGCCATGAAGATCGTTGGGCCTCTTCTTACTGTTGGTAAAATGTGTTGTGAAAACATGGGGTCGCGCACCGCCTCCAGCAATAAATGCATGGTTGAGGGGCATTACATACTGTTACTATACATTTCATGTATTTTTTGTTTTTTTAATGCTTTTTTACTGAGTTCAAAATAACGAAAATAACTGTAAAGGATTTCTTTGACCTCAGTAGTGCTTACAAAACAAATAGAAATATTTGCCTCATTCTGTGATTATATTGGTCTGAGGCCTGACGAAATGTCCCATTCTCAAATTACAAATTGCGGGTAACCAAATTGACCAAGTCCGTTCATTTGACTACTTAGGAATTAGACTTGCAGATACAGGTAAATGGCATAGACAGGTGGAAAGTGGTATAGTGCTGCCACCAATAAAGGTATGCGAGATCATGGTGGTGGTACTGTTTAACCTGCCCTTAACATTTATAAACTTCAAGCACATCAAGATGCAAGCTTTGGTGCAGAGATTGGGGGCTACAACCCAGCCAAAAGCTAAGAGGTTACAGAAAACTCTTTGATTAAAAACATTTTGGGGTTAACAGAGAGTACACCCACAATCCAACTGCATGAAGATCTGGGCCTGAATTACATTGGTCCCAAAATTGCGTTTAAACCAGTCTTATATTGAGTTTGTCTAAGGAGCTCACTGTTTCCTTGAGAAGTATAGAGATGCTCTTTTCTATATCTTGGTCCAAGAAGGTTGCAGCAGTTTGCCATGGTGTAGCCATATTAAATTATCATTGTCTAACCAGGTTTTGAAAATAATTGGGCCACCTCAGAATCCATTTACAATCGGTTCCAATCAATCAAAACTGAAATTCACTTTTTACTGCTCTGGCCGACTTACCAAAGGTTGCGAACGATCAAACGAAGATCAAACGCAGCTAGGACTCGTATTGTTAGATGTAACTGTGTGTAACAGAAACTGATAATGTAGCATTTGTCCATGCAGTGGCAGCCTTTGTTTTTCAGGCATGGATCTTAGGAAATACATTGAGCAAGCAGGGCCACTAATGAATTTTATTTCTCAAAACGCATTTTTGCAAGTTTTAACTGTTAACTCAATGAATTATAGTAAACCATATTGTTTTTTTTATTCCTGTGGAAACTGTGATGAACCCTATGGATCCCTCGCTGAAACCCTACCTAAAGTAGCCTCCTGGGTGGCCAAGGAAAGGCAGATGCTTCTGGATACTGACCTTGGGGGTGGTATATTGAGGAAGGATCACCCAGGAGAAGAAACGCATCAGGAGAGTGGGGGATATGTATGGGATGAGGCATGGTATTTAACATATTTTCAAGAGGACATCCAACCACTGCCACAGTATGAAACGGCTTGTTGCTATCATAATTCTATTGTCCCCCCTAGTTCCCAAAAACCTAATAAGAGTAAGATGTATAATAAGGGAAGTTTTAAGAGTAACTTGCCTTATGATTGGCTCTGGTAATAACCCTTTGTTAAATGTTGAAGAAAGTAGAAATCAAATTCACAATGTAGAAAAACTAAGGGAAAACAAACTCTTTCATTTGGGACTTCAAGTCCCATAATTCCCTCAGTACTGAGACGCGGAAGAGGACTACAGAAGAAGAAAGATGTAGAAGTGGTCAGTTAAGTGACAGCGACGACCGACACCTGAGGGAGAGTGGGGGGCATAAAAGGCCCCCTCAGCTGCAGGTAGTAGAGAAGGAGAAAGAGAAAGAGAAAAAGCAGAAGCGGTTTGTGAAGCAGGAGAAGCGCGTGTCGTGTATGCTGCAGAAGAGAGGAGTAGAGAAGCTAGAAAACGCCAGGACCGCTGTGAGTCCTGGGATGGTCTGTGCCTCTACTGCAGATGTTCGCGAAGCGGGAAGCGTCTGGCAGAAACACTTATCCAAGAAGACTGTGTTGTGCTGAGTTGTTGCAGCGGAAGGCAGGCGTATTGTGAGCAGTCGAGAGGTTTCAGGTGGCAGGGTTGCACTGGAGACTCTCAGAAGTGAGGACGACTGCAAACTAACGGGGTTGAAGCTGCTACGACCAAAAGAAGAAGGAGCGCCTGGTCGAAGGTAGCCACAAGTGCAGCAGACCTCTGAACGAGGACAGGAGCACCAGGGCACATTTTATCCGATGATTCTAAGCCACACAAGACATTCTGGGGCACTGCAGTGCAGGTCGCGAGTTCAGAGCAGGCGGGATCACTTGCGAGCGAGTGACCGCCGGACTAAGCAACGCTTCCACTACCAAACTGGGGTTTACGCACCAGGAGAAGCTAATAGGTGTTACAATTACCAAACAGTTACAAAGTTCCAGAGGTGAGCTAAGAACACTTGCAAATACCAAACCATTGTGCCTTTCAGAAAGCAAATTCATAAACCTTACGACTACCGAACTGTTGCAGACTTGGAAAAAAGGGCTGACCTTACACCAAACAAGGTCTAGTAGGTAAAGGTGGAGTTTCGGAAAATATCCACAATTTGGTGGGAAGGATGTATTGGAAATTCAAAAGATACCACCAATACCGAAGCCAAAAGACCTACAGAACCAGGAGGAGTGACAGCTTTTGACTTTGCCCATTTACCTCTTTAAAACAATGGAACTTTGTGTGGAACCTCTATTTCCTTGCTGTTCCTTTGAACTGTGAAAATGTCACAATACATGTCTGTTCCGTCCGACCCACTTCCCTCCTACGACTCCTCACCTGCAGAACTGGAATCTGTGGTGTATCTTGGTGACTCCCGTTACTGGCAAGTAGTTGATGTAATAATCCCTCCTCGGTGTGAAGCCACAGCGGCCACCTGTAATCTGTGGCCACTGCGGCCCTGTCACCGAAGACAAGAAAATAGGGGAAAAAGCCGCTGGCGTAAAAAAAACCCTCTTTCCGGAAATGAGATCTGGATTGATGAATGTCCGTGGAGTCAGAGAAACAAGGTGGCTACCAGCCGAATTCCAAGAGGCGCTGGAAGCCGCAGTGGAGAAAATGGCTGGAACGGCAGGCAGAGAGAGGGAAGGAGTAAGGTAAGGGGAAAGGGAAGTTGAAGAACTCGCAACTGGAAACCCAGGGAAAGACCAGAGGATACGGCAACAGCTGAAGGAGACCACCGGAGGAAACGAGGGGGTGAACCGAAGTCCACGCTGCAAACAGGATGAGAGAAAGAGAGCGGAAAGCTTGGAGCGAAATAGAGAGAAAGTAGCGGTAGCACCGGAAGAAAGAAAAAGAACTAGCGTTGTAGCAACAGGGTAGCAAAACCGATAGCCAAAACGTTGCAACGCGCAGGCAACTGGGAGGACCAAAAAATAAATACTTCCCAGCTGCCTGCAGCCGCAACATAGCAACAAATAAAAAGACTAGACCGTCACCTGTGCAATAGAAAAGAAGTGTGCTGGAACGCTAATGGCCGCTCCATCGAAACCGCTGCCATCTCTTCAATGCGCCCGTGCGCATGACAGTATGCCCCCGTCTGAAGGCTGCCCCCCCGGTTCACCAGGATGAAACACATGGCACCTTCTGAGTAATTTGGGAGCATGGATGTGAACCAGGGGTTCCCATGAGTCCTCAGATCTGGGATACCCTTTCCATCCAATCAGATACTCCAGTCTGCCCTTGTGGTATCTGGAATCGTATACATGGGACACCTCGTACTCTTCTTCCTCCGTGTCGGCCCTGAGATGTGCATAGTTCGAATTGGAGCATCCATGAGACTGAGAAAAAGTTTTGAGTAAAGAAGCATGAAAAACCGGGTGAATGCCTTTAAGATTGGGTGGAAGACGAAGTTTATAAGATACCGGGTTGAGCTTAGCAAGGATAGAAAAAGGACCTAGGTATCGGGGAGAAAGTTTAGATGGATGGACCCACCAGGGAAGATATTTGGTGGATAACCATACCTTCGACCCCACCTTCCAATCGGGTCCCTGTTGACGGTGTGAATCCGCCTGCCTTTTATTGTACCGGGCTGTATCCTTAAGACTGGAGGAAGCGTTCAATTGAGCCTCTTTGATTGAATTAAGACTGGTTTCAGTGGCTGGTAAGTGGGATTGGTCCACCGACACAGGATGGATACACTTCGGGTGTAGTCCGTAAGTGCAGTAGAACAGAGACATGTTGATGGCAGAGTGCCTGGCATTGTTAAAAGAAAATTCTGCTGTTGGAAGAAGTGCCACCCAATTGTCCTGTTGCTGATTGCTGTAGCAGCAGAGGTATTGTTCTAAGGTGGCGTTCACTCTCTCCGTCTGACCATTGGTCTGGGGATGAAAACCGGAAGAGAGTGCCCTTTCGATGCCTAGATGCTGACACATTGCCTTCCAGAACTTCGAAGTGTATTGTTTCCCTCGATCAGAAATTACCTTATCAGGGATCCCATGCAGGCAGAAGATGTCATGAAGAAAGACCTGAAACATTTCCTCGGCTGATGGTATTTTCGGTAAAGGGGAGAAGTGAGCCATCTTAGTGAAAGTGTCTATCATTACTATGATACAAGTGTAAGCGCCGGAAGGTGGCAAATCAACAATGAAATCCGTGGTAACGGTACCCCATGGACGAGTTGGAAAGGCAGATTGTTCTAGTAGACCTATAGGTTTGTCTGAGTGGTATTTGGCTTTAGCACATACTGAACAATTCCGAATGTATTCGGTCACATCTTTCCGCATCTGGGGCCAAAAATATGAACGCTGGACGAGATCCAGAGTTCCAGTTGCTCCCCGATGGCCGGCAGTGAGATTGTCATGACATAACCGGATCACCTTCATCCTGAGTTCTTCTGTGGGAATGTAGAGCCGTCAGTCCCAAAGCCAAAGTCCGTCCCTTTCAGTGAGTCTGATATACGTGAATGGTTTTTCTTGTTCCGTAGCTTGTTTAACTTGTTGTAGGAAAGTGTTGACCACTGCAATGTGAAGGTTATTGGGGAACATGCGTTCTGGACCAGAGGAAATATCATCTCTGAAACTCTTCCTGGACAGAGCATCTGCCAGTATGTTTTGACTTCCAGGATGGTAAGTAATGTGAAAATCATACTGGGCGAAGAAGTGGGCCCATCGGGCTTGGCACGAGTTGACACACTCCATAGTTTCCAGGACTTTAAGGTTTTTGTGATCTGTGTGAATCGTAAAAGGTTGATCACCTCCTTGAAGCAAATGTCTCCATGTTTCACATGCCTGTTTCATAGCCAGTAATTCTCTCTCTAATACTGAATAATTCTTTTAACTGGATGATAGAGTCTTAGAGAGATAGGCCATGGGGTGTTCTATCCCATCATATGTTTGGAGCAGCACTGCCCCAATAGCTGCTGCCGATGCGTCCGTCTCGATGGTAAAGGCCAGAGATTGATCTGGGTGCCGGAGAATTGGAGCCGAGCAAAAGAGAGACTTTAGATGATGAAAACTCTTTTCGGCTTCGCTGGTCCATTGAAACGGAAGCAAACTCTTCTTTAAGAGTGCAGTGATGGGAAGAACCTCCTTCGAAAAATTGAGAATGAACCTGCGATAGTAATTCGCTAGACCCAAGAATCTTTGGACCTCCTTCACTGACTTGGGGGAAGGCCAGTCCAAAATAGCAGTGATCTTTCTTTTATCCATAGATACGCCTACCTGGGACAGAATGAACCCTAAATAGGGTATAGAAGTTACCCCGAAAACATATTTTTCAAGTTTGACAAGGAGATGATTTTCTTGGAGACGGTTTAGCACCTCTGAAACATGATGAATATGTTGCTTGGGATCGTTGGAAAAAACCAGTATGTCATCTAAGTATATGATGTCAGTGATGAACATCAGATCCGAAAACAGGCGATCCATAAACCTTTGGAATACCGCTGGAGCGTTCACCAATCCAAAGGGCATCACCCTGTATTCATAGAGACCAAAAGGGGTACGGAAAGCTGTCTTCCATTCATCCCCTTCTCGAATGTGAAGGAGATGATAGGCACTACGCAAATCCAGCTTGGTGAATATGCTGGCCCCTTGGACCGCTTCCAAGATGTCTGATATAAGTGGCATTGGATATCTGTCTCTGACAGTAACTTTGTTTAACCCCCGAAAGTCAATACAAGGTCTCAGCTCAGTCGAATCCCTCTTAGGAATAAAGAAGAGGGGAGCCCCTGCGGGGGACTTAGAAGGTTGAACCAGGCTGTTTTGTAAGTAACTATCCAGATAACCCCAGAGAGCCTCCTTCTCGGCATGTGAAAGTGAGAACATGCACCGGAATGGAACCAATGCCCCTGGAGTCAGCTCTATGGCGCAGTCCTAAGGTCTGTGCAGGGGTAGTTCCAATTTAGCCTGGTCGGTGAAAACCTGTTTGAATTGGACATATTCTGCCAGTAAGGAATGGATACCGATGGGAAGACTTGATGTAGGGTTAGTAGCTTGGATCTGTAGTGAGCAAGTCATCATATTAAAATGTTCTTTGCAATATTCAGATTCGAAGGCCAACTGATTTTGAGTCCAATCTATGCAGGGATTATGCAGACGAAGCCAGGAAATCCCAAGGATGATGGGGAAATGATCGGCCCTTATGATGTCGAAGGATATCGTCTCTGAGTGTTTGAATATCTTCAGTTGGAGTCTTTCAGTCAAATGCGTGATCGGTCCTGAAGACAAAGGTGTACCATCTACATCTTCCACCTTCTGGTCTTCAAGCTTCTCAATCCGAGTGATACCCATCTTGGCTGTCCAGTTTGTCTTTGATCTTATGCAGAATGGTGATCACCATTAGTCGAGTATCTTCAGTGTTGGTTTGTGAAGATGAAGAGACAGATATGGAGATACAGGGACTGGAAGGGAATAGGGTTCCTCTGCAGTTTGTCCCTTTCAACTCAGAGGAAGACCATTTCCCGACCGACGTGATGAAAGCTCTTCGCAATTGCTGATGAAATGTTTTTCTGACGCGCAATAGGCACACAATCCCTTTTCTCTTCGACGTCGTCGTTCTTCCATTGTGAGTGGGCCACAGGTTATTCCTATCTGCATAGGTTCTTCTTTTTAGAGGGAGGAGGGAGAAGTAGGGGTCGCTTGGGGAGGACCACCATATAAAGATCGATTTCTGAACCTTCGACGCTCATTCTTCCTTTCAGCCAGACGGTGTTCAATTTGAAGAACTGAAGAGAATAGATCCGAAAAAGAGGGAGGTCTTGGCATCCGTGCAAGTTCATCCTCAATGTCTTCTTTCAGACCTCTCCTAAAGATTGCATATTGCGCTTGTTCAGGCCAGCCTGTCTGAACCACTAATGCCTTGAAGCTTGAGATATAAGTTAACACGTCCATGGAGCCCTGTTGGGCATCCAATAGATCTTCACATGCCGAAAAAGTGGTTTCTGGCCGTTCAAAGATCTGTTTGATGAGGGTACAGAACCCGTCATAATCTTGAAGATTTTGATCTTCTCCTGTCACTAAAGGAGTTACCCATGACAAAGCATTGCCCATCATATTAGAGACCATGAAACCTACCCTTGCCTTACTGGTGGCATATAAGGTGGGTCTATACGTGAAGTATAGTTTTTAAGCATCCAGAAATTCTTTCACCTTCCTTGAGGACCCGTCAAATAGACCGGAAGATAAAGACATAGATGGCAACTCCTGGTTAGGTGGATTTTCCCTCGCAGTCATAAGTTGCTTGAGAACAACATTTTCCACCTTAAGGGTCTGAATTTCTTGGGAGATCTGGTGGAAAGTCTGATTTTCTACCTTCAATACTTGAACTTCTTGTGAAAGTTTCTGTATTGCCCCTACTAGCTATTGTATTTGTTCCAGGGTAGCCATGTTTGGTTGGCATTGCAAACTGTCACAATACGTGTCTGTTCAGTCCGACCCACTTCCCTCCTCCGACTCCTCACCTGCAGAACTGGAATCTGTGGTGTATCTTGGTCACTCCCGGTACTGGCAAGTAGTTGATGTAATAATCCCTCCTCGGTGTGAAGCCACAGCGACCACCTGTAATCTGTGGCCACCCCGTCACCGAAGACTGGCAAATAGTGGAAAAAGCAGCTGGCATAAAAAAAACCTCTTTACGGAAATGAGATCTGGATTGATGAATGTCCGTGGAGTCAGAGACACAAGGTGGCTACCAGCCGCATTCCAAGAGGTGCTGGAAGCCGCAGTGGAGAAAATGGCTGGAACGGCAGGCAGAGAGAGGGAAGGAGTAAGGTAAGGGGAAAAGGAAGTTGAAGAACTCGCAACCGGAAACCCAGGGAAATACCAGAGGAGACGGCAACAGCTGAAGGAAACCACAGGAGGAAACGAGGGGTTGAATCGAAGTCCACACTGCAAACGGGCTGAGAGAAAGAGAGTGGAAAGCTCGAAGCGAGATAGAGAGAAAGTAGTGGTAGCACTGGAAGAAAGAAAAATAACTAGCATTGTAGCAACAGGGTAGCGAAAACAATAGCCAAAATGTTGCAAAGCGCAGGCAGCTGGGAGGACTGGAAATAAATACTTACCAGTTGTCTGCGGGCGCAACGTAGAAAAACATAAAAAGACTAGACCGTCACCTGTGCAATAGAAAAGAAGCACGCTGGAACGCTAATGGCCACTCCATCGAAACCGCTGCCATCTCTTCCATGCGCCCGTGCGCATGACAGAAAATCACCCTTGTTTGAATCTGGGGAAGGGGAGTTCACCCAGTCCATGACAAGAGACATTAATTACACTGTCAACCAGCTAATATGTTATCTACATTTGTGAAACTAAGTTGTCATATTACATCTTTTTATGTTGATTGTTGTATTAGTGTGAGTAGTGGAGATCCCTTGGTTAGAGTGTTCCCTTTTAGTTTACAATAGGCAGGGAAATCCACATCAGGGAAGCATAGTGAGGCGTTTATTTCCCTTGTTTTATTTAATAAAATGGCAGAAGTTAAAAACTCCTTACAAAGTTGTCCACACACATTGCTGACCTCTCACATAACCCTCTTATGGCACTATTACGCATGATGTCATGTTTTAATACTTTTTTGTATTAGCATTTCTGATTTACAATGTTTTATCTATTTTTAACAGGTTTTGTACTATTGTTCATTTTATTGAATCCCTCTGTAAGACTCGTATCGTTGTTCACTTTTATAGGTTATTGCCAAATAAAGTATGGTATGAAAACATGATTTGTCAATTATAATTTCTGCGCCAGTGCCCCTACCATACTTTCTTTCCTTATACATACTATAAAACATTACACATTGATAATGACTGAATCAGTGATTATTGCCAGACATGCTCATAGACACATAGCATTTTTGCCTTAAATGACTAGGTAACCACAATCACAGCAATTGGTAGATGTGTGTCTGCTGCTTAACATACCATGTTGCTTCTCTGTGTTTTAAAGCTGCAGCTTTACATGTAGGCTGTGTAAAAATGGTGATGCTGTGGAAACCCTAAAACATCTGGTTATGGAATGCTACACCCTAAGAGAGCAAAGGGTGAGTTTCTTGGGGTCAACACAAATGTCAGAATTTACCTGGCTAAGGCTAATGTCGGGCGACTCCCAAACCCTAGTACTGTCATTGTGTGTCTTTTTAAGAATTCTAAGGTTAAGCCTGGAGGCCCTTTAGGCATTACTAGGAGTGCCTAAAGGGCTTTTGGGATCGAGGTGGTCCTGAGTATTTCTGTGCTGGGGCATGGCACAGGGATACACTAATCACTCCACTTCAAAATGAAGTTGGTATCTTACACAACACAAAAAGAGGCACATGGAGGATTCACGATATGATCTAAGTGGAAGGGAGGAAGACCAGGGTAGTTGGAAAACAAAAAAGAGCTTAAAACTGTAGTGTGATTCTCCTCCTCCTCCTTTCTTTCTTTCTTACGAATATTGTATGAAATGATAGGTAAACAGATGGAACTTGTTTTTATGTAAATTGTATTCATTGTTTTTTTTCCTTTTTCTTCTACAATATGTTTATGATGTGAAAGGTTTATAATTTGTTATATAAATCAAAACAAAATAAATTTTAAAAAAGCTGCAGCTCTCTCAGACTGAATCTTAGTTTTACATTAGGGACTTCCTTGTCCCATTTTCAGAGTTGTAGCCAGGATTGTTTAACAAGTCGGGCTTGAAGGTAATGTAACTGGGCCATCCCCTAATAGGCGTCTGCAGATAGAAGGGGTGTAGTTCTGCCCAGCCGAATATGCAAGAGTGACTGAGTGTCGCGATGGAGACAAACCAACCAAGTGGGCTCGAGGATGGTCACCCGTGAGATTTTGTTATTTTTTTAAATAATGGTTTAAAACAGTACATTTTTCAGAAGGTTTTTCTGTGACAAGTCTGTTTTGTAGGGTAAATTATAAAAAAAAATTAGATGCAAAGAAGCTAACCACGCACAGGAGCACTTTCGAATGCATTGTCATGATGCCTTTGCCCACTATATGCCAGTATTTTGTCACTGTAAAAAACGTTTTCTTACTGAGTGTGCCCATATTTGCTGGCTGCACCAATACATGCCAGTATTCACACATAAGAACATACTCATGTTTGCTTTTGCCCATCATGCCAGTAATTATAGTATAAGAAAACATGTCAATTCTGGGTCTGCCAGTATCCAGTATCCCCACATAAATAAGAACATACTCACGTTGGCCTTCCCCTTAATGCGAGTAAAAATGCCATGCTTCAGTAAGAAAACATATATTTTTTTAATATTGTGTACACAGTTCATAGTACAATCCATCTCAACATATACAAAATTCAGTCCAAATTATCCCAATCCTGATTCTTGTTACAATCTGACATACAATGCCATCACAATAAAAACCCTTTTATAAAAATCTATAGAAAAAAATGGGCCTCATTACGAGGTTGCCAGTAACTCGCTGGTGCTGTCGGCGGTTTACCGGCAGCCTCACAACTGCCTGACATCCAGGTGTTACAAGGATATCACAGGCAGCAATACGGTAAGTTCCCATTTCCATGGAGTCCCATAGCACTTCATGGGAATGGATACACTGATGCATCAGCACCATTGTTAAAAGTGCCATTGCTTCAGTAAAAAACCTGCCGGTAGGAGCCTGAACTATCGGCTGGTCTGGCCTGCCGGTTGTTCAGTGTCCCTAGCGCCAGGCTCGCAGTGACCCGATCCGGAAATAAAGGTGCTGATGTTGTTACCGTCACCTTTATTTCCGGACCGGGTCATTCGCAATGAGGCCTGATCTCCTTGTGGGCTGCACAAATGCCCTCTGACTCCCCTCACACCCTGTAAAAATACACATATTGGCTTTCCCTTAATACCAGTATAAAATGTCATGCCACTGTCAAAAAACAATTATTTTATGAATGCACAAATGCTCCCTCATACAGGAACACCCATCACGTTTGCTTTGCCCTTAACACCAGTAAAAAGCCATGCCACAGAAAGAAAATCTCTAGGCCACTTGTCCCATTGTTGTACCCTCCTCCGACTCTAACCTATCCTCCATGTCAAGCTGGTTTTGTCCGCAAACGTAGTAAAAAATGCCATGCCACTGTAACAAAATCATCCATTCCCAAATGCCTGCTCTCTCTAGCCCTACATGCACACTCATTCATAGATAGCCACACATTCATTCCCATTCACCCACCAGTCAGGCATTCATCCAGCTTCACTCTCAATCACACATGCACTCAGAACATTCACACTCCATTCTCATTCACACGAGTACTCACACCTATACACACCATTCCTACTGCACTCTCATTCATACTCACACTTACACAGACATGAGCTCACATGCACGCAGACATACATAAAAGTCCATTCAATATCAAACGAAGTGACACAAGAAGGTGACCTAAGCTTAGGTCACCTTCCTGTCCGGCATCTGACCTCTCGGAGGTCAAGAGAGAGGATTTACTTAGCATACCTCTTTTCTATTCGCACTTTGTTTGGGATTGAACATTTGTTTCTTAATACTACCTACATTTGTGATACAGGAGTACATGTACTGTTAATACATGCACAAATGATGACTCTGCACACTAAATGGTAACCTGTATACACATTGAAAAGAGTGTTTTTCTATGTATGGTAACATCTATGTATATCAATGTACTAATGTTTGTACAGAGTATAAAATGATATAATAATTGATTTAAAAAGAATTTACCAGCAAAACTAATAAATGCTGTGCAACTTGACCCAGAACATTGTCAGTGTATTTGCATGTTTACAGCAGCAGATACAAAGCAATTTTGTTTAGGATGTGAATGGGCTAACTAATGCAAACCCCAATAGAGAAATGTCTGCTACACTTATAAAAAAACCTACATGAATTAATGTGAGTCACCAAATGTACGTGGCAGGACGCCCCCAATGTTTAATAATTTCCTTTAGCCCAAAGTCCTCCCACTTTTAGGGCTGTCACAAGTGACCACAGTTCAAGGGTGTTTATTGAACTGTATCAAGGGTGTGATGAACGCCTATCTAAACCTAAATCTACAGATGGGAGAAAGCTATGTCCATCAAATAATAATAATGCAGTCCTAGTGGAGTCTTGTCAGAATGAAAGGGCCTATACTAAAAACCTATTGCTAATTCTTACCCCTAATTTAAAAATAGCGTGGGATAATGTTCATGAAAAATAAAGAAGTGTTCACAAAATGAGAAGTCAGGATGTTAAGGCAGTTGGCCTCTCTTCCCCACGTTTTCAGCAGCACGGGACAAGGCGGTTCACTCGAGCATAGCACACTCTCTGGCTTCTTCTGCACAAGGAAACAGTTTCATTACCAACATCAAGGCCATCTGTGCCCAAGTCTGTTAAGTTAGCAAAGTCTCTTAATTCATAGGGCCTGATGTACCAAAACAAATGAAAAGTTCCTTTACAAATACTCAGTTCAGGTCAGTCACTCTTCACCCTGTATCTCCCAGAGCCGGGCTCAGATCCTCTTCTCCAATGCTTATAAAATACCTTTTCTCGGGTGACCCATGGTTCGACCCGGATCCGCCTCAGAAGGGCTGAGATCCCTTTTACACAATTAGTCTCCTTCAGCCGCACTCTGACCAATTGCATTTCATATTTGGCTATCAAAGACTTTCAAATGGGCACAGGGTTTAACTTGACCCGTGGCAGGACCCCTTCGAGTTTGTATTTAGATATCGAAGACTTTCAAATGTGCAAAAGGTTTAGCTTGACCCGTTGCAGGGCCACTTCTATTTCACAGTGCACAATTTTACACTCTCAGTTGGATACCTAACAGAGACCTTTGAATGAGCACCCATGTGGTGCCAGACCACTCTGTATATTGTATCTATCTTGGTTTCAAAATATCAGTCACTCCTTGGATATTCAGTTATATTCGCGTCGCTCATCATATACGCCTCACACTCTGTTGTTTGCAGATTTCTTCATACAAGGTTGCAGCTTGCAGCCTTGGTTCTAACACAGACCGGTCTGCTATCAGTCTCCCCGACTCACAGGCTGTGCTGGCTTTACTGGTGCTGCTTTGTTGTAGGAGCCAAGGACAGTACCATGGCGACAATCACTCCTCCCCACCTCGGCTATCGATGAGGGAGAGCCCCAGATACCTTCGACACACAATGTACCTTTCTTCAGCTTTAATTTTCGGTCTTATGTTTCCTATTCTCAAGGGCTCATGAAAGTAGGGGTTTTCCTCTGCCCATGGTCAATTCCCTCCTTTTAACTCTTTCTGGTCTTGCCGTCTTTCTCCTCATATTAAACTGCCATCTTGGAACTGCTGCTTCCATGTGTGTTTTGTCTTGCTCAGAGTGTGCTTTCGTGCTCTGTCTTTTATCTGTGCGAGGAAGAGAAAGGAAGTCAGGTGCATGTGCATACAAAGTTGATTGCCTGATCTTGCCTGGCCTCAAAATTGGCACACCATGGCGGGCTCTCATAGGCAGTTATAGCCCTCATATTCCTATGGGGATTTCTTCTGTCTTCAGGTTCATTTTGCCTCATCCTAGGAGGGTTGGTAAACTCGGAAGGGTGAGAATCTGGAAAGTTGTATTGTTTGTGGAATGAGTTTGAAAAATCTGTAAAATAATAGTTTGAGGATCTGTCAAGGGAATAAACAGGATTATTGTTGTGTAATGGAAATGGAAAGAATGCATTTCTTATTGGTTTCCGGAAAGGTCGAGAGGAATATTGATATGTTGTTTCTCTGGAAAGAGAAGAATACTCTGTCATGCCCGTGTTTTCCCCGCTTGAGTTTTCCAAGTATCCCAGAGAATAACCTGGGAGAAACACCTCAGGTACTCATATACCCTTCCCCTATGACAAAGGCCATCTGCTATGGGGCCATTTGTCATATGGCTATTTCTCAAACAGGGTTTCAGAGGGTTTATTTCCTCCTCAATGGGTGTTTCATTGGAATGGATACAAAGAATGTTGGCAGGTGAAACTTCAAGTTTACTTTTCCTACCTGTTCTCTCCCGAATGACCCCCTCTACCAAGGTAGGGATAAGATTGATTTTGTTAAGGGGCACTGGCGTGCTACATGTCCAACATTCTGACAGGAATAAGGTTTGACTTTTGAGTCTGAAAATATCACCTCAGTCTTATTTGATATACCAGTTTTTTCTTTGGTATCAGCCGACAACAGGGATTTTTTCTGGACTAGGAGGATGTGGGCAGTCTTCACTAAGGGATCATTTTCTTGACTTTCGTCCCTCAAAATGTATGTTTCTCTTTTTTCTCCTAGCTCAAGATTGTTCTTATTCTTGTACTCAGATAGTGATGTCATTTTATTTGCTTCTTTCATCTAGAGGGTTGAATACTTCAGGTGAATAGCCGGATCTTACCACCTCTTGCTATGGTGAGAGGGAAGAGGGGCTTCCACCCCTATTTTCCCTTTTATTCCATCCTTGCTCACCTGTTTCGGATTCATCCACTGACTCTGATTCTAATGACTCATCAAGGGTTATTCCTGGGAAGGATGCTACCTCTAACTGAGATTAATGTTTCTTTTCAAGAGAGTGGCAACTAGTTCCGTCCTCTTCTTCCTCTATAGAAACTTCTGTTTTCAAAAAATAATATTCATTGTCTGAAGAGATTGGTGGGAGAAGGGAGTTCTCAACTGGTTACAGGTGTCATACATTGGTGATAAAGGGGAAGTTTCACTTGTCCTCTGCTCATGGAAAAAGATTGGGGAATTGAGAAACTGGTCCTCTATTCTCCCAAGTGTCTCCAGTCTTTCTTCTTCCAAATTCTCTGGGCAAAGTTCCATAATATGACCCCAATTCCCACAAAATAGGCAGATTTCCACAGAGGGGGATTTTCCTCATCTGAATAGGTAGTTATAAAACCAGGGAGAATGGCTCTCCTTCCTTGTTCCCTTTGAAAAATAGAGACTGGCTCATTTTGTAAGGCCTTAGACCTATCCTCGATATTGGGGAGGTAGGTGTTAATAGACAAGAGGGTGGTTCAAAGGGTACCAGGTTTTGGTTTTAACCAAGAGGTTTTCCTACAATTGTTTCTCATTTTCCATTCTTAATTTCTACTGCATGTGAATCCCATGAAGCTTCATAAAGTAAGGTCCCTACCTTTTTCTGTTGTTGCATTTTTATGGGAGTAGAGGTGAAACTTAAGAGGATAAATCTCAGTTCGTCTCCACATGTGAGGAGAGGAAAGATGTTTAACTTTCCCTGGTGATAGGGAAAATTATAGAGAACCCAACTAGAAGGATATTTTATCTGTAGATTCAGAGATATAATCACTGTGTCTCTTCTGGTATCCAACAATGTTTGGGGAAGAAGAGATTATAAGCATTGCCCTTTACACTGTTCCTCTCCGGAGGGATTGCTTGAGGGGATAGCGGGTGAAAGCTAATTCCCATCCTATAGGTTTTGAGGGTGGTATTCTTTCTTTCCTTATACCCTAGGACTGTCAGGGTGGTTTGTTCTGAGGGATATTGGTCTTTAATCTTGCGTGGGCCCCAATTTGTATCAATTGAGTGATATCCCACTCTGACACCACATGTAAGGAAGGCATTGTATCAAAATAAGATAGACACAAGTGACCACAGTTCAAGGGTGTTTATTGAACTTTATCAAGGGTGTGATAAACCTATAGATGGGAGCAAGCTACGACCATGAAATAATAATAATGCAGTCCTAGTGGAGTCTTGTCCAAACAAAAGGGCCTGTACTAAAAAACATATCGCCAATCCGTACCGCTAATTTACAAATAGTGTGGGATAAGGTTCATGAAAAAATAAAGAAGCATTCACAAAATGATAAGTCAGGATGTTCAGGCCTGTGGTCTCCCTTCCACACATTTTGAGCACCGGACATGGTGGTTCACTCGAGCATAGCCCACTCTCAGGCTTCTTCGGCATGAAGTCTCACAGTTCCATTACCAACATCAGGGCCACCTGTGCCCAAGTCTCTTAAGTTATTGAAGTCTCTTGGTTCAGAGGGCCTGATGTACCAAAACAAACAATAAGTTCCTTTACAAATACTCAAGTCAGCTGAGTCACTCTTCACCATGGATCCCGCTCAGATGGGCTCAGTTCCTTTTTTACACAAGATTCTTTAGTTTGGATCCCCCTCTTCCAGGCTCAGATGCCCTTCTGAAATGCTTATAGAATATCTTTTCTCGGGTGACTCACGGTTCACGCCGGATCCCCCTCAGCTGGGCTCAGATGCCTTTTACACAATTAGTCTCCCTCAGCCAGGCTCCGACCAATTGCAGTTTGTATTTCGCTATCTAAGACTTTCGAATGTGACAGGGTTTAACTTGACCCATTGCAGAACAACTTCAATTTCACAGTTCACAATTTTACACTCTCAGTTGGATACCTAACTGAGACCTGCGAATGAGCAACCATGTTGTGCCGGACCACTCTGTATATGGTATCTATCTTGGTTTCAAAAGTTCAGTCACTCCTTGGATATTCAATTATATTCACGTCGCTCATCACATACGCCTCACACACTGTTCTTTGCAGATTTCTTCATACAATGTTGCCGCTTGCAACCATAGTTCTAACACAGGCCGGTCTGCTATCGTTCTCACTGGCTGTGCTGACTTTACTGCTACTGCTTTGTTGTAGGAGCTAAGGACAGTACCACAGTGGCAATCACTCCTCCCCACCTCGGCTATCGATGCAGGAGAGCCACGAGTACCTTCGACACACAATACAACTTTCTTCAGCTTTAATTCCCAGTCTTATGTTTCTTATTCTCGAGGGCTCGTGAAAGTAGAAGTTTTCATCCCTAAAGGCCCAGCGCAATTCCCTCCTTGCAACCCTTTCTGGTCTTGCCGTCCTTCTCCTCGTATTAAACTGCCATCTTGGAACTGCAGCTTCCTTGTTTTGTCTTGCTCAGAGTGTGCTTTTTTGCTCTGCCTTTTATCCGTGTAGGGAAGACAAAGGGAAGTCAGGTGTGAATAATCAAAGTTGATTGCCTGATGTTGCCTGGCCTCAAAATTGGGACAACATGGCGTGGTCTCTTAGGGAGCTATAGCCTTCATATTGCGATGGGGATTTCTTCTGTCACTGAGGTTCATTTCTCCTCATTTTAGGAGGCTTGGTGAACTCAGAAGGGTGAGAATCTGGGGAGTTGTAGTGTTTGTGGAATGAATTAGAAAACAAATCCATAAAATAATAGTTTGGAGGTCTGTCGAGGGAATAACTGGGATTATTGTTGTGTAATGGAAATGGAAAGAATGCATTTCTTATTGGTTTCTGGTAAGGTCGAGGGGAGTATTGATATGTTCTTTCTCTGTGTTTTCCAAGTATGCCTGAGAATAACCTGGGAGAAACACCTCAGGTTTCTAAACCAGCTATTAAGGGGAAGCCACAATTCAGCTCTTGGGTGAGCAAGGTTGGGTCGTTTATATGGTATCCAGTGATGTACCTGAAAAAAAATACTGAATGAACTTTTACTGAAAAAATACCAGAAAAAAAATATTTTTGTGAAAGCGCTGTTGTTCAAGGGCTGTCTGCGGCTGGAGACGCTGCGCTTCCTGTGTTTTCCTGTTGCTCTCATCTATGGAGAACATCTGAGACTTTTTCCCTGAAATTTTTCAAAGTGTTAGTGTCCCCGACCACATTTCCCAGAACTCATATATACCGGAAAACTCACGCTTTTTGCACACGCGCTTTTTGAGAAAGCGCTGTTGTTTTAGGGCTGTCTGCGGCTGGCGACGCTGCGTTTCCTGTGTTTTCCTGTTGCTCTCATCTATGGAGAACATCTGGTATGGACTGAACGTACTTTGAAGCATTTCAACAAATGCAGCAGTTGCAATGGCTGACTCTTGTTAATTGCCATATTCTGTTCTTGCAGAGACTTTTTCCCTGAAATTGTTCAAAGTGTTGGTGTCCCCGCCCACATTTCCCAGAACTCATATATACCGGAAAACTCACGCTTTATGCGTGCGCGCTTTTTGTGAAAGTGCTGTTGTTCAAGGGCTGTCTGCGGCTGTCATGGGCTGCTCGAGGGCCGATGGGGCCTTGTTTCTTAAATCCATTTACAGAGAAGGCTTACATATGTTTAACCTAAAGTTGTTAATAGTCAAGTGTGCATTCTAACAATTAACACGAACTTTGGGACATATCGCATATCGTCGCAACCGGGTGGTTGTTCAGTGGTTTGCTTGTAGTGAGGGTGTACGATGGGGGATACGAGGTCGCTGAGTAGTGAATCCTGCCGAGTGCCTCCTTGCCTCTTCGCCGAACGCGAGAGTCACTCTAGCCGGCCCCCCGCCGGTACCCGTGTCTTAGTTAACAAAATATCTATGGCCCCTTAACGGTGCAGTGTACAATTAGGTCTCCCCACGTGGCCTCTTACAACAATGCAGCACGTTCTCCCCACACTCAAATCTGGTATGCCTTCTACAATAACAGTGAAGAGCAACCTTTTAAATTCATGTTCCCTAGCTCGCACTAGTCAGAGACGTCTTCCAAACGCAAAGAGCTCCACGCCCATAACTCGTCTACCTCCCAAAACAAAAAAATCCATCTCTAAAATGAAGGTACATGCAGACATCCGTAATTACTGGAAAGACTTTCATTCAGTACAGGATGCGCAGTATGATTCAGAAGCTGCGGATCGTGAGCCTACCACTGCACCCGCGCAGCAAATAGTTACGACGATGGACTCCTCACTAAGATCTTCTGAAATGATCAGCCCCACAGCTGTTATAGTGGACTCGCCATGCTCTGCTCCTCAATCTACTCCTACTGACAGCATGATTCTGAACAATGTACCTGAGCGACCTTGGGATACATCATCAGCGCCAATGGTGCCGCAAGCTGAGGATGAACAGGTTACCATCAATATAGATGCACCCACCTCAAGCTATGGGGAGGAGACAACACACCAAAACCTATCCAAGTCTCCAGTTATGTTCTTAGATGCCACTCACTCCTCCATTAGTTCGATAGCCTCCTATACAGCCCCCACTCCACGGAAAGTAAAGGATGTGGGGGAGGTATACAAGACTTATCAACCAGACGCAATTACCAAAGTGCTGGAGGTTACATTTACCAAAATGAATTTGGCCTTACAAACTATGACAAAACTGTTTGAATCACTAGAAGGGAAAAAGTCTATACAGCACTCACAAATTGAACAAATACTTCGGTGGCAATCGGAGACCTCTGCCTTGTTAGCAAAAACAATGTCCTTGTCTCCCAAAAAGCTAGACTGTGATCTGAGGTTCGTGACGCAGTCTTCCCAAACTACTCCTAACCTTAATTCAAATGTGCAAATGCCTAGTGCAGTTCCCCTTATAAATGGTCCAATTTGTGAAGTGTTCCCCAAAACTAAGTGTATTGACTCGCAAACAGAGCCGCTAAATCCTCATGAAGTGGTCATTCACAATCCCCAATCAGAGTCAATTTGTGTGGTTCTAGACTCCCAATCAGTGTTACCAAAACCAGTTAACAATAAGAAATCTGCTTACACCCTTTTCACAAAATCTGAAGTCATAACTACAGATTTACCCAACAGTACCAAGCTTTCCAAGAACCAGAAGTCTATTCCAAAAAATATTGGCTCAAAATCTAAGCAATTTTTTAAAGCACTGTCAATGCCAAATCCAGCGAAGAATTCCATGTTACTCTCCAAAGCTATCTCTAAAAAATACCAAAAACTTGACAAGGTTAAAAAGTCAGTCAATTCTGACAGCCCGGTGGTGGGTAGAGTCATTATCCCCTATACCCGTTTAGATAGTTTGGCGGATGCTGCCGAGAAACAACAAAATCAAGCCCTACAGGAAAACATTAAAGCACAGTGTGCCGACAATCAAGTCCAACAACAAAGAGAAATCCGGGAAGCGGTAGACGCTTACATGTCCGAACGCCTACCTGTTAAAAACTCTTCTAGTAGCCTGTCTCATGATGCTTCTAAGACTTTAAAAACTCAAACGTACTGTGATTGCGCTAGATCCAATCCTCAACAGCAGTTTAGCAATGGGCCGCTTCCAGTAAATTCTGTCATCCACAAAAACTGAGTCTGAACCTAAACAATCAGTTGAACCTGATCCTTGTCTGACAGACTGCCCCTGTCAGCAAGAGGCCAAAGACATTCGGCCAGCCCTGTTGAGTTCTATGCAAGCAATTCACTTGCTACAAACGCCACTTGCAGGTCTCTTGCCACTTCAAGATCAAAAGATTCCATCAAATTCTGACATTAAAAGACCAGATGTACCTCAAGCCAAATTATTTCCTGCAGGCTTGAAGCGGCCAGCTGCTTACTCGTTTATACTATCCTGTCGCCCTGCTCCATTGCCACAGTATGTCATTAACAGACACACTGTCTTAGCCATTTTCTCTGATGTCCCCCAACTAGAGGATATAATGTCTACTGACATTGCCCTAGTTGAGTTTCCCAAATACAACCTTGCCACAACGCTAAACTTCTGGATAAATTCCACAGTAGTTCAGAATACAATATGGTTAGCAAAGGAATCACTTCACAATCTTGGTTTTGTTATTGCAATAGAGGATGCTCAAGATCCCACACCAAGATCAAAACAAACTACCTCTAGCAGCAAAGCCCCTAAGGCTTTCATTACAGACCAAACACTTTCACAAGTGAAGTTAACCAACAGCCATTGTACAGGATCTTATCCACAGAATTAGCTAGGCTCTTTGTCACCACCCAACACTCTCGCTATAATTAGTTGGAACACGAGAGGCTTCAAGCACCTGATTCAAGTTTAGAGATCTTGTGAAGTATGATGTGATAATGTTTCAAGAAACATGGTTACAAGTCTCCCCAATTCTAGATGGTTATGACGTTTGTTTAAACTCTGCCTCCAAATCTATTAATGGCCATCCAACTTCAGGTCTTCTTATTGCCATCAAAATTGCCGCAGGTATTGTCATGGAACCGTGGTCTAATTCAAACAGATTCATACAAATGGTCAAAGTTATAACACCAACGTACGCATTTGCACTCATCAATTTGTACTGGTACCCGGTTGGCATTGCAGAGACACGATTCATTGAGGATCTTAATGACCCAATGTTAACAATCTCCCAAGATAAATCCATCATACACATTATCCTGGGAGGTGATCTCAATTTGAAATGTAGGGTGGTATAACCTCAAAAAACCAACTGAGATTGAGAGCCTGGAATTAATTTGTTAAACGTCATAACTTTCTGATGCTCAATGGTTCTTGCTCCTCTGACATGCCAGCCCAACCCACGTGGTAGCGGGGTATCTCCACAGCCTCGATTGGTTACATATATGTGAATGCTTCTCTTTTTTCGTATATTGTTGACTTTTGTATTGTTCAATCCAGTTTCATTGCCCATGAGCAATTGACTGCAAAATGGATATCTAGTATTCCAACAAGGCAGATTGATAGGGCACTCCTTTTACTAAATCTAACTACAAATGCTAGAAGTACTAGACTATGATGCTCGGATTAACATCTGTATGAATTCCATGCTTATTTACAAAACTGTCTAGGTTCGATGAAACAGGGTGAGCCCTCAGACCTTGCATACTATGCAATGATGCCATATTTCCTAGCCGATAAGAGGAGAAATCTCCTACACTCGAAACCTCCACTGCATATTTACAATGATGAAGTGAAAACCAGAAAATCCATTTTTAGAAGTGAGAAAAGAGATGCTTTAAAACTACCAGCTGAATTAAGAGGACCCACTCTGACAAAGATCAGCACCCGATTCAAAAATTGGTTGAGGGCCAGACGTGCAAGTTTATATCATACAGATGGCCAGAACATGCTAAGATTAATACAATCTAAAAATTCAGCAAGAACTTGAGCCATCATTAATAGCGCTACTTTAGGACCGCAAGCACTTATTCAAGCTAATAGTGTTATGAAGTCTGATTGGATATCTCACTTTACTAACCTCTACGCTCACCCTATAAATGTAAGTCTGGACGCAGTCAATTTTCCTACTAAATTTAATTTGGATTTTGACCTTCTTGACATACAATTATGTATTAAATCCATAAGTCGGTCGAGAGCGTGTGGTCCAGATGGTTTATCCAATCAGACGCTTAAACAGAATCCTAATGTGTGGGCTCAGATTCTCTTTTAAAAAAAATCTCTAGTGAATGAATCTCAATCTATCCCCCAGTCTTGGAGACACTGCATAACAGTTCCGATTTATAAAAAGGGAAATCGCCAAATCCCTAATAGTTATCGTCCTATAGCGGTATTAGATGCGCCAGGGAAAATCTTTTCACACCTCCTCTTAAAAAAGCTCAACCGTTGGGCTGTTGGACCCCGTGCAAGCGGGCTTTGTAACTGGAGTGGGTACAATTCCCAACATTATGATTCTGAATATAATTAAAGCAAAATATTCAAAACTTGGTCAACCAATCTACTTTGCGTTTGTCGACTTTAGAGTTGCTTTTGACTCTGTTGACCGCTTACTTCTTTATCAAAAGTTAAAGAATTATAAGTGTCCGTCCACACTATTAGCACTAATTGGGTTGCTCCATACTAATACTCATACGCAAGTGCGATTGACTTTGAATGGTATACTATCCTCCTATATTCGTACTCAAAGAGGTTTAAAGCAGGGGTGTATCTTGGCATCTACCTTATTCAATTTGTTTATTCTAGATATTAGTCTAGCCTTCTTACAAACAATTTGGAACGCCCCTAGTCTAGGTACTCGCCCAATTAATTATCTCCTTTATGCAGATGATTTTTTTCTCCTTTCTCAAACACCCAGCGGATTACAAAACATGCTAAACACACTAAATTCTTTTGCTTTGGAGAATAATTTGGTCATTAACACTGCTAAAACGCAAATCCTGGTTTGCAAATCTAAGTCACAGTCCAAGGTCCATTCCTTTCAATGGTATTTAGGAACTGAAAAACTTGAAAAAGTTAAAACGTATAAGTATTTGGGTGTATCGATCTCTAACTCATTAGGAAATAATGATAATGAGATTGAAATTCTACAGAAACTACACCCTTTGATTGCCCAGGCAAAGTTATTACTGCATAAATATGCAAAATGTTCCTATTCTCACATTCTTCTTTTTTATAAACAGAAAGTGATCCCTATCCTTATGTATGGCGTGGAAACCTCATTACCCAAACAACATACATTTTGGGATGCACTTGAATCCAAATTTTGGAAAAAAATCCTCTGCCTCCCCATGTGCATGTCGAAAGTTATACTTTGGTTTGAACTGGGTTTAACATCTTTACATTCGCAAGACCAGTGGAAAAGATGTGCGTTATTCAGGAAATGTCTGCTAAATCTTGCTTCCACAAATGTAGTAGGAATGTTAGCGTGTTATCTGGCGACTACAAACGACACCTTCTCCATCAGATGGATTCAGAATACATTAAATATTGTTGGAGATTGTAACATCTCATTAGAAATGCTATGACATAATCCCTCTAGAGCAAAGATCAAGCTATTTCAAATGGACTGGATTGCTACTATTGAGGAATGTTCTCAAACGAAAGATTTTGACATAACCATATTTGGTCACAAAGAATTAAGAACTCTGGCAGGTTATTTGCAGAAATACCCTTCTCCGCACATGCGAAACCAATACTTGCGTTTCAGATGTAATTTATGGCATACTAGGGCAGTACTTGCAAGGAGGAAACTTATACCAGAGGACCAAAGTTTCTGTAGATGATGTAACATACATTCTCAGAAAGAAACCCTCAAACACTGTCTAATAGAATGTCCAAATTTAGTTGACATGTGCAAAAAATACTTTGGTAGAGTTACATCTTCACTTCTTCCTATGAATCAGTCCCAAGCTTGGAAATGGGTATTTTCAAGTTCCAACTTATCTGTACAAATCGCCACTATTCATTTCCTTAATTAATTATTCAAAACTGAAAATGACTAAATAACCAACTGCACCACGAAGTACTTAGAGAATAACCTTGTTTCCTTCTCTTTTTTTATTCTCGTTCTTTTACCCTTAGCCCAATCGAAATTGAGTGAAATTATAATGTATATATGCTGCTGTAATTGTGCATATCTGATGCCGTTCTGTCTTATGGTAATGATAGATATCTATCCTTTGTAAAGATATATTTCAATTGATTTAGTACATGTTGTTTTATGTGATATATGTTTTTATCGTTGTAAATTTGAAAGGTTCAAGAATTTGAACTAACCAAATAAAATAAAAAAATAAAAAAATTTGGGGTGGGGATAAGAAAAGGGGTGGAGGCATTCAGGGTGGGGTTAAAAATGTAGGGAAGTGGCGGGTTTTGGGAGTCCCACCAATTAAAAGATATATTTGATCATTATTTTTTTCAGTAAAAGTTCAATCAGTAAAAATAAGTTCGGTAACATCACATAGAACCCATTTATAGATAGAAAAAAGAGCAGTGCAGCAAGACACATCCCTGGCAAACACTGCTTCTTACCGAAAAAGGGTCTGTCCATTCTCAACATTGGCCATAAAGAACCAAAGCCGTATTATCAGAGACTTTTTAGGGGAGGGCAAAAGGGCCTCTGCCCTGGGCCCCCCACCTTGGAGGGGGACCCCAGAAGGCTGACTGATCTGAAGAAGTCAAATTCCATTGATCACCAGACTTAAATAGCATATGTCAGGATATTCGATGGCATGCTGCTGAGGCTCTAAACATATTGCCTGTCTGTTTGACAAGTAAATTCTGACTTGATCAATTCATCATGTGGGTTTGCTCCTTATGTCACAACTCCTGTAGCATTCTTTCCTTCCTGTGGGAATTATGTTGATCATGTGTAATAGCCAAAGTTCAAATGCATATTGATAAACTGAGTGCCACCATGGTTCAGAAGTTAGCTCTGTGTGTTAAGCACTCATTGGAGAGATGTGTGTTCACATGCAAGATTAGAATAGCACCTTACAGCCAGGCTGAATCAGCCTTTCCGATGTCTGAATTTTATAAACCTGCCTGCATTTGTACTTGGTATTGCAGCACAACCAGTGCTATTATCAGCAATGTACCTGCACCACATAGGGGTTGCTATGAAAATGAACATGTCATCCGTATGGTGATATGTCTAGAAATTGGTTTGTTTCGATGGGGTGTTGTAAAACTTAGGCAATCACCTCCAGTGATGAAACTGGTAGTCAAAGAGGTGAATAAGTATCCAAATTGAAAGTTGTGTAACCAAAGCATTCGTGCTTGTATCCTGGCTTTGCCAGCAGACGATAAAGTGATCCTGGTCAAATCCTAAAATATCTCTTACATTACTGTGCTGTCTTCTGTGAGGTTTGACTTCTCGCATGCTGGTTGCATTGTTTAGCTCATTACTTGATCGTTCTTCCTATGTAGGCCATTTGAGTGGAAGGGGTGGTAGAGACAAGAGAGCGGACCAGATGTTGCAGACCTCAAGCAAGCATATTTTAATGTCTGCTCTTTGACACAAAAAATGTTTTTTCTGCACGTTTATAAATTACAATTTCACAAGCCAGTGTTTGGAAGTATTAAATGCTTTAAAATACACACGACAAACCCAGATTAAATCTGTTAAATCAAAGCAATTGTTATGCTGGAACGCATATACTTCAAATGCAGAAATTGCAGAGTTGGCACAAATACCAGCTTCATCCCTTAACCAATGAGTGATCCTGGGCATCTACTTCAATCTTCTATTGCCTAACCTCTTAAAATTGCCAGTCCCTAAACCTTTCAAAATTGTCAACCCTTCAGAGTGATTTCCTTCTCACGGTACGATATTCAAAAAAGCCTTGCTCATCGTTTCACTGGCTATAGTGTTGCATCCGCTATAATAGTGAGCATTGATATATTGCACACCACAGGCACTTGTTCCTTTGATTTCTACTGGCAATACTATTTTAAAACCATGTCCCACTTCTACTCTCACTGTGTCTGGATACAAACACCTTCCTGGTAGCTTCTAATCTGCATCCACTATCCATGCTATGGTATGTGTAACTTTCTCCCTCATTCCAGTTGGTCTCCTCTATCCATGCTTGAGCACTTTTGCATTCTGTGAGGCAGCTAATGTGAGTTCTCTCTCTATTTTGGGCTACATGTACCGATTACATGCAGTCCTGCATTAATACTACAGGCTGCATTACTTCCTGGATGCTATTGATAAAAAAAACTCCTGTATAAATACTAGAACAGAAGTTCCCTCCTCGTAGACTGCTTATCTTGGCCTTCAAATGCTAATTGTTTATCATTTTGATTAGAGCAAGAATGAATAGAGTAAGGAAACTTAAAGGGAGTAAACATGATTATTTAGAATACTACGAGGCCGCATTTCAACCTATGGGTTGTGACTGTGACAAGAGGGGCGAGGGGTGGTGCGGGCAGATATATTAGATCACTTAATTCCTTTGATTTGGTGGAGGAACCCCAAAGATGTCCGTGCCCAGAGCCCCAAAAGTGCTTAACATGGCCCTGCGTATTATTATTATGAAATGCTTCTATCATAGTTAATAGTGAACAACAAACATCCTTTTCGAGTAAGACTTCCTAGAGTCGCTGCCGATTGACTCTGTCAAAAGTTTTAAAAGGAGAAATAAATAAGATCTTCATGCAAAAACAAACATTTCCATAAGGGCAGATAGAATGAGAGCCTGGTCAATAGTGTGTTTATTTATCCTGAACCCTCTTTGTAAGGTGGAGATTAGTTTATTATTATCTACCCACGGTATTAAGATAAATGGTATAATTCATCCAAAAACCTTTGCTAGGTTGTCAGTTAAGGAAATAGGTTGATAATTTCCAGGTAGGAATCTGTTACCTTGTTTAAAAATAGGAACAAGCTCAGCCATGGTCCAGCTTTTAGGGACCGTCTTCAATGTATTCATGTCGTTAATAAACCTATTAAGGAAAGGCATGCAAATTGCAAAATTACTTTGAAAGAGAGCAATGGGGATATTATCGGGGTCCAGAGCTTTATGGTTTCTGGGATCTAAGCGCTGCTGCAACCTCTTACTAGAAAAAATTAAAACTGAGAAGTCACAGGATCCATGGAAAGACCGAAAATGGTTGCACCGGGACTGGGTAGAATAACCAAATGGAGTTCAACCACATTAAAATGTTGACTTACCGGTAGACACTATATGCCAAAATCATTGATGATCTTTTATATTAGCCTCCAAAAGTTGGTCGCGAGCCACCTGTTTTTTCTTTTTGATCAAGGATTTATAAATATATCTTAACTTAATTAGTGCCTCTCGATTGTTACTATAGTTTGTCTTAAGTTCTGCATTGAGAGGTTGCTTAGCTTTTCTGCAGGGCCCACAAACCAAGTATTTTGAAACTGAAAATTGATACGAGTTAGAGGATCAGAAAAAGTAAAAGAAAATGAGTGATGGACTTATGCAGTCATTGGTACATTTGGTCTTTATCTGTCTGTACCGAAACCCTTACCTTCTCGTAACAGGAAAAAAATTGAATAAGAGCATTATGAATTTTGCAAAGTATGTTTGTTAGGTTTCATTTATTCCATCAAAAAGGCCTCCTACTAGTAGACACTAACAGGTCAGTTGTTCATCCATCTTTTGGGTGGCTAGTACTATTCAGATTAATTAATTCAAGCACTAGGGGTCTGGTCACTTTCCAATCTGCAGATCACTCTTACGTTGTGTACTAACTCCCAACTAGACAAGCTGATATGATATGGTATGATATGATGAGTCATTTACAACTCACCTTTACACAAGTGTTTCTAGACGTGAAAAGACAATGGAGGAAAGACAGAGGGGGGACAAAACAAATGATCTTACTAGGTCTTCTGTCATTCAGATCACGCAAGTGCGATAACAAGTGCACTGTTTATTTTCAATGTATTTGGTGTTTTGCATTGAGTCACGTGCAAATAAAATGCTTTAGCTCGCTGAAGGGTTAGTGTTACGTAGGGATTGAGGGTAGAAAAAGGGTTGTAATTAGAGTGAGGATAGAGGTTAGGAATGGACAGTGTTCGAAGTGGCGGGAGCGGTTGGGAGCGGTTATCCTCTACTTTTTTAAATTACGGTTTACTGTTCCTATACTTTTATTTTAAAAAGAAACCGTTCCAGAATGGTTTTGTTCTAAATTAAAAGTGTAGGAAGAAGGTGAAACTTGCACCTTCAGTGAACTCACTGCACTGAACATTTATTTAAACAGCAGGCGCATGTGTTTGGAGGTTTGTATTGTGCATGGGAGGGGCGTGACAATGGGGTTTGGCGGGAGCGGGCACAGCCCAGTAGGGACCATAGTTCCACTACTTCTTGTGCACTTCGACCACTGGGAGTTAGGGTGATCGCAGAGGTTCTACTGGAGGTTTGGGTCATAGCCTTGTACTTCTCTATATTTAAAAAATATCGTTAGGCTACATTATTACTCGCAACATTTTCACGCTTTGCTTTGCTTGTATTAAATGACTACATTTTTTTAACACATTTTTGCTGACCACTTTTTCACATGAATACATTTTAATGGGGACATTTCCATATTGGACCTATAAGAGCGGAAGGCATCACAGGAGTTGTGGTTTAAAATCCTCCTCCGAGCCATTTAACTGGAAAGCAGTCACCATACATCCCTTCCGGCCATGGACAATGAAGACGGAGGGTTGTATTCTGTGAATGGGGCTACTATTTTGCTAGGAGGCAGGGTGAATGTGCCAGAAGGGCTAGCCATAGTGTTCTCAAACGTTCCCTGGTCAGGTGGCTAGTGACCTATAAAGGTAAGGGGTCTGGAAAGCATGTCGGGTCAGTTAGGTTGGGTGCCATTAGTCATATAATGCTATTGCCCTGGCTTGCAAGCTGATGAATACATCGCAGCTGTTTACCATCACCCAAAATGAAATGTGCTTGGTTTCTAAAACAATGGCAACACACTGTTCAACAATAAGAGTACCAACGTAAGCTCGCGCGGAGAGTAGTGACCGTTCATACTACAGACAGATATATTAATTTGGTGGAGGGCCTGTATGTTGACATGCCAGCACATGTGTGATATGACATCACTCCAGCCAAATTCATGGAGTGCATGCCGTCAACAAAACCACCAGAGCATGGCAGCATCTGCTAAGGGATGCAGAAGAACCACACAGACTTAGAAGGGTATGCTAATATGTAGCATGTCAGTGAGAAATGTGCAGATGTACCTGGTGGAGCAATGTTAGCCACAGCAATGGGCCCGGAAAGCCTAGAACACAGTACCTCAGGAGGTTGTGACGCCATTGGGGCATTATCTGCCCTCCAGTGCATGCTTCCAACCCATTAGTCGTATGCTTCAACTGTTTGCATAGTAGAATGTGCCTATGGCGCCTCACTGTCCATATTCAGTGCAGTCAGTCATTCCCAAAGGTCATACAATGACCGCTCCATTCCAGTGGATAGTTGTAACTCCCGCAATGTACCGCTAAGTGGGTGACAGTGCAAATGGATGTGATGCAGATATAAGTGGAGTGCATGCATTGCATGGTCCAAGTGTACATGTACTAACTTTGCGGTCTCACCCACAGGTGCAGTCATGATGAAGTTGTTGATGGAAAGGGCCCCATACAGGGGGCAATCATCCCTAGCCATGGCATAGGGGAAGAGCTTGATACTCCAATGGACATCATTCCACCATCTGCTGCCACCATAATCCCCATTCCGTCCAGCAGCACAAGATGCCAGCTGACCAGCCATGGTGACTAGGGCACCAGTGCTGTCCCCTCCACGCATATTGTCACCGTGGACTTAGTTGGGATCCAGCAGCTGAGGGATGGAAGACATCACCACTCCTATCGACCAAACTATGTCCGTGCAAAGGTAGGAACGTTGCAATACAACCTCCAGGGACTCTGGTGTCCGGCCCAACCCAGGAACAAGCATCCACTGTCCTATCCGTCCTCCCTTACCCACTGCTTCTGTGCTCACAAGTATGACTTTGAAGATAGGCTGTCAGCCATTGAGGCATGCCAGGCAAGGGTTAAGCAGAAAGGAAAGGAACTCGTGGATTCCTGTTCCTGGTTGGGGGCGATCGCGGGAGAGGTCCAGAGGTCGCTCGTGGCCATGCTACATGATCTGAAGGCAGCTAACTAGCTATGGCAGCACGGACTTGTGGGGGTATCTCCAGCCCCCGCAATTTTGGCTGCCCTGTTGTACATGTCAGGCAGGGGCGCCCGAAGCACTCTGACTTTAAAAATAAATACAGTCTTTCTAAAGTCAGAATGCCAGAACTGAGAAGCAATTGCAGTGCTCCAGCTCCACTGTGCATGTCAGAAAACAGGAAGTTCTCCCTGATTTCTGGTTCCTGTCTGTGTGGAGCATGGGAACCAGAGGCCTGGAGAAGAGCATTGAGTCCAGAGCTCGTCGGGAAACAGGTTAAAAAAAGGCTTTTTGTGTTTGTGTGCCCTATGTTTATGTATGCATACCTGCGTATGTGCGTGCCTCTGTAATTGCATGCATGAATGAGAGTGCAGTGTCAATGTTGTGTATGTATGGTTGTGAGTTCATGATGTATGAATGAGAGTGTGAATGTTCTGGTTTGTGTGTTGATGATTGAGAGACAAGCTGTATGGGTGAGTGAATAGTTATGAATGTATGCATGTTAGGCTGGGACCCAAAGGGCATTGGACCATGGGCATGTTCTTACAGTGACATGGCATGTTTTACTAGCATTTTTGGGCAAAGCCAACTTGATGAGTGTTATTACTTGGAGGGGGGGTTGAGGTGGCAGTGTTTATAGTACAATGTGGCAGGCAGCCTAGATATTTTCTTACTGTGGAAGGATATTTTCTTACGCTGGTGTGGCATTGTTTTGTAGCATTAAGATAAGGCCAACGTGATGTGTGTTCTTAAATTGGAGGGAGTTTTTGCAGCCAACGAGGACATTTTTCCTTATTGTGGCATTGCATTTTATTTTACTGGGGTTAAGGGCAAAGCCAACATGGTGTGTGTTCTTACATGGTGGGGGAGGAATTTGTGTAACTATGAAGGAAATGTATTCTTACTGGGGCATTGCATGTTTTACTGCCATTAAGGACGGAGTCAACAGGAGTGTTCCTACATGGTGAGGGTGGTGGGAGTATTTGTGCAGCCAGGAAAGTGATTATATATTCTTATCGAGACATGGCTTTTTTTACTGGTGTTAAGGGCGAAGCCAACATGAACGTGATTAAGTTGCGGTAGGGGCATTAGTGCAAATAGCAAGCAGATGAGGTTTTCTTACTGTGACATTGCATTTTCTTACTGGCGTTAGGGGCAAAGTCAACACCAAGAGTGTTCTTACAGGGTGGGAGAAGCATTTGTGCAGACAACAATAAAAACATGTCTTCCCGTGGTATGAGATCTTTACTGGCATTAAGGACAAAGCCAACAGGAGTATCTTCTTACATGAGGATACTGGCATATGTTGACAGAGCAGCATGAACATGTTTTCTTATGGTATCATTACTGCACAAAATATTACAGTTCATGCTCATTGGTGGCTGGTACAATTGAGTGCCAGAGGCCAGGCACCACCCCTTGTTTCTATGATCTGGGAAAGATGTAAGGTTCATTTTAAAAAGCATACTTATATCTTTCACCAAAGACAGTGTGCAGCATGCCCCTGATGCAGCATGATCGTGCCATACGTGGTCCAGGCCTGCTGGGAATTCTGCGGCACAGTCTATACTTCGTTGAGTCACTTGAGGGAGGCACATTTTGCGTTACATCAATGTGAGGGAATACTTGCTAGGGGAGCTATGGCCAGTAAGGCAAGAGGCTAGGGAGGAGGATATGATTTCCCTTGATCAGGCCTCTGCAGTTGAATCTGCAGCGGCCAGCCCTTGGGCTATGGAGGATTCTCGCCTTGCCCGAGAGCTAGCTGTTGCATCTGTGTTGGCATCAGTGGAGGTCTACTCTGGGGTCAGGGATGATGCCTGACTGGCCTGAGAACTGGCTTCTGCAGCAGTAGCATTGCTGCAGCAACAACTGTGGTGGCCTACACAAGGATGCGGGAATATACAGGCTTCCACGTCTCCAGCTGCATCTGCAAAAACCCAGACTGCAACTATAAGGATGCTCAATTGGAACGAGAGCAGGCCTCCCAGTACAAAGATCCCTCTTGCAATGCTGCTAATGTCTCTGCTTTATTGGTGTGCCAACCTGTCCCACAGCAATGATGCCCTCTGCCACTGGATAGTGAAGGCCAGCCAGCGCCAGTTGCAGCGCAATTTGACATGACTGCTGACCCACCAGGAGTAGGCCCTTTCACAAATGCCGGAGTTTGTAGGGAAAGAGTCTACAACAAGCTTTCCCTAAACCAGACCTTCCAGAAACCCTTCTTCTCCTTCTAAAAGCACAAACTTCCACTGTCCAGGCTCCCGTTGCCACCACCGCTCATGTCATTGTCTGCTTGAGCTCCCCACTACACTGGTCAAGCAACTTCTATAGGCCAAGCAGTCACAGTTCGAGAAGTAACCCCCTCCCAAATCTCCTTAAATACATTTCTGACTACCTACCCTATTTTAGTTTGGAACATGAATTGTCTTCAATATGGATTTAATGTCGACCCCATTTGACCCTGGATTTTATTTTGCCCACCCAGGACGTCTTTATCACAGACATTGCCCTGGTCTTTAATTTCAGTGGACGTTTCTATAAAATATTTGTTTGGAACCTACCCTGCACTTTGTTTAGGGGACTTTTGACCTCACCTCCAATGGGGCAGCAGCAATTTCCTACCTTTTTCTGCTTTAATAACTCTGTGTTAGTTGCAGAGTTTGGCTGTTCTTTAATTTACTGAATGTTCACTGGTTTGGAGCCTTGTTCCTTTTTGTCGTGATTAACTCTCCTCAGTCGCGAGAAACTGCTGATGATTTCTTCCTGCAGGAAAAGCCCATCCACATTGTCCTCCGGCTGCCCAGGCTCTGGTGCCTGCCTGCCTGTCATACCCATGGCTACAATCATTGGAGTCTTTATTAAAATCAGCCTCATTGGGCATGGACACTTTGCGTCACATGGCAGTGTTGCACCACATGCAGCACAGAGCCAGATGGAGGCTGACCTTTTTTTGGTATCACTACATATTATCCCCACCAAAAATATTGCCGTATATATGGTCGTGTGGAACGGCCATAGGCGATATTTTTGGGGGGGATTATTTTTGGGTTTTTTGGGAGCATGGGTTGCGGGGGTGTCCCCCGCTCCTTTAAAAATAATGCAGGGGTTGCAGGGGTGTCCCCCGCAGGTTCCATGCCTTAATATTGCCACCAAAGATATGTCGATATTTTTGTATGACAATATTTTTGCAGTGATATTAACACATGGAACCATCTTTTCTTGTCAACACATGGATACACCACCAGTCCTGGGTAGAGAGCGGGCACAGTTCTTCAGGACACCAAAACCCATTTGATATGGTTGCAAGTGTGGGAATTGGCGGTTTTGTATCAGTGGTGTCAAGAGTTGACTGGATTTCTCAGTGGTGTCATCAACCAAGGCCCCGTGAGGTATCCAGCATCCCCTGGGTGGGAGAATGATGTGGCTTGTGATTATAATCAGAGGTTATAAGGGCAGAATTCCCCTTATGGTGCAACTTCCATGAAACATGTATTTCATTGGTGGTGCCCATGAAACTTTAATGTGCCCATTCTTCTCAGCAGTGCGTGGAGGAAAGGTGGGACTCATATAGGACAAGGCTTTTAATTGAAGGTCACAGGAGCATGCATAGTGTTAGGTTGTGGTGCAGTCAGGGTGCCTTTTGAACCACAACAGCATTTCAAGCTTGGATGATTGGCTGTGGGTTACAATGTCCCATGCATGCCTCCAAGAACTCCCTCTATCATGCCTGAGTGGGACATCAAGTCCTGCCTTCGGCTTCCATTATGTGGCCGGTGGTATTGCTTTTTAATGGGTAAGGTGGATGATGAGTTCTCTGGATGAAGGGAGGCTGGGATGCAGGATAATGCTTCTCCTGGGGGGGTGCTGCTGGATGGGCTGCCCGGTGGGAGTGGGGTGCAGGATGCTGGGCTTCCATGGGGTGATTCTGCTTGAGCTAGGATTCCTCGTAGTTGCCCTGAATAGAGTGGCAAGGCCGCTGCTCCTTCCATGCTTCAGCAAATGTGAGACTGTGTTCAATGTGTGCTTCTTATGCTGCCCCAACGCCTAATTAGTCGTGTGTTCTATGCGGGGTAATATGTTTAAATAGGTATAAAGAATCCCTATTAACATGAAAACATCCTACTCCACCAACGGGGATATAGATATATGTAATGCAATAAAGAGCAAGATGATAGGTGTTGTTTACTTGCCTCCAACCCCCTCACACAGGAACTCTATAAGGTTTTCCAGCATCACTAGTCCTGAAAAAATGGACCATCTGCTATAACTGATTTACACAAATGTATAACAAGTTTATTATTCAAATAATTCAAACTAAATTTAAACAAAAAACACTACCCTCGCGTAACACAGTGTACTAAACATTAAAAAACAAATATAAAACAAATATAAAACATCAGATAACTTATTTATACGACACAGAAGATATCACATAACACACAAAAAAAATCTCAATGTGTCACTAAAACAACAAGCATCCCAACATGTTTCTGTTCTTAACTGCCCAGTTCAGGCGAACATTCTTCAGGGGATAAATTTAAAAGCATCCACTAATCTCTTCCACACCGTGTTGAAAGGGTAGATTCAGGCACCCAAGAGGGTAAAAGGAAAACAACCTCCAAGCCTTTAAATGGTGAAACTTCAAAGCACGTCACAGGATGACAAATTTGCTGGTTTCCCTCCAAATGAGAAATCAATACTTCAACAAAGCGTCACAGTCCGCTAGAGTATCGCCACACCTCCACAAATGTAGGGATCAAGACTGCAATTCACAATTCAGTAATGAACAAGTTGAAATGGAAACATCCATACGATCAAGCAATAAAGTACAGAGTCAATCTATACACACGGAGGGGTTTATTCACTCCACTTGCAGCATTCAAACATATAACCATAGACGCTTTGAGATTGTGCAGCAGCCATGGCTCCTCTGAATCGAGTGCTGGCCGAGTATGTTTGAATGCTGCAAGTGGAGTGAATAAACCCCTCCGTGTGTATAGATTGACTCTGTACTTTATTGCTTGATCGTATGGATGTTTCCATTTCAACTTGTTCATTACTGAATTGTGAATTGCAGTCTTGATCCCTACATTTGTGGAGGTGTGGCGATACTCTAGCGGACTGTGACGCTTTGTTGAAGTATTGATTTCTCATTTGGAGGGAAACCAGCAAATTTGTCATCCTGTGACGTGCTTTGAAGTTTCACCATTTAAAGGCTTGGAGGTTGTTTTCCTTTTACCCTCTTGGGTGCCTGAATCTACCCTTTCAACACGGTGTGGAAGAGATTAGTGGATGCTTTTAAATTTATCCCCTGAAGAATGTTCGCCTGAACTGGGCAGTTAAGAACAGAAACATGTTGGGATGCTTGTTGTTTTAGTGACACATTGAGATTTTTTTTGTGTGTTATGTGATATCTTCTGTGTCGTATAAATAAGTTATCTGATGTTTTATATTTGTTTTATATTTGTTTTTTAATGTTTAGTACACTGGGTTAGGTGAGGGTAGTGTTTTTTGTTTAAATTTAGTTTGAATTATTTGAATAATAAACTTGTTATACATTTGTGTAAATCAGTTATAGCAGACTGTCCATTTTTTCAGGACTAGTGATGCTGGAAAACCTTATAGAGTTCCTGTGTGAGGGGTTTGGAGGCAAGTAAACAACACGTATCATCTTGCTCTTTATTGTATTACGTGTTCTATGCGGGGGCCAGGCATAGCTTGCTTGGCTGATGTGGTCCTCTTGTGTAAGTTACCAGTCTGTTTGCTCCTGCTCTGACCAGGTGCTATTTATCGGTGTCAAAGTGGTTCTAATTGCTAAACAATATGTGTAATGGGTCATCAAAATTCCCATTGGATTTAATGCAGTTCGTAAAAACTTGAATAAAATGTGTGCGTAAAAACCATCTGCATAAGATGGTAAATACAAACGGATTTTGCGCAAGGATTTAGATGGGTAAAAATCAATGAGTAGGGGGTGCACGATGAAATCTCGGACAAAGTGTAAAAAGGATGTCTAAAAATGTTCCATATGTAGCAGAGGCCTTGCTAGTGGGGCTGAGGGGGCTATAGCCCCGGGTCTTTTGGTTGTAGCCCCAGATAGAAGCTCAGGGGCTACAACCAAAATTCTAGCTAGCCCTGAGTCCCGACAGTCCCGACATTAGCATAGCCCCAGATCTTTTCCAGACTTAGTAACACCCGGGGTATTATACAACTGGAGACTGCTCCTGGGTGGTAGCCGTGCAAGGAACAAATCAGCATAACGTGTATGTAATGCATGCCCTCACAGTGTGTTGAGTTAGGATACCATTCAGGCTAAGCGTGTGATGGCATACATGTGTGAGATGGTGGAGTTTCATGTACAAGCCCAGCAGCAAGGCCTGATGTTGAGGGTTGTCCCGCCAGGGGGGTGCTCTAAGTCAGGGTCATGGACTCATGAATGGATCTGGTAATTCTGGCACACACTGAAGAACAGATCTGCAACGCAACCCATCTGTACGGCGCCAGAGTGCTAAATGCAGCTGTTTTTGAAGACCCACTCGGTTGCTTTGGGCATTACACTGGCCGTACCTGTGGAATCCAGAGCTCTCTTTCTGCTTATTTTTCATTCCTTTTTTCTTGCTCTGCCTTTTCTCAGTTTTGCGCCTCTTTTCATCTCCTTTCAGTGTCTTGAACTCTTGCTGCAAGAATGTTTCTTTTTCCATTCATGTATTGCTCTCATTTTGTCTCGCTCGCTTTTACTACAGAAACTTAATTTCATCTTGGGAGGATAGCTCAGGGGCAATGTGCTCGCCTTAGAAGCAAGACACAACGCAACACCGCAGGTTCGATCCCCCGGGTCTGTGCTTAGAAACCTCTGGGTATTAAGCGCATTATAAATATCATATCATACATTTGTTGTGTTACCGCATTTCCACCTCTTCTTTCCACCTCCCCCTTATCTTTTGGCTTTCTTTTTTTCTGCCAAGTTCCTGACCCACCACTAAACAAAGTTCTTCCTCAGCGGCCAGCAGTCGGCACCCTTGCTCATCATCTTTGAGAGATGGCAGCTATGTCTGTGCTGGCTCTTCTACCAGACACTACTGAAGTTACAAGCCAACTGTCGTGAGCTATTGTAGCAGTCACTCTGCAATCTGTGCAGTACAGGTAAGTAGTGATGTCACATCTAGTGTGTAATAAAAAAGATGTATATGTTTTTAGACTTTGGTGTGTTAGAAATAATGGGCCTCATAAAGAGTAAGGCGGTAAGTGGTAAAATTAGCCGTAACTAAGCTACTGCCAATTTTACCACTACGCCAAATTATGAGTTTGTGTTTTGAGTGGAGGATGTACCTCCAGCAAAACCCTGGAGGGAAATGTTCCCACTCAACACTGAAAAATTTGCAAAATTGGCAGAATTACTGTGGCGGTAATTCCGCTAAAAAAAGCCCCATTGGGTCCAATGTACCAGAAATAAATGGGGAAATACACCACCACCACCACATGTAATCAGGCGGAAATTCTGCCTGAGCAAGTGGCAATAACGATAATTCCTCAGGGCTATTTATTGGCATTTACCTCTGATTTTCCACCTAACTTGCAATGAGACTCAATCTCATTGCATAGGGATCCATTGTGCAGTCTGCTTGCCATGCTCGCACGACAGGCAGCATGTACAATTCAATGATGCTCAACATGCTTGCAAGTCGGACAATGTTTATTTGTAATTGTGAACACTGCTTACTATGCGCGTATGGCAAGTAGTGTTCACAATAAAAATTAAACACTGACACAGCAATTGTGAGCGCCGCTTGCCACGCTCACAATTAAAAGTAAACGCTGCTGAGAGTGTTGAAATACTTTGCACGGCGGATTGCAAAAGTTCAGAGCAAAAGTGTCTACGCTGCCTTTTGCCCTGTACTTTTGCACTCTGCGTACACATGGGCGTAATTTTAGGGGGGGACAAGGGTGTTTGTCCCCCCCAACTTTCATGGCACTCCATTTTGTCCCATTCATTTGGCTGGGGCACTTTTCCTTCAGATGTCATGCCCCCCCCAACATTTTCAGCAAAGTTACTCCACTGCGCGTGCATATTGCAAAAGTTTCTCGACAGGGAACCACCTGTGTATGTCAACCCCGCTGCCAAATTACTCATTTGACAAAAAATGAGCTCCTCAATGATTTGAGCAGAATTATAAAATTGTACAAAATATAAAACCCATAGCTCTCAACTCACACGCCTTCTAAACAGCTGACTCACCCACCAAGCCTCCTGCATGCCCATTCATTTCAATGGGCCTCTCACCCGCCAAAAATAAAATCGGGTGTTTTCACCCGCCTTTGTGACACAAATGGTTGAGAGCTATGTGAAACCCTTCCCTCCAACCTCCAAAGCCGCTTTAAGATTTCCTATATTTCCTCTCCATTTGTATAACACCCTCCTGCTGACCGTGAATGTGGCGGCTGGCCACGCCGGGGCTTGTCTGTGCTGGCAGGGAATGTAGTAGAGCCAGGAAGTGTTGCCATGCTCACTGCGATGCTTGGAATGCAGCGACAGCAATTACAACGCTGCACATTCCGGCTGCGCGGCCCAGTGTTTAAACGTGCTCTAATGCGGCTGTGATTTGCCACTTCTCCGAGCTGCTCCCGCCCCTCTTCTCTTTTCTTTTTGTCCGCGTGTGCGCGCGTTGGGACGGTGTCCTCGTGACGCACGCAGCTGCTGCCTAGCAGACAGAGCGGGATCCGAGTGGGCGCGTGAGTCACCATTTGGCGGGCCTTTTTTCGAGGTGACGCCACGGGGAGAAACTTGACTCTCCATTTGGCAGAAATATGGAGCGGCCACTTCAAAGAAATAGCTAAGAACGTATGAAAATTAAACTTTCTGAGGAACGCGTTTATTTCTGAAGTGATGATGACGAATGCCACCTCATACTTTGGACTTACACACATGCTATGTTCAGTACAAACTGGTACATTCTTGGCACCGCAGGAGATCTTATATAAAAGTTCAAAGATGCATCTTGCTCGAGGATCCGCAATTTATTTCACTCCGTCGACTCCTTTTTCTTAAGAAAAGCCAATTTTGCTCTTTGGCTAAGTACATTTGCTGCTTCAAATATAAACGTGAAATTCGCCTTGTGCATGCTTGAATCCCAGCAGGTTTAAGACATCACTATTGGTGAGCAAACGGGGCACGTGCCGGGGGCCACCGCCCTCAGAAGGACCTCCACCTGCCTGCCGCAAATTTTATGAAACAACTGTAATGCGCTTGGTGACCGCTTCACTGTCACAAACTGTTTCTGCGCTTTCTCTATGGAAGGGTAGGCTAAGGGCCGGAATGTCAAAGTAGTTTCCGGGGCCCATAGACTAGGAAATCAAGCTCTCATGCAGGAGTAGCCCTATAATGTAGAAATAGCAAAATCCTCACATCCTGTTCAGAAGCTGAACAAATGGGTATTGTTGCAATCAGGGCCGGCCTTGGGGGTGTGCCGCCTGGCGACCGCTCTTGGACGCCCTGCCATTAGCCCCCGACCATGCCAGCTCTGGGGAGTCTTTCAAGATCTCCCCCGAGCTGGCGTGGTGGCGAATGGCCGGCAGGCGCCCTATTGTTCTTAAATGTGTTCCGCTCTCGGGAGCGGGTCGCATTTAAGAATAATAGGGAGCTGATGCGAAGCATTAGCTCCTATTGAAAAATGTGGCGCCCCCCCCCACCCCACCCCAAATGTTTGTTTTGGAGCCCAGGGCGCTAAGACCAGCGCTGCTTCCAATTTACATATTTTTTTTGTTTTGTTATGTTGAGTATTGGGACCAATGAAAAGAGCTGAGTACAACTCCCGTTAATTACTCAAAGGGGTTTCTTGCTGAATCACTATCACAGGCATGTTTAAAATGTAAATGTTCTTTGCTTTTATGCAAATTGTGCAGCTTGGGTTCCATGAAGAGATACTATGTTGCAGTGAACTGGCCTGGGGCCACGCCCCATCAGCCCTGCTGCCACCTCTGCCTCCCATCTTGTCATCCCCAAGGAGGAGAGTGTTCCCAGGGTACTTTTTAAATTAATTTTCTGCACTAAAATATGGATAAAGGGGATCATGCTGAGTTTGCCACTGCAGAAAAAAAGGGGCAGTAACAGAATTACCGCCACTGTTACCACACCGCCAAATTCCGACTTTGGAGGTAAAGTGGAGGGAAAACATCTAGCACTTAGCTGGCGGTATTTATGCCAATTAAGCTTGTGGAATTACTGCCAGCTGATTTAGTACTGGTTGTAATTCCGCCAAAACTGAATGGCGTCGTATAGGACTCCAAAATAGGGACTAACACCACCTTGGAATATGGACGATTTATTTCCTGTCCCAAGGTGGTGTCTGTAATTCCGTTTGCTGGATTTACCGCTAGTAAATCTGCTAAACCCGGAATGCCTCCCACAGTTCCCCTTACCTGGAATATTTATGGCATAAAATGCCCCCATATTTTATAATGATATTGCATGTCACTGAGGAGTTCTGTGATCAAAGAGAGGAACAAGGCCAAATGCCAAGTTCCTTTGTAGGGTCACAAAACTCTGAGGTGACTTCCAATATCCTTATAACGTCTGTTAGTGGATATTTTATTCTTTCTAATACATGGCCCGAGTCATCCCGTTTTTACCTGCCTTCTTGATTATTGTGGCCTCATTACAAGTCTTGCGGTGTGGGAAAAGTGCTGGTAATTCTGTGACCAGCACTTTTACCTCAGCTCAAAACAACAAGTTTGCCGGTGGGGGTCACTGATTTACCTCCAAAAGCTGGAGGTAAATCCGGCCCCCACCAGCAAAACACAGCTGGTATTATCGGCACCATTAACACCGGTGCGGGTAAATTCCCTCCATGCAGTCCTTTAGGACTCCATGGAATGGGGATTTACTGCCCTTTCCACCACCTGTAATATCCCGGGAATTCCGGGATATCAGGCGGCAGAAACATTAACAGGGTAATTCATAGAATTTCGCAGAAAAGTGTCGCAAGCGGCTGGCGCAGAGTGTACGCGTGCGATTGTCTGCGCCAGGCGCGTGCGCTAAAACCGATTTCCGCACACAGCGTAATCATGGATTTTAGGCCCCCAAACCAGCCGTGGCGCAGAGTATCGCAGCGACCCTGCAGCAGCGCCAGTAACGCCCCCAAGAAAGCCCTTGCGCAAGGAAAAGCCATCAAAATCGCTAAATCATCGCAAAGGGCTGCGCTAACCATGGACCCGTTTACAGGGCTGCCAAACAAGGAACGCAAAGCGGGTAACGTTTATATTAGGGGTAAGCGGGAAGTTTTACACGCGATTAGCCAGGGTACGTGTATTACAGGGGTACGCGGGAAGTTTTACACGCGATTAGCCAGGGTATGTGTATTACAGGGGTACGCGGGAAGTTTTACACACGATTAGCCAGGGTACGTGTATTACAGGGGTACGCGTGAAGTTTTACACGCGATTAGCCAGGGTACGTGTATTACAGGGGTACGCGGGAATTATCACACGCGATTTGGCTGGGTACGTGTATTACAGGGGTACACGGGAAGTTTTACACGCGATTAGCCAGGGTATGTGTATTACAGGGGTACGCGGGAATTATCACACGCGATTTGGCTGGGTACGTGTATTTCAGGGGTGCGCGGGAATTATCACACGCGATTTGGCTGGGTACGTGTATTACACGGGTGCGCGGGAATTATCACACGCGATTTGGCTGGGTACGTGTATTACAGGGGTACGCGGGAAGTTTTACATGCGATTAGCCAGGGTACGTGTATTACAGGGGTACGCGGGAAGTTTTACACGCGATTAGCCAGGGTACGTGTATTACAGGGGTACCCGGGAATTATCACATGCGATTTGGCTGGGTACGTGTATTACAGGGGTGCGCGGGAATTATCACACGCGATTTGGCTGGGTACGTGTATTACAGGGGTGCGCTGGAATTATCACATACGATTTGGCTGGGTACGTGTATTACAGGGGTGCGCGGGAAGTTACACACGCGATTAGGCTGGGTGGGTCCTCACAGGTGTTCCCTGTACACCCTCCACGGCCCCTGCAGGCAGCCCACAAAACAGGGCACTACCCTGCACACCTGCTCATGTCCCCCAGCACCCCCACCCCCTAGCACTGTGGGCCACCCTCCACCAGGCCCCCACTCATGTCCCCTTGCACCCCCTGCCCCCAGCACTGTGGGCCACCCTCCACCAGGCCCCCACTCATGTCCCCTTGCACCCCCACCCTCCCAGCAGTCATGGGGCACCCTCCACCAGGCCCCCACTCATGTCTCCCACCCACCCCATCCCCCAGCACTGTGGGGCACCCTCCACCAGGCCCCCACTCATGTCCCCTTGCACCCCCACCCCCGAGCAGTTATGGGGCACCCTCCACCAGGCCCCCACACATGTACCCCTGCACCCTCACCCCCCAGCAGTGCAGGGACACCCTCCACCAGGCCCCCACACACCCCCCTGCACCCCCGCCCCCAGCCACCAAGGGCAGCCTCCAAGAGGCCCCCACCCATGTCTACCACCACCCCCACCCCCCAGCAATGCAGGGGCAGCCTCCACCAGGCCCCCACTCATGTCTCCCACCACCCCCACCCCCCAGCCACCAGGGGCAGCCTCCACCAGGCCCCCACTCATGTTCCCTATCACCCCCACACCCCAGCCACCAGGGGCAGCCTCCACCAGGCCCCCACTCATGTCTCCCACCACCCCCACCCCCCAGCCACCATGGGCAGCCTCCACCAGGCTCCCACCCATGTCTACCACCACCCCCACCCCCCAGCAGTGCAGGGGCAGCCTCCACCAGGCCCCCACTCATGTCCCTTTGCACCCCCACTCCCCAACAGTCACGGGGCACCCTCCACCAGGCCCCAACTCATGTCTCCACCCCACCCCCCAGCACTGTGGGGCACCCTCCACCAGGCCCCCACTCATGTCCCCTTGCACCCCCACCCCCCAGCAGTCATGGGGCACCCTCCACCAGGCCCCCACACATGTACCCCTGCACCCCCACCCCCAGCAGTGCAGGGACACCCTCCACCAGGCCCCCACACATGTCCCCCTGCACCCCCACCCCCCAGCCACCAGGGGCAGCCTCCAAGAGGCCCCCACCCATGTCTACCACCACCCCCACCCCCAGCAGTGCAGGGGCAGCCTCCACCAGGCCCCCACTCATGTCTCCCACCACCCCCACCCCCCTGCCACCAGGGGCAGCCTCCACCAGGCCCCCACTCATGTTCCCTATCACCCCCACCCCCCAGCCACCAGGGGCAGCCTCCACCAGGCCCCCACTCATGTCCCCTATCACCCACACCCCCTAGCAGTGCAGGGGCAGCCTCCACCAGGCCCCCACTCATGTCCCCTATCACCCCACCCCTCAGCAGTGCAGGGGCAGCCTCCACCAGGCCCCCACTCATGTCTCCTATCACCCCCACCCCCCAGCAGTGCAGGGGCAGCTTCCACCAGGCCCCCACTCATGTCCCCTATCACCCCCAGCCACCATGGGCAGCCTCCACCAGGCTCCCACCCATGTCTACCACCAACCCCACCCCCCAGCAGTGCAGGGGCAGCCTCCACCAGGCCCCCACTCATGTCTCCCACCACCCCCACCCCCCAGCAGTGCAGGGGCAGCCTCCACCAGGCCCCCACTCATGTCCCCTATCACTCCCACCCCCCAGCCACCAGGGGCAGCCTCCACCAGGCCCCACTCATGTCCCCTATCACCCCCACCCCCCAGCCGTGCAGGGGCAGCCTCCACCAGGCCCCCACTCATGTCTCCCACCACCCCCACCCCCCAGCCACCATGGGCAGCCTCCACCAGGCTCCCACCCATGTCTACCACCACCCCCACCCCCCAGCAGTGCAGGGGCAGCCTCCACCAGGCCCCCACACATGTCCCCCTGCACCCCCAGCCACCAGGGGCAGCCTCCAAGAGGCCCCCACCCATGTCTACCACCACCCCCACCCCCCAGCAGTGCCGGGGCAGCCTCCACCAGGCCCCCACCCATGTCTCCCACCACCCCCACCCCCCAGCAGTACAGGGACAGCCTCCACCAGGCCCCCACTCATGTCCCCTATCACCCCACCCCTCAGCAGTGCAGGGGCAGCCTCCACCAGGCCCCCACTCATGTCTCCTATCACCCCCACCCCCCAGCAGTGCAGGGGCAGCTTCCACCAGGCCCCCACTCATGTCCCCTATCACCCCCACTCCCCAGCCACCATGGGCAGCCTCCACCAGGCTCCCACCCATGTATACCACCAACACCACCCCCCAGCAGTGCAGGGGCAGCCTCCACCAGGCCCCCACTCATGTCTCCCACCACCCCCACCCACCAGCAGTGCAGGGGCAGCCTCCACCAGGCCCCCACTCATGTCCCCTAACACCCCCACCCCCCAGCCACCAGGGGCAGCCTCCACCAGGCCTCCACTCATGTCCCCTATCACCCCCACCCCCAGCAGTGCAGGGGCAGCCTCCACCAGGCCCCCACTCATGTCTCCCACCACCCCTACCCCCCAGCCACCATGGGCAGCCTCCACCAGGCTCCCACCCATGTCTACCACCACCCCCACCCCCCAGCAGTGCAGGGGCAGCCTCCACCAGGCCCCCACACATGTCCCCCTGCACCCCCACCCCCCAGCCACCAGGGGCAGCCTCCAAGAGGCCCCCACCCATGTCTACCACCACCCCCACCCCCCAGCAGTGCCGGGGCAGCCACCACCAGGCCCCCACACATGTCCCCCTGCACCCCCACCCCCCCAGCCACCAGGGGCAGCCTCCAAGAGGCCCCCACCCATGTCTACCACCACCCCACCCCCCAGCAGTGCAGGGGCAGCCTCCACCAGGCCCCCACTCATGTCTCCCACCACCCCCACCCCCCAGCCACCAGGGGCAGCCTCCACCAGCCCCCCACTCATGTTCCCTATCACCCCCACCCCCAGCCACCAGGGGCAGCCTCCACCAGGCCCCCACTCATGTCTCCCACCACCCCCAACCCCCAGCCACCATAGGCAGCCTCCACCAGGCTCCCACCCATGTCTACCACCACCCCCACCCCCAGCAGTGCAGGGGTAGCCTCCACCAGGCCCCCACTCATGTCCCCTTGCACCCCCACTCCCCAGCAGTCATGGGGCACCCTCCACCAGTCCCCCACTCATGTCTCCCACCCACCCCAACCCCAGCTCTGTGGGGCACCCTCCACCAGGCCCCCACTCATGTCCCCTTGCACCCCCAACCCCCAGCAGTCATGGGGCACCCTCCACCAGGCCCCACACATGTCCCCTGCACCCCCACCACCCAGCCACCAGGGGCAGCCTCCAAGAGGCCCCCACCCATGTCTACCACCACCCCCTCCCCCCAGCCACCAGGGGCAGCCTCCACCAGGCCCCCACTCATGTCCCCTATCACCCACACCCCCCAGCAGTGCAGGGGCAGCCTCCACCAGGCCACCACTCATGTCTCCCACCACCCCCACCCCCCAGCCACCATGGGCAGCCTCCACCAGGCTCCCACCCATGTCTACCACCACCCCACACCCAGCAGTGCAGGGGCAGCCTCCACCAGGCCCCCACACATGTCCCCCTGCCCACAGGCCCTGACAATCCTCAAGCATGGGCCTCATGGACAGCCACCACAGCCCAAAGACACAACCAAGTATTACATGCGCCCATGATACTACTCCAATGGAAACAATGTAAATGAACACATGTGTCTCACACACACACAATGGTTGCAAGTGAACCTGAAAACCCATATCATGACATGCATGAAAACAATGAGATGAAACCACACATTGAAGAATGAAAAAATCAAAATAATGTATTTAAAACAACAGTAATGGCAATCAAAATTAAACAAAATACACAAGTAAAAAAAAAAGAAAATTAAGCTGGCTGTCCCTTTTCAAATTAAAATCAATAAATGATAATCCAAAAAAATGTCTTCCAAAGTTCCAGTCCATAAAAAGTAAATGAAGGGAAAAAAGAAATAGAAAACCATTGCTCCATGGACAAAAATATTCATAGTAAAAAAAATATCCAAATGCAAAGTCCAACTATGTACAAAGTATTCAGGGTCCATCATCCCAACAGAAGAAATTAAACCTACAAAAAAACCTATCTAAAATGGAACTATATACAAAAGGTGGAGCAGTGTCCGTTGACTCCAAATAAAAATAAACAATAAAGGAAACCTATCACTAAATAACTATATACAATGGCGGCGGGCCAGTCCAGCGGCTCACTCAGTGGTGTTCCGGGCCAGGGCATCATCGAACTCCTCGTCTATGTCCCGGAGGCGGTCCTGTTCCATGGCCCAGAGGGTCCGCAGGGACGCCGACATGTTCACCTCCAACTCCCTACGAATTGCCTCGAGGCAGTCGGCCCGCCTCAGGGCCCTCCGCATGGAGTTCTCCGCCCTGACCATCACAAGCCGCGCCTCTTCCGCCTGCCGCCGCTCCGCATCTATGGCGTGGCCCAACCGCTGCCACACGGAAGACACTTCCCATCCAGGGTCCTCCTGCCCTCCGGCCGATGCCTGCCCCTCCGATGTTGAAGGCCCCGAGCTATCGTGGCTCCCACCTACAGCCTCCTGCTGCTGCAGCTGCTGCTGTCCATGTGCCCTGTCCGATGGTGCCTGCACATCCTCCTCCAGCTGGGGTGCAGTCGTTGATGTGGCCACCCCTGCTGGACGTCCGACTCCCGACTGTGGCAGGGATCAGTTGTCCACCAGCCTGGCCGCACGGTCAGAGGCAGCTCCACAGGGCACCCAGGTGACACATGGGTGGGAAGATGGCATGGAGGACGACTGGGGCATAGGGCGTTCTGTGGAGGAGGGGGTCGGAACAAGGTCCAGGAAACGGAGGAATCCAGCCCTGGTGAGCTGTCCCAGTGGGTCAACGCGGTCAACGAGCCATGCGAGAAGACGTGCAGACTCATCATGAAAAGACTGCAGGTCAGCTCGCATGGCCCGTTGACGCAACGCCACCCCACCCTGGACAGGCTCAACCTGGTGCAGGATAGCCACATCCGCAGGGAGAGGAAGGCCAGGTGTTGTAAGCCAATCCCCTCCCTGAGAACGGGTCTGGAGGTAGGCATCCCCACTGGTGCAAGATGATGCAGTGACAGGAGCAGGGACAGGATTGCACACAGGCACCTCCGCGGCGGCCTGTGCTGCCTCCTGTCCCTGATCCTGCACTGCACCACTAGCACCAGTGGAATCCCCACCTCCAGACCCCACCTCTGTCGCTTGCACGGCCTCCTCCTCCTCCAAACCCCCCACCAACCTGGATGACTCCGTGCCATCTTCCTCCGTTGGGCCCTGTGGGGTCCCAGCTGCCCCTTCTGCTGCCGAGGAGTCCAACTCCAACCTCCGCCTCTTGGACCTCCCCTCGGCAGCCGCGGCCTGGGACACGGCACCGGACTCCTCACTCCCCGACGAGATCAGAACCTTGGAGGGGATCCGGGCCTTGCGTCTCCGGCTGGTGGTGCGACCCCTGCCGCTGTGCTCCACAGCACCTTCTTCGCCCTCTTCATCAGTTGATGCTGCAGACAGGGAGAAAGAAAACACAGACATCAGGGCACTGTACAATGGACTCATACACACATGACAGTAATACATGAGTGGCATTGGTAAATCTCAGACATGGCATCACAATCCCCAACACACATGTCATTTCACCTTGCACACATGAGCCATACCACAGCCATATTGCAACAGCCAGCACCATCCATTCACATACAACAGCATGACAGCCAAAGGTCATCCACACATCAAATGCAACATAGGGAGTACACTACACATGCACACAGACCACCAAACTGGCATGCATGTGTACACCTCCGCCAACTGTCGCAGTGTTCCGATCGACATCCATGTCACACCTGACAATCATTCCTCCACATCCTGTGCCATGCAAGCCCACACACACAAGCACCATCCATGTGTCACACATGAGACCCCTCGCATGTGTCACCCTCGCGGCCCTGTACACCCCCCCCCTACTTGCCCACATAAAAATACATGTTCAACCTGCATACTCCTGGCACACCACCACACGCACAGCTTACAATCAGTATGCATGTACACTTACCGCTCGACTCCAGACGGGTCTGCCTCTCAAGGACCTGGACGTGGAGCGCTGGGGATATGCGTTCCAGGACCCTCATCTTATCTTCCAACAAGTGGCCCCAGCGCCCCTTAGCATCCGCTGCCTTCAGGAGGTGCCGGGCCTTGTTGAGGGTCCTGGACCTGAAGTCCTCCCAGCGCTTCCTGACACGTTTGTAGTCGCAGACTGCCACCTCCTCCGCGTTGATGGCAGTTACGATGTCCATCCAGATCCGAGTCCGTCCTTCCTTGTCGGCGCGCAACCTTCCGAAGAGGGCATCATACTGCCCCAGGACATGCTCCACCAGGACACCAACTTCGGTGGCAGTGAAGCTGGTGCCCCTCTGCCTCCTTAGCCGGGGGTTGCCACTGGTGCCAGATGTTGCAGTGCCCGACATCGCAACCCCAGAGGCAGGAGTGGGTGGGCAACTGGGTCCTGGGGCTGGGCTGTGGGGCGATGGAAAAGCAGTCGGGAGTCTTCGGTTCCAGCAGGGGTGGTCACAGCAACAGCACCCCTGGCTGATGTGCAGGCAGCAAATGGCCGGGCACGTGGGCAGCAGGCAGTCAGGCAGCAGCAGATGGCAGGTGGGAGCGTGCTCAGGGCTCTGGGGGGCAGTCATTCGGCCTTCTGGGCAGGAGCGTGGTCTTCCGTGTGTGAACGCGTGGCCAGCTTGAAACGGAGTGATTTTGCACGTGAAAATCCAGCACGTCTGCGTGTAATTCGAGGAAAGGCCCTAAGCGCGTAGGCGCGTCTGCACACGTCTGTACATTCATTGGCCCAAAGGCCACCAGCGTATGCGCTTCTATGAAGTCACATGCACGTTGAATATGGCACACGTTTGAAATGTTGCGTGTTAAAAAAATGAAAGACACGTCCGAGTGTCAAAGCGTGTAATTGGTGGAAATGGCCTTAGCGCGTTCACGCGGAAGTGACAAAGCGTGTAATTGGTGGAAATGGCCCTAGCGCGTACACGCGGAAGTGACGCTGGACGTGTGGGCCTGCATAAAAGGTACGTGTAGAACACCATTTCCTTGTACGTGCTTTTCGTGGAGAGCGAGTGGGTGAAATCTGTACTTCTTGTCGTTTCACACGCGATTTACTTCACGGCGTTTCAAGTTTGTACTCCCTGTTACCTCTGACAGCTTTTTCTCTTTTTTCTCTTTTTCTGGTTTTCCTGGGCCTGTTCCCTCAAACAGCGTTCCCTCCTACTGTTGTCCTGTCTCCTCAGACAGCGTACAATTCTTCTTTTGGCGGGGGTGTTACCAACGCGCACACGCGCTTCTTTTTCACGCTCTTTTTCCTGGCAGACGGTGATTCACGCACATATCTAACATCTGTGCTTGCCCAGTGTGTAGCCTACCCCTTCAGAGGTCATTCTAGGCTACGTGTGGCACGCATACGTTCATTCTTGTGTTACTGGGTGCCACAGCGTAGTGCAGGTTTATTTTTCCGCACACGTGGTCTAGGAGGGGTTGCGTGCACGTTATCTCCCTTTTTTGGGCTTCCTGTGCGTTGCGTGACCCGTCTTCTTTCCCCAGGGGTCACATTCAGCCTTGCTAGAGCACTAGGGTACGATTACCATCTGGTACCCAACCCCTTTGACCCCCAATTGCCCAGGACAATAGTTTACAGCCACTCCCATACGCACATTAACATCAGTGCCATGGTTGGGAGGCGAGGAATCCGTAAGGGTGGCAAAGGTGGACGAGCCACAAGTGGTGGCCGTGGTGGATCCGGTAGGGGACGTGGTCGTTACTTGCAGGGTGACCCTGTCCCCCCATGTGTGGAGGACCAGTCTAGGGCACCCATAATCCCCCCCCGCCGCCCCTGGTTGAGGGTGATGTGGCTGACACCATCCATGCTCAGCCCTTGTTGAACCAGCCCATTGTGGCACCAGACCTGGCGACTCCATGGCTGACTTCCAGGTCAGCAGGCCTCTGACACGTGCGCTGGTGCACGTTGATGTCATCAGGCCACGTGGATCAGGGGCAGCAAGGTCATCTGCTGCCCCAAGTAGGCAGGGTGGAGAGGCTGCAGGGGCAGCTGCGGCTCCATCCACCCCAGCTCTCACACACCCAGCCAGGACAGTGTCGGTCCTAGTCCATCCTGCTGACATTCCCCCTGACACCATTACACTTGAGCCAATTCCTGCACCAACTCCCATGCTGAGTGTGCAATCCCACACTCCTGATACAGAGTCCACCAGGGCTCCTGCCCCTAGTGTCCAGAGCCGCGTAGGACACTCAGGATCCCCACCACCTTCCAAGCGGAAGAGGAAGAGTGCTCATCCAGCACAGGCTGATGCCCCAGAAACGGCTACACAGTCCGGCCCGTCGAGGAAGCCCAGCTTCACGGATGCCGAACTGAATGCAATTGTCGAGTATGTGTCCGCACATGATAACAAAATGGTCATTGTTGCAGGATCCAAGACCACACTTGCACAACGCCAGGCACATTGGCAGACCGTTGCGGACATCGTAAGTGCCCTTGGAATCGTGAGGCGCACAGCCAATGATTGCTATAAGGGCTGGAATGACCTAAAGCGCAGGGCAAAGAATAAGCTGGCCTCAAGTCATGCCGCAACTCTAGTGACTGGAGGTGGGTCTCCAGTAGAAGACATGGAACTCACTCCACATGAGTCAGTCGCTGGGACCTACGTCACGGAGGAACAGATCCAAGGCGTGGGAGATCTGCCAGATTATGAGGCATTGTCCGGTGAGTGTACATGCATGTGTGTGTCATCCATGTGCATGGTGTGTGTGTGTGAGGGCTTCTGTTTGTGTGCCAGGTGAGGGTGTGTGTGCCTGAGTTGTTTGGGTCACCCATGTGCTTCATCCAATACATTCTGCGCAGCACCATTTGGCCATAGCAGTATCCCTTCTGCCAACAGCAGACATCTAGCCCAACAGCACGCCAGTTGCCCTTGAAGTGTCACCTTGCAACAACATTGTTGCTTATTTTTCTCTGTTCATTCAGGCAGATTGTTTGCATTACACCACTTTTACTAAGCATTTCTCAGTCCTCTAGTCACATGTCTGACATGGCTATGGTAAAGTGGAGTGACTTTGTTACCTGGATATCATTTGTTTAGACATGTCCCTGTGCAATCGGATCATTTTGGACTGGCAGCTCTAGGTGAAAAATCAGACCTGTTTGAATTAGAAAAGCTATTACATGAGGTAACTGGACTGAATGAATAAGTGCTGCCCTCCTCTCCATCTTCACTCAATAGCAATGGTACATGCCATCTGTGTGATGGCATGTGTATTTCACCTGGCAATCACAGGCCAATGTGTGATGCCACTGCTAGGCAGCATGCAGCAAATGTGTTGATCGTCCATCTTGGTGTCATCAATGTGTGCCATTTGCCTCCCCTTCATACGCAGTGAGGGTGCATGCATGGGAGGGTTTTAGTCATGGGACATGTGTCAATCAAGTACTGGTTCTGTTGCTTCTCAGCCCTAATTGTGTGCCATAGTGCTAATGCCTGTTTCCATTTCTTTTCTTTCATGTCTTTGCAGGGGATGACGCACTTGATACAGCTGGGGTTGTGGAGATGGTGCAGACCCAGGAGGGGTCTCAGGCCCGATCGACCACCAGTGAGGGACGTGGTGTGGTGGTGGGTGAAAACCCACAACTGCTGCAGGTCGTGCTCTCAAGGGGTGTCTCTGGGTGCACCTCCGCCGAGCTGTATTCAGGTGTCGATTTGGATGATGAGACCTATGTGGCATCGCAGGTGAGTGTTCCTGGGAGGGATTCTCTTCTGTCCGACCCACCTGCACCAGGGGTAGTACCCTCAATGGGGATGTCAGTGTTGGCAGGTCCGCCTTTGGTGGTTACGGATGCAGGGTCACACTCCGCAACATCTGATCCTGTTCCTGGGCCAGCAGATCAGAGGGGGAATGCAGTCCTGCAGCCTCAGGCAGTGCCGGCACAGCAAGGCGCAGTTTGCCTTGCCCCAGACAGGTGTGGTGCCCGCCGACGTGGTGGCCGTACGCCACCTGGCAATACCGCATGGGAGCAATCCATATACGGTATGGCTACCCAACAGGCAGCATCATCAGAGATGATGGCTCAGGCCATGGATAGGGAGGCCACTTCCATTGTCCCCCCAGAAAGCCTGATGGAGCGACTGCAGCAGGCAACAGACTCCATCTGCCAGTCACACAGGGAGGACATGTTGGCGTCCAACAGGGACAGGCGGGCGGCACTGGCGACTCTGCAGGATGCCCTTTCCATAGAGTCCCAGGGCCACAGGGAAGCCCTGAGGGTGGAACTCAGTCGGATCAGGACGACCCTTGTTGAGCTTGAGGCTTCAACACACAGAAGGACAGAAGAGCAGCTGGAGCGTCTCACACGTACGCTCTCAGCTGAGATGCAGGCAACTCGGGCGGAGGTCCGGTCATCCCGTGAGTTGTTGCATGGGGACCTCCGCACGATTATCCTCCAGAACCAGACCTGCCACACTCGCATGCTTGCTGCCATGGAGGAGCAGACTAGGGCTTTGCGTGGGCTGCCTCCCATAGTGCCACCACCTCCTGATCCAGCTGCAGAGTCTGAGGAGAGCGACCACAGTGATTCTCTCACAATAGGGTAGCCGTGTCGGGCACGAGCCCATGGAGGTGTTTTTTTTCCCAGAATCCACACAGGTGGGTTCTGGTGTGCATCCTGACCTCGGACCTCCTGGGTGGCCTCCCCCACCCCCCTGGCCCATTCATGGCCATTTTTGATTTTTTTTTAAAAAAAAAAATGTTTTCATATTTCTTTTATACAGTGTGTTGCCTTGTGTGGCTCCCGTGGGCATTCGCTGTACTGTGGCTGGGCACGTGCAGGCTTGTCCTGATTTTGGGTTAGATGCTTGGGTTTGTGAGACACACACCCCTCCTGCTTCCCGTTTCCATGGGTTTGCAAAGGGTGTCCCCAAGTGACATTGACTTACACGGTGACGTTGGACTACATGTGTGGGTAGTCTAGTCAATACTGTGTATACATTCCTAGTGCATATTGCTGTTGTGTTGTACACTGCATTTTGCATAGATGTGTAACTCATCATCCATGTCTACCTCCTAATTTGCAGGTCATTTCCTCATGTCTACACAAGGCCCTCTACTTTGGAGATGGAGTCCATGTTGGCAGCAGTGCACCTACAACTCTACATGGCGGCAACACTGTACAGTTGGAAGTGGTGGGAGTGCAGGCATTTCCAGGTGGTGAGACTACTAATTTCTTACATTCGTAATGTCATGTTAATGGTAGTTTTGAGGGTCAGTAGCTGATAAGTGTTATTGCTAAATACCTGCTCAAGTGTGTTGTTGGTCCTGCATTACTGTGAGCATTTCAGGTGTCGCGAGTTTCAATTAGGGACACTGTACTTTGTGACAATTGTGTCATGTTGTGGGGATTACTTTGTTTGCCCTCACATAGCATGACATGGCATGGTGTGTCGTGTGGCGGTGCTGGGGATGGGTTGGGTGACATGGCACTGTCCTCATGTTGCATTTTGCAAGTGGGTATTCATTTTAGCTGCATGAATGTGTTTTTCACGAAACTGCATTGGTGGTGTCTGTGTAGGTAGGGATGCACACATTGTAACACTTCCAAGTGAACAATCTCAGGCTGATATGGTTTTGACGGTTGATTCTGCAGACATTCAGGATCATTGTCAGGTTGAGTCATCATTGATTGTCAGATGGTATGTGCCAGGGCAGTGTGCACTCCACAGGGGTGTGATTTCTATGTGAAGTAATTAGCCACTAGCTGTGTACATGCTGCCTCCCCCCGTGCCCTTTCCCCTCCCATGCGCAGCGGGCGTGCATGTGGTTGGGGATGTAGGGGCACCACCATGTCCACGGCCAGGCCCCGGCGTGTTGCAACGTTGTGCAGGACACATGCTGCCACTATGATCCTGCACACTACTGGGGGAGCGTATAACAGCTGCCCGCCAGAACGGTCAAGGGAGTGAAAGCGTGACTTAAGCACTCCGAATGTGCGCTCCACTATGCCCCGGGTTGCAATGTGGGCTGTGTTATATCTTACCTCGGGTGGCGTGGTGGGGTTCCGAATTGGCATCATCATGTGGGGGCTGAGAGGGTAGGCACTGTCCCCTGTGGAGGTGGTGATGGGTATCATTGGTGGGGTTGTGACCTTGCTCAGTATCTGACATGCATGCATGTGCAGTGGCATTCATACTCACCAAGCAGCCATGTATCGCCATGCCGCCCAGCTTCTAGGTCCCGGCTTAGGGTGGACATTCGGTAAATGAAGCTGTCGTGGGTGGACCCGGGATAGTTGGCATATACTGAGGTGATGATTCCCTTAGCATTACATACTACCTGCACGTTGATGGAATGCCAGTGCTTGCGGTTCCTATAGATGTGCTCAGATGCCCTGGGGGGACGTAGAGCCACATGGGTGCAGTCGATGGCACCTAGCACTTTGGGGAATCGTGCCACACCGTAAAAATCCAGGGCGGCAGCATGCCTTTCTGCAGGTGTTCTGGGCAGGTATATGTGCCTGCGGACTGATGGGCGTGCATTGATGATGTTCAAGACCTGGTGTAGGCAGCGTGACTGCGTGGCCTGTGACACCCCACCCACTATGGCACTTGTCCGCTGAAATGATCCAGTGGCTAAGAAGTGCAGTACATTGAGGACCTTCTCCAGGGGACTGAGTGCTTGGGAGCACAGGGTGGGTGATGTGAGGTCATCATCCCACTCACTCACCAGGTCCAGTATTATGTGTGGTGGAAACCTGTTCCTCCCATACACCTGGTCATCAGGCATCCCAAAAAGGCTGGTTCTGGGTGTGAAAATTCTGGCCCTGACTATCCTCCTCCTCCTCCTTTGGTAGCCCACGGCCACTGCTGCTAGGAACGGTATATTCATCCTGGCGTCTGAGCTTGTTAGTTTTTTGCGCGCAATTTTATGCGTCGCGGGTCGACGTATGCCTGCTTCCTGCTGGCGTACGTGTTTCTTTGCACGTGTTGTAGGCGAGCGTGTGAAACTTCCTGCGCACCCCTGAAATTCACGTACCCAGGCCAATAGCGTGTGGAAATTGCCGCGCACCCCGGAATACACGTGCGCTGATGTACTCGCGTGTGTAAGTGCCCGCGCACCCCTGAAATACATGTACATAGGCCAATCGCGTGTACGCGCACTTTTGTCCAATTACACGTGATGACACTCTGACGTGCAGTCTTTCCACGTGTGCTCCGTCATCACGTGATATGAGGGAAACACCCGTGCGGGTCACGTCACAGACGCGCTTACGCGCTGAGGGCCTTTGGTCCAATAGAGGGCCTTTGGTCCAATAGAATCGCGTATGCGTGCTGATGCGCCTCAAATTTCACGCTGACGTGCAGGATTTTCACGTGCCAAATCACTCCGTATCAAGCTGGCCACACGAAAACACACGGAAGACCACGCTCCTGCCCAGAAGGCCGAATTACTGCCCCCCAGTGCCCCGAGCAGCCTCCCACGTGCCATCTGCTGCTGCCTGCCTGCCTGCCCTGCCATTTGGTGCCTGCACATCAGCCATCTGCAGGGGTCCAGTTGCTGTGTCCACCCCTGCTGGAACAGAAGACTCCCGACTGGGATAACATCGCTCCACAGCCCAGCCCCAGGACCCAGTTGCCCACCCACTCCTGCCTCTGGGGTTGCCATGTCGGGCACTTCGACATCTGGCACCAGTGGCAGCCCCAGGCCAGAGGGGCAGAGGGGCACCAGCTTCACTGCCACCGAAGTTGGTGTCCTGGTGGAGCATGTCCTGGGGCAGTATGATGCCCTCTTCGGATCGTCCCGTGCCAGCAAGGAAGGACGGGAGAGGATCTGGGCCGACTGTGTGGTTGCCATCAACGCGGAGGGGGTGGCAACCCGCAACGTCCAGAAGATCAAGAAGCGCTGGGAGGACTTGAGGTCCAGGACCCTCATGAAGGCCCGGCGCCTGGTGGAGGGGGGCCGGGGCCGCATGAGTTCCATCCAGATGAGGGTCCTGGAACGCGTACGCCCAGCGCTCCACGCCCAGATCCTTGAGAGGGAGACCCGTCTGGAGTTCAGCTGTAAGTGGCCAAGCATTGCTGTGTGAGACAGGGCATGTTGCGGTGTGCTGGTTGTCTGATACTTGCCTGTATGTGTGACATAGGCCATGTACGCATGTATGTGTGCAGGGACATCATGGTAATGCATGTGCGACCAGTGATGTGTGAACCACATGGTCGTTGCATGTGTTTAAATGCGACATGGGGAGCCCTATGCAGATTTTACACATGAGAGCATGCCAGTCTCTGTTCCTGGACATGGGTGGGGGTGAGGGATGGGTGCTGATGCCAAGTATATATATGGTAGCCATGTCTGTGTGCCTGACCTGCGTGTCTGTGACTTGTGAATGCCATGGATGCATGACACATGTCTGTGACAATGTACAGATTCACTGATGCAGCCTAGTTATCCTTGTATCCGCTGTGTTTGGGGTGTATGAGGCCAGATGGATGTGACTGAGGTGAAGTGTGTGCATGTGATAGGCATGACCCATGATGCATGTGAGTTCCATATCATTGTATGTTTCAAGAGTCCATTGGACATGTATGGAAATGTCCATGGCATGCACCATGCCTGTTACTGTGTATGTTTTGCCTGGATTGACCCATGTGTTGTGGAGGGACATGATGGAAGTGTACTTTGACAGTGGTACTCATCTGCTATTGCTTCCTGTCTAGGGGACCATTTTACAGTACCCTGATGCTTGTGTTCTATGTCTCCCTCTACGCAGCGGCTAGTGAAGAAGAGGGCGGAGACGGCACTGTGGAGCAAGGCGGCGGGATGCCCCCACGGCTGCAGCGGAAGGGGTGGGTGAGCCCCCACAGGGGCCTGCTACGGCGGAAGACGGTGAGGAGCCATCCAGGTTGGTGGTTTCCATAGAGGAGGAGGAGGCCGCCACTGAGGCGCACATGGGGCCTGGTGGGGGCATCCCTGCTGGTGCAAGTGGTGCAGTCCAGGGGCAGGGGCAGGAGGCAGCACAGGTCACCGTGGAGGGGCCTGTGCATGTCGCTGTCCCTGACCCTGTGAGTGCACCATCATGCACCAGCAGGGATGCCCCATCCCAGGCCCGTCCGCAGGTAGAGGGGATGTCCATGTCACCTGACTCCCCTCCACCTGCGGACGAGGGGACCCTTGGCCGTATAGAGAAGTTCCTGATTGGGGTCACGATACGCACGGGTGCAATTCGTGATGACGTGCGTGCTTCCCGGGAGGAGCACGCACGTCATCATGAAGAGCACCGTGCCGACGTGGCCCAATTGGGATCTTCCATGTTCAGGGGTTTCCTGCATGTGTCGGCCAATCTGGCGGCCCTCTACTGCTCTGTGGAGGCTATACGCCGGTCGTTCTCCTTGCCGTCTTCCGGCCCAGATGCCACCAGGGCCCGCTGTGGACCTGCCCTGACCAATGCAGCCAGCTCGGTGGGGATCCCATCCCTGCCACAGTCGGGAGTCGGAGGTCCAGCAGGGGTGGACACCACCGCAACTGTACCCCAGCAGATGGAGGGTGTGCCGGCATCATCAGGCAGGGCATGTGCACGACGGCGTCGGTGGATTCCATCAGCCTGGATGCCGTCGTGCTGGCAGAGGTGGTTGCGTCGGACGCAGCAGCAGAGTCAACGTGGGAGGCATCATGGCTCGGGGCCATCAACAACAGAGGGGCAGGCATTGGCCGGAGGGCAGGAGGACCCAGGACGGGAAGTGTCTTCCGTGTGGCTGCGGTTGGGCCAGCAGATAGGTGCGGAGCGGCAGCGGGCGGAAGAGGCGCGGCTCACGATGGTCAGGGCGGAGAACTCCATGCGGAGGGCCCTGAGGCGGGCCGAGTGCCTCAAGGCAATCCGCAAGGGGTTGGAGGAGGAGATGGCGTCGTCCCTGCGGACCCTCTGGGCCATGTAACAGGACCGCCTCCGGGACATCGAAGAGGAGTTTGATGATGCCCTGGCCCGGAACACCACGGAGTGAGCCGCTGGACCTGCCCGCCCCCTTTGTATATAGTTCTTTAGTTTTAGGTTTCCTTTGTTTCTTCTTATGATTTGGAGTCGACGGACACTGCTCCACTTTTTGTATATAGTTGCATTTTAGTTAGGGTTTTTTGTAGGTTTCCTTTGTTCAGTTGGGCTCATGGACCCTTGGATGTTTTGTACATAGTTCTTCATTGGATTGTTTTATTTTTTTAGTTTTTATTTATTCACCATGGAGCAATGGTCTTTGCATTTATTTTTCTCTCTTCGATTGATTTTATTTTTAATGTGACTTTGGACAACATTTTTTTGAATTGGGATTTGTAGTTTTAATTTTTTTTGACGGACATGCAGTTTATCTTTTTTTTATTGCCATTGTAGTTTGTTTCATTTCATTTGCATTCAATTTTTTTTAATACAATTTTGTTTTCATACTGTGTGGTATCATCTCATTGGTTTCATGCATGTCATGTTGGGTGTTTTCCCATTCAATTGCAACCATTGTGTGTGACGGACATGGGTTCATTTGCTTTATGAACATTCGGGGTATAACATGTAATTTCCTTTTCCATGTGGGTGAATGGGTTACTTGGTAGGGCCTTTTGGCTGTGGAGGCTGACCATAACGCACATGATTGGGGATTGTGAGGACCTGGGTGCAGGGGGACATGAGTGGAGGGTGCCCCTCAGTGCTGGGTGGAGGGGGTGGGTGGGTGACATGAGTGGGGGCCTGGTGGAGGGTGCCGCTGCACTGCTGGGGGGTGGGGGTGGTGGTAGACATGGGTGGGAGCCTGGTGGAGGCTGCCCATGGTGGCTGGGGGGTGGGGGTGGTGGGAGACATGAGTGGGGGCCTGGTGGAGGCTGCCCCTGCACTGCTGGGGGGTCGGGTGGTGGGAGACATGAGTGGGGGGCTGGTTTAGGCTGCCCATGGTGGCTGGGGGGTGGGGGTGATAGGGGACATGAGTGGGGGCCTGGTGGCAGGTGCCCCACAGTGCTGTGGGGTGGGGGTGCAGGGAGACATGAGTTGGACATGAGTGGGGGCCTGGTGGAGGCTGCCCATGGTGGCTGGGGGGTAGGGGTGGTGGGAGACATGAGTGGGGGCCTGGTGGAGGGTGCCCCTCAGTGCTGGGGGGTGGGGGTGGGTGGGAGACATGAGTGGGGGCCTGGTGGAGGGTGCCCCTCAGTGCTGGGGGGGGTGGGGGTGGGAGACATGAGTGGGGGCCTGGTGGAGGCTGCCCATGGTGGCTGGGGGGTAGGGGTGGTGGGAGACATGAGTGGGGGCCTGGTGGAGGGTGCCCCTCAGTGCTGGGGGATGGGGGTGAGTGGGAGACATGAGTGGGGGCCTGGTGGAGGGTGCCCCCACGTGCTGGGGGGGGTGTGGGGGGTGGGAGACATGAGTGGGGGCCTGGTGGGTGGGAGACATGAGTGGGAGCCTGGTGGAGGGTGCCCCTCAGTGCTGAGGGGGTGGGGGTGGGTGGGAGACATGAGTGGGGGCCTGGTGGAGGGTGCCCCTGCACTGCTGGGGGGGTGGGGGTGGTGGTAGACATGGGTGGGAGCCTGGTGGAGGCTGCCCATGGTGGCTGGGGGGTGGGAGTGGTGGGAGACATGAGTGGCGGCCTGGTGGAGGCTGCCCCTGCACTGCTGGGGGTGGGGGTGGTGGGAGACATGAGTGGGGGCCTGGTGGAGGCTGCCCCTGGTGGCTGGGGGGGTGGGGGTGATAGGGAACATGAGTGGGTGCCTGGTGGAGGCTGCCCCTGGTGGCTGGGGGATGGGGGTGATAGGGGACATGAGTGGGGGCCTGGTGGAGGGTGCCCCTCAGTGCTGGGGGGTGGGGGTGGGTGGGAGACATGAGTGGGGGCCTGGTGGAGGCTGCCCCTGCACTGCTGGGGGGTGGGGGTGGTAGTAGACATGGGTGGGAGCCTGGCGGAGGTTGCCCATGGTGGCTGGGGGGTGGGGGTGGTGGGAGACATGAGTGGGGGCCTGGTGGAGGCTGCCTCTGCACTGCTGGGGGGTGGGGGTGGTGGGAGACATGAGTGGGGGCCTGGTGGAGGCTGCCCATGGTGGCCGGGGGGTGGGGGTGATAGGGGACATGAGTGGGGGCCTGGTGGCAGGTGCCCCACAGTGCTAGGGGGTGGGGGTGCAGGGAGACATGAGTTGTACATGAGTGGGGGCCTGGTGGAGGCTGCCCCTGCATTGCTGGAGGGTGGGGTGGTGGGAGACATGAGTGGGGGCCTGGTGGAGGCTGCCCATGGTGGCTGGGGGGGTGGGGTGGTGGGAGACATGAGTGGGGGCCTAGTGGAGGGTGCCCCTCAGTGCTGGGGGGTGGGGGTGGTTGGGAGACATGAGTGGGGGCCTGGTGGAGGGTGCCCCTCAGTGCTGGGTGGGGTGGGGGTGGGAGACATGAGTGGGGGCCTGGTGGCAGGTGCCCCACAGTGCTGGGGGGTGGGGGTGCAGGGAGACATGAGTGGGGGCCTGGTGGAGGGTGCCCCTCAGTGCTGGTGGGTGGGGGTGGGTGGGAGACATGAGTGGGGGCCTGGTGGAGGGTGCCCCTGCACTGCTGGGGGGTGGGGGTGGTGGTAGACATGGGTGGGAGCCTGGTGGAGGCTGCCCATGGTGGCTGGGGGGTGGGGGTGGTCGGAGACATGAGTGGGGGCCTGGTGGAGGCTGCCCCTGCACTGCTTGGGTGTGGGGGTGGTGGGAGACATGAGTGGGGGCCTGGTGGAGGCTGCACATGGTGGCTTTGGGGTGGGGGTGATAGGGGACATGAGTGGGGGCTGGTGACAGGTGCCCCACAGTGCTGGGGCGTGGGGGTGCAGGGAGACATGAGTTGGACATGAGTGGGGGCCTGGTGGAGGGTGCCCCTGCACTGCTGGGGGGTGGGGGTGGTGGTAGACATGGGTGGGAGCCTGGTGGAGGCTGCCCATGGTGGCTGGGGGTGGGGGTGGTGGGAGACATGAGTGGGAGCCTGGTGGAGGCTGCCCCTGCACTGCTGGGTGGTGGGGGTGGTGGGGGACATGAGTGGGGGCCTGGTGGAGGCTGCCCCTGCACTGCTGGGGGGTGGGGGTGGTGGTAGACATGGGTGGGGCCTCTTGGAGGCTGCCCCTGGTGGCTGGGGGGTGGGGGTGCAGGGGGACATGTGTGGGGGCCTGGTGGAGGCTGCCCTTGCACTGCTGGGGGGTGGGGGGGGTGGTAGACATGGGTGGGAGCCTGGTGGAGGCTGCCCATGGTGGCTGGGAGGTGGGGGTGGTGGGAGACATGAGTGGGGGCCTGGTGGAGGGTGCCCCTCAGTGCTGGGGGGTGGGGGTGGGTGGGAGACATGAGTGGGGGCCTGGTGGAGGGTGCCCCTCAGTGCTGGGGGGGGTGTGGGTGGTGGGAGACATGAGTGGGGGCCTGGTGGCAGGTGCCCCACAGTGCTGGGAGGTGGGGGTGCAGGGAGACATGAGTGGGGGCCTGGTGGAGGGTGCCCCTCAGTGCTGGGGGGTGGGGGTGCTGGGGGACATGAGTGGGTGCCTGGTGGCAGGTACCCCACAGTGCTGGGGGGTGGGGGTGCAGGGAGACATGAGTGGGGGCCTGGTGGAGGGTGCCCCACAGTGCTGGTGGGTGGGGTGGGTGGGAGACATGAGTGGGGGCCTGGTGGAGGCTGTCCCTGCACTGCTGGGGGTGGGGGTGGTGGTAGACATGGGTAGGAGCCTGGTGGAGGCTGCCCATGGTGGCTGGGGGGTGGGGGTGGTGGGAGACATGAGTGGGGGCCTGGTGGGTGCTGCCCCTGCACTGCTGGGGGGTGGGGATGGTGGGAGACATGGGTGGGGGCCTGGTGGAGGCTGCCCATGGTGGCTGGGGGGTGGGGGTGATAGGTGACATGAGTGGGGGCCTGGTGGCAGGTGCCCCACAGTGCTGGGGGTTGGGGGTGCAGGGAGACATGAGTTGGACATGAGTGGGGGCCTGGTGGAGGCTGCCCCTGCACTGCTGGGCGGTGGGGGGGTGGTAGACATGGGTGGGAGCCTGGTGGAGGCTTCCCATGGTGGCTGGGGGGGTGGGGGGGTGTTAGACATGGGTGGGGGCCTGCTGGCAGGTGCCCCACAGTGCTGGGGTGTGGGGGTGCAGGGAGACATGAGTGGGGGCCTGGTGGAGGGTGCCCCTCAGTGCTGGGGGTGGGTGGGAGACATGAGTGGGGGCCCGGTGGCAGGTGCCCCACAGTGCTGGGTGGTGGGGGTGCAGGGAGACATAAGTGGGGGCCTGGTGGAGGGTGCCCCTCAGTGCTGGGGGGTGGGGGTGCTGGGGGACATGAGTGGGGCCTGGTGGCAGGTGCCCCACAGTGCTGGGGGGTGGGGGTGCAGGGAGACATGAGTGGGGGCCCGGTGGAGGTTGCCCCTGCACTGCTGGGGGGTGGGGTGGTGGTAGACATGGGTTGGAGCCTGGTGGAGGCTGCCCCTGCACTGCTGGGGGGTGGGGGTGGTGGGAGACATGATTGGGGGCCTGGTGGAGGCTGCCCATGGTGGCTGGGGGGTGGGGGTGATAGGGGACATGAGTGGGGGCCTGGTGGCAGGTGCCCCACAGTGCTGGGGGGTGGGGGTGCAGGGAGACATGAGTTGGACATGAGTGGGGGCCTGGTGGAGGCTGCCCCTGCACTGCTGGGGGGTGGGGGTGGTGGGAGACATGAGTGGGGGCCTGGTGGAGGCTGCCCATGGTGGCAGGGGGGTGGGGGTGGTGGGAGACATGAGTGGGGGCCTAGTGGAGGGTGCCCATCAGTGCTGGGGGGTGGGGGTGGGTGGGAGACATGAGTGGGGGCCTGGTGGAGGGTGCCCCTCAGTGCTGGGGGTGTGGGGGGTGGGAGACATGAGTGGGGGCCTGGTGGCAGGTGCCCCACAGTGCTGGGGGGTGGGGTGCAGCAGGGAGACATGAGTGGGGGCCTGGTGGAGGGTGCCCCTCAGTGTTGGGGGTGGGGGTGGGTGGGAGACATGAGTGGGGGCCTGGTGGAGGGTGCCCCTGCACTGCTGGGGGGTGGGGTGGTGGTAGACATGGGTGGGAGCCTGGTGGAGGCTGCCCATGGTGGCTGGGGGGTGGGGGTGGTGGGAGACATGAGTGGGGGCCTGGTGGAGGCTGCCCCTGCACTGCTGGGGGGTGGGGTGGTGGGAGACATGAGTGGGGGCCTGGCAGAGGCTGCCCATGGTGGCTGGGGGTGGGGGTGATAGGGGACATGAGTGGGGGCCTGGTGGCAGGTGCCCCACAGTGCTGGGGGGTGGGGGTGCAGGGAGACATGAGTGGGGGCCTGGTGGAGGGTGCCCCACAGTGCTGGGGGTGGGGTGGGTGGGAGCCATGAGTGGGGGCCTGGTGGAGGGTGCCCCTCAGTGCTGGGGGGGTGGGGGGTGGGAGACATGAGTGGGGGCCTGGTGGAGGGTGCCCCTCAGTGCTGGGGGGGTGGGGGGTGTTAGACATGAGTGGGGGCCTGCTGGCAGGTGCCCCACAGTGCTGGGGGGTGGGGGTGCAGGGAGACATGAGTGGGGGCCTGGTGGAGGGTGCCCCTCAGTGCTGGGGGGTGGGGGTGGGTGGGAGACATGAGTGGGGGCCTGGTGGAGGGTGCCCCACAGTGCTGGGGGGTGGGGGTGCTGGGTGACATGAGCAGGTGTGCAGGGTAGCCCCCTGTGGTGTCGGCTGCCTGCAGGGGCCGTGGAGGGTGTACAGGGAATACCTGGGAGCACCCAGCCAAATCGCGTGTAGAATTTCCCGCGTACCCATGAAATACACGTACCCAGCCAAATCGCGTGTGGAAATTCCCGCGCACGTACCCGGCCAAATCGCGTGTGGAACTTCCCGCGCACCCCTGAAATCCACGTACCCTGCCAAATCGCGTGTGAAACTTCCCGCGCACCCCTGAAATCCACGTACCCAGCCAAATCGCGTGTGGAAATTCCCGCGCACGTACCGGCCAAATCGAGTGTGGAACTTCCCGCGCACCCCTGTAATCCACGTACCCTGCCAAATCGCATGTGAAACTTCCCGCGCACCCCTGTAATCCACGTACCCAGCCAAATCGCGTGTGAAACTTCCCACGCACCCCTGAAATCCACATACCTGGCCAAATCGCGTGTGGAACTTCCCGCGCACCCCTGAAATCCACATACCCAGCGAAATCGCATGTGAAACTTCCCGCGCACCCCTCGAATCCACGTACTCAGCCAAATTGCGTGTGAAACTTCCCGCGCACTCCGAAATACACGCACACGTTATTTTTCAGTCAGCGGGTGTCCGTGTTTGTGGGTACCCCTTTGCACGTCATTTGTCCTGGAGGGCCACAGCATAGGACATTCATCATAGCTGTATATAGGTGCTATTTGTTGGCGCACCTTTTGGCGCACATTTATTACAGGCGCAGAGACGCTACCGCCTGCTTTCTTCTGGCGGTCGTGTTTGTGCCTGTGCGCTGGTTTGACCGTGCGCTGTTTTGCCCTATTCGATTCAATGAATACGTGTTGTAGGCGAGCGTGTGGGTGTTCCGCGCACTTGCACCCTGTACTTCCCCCGTGACGCCCACATTTTGGCAAGTTGTTCCCCATTCCGAGGGTTACGCCCCGTGTTCCGCCTACTTTTGTTGTGTGCGCCGCGCTATGTGCGATTTTCGCTGTGGCCTATGCGATTTCCGCTGTGACCTGGCGCACGCCGTTAGATGGCCTGTGCGCCAACGTGCGCCACGCACTTTTTTAGCGCACATCCGATGGTTTTCTCGCGCACGGCCTTCCATGAATCGTTGTGCGCTGCTTTTCGTGCGAATTTCGCACTTGCACTGCGATTTTCGCTATTCCACTGCGATTCGCACGTTTTTGGCCACTTGCGCCGCACTAATTATTCCATGAATCGGCCTGTAAGTCAGTTTGCTGGTATGGCAGCAGAATTAAAGGCGGGACACCAGCAAACGTATAAAGAGGCCCATCTTGCATTTGCTGATACATATAATCAATGAAGAATGTTTTTGGATTGAAAAAATAATACGCAGTTTCTAATCTGCTGCTGAAAAAATTGTTTAAGCAGTTTAATAAAATGCATCTAAAAGCGTTTTAATTGTGTGCTTTAAAATAAGCAACAAGATGACACGCAGATTCTTGCTGTCGTGTGTACAAAATACCAATTACAGACCAGCCCACCCCACACAGCCTGGGTGAAACTCCTACCATTAAGTACCACCCAAGGCAAAGAGAGATCAGCTTTTAAAAGGCGTTCTGCCCAGTCAGTCAGTATTGAGCCTTTGGAGAGTTGGCAGTAGGAAAGCAGCAGACCGTTGGAGACATTTGTATGACAGATCCTGTGCCAGGAGAGTTAAACGGTAGAGAACAGGAAAGAGGACACGCTGGTGTGTGTTAATGAGTCAGAAGCATGGTATAGGTACTGGCCTAACTGGAGCCCTCGCATTCCCTGCAGAGCACAAGCCTTTCTTTCCCTTATCAGGCGAGACCCTCTCTGCAACCAAGTGCCCGGCAGTATAGAGAAGCAGAGAAACGCTGGCTGTCATTGCCCGGCCCAGCAACCAGGCCGGGTCTGGAGACCAGAAACAGGTGCGCTGAATGAAGTTCGGCCGCCAAGGTAAATTCCACAAGTGTATGAATGTGTGTGTGTACATGTGTGTGAGATATGATTTGGCAACAGATAAGGCACTCAGGAAACCAGTGTTTCCCCTCACTCCCAGAGAGTTAGGGGTTAACTGACAGCCAGGTTATACCAAAACCTACATGGGTTCACACTGACCCAACACAGTGCAAGTTTCAAAAAGACACCCACAAGATGCCATAATTCTTTCTGGCTGTTCAGAAGGGTGCGACATTGTTACGTCGCCGGCTTTTTTCATGGAGTTTTTTGGTGAAAATATTCAGCTGAAAAAACGAATAAAAATATGGGTGGGTGGGTAAGGCATGGGTGTAATTTTAGGGAGGGACGGGGGTGTTTGTCCCCCCCAACTTTCATGGCACACCATTTTGTCCCCATTCATTTGGCTTGGGCACCTTTTCTTCAGATGTTATGTCCCCCCCAACATTTTCAGCAAAGTTACTCCACTGGGGTAAGGAGCTATAAAGTTTAAGGAGTGGGAAGGGAATAGGGACTAGATAACAGGGAAGGGGATTTGGGGCTCAAATAGAAAACAAAAGAAATCTGAGAGTTTTTTAAGATATAAAATATTAAGCAAAAAACTCAGCAAAAAAAACCTGGTGATCTAAGAACATAGAGCCCTTTGGAAATACTCAGAAGGGACCTGCCCTTCCAGCCTCTGCTCTGGAAGCAAGTGCTTTTACCAGTGCTTCTACACTGAAATCCCGTACATTGCAACTGTATCGTCATTTGTACTGTTCCTCACCCTGTGTTAAATGAAGCCATTTTCACCTTAAATTGGGATTAAAGGCAGGAAGCCAAAATATAGTGCTTTGTTTCATGCATTTATGCTGAGGTTATCATAGACAAAGGGCAGCAATTATCTTCCCAAAGGGTTTGTGTTCTAGCTCCATTGTGGGCAGATTTAGATCTGGGGGGGTCTGGCAATGGAGCCTGCTGTACTTGGGATGCTGCTGGCATCCACAACTCCTCCTCAGCTTTCTGGTGGTAGAGATCTACATAGCACTCTTCTTCAACATCTTAGGGTCTGGTGTCTGGAGCAGCCACACTCTATACCATGGCTTCTGCCCATCATTCTGATCCACTGTACCTTCTCCAGTGTCACCTGCCTCCAATGCCTGTTAGGAATTATTGGCACCCATTGCTACTGAAATTGTCATTGACTATATTGTTTTTAAAAAAAAGATGCAACCGCCACAAGCGCTGGTTATTAGGCTGGATTTTTCTGGATACAAGAACCGGCAAACTATGTCTCCCTGGATCTCCATCTCCAACCCTCAAGAGATCTGTTGTTTTTAATTTGCGGCTGCCGAAGCTGGGATTCAAACACACATCACCAGGACTAAAGTAGAGAAACGTACCCAGTAGACCACTTGAACGTTTAGGTGGGATGCAAGTGAATAGGCTTATTGGGATTGCACTCTGCAGCATATATTTACGCAAGCTTTGTAGGTTTAAAAGGTGCGCATCTTTTATACTTTGCCTGCACCATCATAGGAAATACTCCTCCTGTCTTGGGTTATTTCCCGGATCCCAGGTGTTAATAATTAATCGCCTGAAATGGAAATGTTTATTTATGGAGGGGCTTAAACAAATATATATGAGATAAGGTGTATGGGTGAGTGAAGATGAGTGAATGGGTATAAATGTGACTGTAAATGTTCTGGGTGGGTGCAAGTGTGAGTCAATGTGAGAGAAGGTCTATGGGTAAGTGACTGGTGGGTGAATGGGTATGAATGTGATTGTGAGTGCATATTTGGAGAATGCAGTGTGAATGCTTTGTGTGCATGTGAGAGAAAGTGTGTGGGTGAGTGACTGGTGGGTGAATGGGTATGAATATGATTATGGGTGTGTGTGAGTCATTGAGGTACCCAGGGAGCACAGGAGTAATGTTGACATTTCCTTAAATTACATGGCTTGTTTAACTGACATTTCTGTACAAATCCAACTGTATGTGTGTTATTATGTGGTGACACTGGCATTTTTGTGCAGTCATTCTAGCCATTGCATACTGTGGCTTGACATTTTGTACCTGGCATCTATGATAAAGCAAGCAAGCATGATACGTGTTATTTCATGGCTAGACTGGAATTTCAGTGCAGTCAGTCTACCTATTTCTTACTGTGGCTTTACATTTGTCCACTGATCATCTATGATAAAGCAAGCATAAGTGTAGGGTTTCACACCCGAGCTGACCTCATGCGTCATGTCCCTCGGGATCCAAATCAACAAGCACCTCTCCTTCAAGACACACATAGCTAAGAAAACTCAGACAGCTTGGTATCAGCTCTCTCTCCACCATTCAAGCACTGGTTCTACATGCGGCCACACACCTCATCAAGGGCCTTTTCAGATATGACCACATCACCCCAGCCCTCATAAACCTTCAATGGCACCCTGCCGCATGGCATTTTTTATGGTAATGCCAACAGGAGTATGTTCTTAATTGGGGGTACAGGCATATATTGGTGCTGCCACCATGGTAATGCATGGGCACAGCAAGCATGAAAATGTTTTGATACTAGCATATATTGTGGGGAAAGGCATGAAAATGCATTGGAAAATGTTCCTGTGCACGGATGGTTACTTGCATCTATTGGATTATTTCATGAGCAACCCAACAAAACAAATGTGCACACTTTCTGGCTTTTTACCCAATTTTTTACTAAAAGCGTTCCGTATAATGTACCATTTTAACCCATTATTCAAAATGTTTTCCCGGTGGAGCACCCCCCTAAGCACCTTTCATTGCTTTGGGATCCCTCATTACACTTGGTTGCTCTTGCAAACTTGTGGCAAATATTTACGCCCCTCCAGCAAACAAATTCACCAGCCGCCGCTAGTTGCTAGTACATTTGGGTGTTATAGGCCAGGCAGTGCACCCTTGTTTTCACAGTAGGTGAAAGATTTAAGCTTTCATTAAAAAAATATACATCTTTCACCTTGCGCAGTGTGTGCTTGCCCCTGCAGCAGCATGATCCTTATGGACATTGCAGTCGCATTGTGGTCCAGGCCGGTCCGGTCGGTGACGTGTGCCCCCTAGGTAAGGGGGTGGCCCTTTGTATGTCTAGCAGGGGGGTCCTCGAATATTGTGTTACACCAGTGTGTATAGAAGGGAGGGAAACATTGGTTTAGAGAAAGAGCTTGTGGTATGAGGTAAGGGAGTAATAGTTGTGTAGATTAGGAGAGATATCCTGACTTTTCATAGAGAAAGAGAGGAATTGCTTAGCAGCAGAGCTATAGGGGTATCACCTTGGAGAGGAAAGTAATGGGTATCATCTGGAATTAAGACTGAAAGAGTGTGCAAGAGAGAGAACCTTATTTAAAGGTGACCTTGGAGGAGAATGGTGAGTTGGATTAAGTGGGGAAGGATGGAGATACTGTTAGTGAGGGAAAGGACAGGGATGCCATCTGACCAAAGGACAAGAGGGAGACAGAGGTCATCTTAACGAGGAGAAGGAGACTGCATTGGAGATTGGTGCTGGGGAGCAGAAGGAGAGGTTTGGTGTGGAGATGAGAAAGGAGAAGACTTGGCAGCAATGGAGTATTACAGTGAGAAGGAGTGATACTCTCAAGGCAGGGATTATAAAAAGTGATGTTACCTCTAGCGAGAGGAAGGGACTGAACAGCATGTTAGGGGTATAGAGCCGGACCATCTTATGTCAGTGAAAGAAGGAGAGACCCGCCCACTTAGGTAGTGAGGATAGGGAGGTTCTGGAGGAGCACGTTGTTCACAGGGAAAGTAGGGAGGCGGGAGGAGCAAGAGACAGAATGACTACACGAAGGGGAGACAGGACAGCCCAACAGTACTCAGTGTGGGAAGGGGGACAAGGGAGAACCCTAAGAGGAGCAGGGGGTGAATGAGGGCCACCATTCTCCATCAAGCCCCACCAGGGTGCACCAGACCCAAGAGGAAGCCCCATCCTTGGGCTCAGCCTGACAGGAAGTATTGCCCACCCACAAAGAGAGTCCCCCAAATAAGCCCCCTTAGGAGGTTGCAAATAAGTGGACCCCAAAAACATCTGGCTACCTAAAAGCCGGGGTCCGCTGCTGCAAATAATCTATGCCCTGATCCAGGAAATGGAGGACTGGATGACCAGTGCTGGAACAACACTCAGGCGAGCAATGACATCCACCTGAAGGAACCATTTGATGTGCCACTATATCTTTTGTTGGGACATGAAGACTCTTTTGGAATACTTTGCTTTGCACCCATCACCGTGCCTGGCATTTGGTTTGTTTCTGGGATTTTGGGAGACTGAACATTTCTTGGACGGACCCCTTTGGAGCACAAGGGGAGAATCCTATTCTGTTGACTAGTTGCAGAGAGAGACTGGCCCTTCCCTCACCTTGCATCCTGACACTTGGGGACACCATCCTCCTGACACCTTGCTTGTGTTTGCCAATATCCTGACACATTCTCATTTAGTCTGTACACGAAGGTTAATAAGAATACTTGGTGTCCGAGTATCACGGTGACTGGCTGTCATTCTACCGGCCCATCAGACACCTGACATGAAAGAATAAGGGCGAATCAAAATGTTCTCTTCTACGGAATTAAGTGTGGTATTCCCCTCCTGTTCTCTTATCCTCTCCCTTTTCATTGGTTTCCCTCTGCACTCTCGGCCGCCATCCTCTCTTCAGTCTGAACAGGCAACAGCACAAGTCCCAGTGTGCCTTTTCTAGGAAGGTTACATGAGGGTTGGCCGGCAGGGCAGGGCAAGAGAGTGTGTGAATGCAAAGAATCACACAGAGCAAGTAATTGGTTCCCTCTTTGTAGAAACAATGACCCTATTGCAGAGTCCTGTTGAGATAGGGGCCACATAAATGCGTAGGGCCCAATTCATGGAATTCTTTGCACTAGTGACTTTGCACTGCTGAAAGGTGACTTTGCACTACCGACACAAACCCTGATTCATGGAACTGTACAAAGTGTATTTTTGCAGTGCAAAGTCAGTGCAACGTCATTTTGCCACATTTCGTACTGCAAAAATGACTTATAAAATGACCTTGCACTGGAATATACTTTGCACAGTTCCATGAATCAGGGTTTGTGTCGGCAGTGCAAAGTCACTTTTCAGCAGTGCAAAGTCACTTTGAATCATGCAAAAAATTCCATGAATCGAGCCCTAAATATTTAAATCTTATTATAGACAGAGGTTGAAATATTAAGTACTATGGCTGTTGGATAATAGTGGGTGTGTTGCAAACTTGAAAGCGCACAGGCACCCTGGACGAAGTACTGTGTGCTGAAAAGGTGCATATATTGTTACTACTGTGCAAGAAATCAAAAGGAGATCAATATTGAATGATAATTCAGTGGCTTATTGATCTTCAGGGATAGCTCAGAGCTCTTGTGATCGACTCAGGGGAGCAACATATGTCATATTGCACACAGGGGCGTTGCTAGGGGGGGCTAAGGGGCTATAGCCCCTGATCTTTTGGTTGTAGCCCCTGATAGCATCTCAGGAGCTACAGCCAAAAGACTAGCTAGCCCCCAGTCCCAACAGTTCCAACATCAGTTTAGCCCCAGGTCTTTTCCAGACCTAGCAACTGCCCTGGTTGCACAACTGTGTTGTGCAACTTTACAGCAGATGGACGGAGCTTGTTTGTGTCATGAAAAGCCGGTCAAGTGGCACAGCGAGTAGCGCAGGTTCGAATCCTGGCGGGGCCAAACTCAGCCTTTCATCCTTCCGAGGTCGATAAATGAGCATCACACACCGTGGGTAATAATAAGCAGCGCTCAGATACCGGAGGGTTCATAGCGCTATATAAATGCCAAATAATTATTATTACTATTATTATTATTATTAAAAGTTACAATCCCTATTGGCATGACTGCTTGACCAGTTGCAAGTTGTTGGATTCAGTTGATGGCTTGTTGGGTTTGGAAATCCACTCTATTAGGGACACCATCACAGTTGATCCCTCTTGCATCTGAGAGCTGGTAATTGGTTGCCATGGTTGTCTTTTGAATTCATTTTACTATTGTTGGACGGAAGAATTTCCCTTGATTGTTCTGCTAAACTCATAAAGAGTGTCAGAAAATGCATAGGCTGTAATTTGATCTAGTAGAAACCACCTGTACTGAGTCAACAGGAATTTTCACTAGAGTATAAATGCACTGTACCTGACCAGTGGTACTGGCCCCTCTTGCAAAATAAACATCATTATTAACATTGTGTGACCTCATGTAGAATGTTGAGAGAGATAAACAGTGAAATATGCCTTTAATGGTGCAAAGAATACGAGGACAGACATGTATGTTAAAAGAACAACAAAGCAGAAGTCATAGTGCATGTTCATTGTTAGAATGTGTCTTAAGATATAAGAGTGTGGTATGGCTAAGATATGCAAAGTGTTCATTGATATTACCTTGGCTCTCACAAGATACATATCCTTACCATATTGTTGCTCTGACCACCATCAGATATCTCGGACAGTAGCGATATTTAATTTGACCTAATATGGGCCTCTGAATGTCATTGATCTATACATCCTGGTCCCCATAGTTAATCATACAGAATCGCAGTGGAGGACTAAGCAAGTCTGAAGTCTCTAGACACCCACTGTGTGGCTTTGGGCTAAACAAGTCTGTGTGTCCTTTAGTAAAGCAGTAAAGCGTCATGTTCCAGTTGAAGCATTTCAGAAAAAATGGCAGTAAATGTGGTTACTGCCATTTTTCCATATCCGTCAGCTCAGGACGAGGGCTGAAATAAAATGTCCGCCTCCATTTCCGGCTTTGCCATAAACATGCGGGTTCATTGAAGGCAGCATGGATTTTCATGCTGATGTTAATGCAATAGCTTCCTATGTACTCTGCCTGATACTATGGCCTGGTATAAGCAGGCACGGTTTCATGTCAATTCATCGCAGGATGTTTTTTTGCAGGGTTTTTTACTGTGAATTTCTTTACGAAAAAAAACATCACATTTTTTATTTTTTTATTTTTGGGGGGTTCCCCTGAAGCCCCCGTTCCCTTTAAATGTTTAGGTATTGCCTTACACCCACACCCCATATATATACTTTTCTAACTCCCCCCTAAAAAATGAGATGGGTTTTTTCATTCAAAAATTCATGGTAAAAAACCCAGGGAAAAAACATCCTGTGATTAAAGGACGCTGTACCGCAGGCACTTTCCACAGGAATTCATTTTAGATGCTATATTCAAATAGAGGATATGAAAAGCACTGACGTATTGTGCTTGCTTAATAATGAGAAACATAAGGATGGGCTGCAGTTTGTCATCTATGACACTCATACCCATAATGTCCATTGTACACCACTAGAAATGGGAAGGTGACTAATTGTGCCACAACCAAATGTTTTTCTCCTTTCCAAATTAATTGTAAAACAATGAAATTCAAACAAAAAGTCATTTATTTAGCCAGTTATACTTTTACATCAGGGTGGCAACAATTTAAACTGGTCTACATATTCTATTAATGTACACTGGCCTGCACAGGTTTCACTCTTAGAAGGAGCTTCTTTAGGGACTTTCACTTTGCAATTTTAAATTGTACGTTTGGTACAATTATGTTCAGGACACGTAAATAACATCGGGCGGATGTAAAATGCAAACGTAATGGTAGCAGGCATTGATCAAAAGTACACAATAAATAAATTAGATTGTAATACAAGCAAGGGCTCATAACATTAGAAATAATTAAGCCCAAGGAAATGCAAGGAGATCACTCTCAAATTGTTTCTACACAGGGCTATAATGCATAGACAAAAGGGGAGCAATCTTATTGCATCATGAATGTATACATGGAACTAATGCCAAGGCAATATATGAGGTAATCCAATCTTACATTTCATACACCATACCATTAATTACATTTTACTTTATTTTATTGTAAAGCGGGTTGAGGATCCACAAAATCACCTCAGCATGAGGGATTTAGACTCACAAATCTAGTGCATAATTAGTGTAAATGACTCCTGTGTCTCCTATTTAATTTATCAAACCAAGAATTAACCTCTTGCCCTTCTATGATTTCTATGTGTTTGCCTGTTCTGGTTGAAATTGTATGATTTATACATTCTCCAAAAATGTTCCTTTGGATTTACTAATTTCTCACCTTATCAATCATGACATGTATTTAAATTTGATACATTTATTGTGTGGTTTTGATCAATGATTGCTATCATTACCTTTGCATTTTACCTCATTCTGATGTTATTTACATGTCCTGAACATAATTGTATCAAAATTATAATTTAAAATTCCAATATCAAATGGCACAAAGAAGCTTGAATTAAGAGTGAAACATGTATAGACCAGTGTTAATTAATAGAATGATTAGAGCAGTTTAAATCATTACCATCCTAATGTAAAAGGATATACAGCTAAATGCATTTCTTTTTTGTTAGTATCATAGTATTGAAATTATTTAAAAAAAAAAAACATTTGGATGTGGCACAATTAGTCAGTCCTCTTCCCATTTCTAGTCATGCTTGATTCTCATATTTTACACTGTAATCCTAAAATAATTAAAATTGTCTCTGGCAATTGTAATACAAAGATTGGCAAAGGGCTAGCAGAGGAGGAGATTGACCAAGAAGAATACAACGAATGGGGTATACCACAGTATGTAACCTCTAGGCCAAATAGTTGCCCAAAAGGTCACCTATTTGATCTCTTTTTAATGGAACATGGGTTGTGAGTGGTAAAGGAGAGGATGTCATCAAATTCACCCATAAGAGAAATCATTGTAGATCGCCAGGGCATCTCAATAATTGACTACCTCCTAATTAATCTTCAGCGCTGACATTGAATATTGGATATGGAAATTATGGAGCAGGAAAGAGTGGCCCCAACCCCTTAAGACTGGATTGTAGCTTAGAAACTAAAGAGAAACTATCATGCAGGTATTTGAAAGGGAACCTATTGTCAAATCGCAAAACAATGTGTCGGTAGAGCTGGATATCAAATCCTTCTATGAAAATGGCTTGAGGGAAACAAAAACCCTTTTTCTTGACTGCGTAAATGAAGGAAATGCACCAAAAGACTTGATCACTGCATATGAAGAACTAGCTAGGGCCTTTGGCATAACGGTAACAAAAAAAGGCGACCCAGAAACAGCCACCTCGGGGTACGGATTGGTTTGATAGAAAATGTCAATTAATGAGGAAGTCGTTTTGGAATGCTCTCTGAGCCCAGCCTAGGAATTGGAACTGGGTCATAGAAAGAAGAATGGAGTACGAAAGGGCCTGTCTTGTGCAGAAACAAGAATTCAAACTCACTGTATGGGAGGAACTCCGGGAAATTGTGGAAAATAAGAACACAAGGGCTTTTTGCAGGAAGGTGAAAAAAAAAACAATCCTACTATTAATCCTACCTTAGAGACACACATAAAAGCCTGTATTTGAACTTGGCATGGGTTTCGTACTTTGGGGATATTTATTTTAAAGGCAATGTGGAAAATACTGAGCCTCAATGTAACAAATCAAACAGTCTGAGGGATTTGATATGATAGGTTATTGATAACACGCTTAACACACAGAGGTTTCTAAGCGCGGACCCGGGGATCCCGGGGACCTGTGTTGCTCTGTGTTGTCTTGCTTTCATGGCGAGTACTTTGCTGCTGAGCTATCCTCTCGGGACTTGCTGTGCTATCCTCCCGGGATGATATATACTCGTGTATAGGAATATCCTATTTGGATGTCATGAAAGTAGTAAAAGCTCAGAAGATCAATAAGTCCCCAGGCCTGGACTTCATACCTGCTGATCTGTTCAATTCCAATATAAAGCTATGGGCTCCCATTCCTTGCATTATTTTTAACACAATTGCGAAGACCTTGCCCCTATTTTATTTAACTTGTATACAAACTTGTAACGCTTTTCAGTCGATTTTAGAACAGTCGATCCCCAATGTATCTAGGTTAGGCGGTAGAAGTGTCCCTGTGTTGGTTTATGCTCACAGTGTTGTTCTTTTAGCCCATGCACCGAAAGCTCTTCAAAAATTGCTAAATGATTATACTGATTTTATGACCCTTGGGAAACTGAAGATAAATGTAACAAAATCAACAGTATTAATAGTGAGAAGGGCACAGAATAAGTGAAAGGTTTTTTTTTTTATTGAGTGGTTCTTAGCTGGAGAAATTGAAACACTTTGACTTCCTGGGCGTCCGTTTTGCTGCAAATGGCCATTGGCACAATCTTATTGAAAACCAAGCCATCAAAATGTCCCGGATCATAGCGGGAAGCTAAAGGTTTATAATGTCAAGGCCTGTGCGATTGGTTTCTGCGTGGCTCACAAACTGCAGTTAATGGAAAATAAATTCTGTAGATCCATGTTGACTCTCCCACAGAGTGCCCCTACCTTCGCTGAACGAGCTCGTGTTACCCTTTATTGAAGGCAATTGCCACGTAGCTCCGGCACTGATACTTGCTGATGTTCTTTCCTATGTTGGTGTATTTAAAATCAGCTGTCTCATGCTTGTGAAAGCTACCCTTGCAGCCATTAATGCTGGTCAGAGGTTTGAACACCTATACCTGCTAGATAACCTCTGCAAAGAGAATAGTCCTGCTGCTGACCTTTTACCATGGACAAAGGAAAATGGCTGAAATGGAGAAATCATCAGTACACCTGCTCATTTGGTCACCCAGAAAATAAATTGGAACCATAACTTGAGTGGTGCATAGGGGCATGCCAACACTCATGCTTGGCCCGGCTACGGTTCAATCTTCTACATTTGACCTCTGTAACTGAGAAATGGCATGGGCTGGGCATTGATTCTCAAACCTACCCCTTCTACCCAAGGCATATCAAAACATTGCCTCATTTCTTATTCGTTTGTCATTTGAACACTATACTTTACAAAAGAACTTTGATTCCAGTTTTTAAATCGAGGGGGTTATATCAATTTAGGCCGGCACTATTACATTGTTTATCTGACAGGCATTGAAACTTAGAAATCTGTTCACCTATGACTTTGAGGAGCATAGCTCAACCTCATACATATGCTTTAGATATTGTATTCCATGTTCTTTTAACATCCTTGCGACTCGAAGTACACTTTGCTAACACACTGTGGCGCTTTTTAGTGCTGTGCATTTACTGTGTGAAAAAGTGATGCCTACAATGGATGTGTGGTTTTTGACATGTGGAGTGGGAGGTATTTTCTTTTCTTTGGTTTGGGATTACTTTGGTTACATTGGTACTCCGTGTAGAAGATACCAGTTCTTAACAACGCACTACGCGTGTGCTTTATTGACAGGTTCTATGGGTGCTTAGTTTCTTTTTGACTAACTGCAGAACGAGTGCACACACTCTGTGTGGAGCGGATGGGAACTTCTTTTCCTTAGTTTCGTTTGGGATCACTTTGATGATAGTGTTATTCTTTGTAGAAGACACTGGTGTTTAAAAATGTGCTGCGTTTTTGCTTTATTGACACGTTTCATCACTCTCAAGGTTACCGTTTGGGTATCAAGAAATATAATTGTTTTATTGTGGCAATGCCGACCTGAATGGTTTACCACTTGCCATTGAGGCGATGTTTATTTCTGTTGATCAGGTTAGGAGAATTTTTAAAACAGGAGGGCTATGTTTGTATAATATAGATGCTATCTTGACATTCGAATTTATTCCTCAAGAAGTTACTATTTTCTATTTTTTCTTTTGGGAAATGCAATGAGGGTTGTACCCCTGATGAAGGGACTAGGATCCTGAAACGCGTAGAGTTTTGTTTGCCCTATTTTGAGTGAATTCTACTGCCTAAACCTTTGTTAACACATGACAAATTACGCCTTTACTGCTTTTTTGCAATTGATCAGAATTGGTTATGTACCTTCACTTTTTTTGTGTATCTGAAACGTATTTTATGGTCTATTTGTAACTGGATGTACTACGCCACATTGTGGTTACACTTTGTGCATCAGCTATTAAGTAACATTGGTCACGTCTTTATGTGTTCATTGATTGCTACCATGATTGCTTTGGATATGTTTTGATTACACATGCTTCATCACCTTTTGGAACCTTGCATGGTCCACTACTATTCAGTGTGCAATTGGGTTCTAGGAAATGTTCTTTACCTAGACAAATGTTTTATGTTTTAGATGGAAAAGATCTGGGACAGACCTCTTGCCAACGTCGCACTGTGATTATTATTTTTTTTTAATTCTGTGATGCATGCATAATGTAATGACACAGAGGATACATGTATGAGTCCAGTCTCCATTTGTTGCTTTTAAAGTAGCTGACCTTGCATCCCTATAAAATCCTGCTGCAGAAGGAAGTCTGTTTATTGTTTAAAATCCATCGAATATCAAGATGTATGTCAAGCGAATGTATTAGATGTATGATGTTAAATGTCCAAGTTTTAAGTGTTTAAATTTGTATGTGTTTTATGATTCTGTTTACAATCCAATAAACAAATTCTGTGTCTGAATAATTTCTAGTCATTTTAGATGCTGTCTGCAAAGCATACTTTCCAGGCAGCATTTGCAGTTTTCCACTTCGGTGATGGAAAAGTGAAGAGTACAGGAGAGTTTGCAAACGTTTTACTACTTATTTTTCCACCACATAGTGAAAAAGAGGATAATTTAATGAAGGGGCACCTTTTGCAAAAAAGTGAACCCTGAGCCGTTCACCTCTGTGCAAATAATGTGGAGATGAAACATGATCCTTCTAGACCACTGGTATTCAAACTGTTGGGCTCTCGGCATATTGGGGCCAAAGGATGTCTAGGGGGAAGCACAAGCCACGTTAAAAAGGGACGACTACCTCTCCCCACACTATGCGCCTCAAAAAAAGGTATTGCACTGCAGTGTTGACACTAAATTCCGCAAACGTCAAGGAGAACAGTAACAACTGCCAGGCATCAGGTAACTGCTCACCCATGCACACACCCCACTCCCCCAATTTCTGAATCCCTCACCCACTCCTCCCAGTCCCACCCCCTGCCCCACTTACCTGGAGCTTCTTCGTCCGTCCCCGGCACCAGGAGCCATCTACTGTTCCTGGCACTTCCTTGCTGCGGTAATGGCCGCCATGGAAAGGGAGAATGGACTACGTGTCTTTCCCTTTGACCCTTTTCCATGGTGGCCCATTTAAAGCACTGCTGGTAGGGTATTGCGGGCATGCAATAGAACAATAAAAAAGTAACTATAATTATAATAATTATAAATATGTTGGAGGATCTGGCTTTCAGAACAGAGATGGAATGGAAAGTAAGGTCCTTCTGTGATAATAACGAGGGCACAGTGAATCAGAGGGGGACAGTTTGGGGGGCCTTTAAAACATTAGTGTTCCACAATCATCTTTAGGAGAATATTAGCACTGGAGTTTAATAGATTGGAAATAACAGTAGCATAGTTGGGATGACAAGAAGTAAGACATCGATAAATGAGCACAGAGTGGTAAAGACTATAAGAGCAATTACTTGAAACACATAAGAGACTGGCTTGGATGATTATGAGGCATATACCCGTAGGTAGCATAATGATGGAGGCAAGGTTGACTGTTAGCTCGGGTGGGATTAGGGTTAAGGGGGTGCAGAGCATTACTGCAAACAGTGATGGAAATGGGGTTCTCAAACATGACTATGGAGCGATTAACAAACTGTCCCTCAGTTTTGTGATGACCTGTATTGGGGTGATGCAGAGCCAAGTCTTATGCAGGTTTCAGGGTGGCCAGATGAAACAGGCTTAACTGATTTAGCAGATGAAGATAGATGAACACAAAGAGACGTTCATCTTTCCCTTCCATATACAAATACAAAAAAGCCCACAAACGAATCCAACGATAAAAACTATTCATCGCAATCCTTAAAACCTCATTAGAGAACATTGTCAGGTGTCGTCAGGTTAAAGAAAACCCCATCCAAATAGAATCATACTAATCACAGAAATACTTTCACTATCCTATTTCTGCTGGAAACCGGCCTTGTTAGATAATCCTCTCTAATTGATATACCTGTGATTGATTGTCTAATTTAAGAAACAAACCAGGCTTCTCTACTACTGGAGCGTTGCCCCTCTCATAAAATAGAAATGACCTTCAAATTACCTATATTTTATGTATGGCAATATACCATGAACAAAACAAAATAAAGTGGATTGTATCCACTCCAAACTCAAATGCACAGGAACACTTGGCCACCTGATAATCTTGTCATTTCCATCTACAATTATTCCATTCAAGATTTTACTTTTTCTCACCAAGGGAAGGGCTCTCAGCCAATCAGGTGGCTGAAAATGCAGGTGAGAATCCACAGTGTACTGACCATATTTTCCCGGCCACATTAGACCCTTTCACGGGTCACGCAATTTTTGTGGCACCACCCTGCTCCCGCCTCTACTGAGCCTCCCCCTTCTTCCACATACTCCCCATGACACCACCAGCCCCCCTGCAGCCTCCCTACCCCACGTACCTGCTAAGGCTCTGAGCACCGACGTTCTTTCCTGTGGTGGCTGCAGCCACCGAAATCGAAAAGGGACTTAATCCCTTTTCTGTTTTCTATGGTGGCGGCCATCTTATTTTTTTATTTTGACCAGAGATTGGGCTTCTGCAATATGCGAGGAGCCCATATCCTGTTAAATGAAAAAGCTAAATATTCGCACACCGGGTGAACACTGGGGTGCAAATAGCAATCACCCTTGCTTAAGGGAGGAGTCCAGGGCCGTTATCAGCCCTTAGCACTTCCAAGCTCAAGGGAAGGCTCAGCTGATGGGCCATTACGGCCCTGTATTGCACCCTTATGCAGGGGTGATTGCTGCATTAAGACGCAGTTGAGTGATCAAATCCCTGTGAATGTTGCTTCGAATGAGGTTCGGGAGGTCGGGAATTCTTCCTAGCTCCACAAAATCCCTATATATAGCTACTATGGTCACGTGCACCACCAATACCCACTTGGCGTTCTGGATTTCTAAGGACAAAGGTGTTTTAAATATTTGCTTTGCTTCCCAGGACATCGAGGAAGGATTAGAATACAAGGTTCCACTTCCCAACTTACGCAACGCTTTCTTCTTGTCCCTAAACAACGGTACAGACTCACAATTTGGGAGTGCAAACATTAAGGGCCCAATTCATGGAATATTTGCCCGGTTCAAAGTGAATTTGCACTGCTGAAAAGTTACTTTGCACTGCCGACCCAAACCCTGATTCATGGAACTGTGCAAAGTGTATTTTTGCTGTGCAAGTTCTGGCAAAGTCATTTTGTACTGCAAAAATGACTATGTGCTGACTTTGCACTGCAAAAATACACTTTGCATGGTTATGATATGATAGGTTATTTATAACTCACTTAATACCCAGAGGGTTCTAAGCGCAGACCCGAGGAACAAACATGTGTTGATCCGTGTCGCCTTGCTTCAAAGGCGAGCACGTTGCCCCTTAGCTATCCTCCCAAGACACGGTGTGTTGGCAGTGCAAAATCACTTTTCAGCAGAGCAAATTCACTTTGAACCGGGAAAATATTCCATGAATCGGGCCATTAATTTAATGTAACAATGTCTCTACATAAAGACTATGGGCCCGATTCATGGAATTTTTTGCACGGTTCAAAGTGACTTTGCACTGCTGAAAAGTGGATTTGTACTGCAAAAATTACTATTCACTGACTTTGCACAGAGTTTGCACTGCAAAAATACACTTTGCTTAGTTCCAGGAGTCAGGGTTTGTGTCAGCAGTGCAAGTCACTTTTCAGCAGTGCAAAGTCCCTTTGAATCCTGCAAAGAATTCCAGGAATCGTGCTCCAATCGCTTCATAGCCCATGTTTTTACCGATGCTAATGTGCCACTCAGCAACATCTTGCCCGATAGCCAATCTATTGGGGCTTCTTTGTAAGTTGGAAGTGGAACTTGGGACTCTGACAGATTTTTTTATGGAAGTCATTTTAGATTTCCTTAAAAGGCGTTCCCACAGTCAGGCCACATATCTCGTCCCCAGACAGCAACTTGGTTTAGTGTCTTGGTAATGTACATTTTCCTCACCATTTAAAAAGAACAACAACCTAAAGTCCAAGGACAGTATTGGCCTAGCCGATTGTCTGATTTTAATCTGAGTGTTGGCTACATGAGCACGCCAAAAGAAGCTGCCCAAAAAAACGGAGCCCAAGATAGGCATAGGACTTAACAGTTTCTAAGGGAACACCATTGGGGAATACTTTAGTTTTGGGCTATTGCTTTGTTCAAGGAACACCATTTTAGATTTGATAGGGAGGATAGTCCAGGGGCAACGCCCTTGTCTTAGAAGCAAAGGACACAGAGCATCATGGGTTCAAAACTTGATCACGCACTTATGGCTGGACTCTATTAAGCGCGATATGTGAACCCAACTTAATGTTTAGGTATGAGTTTATCATCAAATCATGATTACTACACAAACTAGAGAATGTATCAAGTAATTTAGATAGTGCATTCTCTGTTTTGGCCAAAATAACTGCGCCGTCTGCAAATAGCAGAAGCAGAATATGAAGTCCCTTCAGTCGCATACTTGCCGACACGACCCATTCCAATCTGTGGGTGCTTATCCAATCCTGTTTTTTTTCTTTGCACTCTGGGACTTGCAGTTCCACTTTTCTCATTACATAACTCGGACTACAACTCCCAGAATGCAAGGAAAAAAACAGGACTGGATAAGCATCTACAGATTGGAATGGGTCATGTTTGCAACTATGCAGTCGTGGTATATCTGACAGTGCCATTTATAGATGTCTGAGCAGTCAACTGAGGCTGAAATCACAAGGGGCATTGATAAATAATATGGGCATAGGTAAGCCCCCCAAATGGGTAGCCCATAGTTAAAGGACTAAGGCACACCTTTTCTCTGTTACATATGTTATAAAGGGCAAAGGTGGCGTGCCCCTTACCCAAACCGACCACATAGCATTACCAAACACACTGACACCAATCAGACCGACTGCAGTAATCATCACCACCGTGTTATTCACACAAAGAAAAACAGGGCACAGCAATTGAACTTGGTCGCACTAGGTCTGGCACTGGTTAAATATGCTTTAGCCATGCAACTAAAAGGGCAGAGGCTCCTATATTTAGCCACCGGTTGAGGGAATTCAGGAAGTGGGGAGCAGCAGAGCGAGATGTGAGAACAGCTCTTATTCGGCAGGGTGCTGGAAATAACTTCTATATGGCAAAGGGTGTGGGATGAAATAGACCACCCATTGGAACTGATGCCCCATGTGTTGGCAGCAGTTGGGGGAGGAGTTTACATAAAATGCACTAATATGACGAGAACGAGTAGTGAGAAGATGGACAGGAGTATGGCAGTTGAAATGCGAATTGAAAGTGTTCGGAGCTGTAAGATAACGCACATGCTATATGTATTATGCTGAAAGCATACAGATATGAGCACAGAATGCACACGGATTTTAACACTGGATTTACTTGCAGGATTTGACTAAAAACAATGCAAGTATTGCAAGTATTTGGTTATTGTATTAACTATGAGTTCAATAAGGAAGACATTTTAAACAAACATTGTCAAATAAACAGTTTTGGCTTTTGTGTAGGCATGGGACAGGCCTTTGCCAGGCGTTGCTATACTGGTACAACTTGAAAATAACATACCAAGAACGGGTAAATGGTTTGAGTACAAAGGCATGTGATGGCATTGCAACATATAATGCCTAATAAGGAGTCAAAAGGGTTGGCTTTGCCCATACTTGTTTTTAACAGGAATTCAATGCAAAGATCAGATTCAAGGACACACATATTGCTTATGTGGATGTGGTTAAGGCATTGCATGACACCAGAAGCAGATTATTCACTGTTATTAAACCATTCTTCTTCACAAACAAATGAATTAGAAAGAGTAATGGCAGCCTGATAAAAGCCCATAGTTTAATGTTACAGTGATTGTAGGGATCCCAGGAGACTGTGTTTTGTGTGGAAAGGGGAGGTCATGGGTGGGAAAGGCCACAGGGATTAGCATGGCCGTGGGCGGTCAATAAGTGGTGTGACACGGTCCCCTACCTGAGTCTGGGAGCTATCAGGAAGGTGACGCAGGCGACCGGGTGCCACCCCAAGCCAGTAGATGTTGGGGCCACTGGTGGTATGGGGAGGATTCTTTGCCGGGTTCCCATTACCTAGCTGGGACAGTCACATGGTCACCCGTCGTCTTACTCCCATCAAGTCCTATGGTTCTACTCCCAGGCAAGCACAATGCATTTCCTAACCTGCACCAAATAGACAACACTGAAACTCAAGGCTTTCCCCTAAGGGAAGCCCTCTCCTTGTCTGGACGAAGGTAGCATAGGTCTAGACGCAGTTATCAGCTCACTTGGAACTTCAAAAGAATCATGTCCAATCATTTGCGTTACACTGCAATCACATCTTTCTAGCCTGCAACTTCCCAAACACTGGTAAACTAATGCGGGGGGACATTGCTATTGTTGCCGGCAAGTGAATCGCGTGCCAGGGAAACATTGGATTCCTCTTCCTTCTCGCCCTTCATTACAAAGGAATCAAAGGAGTTACAACAACTAGCCTGTATGTTTCCAGCTCTTAATTCATATGCTGGAAATAGTTACATGTCTTTCCATCAAATTTTTTCCATCGAAGGTAAGTACCATCTACATTTTTCCAATGTAAAAATGTGCATTGAATGCATTTTTTTGGGAGGGGGTCCCCCGAACTCCCTGTTTTTAACTCTTAAAAACACACCCAAACAAAATTAACTGTTTATCCCACAAAAATATGCATTCCATGCACATTTTTTCGTTGGAAAATATTCAGTGGAAAAACCCTCGATGGAACATTTTGCGATGGAAAGTCTGCATACCACTGGAAACACTGAAGCCCTCAACTCATTCTATGCGGCCAGTGGGAGGGTCGAAGAAACGTGTACAATACAAGATTGCAGAAAGTCTAGATATAAACACAGTCCCACCCACTAAGCCCAGAACAGCCGCAGGTACATTCAGAGAACACAGCCATCATTAACTCAATGGTCGATCTCTGTTGTAGGCATTTGATTTAAAAAAAAAGACCCACTGGGGCATGCTGGGAGCCAGCCCTAGCTTCTGGTTGGGAGATGTTGGAGCAGGTTGTGGTTGGTGGTTGGAGGAGTTAGGAGCAAGTTACAAGGATGGTGAGTAGTGGAAACTGTTGGAGGCAAGATGGGGGAGAAGGAGCCAGGAGGAGGTGGTAGAAGGTTAGAGGAGATGATAACATCAGAAGGAGCTGGTCCAACATTGTAAGAGTTGGTAGTATCGGAAGGAGGATGTATAAGATTGCAAGAGGAGTTAACATCAGGCAGAGGTTATGAAGGGATGAGTAGGTTAGTATGAGACAGCAAGAAAGAAGGAGGCTGTGGTAAGATTTGGTGGAGCTGGGAAGAACTATTGGAGGTGATTGTACTGGGAGGAGAAGAAGAGAGGAAAGGGTTAACATCAGGAGGATGGGCAGAAGAGGTGGTGGAAGAGGTTGTGGGGAAGTCAGTACAAGCAGGAAAGTTCCAGCGAGCCAGGTCTTCCCAAGGCAGAACCAGACAATGGGAGGACGATCGAGAAAGTTACTGTTTGTTCAGAGCGGTAAAGGGGAAGGTGGTTAAGGAGCATGATCCCCAAGTGGGGAAAGGGTCCTGGTATCTAACGAGTGATAGTCAGGTCTTTTGGCTCCAACTAACTCCAACTATACCTCCAGTTGTTGGAGGACACATTAAAGAACAGTCACAAAAAAGCATACTTAGCTCTGAACCAAATGAGGCACTTTGGTGTTTGACAGCCATGGGTACTGGACCCAGGGAAGACCACATGTAGTTAGTTTAAAAGGACTGACCCCACCCTGGACCTGGAACCCCAGAGTGAGTGACATTTCTCTGTGATCGCTAAGACTTTGCGTTTTCCTGTTTTTGACTTAGCATTGAGCCTTTTAAACTTGTGTGAATAAACACCTTATATTCCATCTTCTGAGTCCATTTGTTTGTGCATGCCATGAGGCCTCTGTGAGAGTGGGGAAACATCCAAACTCCAACTAGCTGGGTAGCCGTCCTCCCATCACATCCCGTCCTATCTGCACCCATTTCACAATTGGTTTGACTTTGTAGGTAACACAAAAGCAGCACCTGATAGCCACAATTATAAAATTACATTGTAACCAACAGAACCTTCCGTTCTGTTGGCCTACACATGGTACATGAGCGTAGAAGGTTTTCTGGTGAATGCCAACTCATCGAGCATAGTGGATCATTTCCAGACAAGGAAAGAAATGCAAGCCAATTTATTCAAATCCTCTAAAACTTGAACAAAGTAGACATGTGATTATCTTGGAATACGGTTTATAAATACACGTTCATGGAGTTAACAGAAAAATAATAAGGAAAGAGGATGGTGCAAGCAAATAGTTCTATACCAAGAATGACACACAGACTTATGCTTTACCATGAAAGTTCTATATTAAAGGTATTTATGGTGAATAGAACGATATGCGCAGTGATAGAAGTGAGGAGGATAGGAGCTGTGCTTCTCTACTTTTTTTTTCTCGCTTACCATTCCTATACTTTTATTTTAAAAAGAAACCGCTCAGCAGTGCTCCTTTTTAAAGTAAAAGCATAGGTACAGGAGAAGTCAATCGATTCACAGCACTCCACTGTCTGATGCAGGCTGCAGTAGACTGGATGGCAGAGCCTTGGCCCACGCCTGCGCATTGAGCAGCAGCGACGTTCATTTCTGCACGTGCCCTCACTATGCACAAGCGTGGGCCAAGCAGCAGTGACCCAGCATCCAACATTCTTGTTCGACTGAGCCGCCAGCTGGGTGAGCCGCCAGTCCTAGGATTACTTTTTTACCTCCTGCCGCTGCCAGCAGCCAGGTAGGTAATGGAGATCGGAGGACAGCAAGTGTATAAGTGGGTCGGGAGAGAGGGACGGTTCAGTTGCGTCCCTCGCTCCAACCCCGAGCATATTTGTACTGCGGGGATGAATGCGGGCTGGAGGTCGGGGCCAGGTAACTAGTGGGTTCGGGAGAGAGAGATGGTTCAGTGCCGTCCCTCTCTCCTGACCCGAGCATATTTTCACTGCGGGGAATGCAGGCGGGAGGTCAGGGCCAGATTAGAGGGTCAGGAGAGAAGGACGGTATGCCGTCCCTCTCTCCAAACTCGAGCATATTTTACTGTAGCCTGACTGCGGCTGCCTTTCATTGCTCTGCCCATTTCCCAGAGTCACGCTCACAGCCCACCTGAGACACACAGGCTGCGTCACTGGCTCTGCAGCCAGTGCCGTAATGAGCTCGACAACACGTTTCTTTTGTCGTAATGAGCTCGACAACACGTTTCTTTTGTCATCAGCAGCATATCCTTTCTTATGCATGATGGTGAATTTCCAACTGAAAGACCAACAGCCACCTTGCAAATCTGCCACTGTTAAAGCGAGCAACACAATAAAGCACCCTTTGAAAATGTGTTCACACCCATAACGTCTAATAGCTTGATATGCTAAAAAGTAAAGTTTGCTTTGATGTCCTTAGTTGAATGTTCTTTAAACCATACTTTACAACTTGCTGGAGGTTTGTGAGGAATCTCCAAACCTAAGTGAGTTTATGACACAACTTATTTTATTGTGAGTGTGTCTTAAAGCGCTGAAAATAAAGTGGGAAAATAGATATTTTGCCTTTTCCATCTTATAGCTTTCCATTGAGGATGTGGAAAATAAAGGTAAACTGATACTATGTTTGGCCCAACATGCTGCTATAAGGATTTACATGTTGTCATAATGCTTTACTATGCAATTTGTGTATTTTAAAAGTAAACTCTATAGGACAGTATCATTGTGGGTCTTGACACCCAAAACTTGAATATTTGTTCCAAGTAAAGCGTGGAAGAAGGTGGCAGTGCCCAAATTGCAGAGTGGGGTAACATTCCTGCTTCACTGTTTAGCTTAAGTGTGTGATCCTAGGCAAATAATATAATCTCACACTCACTTCAACTGCAAAAATTGGAGTGCGTATAATTATGTTTACACCCTTACAATAGGACAGTTTTAATAAGTGTTGGGACGAATTGGTGTACCTTTGTGCTCCTCTGCTAGCGGCTCCAATACTGTCATGAAGAATTGCATTATTGCTGCTTTGGCCCTCCCCCAGTCTTGTATCACCTGATTTTACAGGTAGCCATAGTCTCACCAGTCAATCAGTGCACCAATAATTCTAGTATAGCGGACTAACTGGAGTTGAACCAACATTACATTTTCTCCCCTGTTGCCCCAGCCACTGAAGTTGCTTGGTCCGTCCAGAGTACTGCCTCACACTCTGCTATGTCCTGCTATGCTATGATATTGAGTATTTTATTGCACACCATCTGCCATTCTCACACTTTCTAGGACCTTCAAGATTTGCAGAAGGGGGTGTTTTCAGACTTAGAGAGAGTCAACTGATTGTAACATTGAAGCTGCACTAGAATAGTCTCATTAAAATGAGTAATGAAGTTAGATGCCCCTACAAAAGTATGTTTGCCACTCCTCCACCATCTCTGAAGTAAGCGCCTCTTCCAACATTTGAAGGGTTAGCCCTGCCCCTGAAATTGTAGTCTAGTTGCACCACTATAGCACTCTCACACAACCTGTTCTAAAAGGACACCAGCCCACAAAACTGAGCGCTTGCCTAAATAATGAAAGAACACATAATTGAAAATGGATGGATGTTGTGATGTGAGTCTCATTAACATGGAAGCGGAATACACTGCATGGTCACCATTGAAGCAGGGCAGCCCATTACTTAAGAGCTACCCCCAACTAGAAGCTATTGGGCACCCTCTTTTATCTAGAACTTCTTGTTACTTTATAGGGGACGTGCACAGTCGAAAGTAATTTACGTGTAAAATTTAGATATGGGATTTCCGCTGATGCTTATTTTATTTATTTGTTTTTTTGTAACACACTACATGCATTTCTGAGTTTCTGGGTTTGATTCTTTGGGAGAGAATGTAATGGATGGGGGAAGCAATCTTATTAAATAGGTCAAAGCAGGGTAATGTGGCGACAGCAGAGAATTTGATCTAATCAAAGGATAGTGTCCCAGTATGACCAGCACACACTTTTATCCTTCTAAAGTTAACAGAAATTAGTACTTTTGAACACAGTAATCTTAATGTCATCCATTACTGCAGGACCTGGAAACAACCTAGGTTTGAACAGCCTATAAAAAAGCAGAATCATTTTTGTTAGCTAAAATCATATTTCTTTTCTAGTTGAGGAGGTTTGGAAGCAATGGTGTGTGGGTATTTCACCAGCTTCCTACCCAGCCCCACAAAAGCAGAAAAGTTCAATGGGGGGAAATATTTGTGGTAGAACAGTGGAGTTCCTAAATAAATTTATAGAGCTGTGACAGGGACAGTGTCGAGGCCTTTCAATCATTTCATGTCAAGTGGGCGCCCAGCAACAGCCCCCATGTTGCCAGTCATCAGTTTTGTAACACTGCAATATATTCATTTCACTATTTTCATTCTGGGGCTTAAAATGTGCGCATGCCTGCTGGTGTGAATGTGGGGAAATATGTGTTTGTTTGGAGGTCTGGGCATGGCGGGCAAGGCAAATAAGATGAACATTCTTACATGCAGTAGCATTTATGCATCAAGATGAAATATTATTTCTTATTATGAATTGCATTTTATACTGGTGTTAAGCGCAAAGCCACTATAAGTGTTCTTACGTGGCCAATCTGGAAAGGTTTTCTTACTATGGCATGGCATTTTGAACTGTGTTGAGAGGACAAAGCTATCATGAAGTGTATTCATAATATGGGTGGTGTGGGCATTTGTAATTTGTTCTTCCAGCACAGACATGTTTTATCACTGTGGCATGTCATCTTGAACTGACGTTAAGGGCGAAGCCAACATAATTGGCGTTTTCTATGTGGCATCACCAGCCAACACGGTGCAGCCAGTCAGGACATGTTTCAATTGCCAGTATGTACATGTTTTCCTATAGTTTCTTTACTGTAATATGGTCAAAGCAAACACTAGTACATTATTACGTGTAAATACTAGCATTTGTTGTTTTGGCAAGGAAAAATACATTTTTCCAACCTTTCAACATTTCATTTGAATCTTTGTTACAAACAAAACAAGTTTAAATTAAAAATTAAGTTAAAACCACTGTAAGCAGTCAGATTTTTCAGAAAAAAAAAACACAATACATATAATTCATTTTTTTCCTTTCCCCATTTCTAACACAAATTTTTCCCAACATGTTCAAATCTTCATGATTTTCAAAAAATTAATAATCGCATACTGTATCGCTTTCTTATTCGTGTTAAACAGTGTAGACCATAATTGGTCATAGGTTACGTTGACATGCCCTTCAAAGAAGGATTTGAACAGTTTCGCTCTTAATTCTGTCCAATGGTCACAATCAACCAGTAAATGGCGCACAGTCTCCAACGTATGATGACAGAACCTACATTTGTTTTCTTCCTTTGATAGAATTTTGCGCTTATAAAAACGGTCAGCTGTAGAGCACAGTCCTAGTCTAAAGCGCATGAAAGCCTGGCGATACTGAGGGCTTGGGGAGATCAGTAGGTACCGAGCAGTTTGGCCAAATCCTTTTGGCTCGAATGGGTTCTCCTGAAATTTTTTATATTGTGCACACTGGGCAATAGTGAGAATCCAATCATATCGCCACATGTTTTCTTTAGCCTTACAGGGATTATCAATTAGCAATTGGATGGATATGTTAGCATCATCAAGCAGTTTCAACACTCTTTGCCTCCAGACTCTTATAAATACATCATGGGTTTCCTGTGCAGCGTAGTCGGCATAATTCGAGTTAGGCCATTTTCTAAATTACCCATTACAAGTTTACGATACAAGGAGCACCAGAGCCACTTATATCTGGCATGAAGTGATATTAATCCCAATTCATACCGAATTAGAGGTAGAGGTTCCGAGTTGGGTAGATGCAACATTTTCCTCCAAAATGCTCCTTCCATCTTAGCCCAATAGGTATATGGTCGCCAATATTTGGTTTCTGTCCCGTATAATAGTATAGGTGATGTTTTCTGTTTATAATAAGTTATGATTGGAAATATCGAAAATTTACAAAATTTTGCCCTGATGATTCTTGCTTGAGAAATTGCATTATGAAGTTTTGCTCTCTTAGCTTCCTCAAAAGGTAAGTCAGTCGGATGGTTAGTTATTAAAACACCTAGATAGGTATACGTTGAGACAATGCTTAAGGAGCTGTTCTGTAGTATCCATGTGTAGGTTCTACATCTTTGTCTAGGGTCCCCAAATTGAATTATTTGTGTTTTGGAAGTGTTGATGGCTATGCAGTTGGAATGAGCATAGCCCTCAAGAGCTTTCAACATACTTTTGAGTCCCTGGGGGGTCTTAGACATAAGAACCATATCATCTGCATAAAGCAGATAGTTTATAGGCGTTCCCTTAAGTCGAGGGGCATCAGTTCTTATACCCTTAAATACAATACCTATATCCGAGATAAAAAAGTTAAAAACTGCCAAGGCCAAGATACAGCCCTGTTTTAGACCCCGGTCTGTTTGGATGTGACCGGATAAAAGTCCATCCCAGCGAAGTCGAACCTGAATGGTTGTGTTGGAATGAAGCTGAATTATCCATCGCAGGATGGGCCAAGGACAGCCCTTTGCCAGAAGTTTTTTGAACAATAGTTCACGAGGAACACCATCAAATGCCGTGCGGAAATCTATAAAAGCAACAAAGATGGGCTGCTTCCTTTGCTTATGCGCTTCTATCAAAGAATTCAACGTAATTAGGTTTATAGAAGTACCAAGGCCGGCTACAAAGCCTGTTTGGAACTCATCCTTAAAGGAGTTTACTGTTAACCAAGAGTTGAATGCTACTAACACGATGCGCGCAAAGATTTTACCAGGGCAGTCTAACAGGGCGATCGGTCGGTATGATCTAGGATCGCCCCTCGAGCCTTTCTTATAGACAGGAACTATTATAGATTTTCTCCACGAATCAGGGATTTTGCCAGTCTGAAATACATGTTGGAAGATGTGGTTCAATATTGCCGCCCATCTTGTTGGATTTTGTTTCATCATTAAATTACTGATGCCATCTGGTCCGGCTGCACGAGATCTGCTAAGTTTGGAAATACAATGTATGATGTCATCAGTATCAAAATGCAGTTTAGAATTCGCTCTTATGAGAGTCCAATCAATTTCAATTTGCGAGAGGGGAGAGCGGTAGAGGCCAGCATAATAGTCATTCCAGATTTTTTCAGGGATTGGGTTAATTTGGAAGGCGCTTTGCAGCGTACCAACTGCCTCATTAAGGAGAGACCATATGCCAGCGGTTGTCTTAGTAAGACATTGAGACAACATTTTTTCTCCGTCTCTCTGGTATCGCAATTTTTTATCAAATTGATGTTATTGGGTGTCAGGTTGAGTGATAAATGTCGGATATCTTTGCGTAATTGGGCCTTCCTTATTTTAAGTTCCAAGTCAAACGCATGGAGATGCTTGACAACATGACAGCGTCCACCGTTCCCCCTAGTACCAAACATTTGCATAGAATGGATGTAACATCCTCCTTCATTATTATGATACGGCCCAAACTCATTTTCCAGGGCTTTGCCAAATAGCATGAGTTTATGATCCGACCATCGAACACGGTTCCCAGCTTGACTGATCTCAACAAGTTGCACGTTTTTTTTAATATTTAATTCTGGAAGATCAGACCATTGAGCCCACTTCCAGGTTAGACGCAGTTGATTGTGATCACTGATGTCATTTTCGCATATCTCCAGAGATGTTGAGGCATCCATGAGAGCATGGTTGGCATATATATAGTCTAAGTGTGCTCGCAATAGCTCTCTATGCCATGTTGCCTTGGGAGGTATGTCTCCATCTATGATACCATTTAGCATCATGAGGTTCCTCTCTTTCATTAGTTGTAACCAATGGGACTCATGGGATAGATGATTCCCGGGCTTAGATGGAAGGAGGTGCAAGTTTAGATCACCTAGGAGAAGTATATATTTAATGGTTACATCCATGGTCAATGAGTCGAGTACATAAGTGATATGTGCAAAGAATAATTCTGCTGATAGATGTTGTTTTCCCCAGTATATATTGATTATCACAGTTGTGTCAATTGACCTTGATAATTTTACAACTTGAATGTAAGGGGAGGAGGTTTTGCAGGGAATAATGCGCAAGTGTAAGGATTTCTTTACGGCGATCAAAAGACCCGCCATAGGTCGACCAAACATGTTTTTTATTGCAGGAACCGTGGAGATGTAGTGTGTATCCCAAATAGGTTCCTCAACAAGCCAGGTCTCCTGCAAGACAACAATATCGTAGGCATTCAGTTCTCTGTTAGATGTGTTTAGAAAATGCCTATGTCCACGTGTATTCCATGATATCAACGAAATGTGTTTATCTGACCTGGATTGTTATGAATTTCGCCTTTGAGAATCCACGCCCCTGCTTATGATCGCATTAGCATTGGCATTTGCCTGTGGAAACTCCAGAGTGTTAGAGTAATTCTCTGATAATGAGGTTACTTCGGCTGGCATTTTTTGAGCCAGATCTTGTGAAATGAGAAAGCCCAAGGCATAAAATTCCGATCTAGCTTGCCAAATGGCATTTAGGGTGATTCCCGATCGCATGAATATTCTAACCCTGGATAGATCATTATGAAAAATGAATTCCACCAGGTCAATGTCCGTGCTCGATAAATCTTGAAGGGAGGACACCTCGGCACAGATGTTTAGAATACTCCTGCGATTTAGATCATACTTAGGAAATGGTTGGGGGCGACATGATACTATCAGCCGATGGCAGTGGGAGTATGCGCTATGAACAGGGTTTTGCTTACTACAGTCCGTTTTTCCTGAAGTCTCAAATTCAGGCACTTGTTTATTGAATCCTAAGAATTCCGAGGCATCGGATGTTTTAAAGGTTTGAGAAGAAGGCCTTATGAATGTTGACCCATTTCGTTCAGTCATCGGTCCTTTTAACAGCTGTGATACGTCTGGCATCTTGTTCAATGACTGCTGAGACAGTAAGGTGTGACCCAAAGGATCTGGAGAATGGTGCAAATACTGTACTAATGCAGCTCTAATTTCCTCCCGCAATTCCTGACGGTCGGGAGTTTGCCCCACCACGGTATCTTGTCCTTTCAGATTCATGGTTTGAATGGAAGTGTCTTGTTGGGCCAGGTTAGAGGGTACCACCAACGCCGCCATGTGCTGTGAAGGAACTTTTTTACCATCACGTTGCATCTCTTCCAAGGTAGGGCAAGATGTAAAATTGTTTCGAGTTTGAGCAGTCCAAGGCAGATTTATATCATCAGTCAGTTTGGAATGAGTGGGGGCCTGAGCATTTATAACAGAAGATGTTGTAATTTGTGCAAAGTGAAGAGCTACTATTCTAGCAATCTCTTGTCGTATTTCTTCAGGAGGAAGATTAGACTGAGTGACATCATCACTCCGGACTTTTTGAGTCTCTGTTATGATGTTTTGAAGAGTTGTATCTGACAATAGCGCCACTAGTTTAGTCAGGGGTTCGTGTTCTTGGGGGCATGTCATGGTAGGATTCTGTACAACTACAGCCGAGGTTGGTTGAGTTACAACCATGGACGATGGTTGTACTGTAGTAGATGGAATCAATTTAACAAAAGACTGGCTCAGTTGTGGAGCAGCAAGAGCCAGTGGTTGTTTTGCTGCAGACGCAATTGATGTGACCATAGGCTGATTCGATTGAGTTACTGTAAGAGTCGATGACTGAGCCATTGTGGGAACAGTTAACTTGACACATACTTTCTTTGATGGAGGAGGCTTCGAGATTTTACGTTTATTTAACATGCCTGTTTTTTTCCTTTTTTCCTGCAATTTAGGACCTGACTTGCCCATCAGGGAAAATGGGTTAGTCACCTTGCTGAAGAGGAGATGGACAATAGATGGATCTTTATCAAACTGAGACTCATCTACTAGGAGCTCCTGAGGTGGCCCCCCCATCTCATTGGCATTTCTTGAAGTTCGAATTAAAGCTGGATTTTTTGAACTTCCCTTGGCGCCCACTTCCTGAGATATATCCAAACAGATCACTACTGAAGGTGTCTCGTTTATAGTAACAGGTTCCAGATTTGGAGTTGGTTTTGGGCTAGCCACAACATTATTTAAGATAACAGATGACCCTTCTGTTCTTGGAATTTCCAGCAGCTCTTGTTCACATTGTGTCGATCTTTGACAAACATTCGGTCGTTCTGTTTGCGAGGCAGTGCTACATGCTGCTGATGATTTTGGTCTCAATGAATTCAAATTTAAATCTCTTCCTCTCGTCTGTGCTAGACCCAAACTATTTGATTCTTTATCAAGCAATTGTTGTAGTATTTGGGTCTGCACGTTCATCTTACTCTCCAAGACTTCATAAAGCCTTGCTATTGTTAGCAGGGCAGTGTTCATGGAACTCAGTGTGTTATTGAGAGCTGGGGCTTCTGGAAAGGATGGACGACCAGATCTCAACCCGTTGATGAAGAAATTATTATCTGAGGGCTGTACGTCAAATCTTGAGCCTCTTGGAGTCGGAGCAATGAAGGATACAGAGTTGTTAGATGAATCACCTTGAGATTTGTCAAACATGGCTGGAGACTTAAATAGTTCATTAATCGGGGTTCTCAATTCACCCACTACGGATTCCGCATGACTTGCCGTCACGTTAAGCGAAGACATTCTCTTTTGAGAAATAACTGTTTTGTCCTGTTCCAACTGGCTTAAGTCACCTGTGTTGGAACATATATACAAAACCTCACTCGGATCAGTACAGGTGGTGTTTGAGGAACCTATAAAACTAATCATGTCCTCCTCTATTTCACCTGTTGCGATCATTGCCTCATGGGCAGCTCGCAATTTTTGTTGGGCGAGGACTGTGCAAAGTGGTATAGGTTGTGTCAAAGATACAGTGGATTCAGTTAGAGTTGTTTGTTGGTGGCTAGACGGCTCATTGTTACTGCATGCAGCGAGAAGAGTCAGGTCTGAGGTCTCTTTACCCAGCACTACTGATGACACATCGGGAGTTTCTGTCAGCAGCACTTCTTGGGTACTAGTAGCAATAAACATTGAGTGTTGCAATTCCTGATTTGTTAAGGAAATTGTTCCCGAGTACATTTGGGCTGCCACTGTGATTTGACCTATTGTCGATTGAGCTTGTATAGAATCGGTTTGTAGGGGACAATTGTCTGGTTCACTGAGTGAGTTCTGAGCAATACCGTATGGCACAGAGTTTGGCGGCACTATTGAAAATTGATCCCTCAAGTCACAAATTGATGGATCAATCGTGCAAAATTGCCGTATGTCAGAGGTTAAAGAGATAGATCGTGCTTTCTTTCTCTGTAATCCTCCTACTTTAGTTTTCGGGGACTGTGATATCAATCTTGTTTTTTCCACATTAGCTGGATGATTATCCGGCATACCTGACTTCAGGGTGTAAATGCCTGAGGCCATTAGTATGTAATTTCTTTTTATTTTTAATTCTTCTTTTCTTCCTCTCAAATTCCCTTTAAATTCCAGCCTATAACTTTCCCCCTCTTCTTTTTCTCTTCAGAATAAAATAACTGTGATGACTTATTAAATAAATAACTATTAAAACATACTGAAAGTCAGAAACACAGAAAAAAAGGAAAAAAAATTACTTTAACTAAATCAGAAAATCACAATAGGAAAGAAAGGAAGGATAAAACTGAATACAATGGAAAATAGCACAATAGTGTTGCACCTCTAAAATTAAACCACAATTTAGCAACAAAAAAAAGTACAGCTTAAGTAGCAACGTTTTAAGTTTTACTGCATCATATGCATATGCATATTACCCAGAGATTTAACGATATTCAAGGCAAATTGGATCACAGGAAGCACCGCACCCGAGCGCGCACAGCAAACAGTACTTTTCGTGCTTCACAATGCGCGCCAACAACCACAAATTTCTTTTGGCACACCCTCCAACCCCGGCCATCCACGGACAGCCACAGACAGCAGCCCTTAGTACCAAAGCCCTTTTCACCAAAGCGCGCGTGCAAAAGCGCGTGTCCATGCAGTATATTGGTTTATGGGTAAAGGAGAAGGAGTTGGGGACTTAGAAATTTTCCTGGGATTTCTTCCTGAAACAATGGAAACGAGAGTTAAAGTTGCCTCGCAACTTTTACAATCCAAACAATCGAGAGTTCTTAGGTCTTTCAAAATCCGTACCGTGGTTCCAGCTGGGGAAAAACACACGAGATGCAGAGTGAAATGGAACAGCGTCTCCAGCAGCCACAGACAGCAGCCCTTAGTACCAAAGCCCTTTTCACCAAAGCGCGCGCGCAAAAGCGCGTGTCCATGCAGTATATTGGTTTATGGGTAAAGGAGGAGGAGTTGGGGACTTAGAAATTTTCCTGGGATTTCTTCCGTGGTTCCAGCTGGGCAAAAACACACGAGATGCAGAGTGAAATGGAACAGCGTCTCCAGCAGCCACAGACAGCAGCCCTTAGTACCAAAGCCCTTTTCACCAAAGCGCGCGTTTGTTTTGGAAATGTTGTGTATTTGTTTTAATTTGTAACACCTGATTGTTTTAAAATGTGTTACATTGTAATTGTTTTTTTTCTTCCTTTTTTGCATTGTACTTTTCTGGAGGTATGCTCTGAAATAAGGTTTATGATGATGAACACATCATTGCAAGACTATTAATGGAAATATGTTATTTTATGTCATGTTAGGTAGTATTTGTATAGCGCCTGCTGCCATTGGTATGGCCTCGAAGCACTGTGAGGATGAACGCTCACTGGAAGACCGCAGTCTGTGTTGAAAAGTAATGAGAGGAGTGGTAAAATGCATGTGTGCATTTATTGGAAAATCAAAGGTAGGTAGAGAATGGCTAGGTCTCTCACAGCAGCCCATAGTGCAAATCGGTGGGGAAAGGATGCTGTGTCAAAGTGTTAAAGTGTCAAGCAATGTGAACAGCTGGACTGAATTTTGAATGGGACTGTTTGGGTCCTAACAGTGTTTGTTTAGGGCAAGGTATTAGTCGAATAGCATATATCTCAAAGGTGTGCAGCTATGTGAACAGCTAAACCAAATTTGTTTGTGGGACTCAGTTGTATTCTGGGGGCGAAATGAGAGTGAGTTGAGGCAAAGTGCAAGTGTGGCAGAACATCGTAGTGGTGAGACTCAAAGTAGCGAACCTAAACTGGGACCACTACGGAGGCAAATGCAAGTGTAGCAAAACATAACAGTGGTGAGATTTAAAGTATCAGACTTACATTTGGAACACCTTGGGAGTCAAAGTGCAAGTGCGGCAAAAACAACAGTGGCGAGATTCCAAGTAGCAAACCTACATTTGGAACACCTTGGGAGTCAATGTGCAAGTGCGGCAAAAACAACAGTGGCGAGATTCCAAGTAGCAAACCTACATTTGGAACACCTTGGGAGTCAATGTGCAAGTGCGGCAAAAACAACAGTGGCGAGATTCCAAGTAGCAAACCTACATTTGGAACACCTTGGGAGTCAAAGTGCAAGTGTGGCAAAAACAACAGTGGCGAGATTCCAAGTAGCAAACCTACATATGGAACACCTTGGGAATCAATATGCAAGTGCGGCAAAAACAACAGTGCAGAGATTCCAAGCAGCAAACCTACATTTGGAACACTCAGAGAGGCAAAAGACAAGCGCAATAGACTTCCTTTTTTTTTTACATTGTATTAAAGTTTTGTAATGGAAAAGGGTGTCTTTCTTGGTGCTGTTAGTCTATTTGTCATTTCTAATATTTTTCCATTGCAAAAGTTTATTTCACATTTTAATGGTAAATTATTAATTGTCATGTTCTGAGTCTATAAATAGAAAGTCTAAGAGGGTGTTGTCTGGTATTTCCATTGCTTGATTGTTATCGTTGTTGAGAATTTGCGTTGTTAATGAGAATGTTTCTGGCATACTGTTTTCTAGGTGAATTACTTCAATGATGAGTGTCATGTGCTGCTTCTGTAATGTGTAAGAACCTAATTCGGTGGAACAAATTAGAAGGCCATTGATTCGAAAGGAAAACAACAATTAACATGAATCTGATTATTCTATTGTATTCAATGTATGAGTAACAAAGTACCAAAAGGGCTAAACACAAAACCTGCTGAATTGAGGGATTATGTTCTACTGAGCAGATATATATGACAATAGTTTGCCTTCACATATAGCGCTTAATGCAAGATTCTTCCCGCTTCTGAGCGCTGCAATAACAAGTGTTATTATCATCCAGTTTAATGGTACTCATTTTGTCGACTTCTGAAGGATGGAAGGCAAAGTCATCCCTGCTGTAGGATTCAAACTCTTATATCCAATAGAACTGCCAAGTGAATATTGTTAAGATCAGAACTGCGGTTTGGTGACCCCAAACGTTGAGATATACCTTAGATCAGCCCAACGATGAGGAGTACTTCAAAGGAAATCCAGGCAGCCCAATAAAACGGATGTCCTTTGAAGGAGCAAGTTACATATTGAAAAGCTAATCTGGGTCCCCCAGAAAAACTGCAATAGCAGAGTGCACCCTAATGCTGCACCTTAATGAAAGCAGACAAAGTGTCTCAAGTATTGAGGTCGTTCTTCTGCTCCATTGGAGCCTGATTAGAGGACAAACAGCAATGATATAACTGCTTCTGACAAAAGCAGCAAATAACAGTCACATTAGTATAGCTTACACATCAGTGACTACAAACGTCTCTTTTTTAATAAAAGATATTCAATATTAAGTGTTTGCATTCCCAAAAATACTCAGTAAAAATATTGAAACAGAAAACAGACTATGAATAATATACTTGGGTTTTCGAAACCATATCGCAAAAATATTCATCGGCAGTTGAGCCTTTTGGTTTACTTGTAGTTGTATTTAATTTAAGATTTCGAACAAAGTAGGGTCCCGCTGACTTATTTCCATTGATGTGATGGAGCTTTCTAGCAAGCAAATGGGTGGCAGCGGAGGGCATTAGAGCAGGTAAGTGGTCATGGAGGTGAAGGGTGTGATTAAGGGTGGGTGGAGTTGCTGGGGGCTGGACATGCGGGCCAAAAAGAAAATGGCGGTCCAGGGTAGAGACACCAGTAGCCGGAATGAACCTTGGGCTTTGATAACTGTATTTAGAGCACATTCCTGGTACCTGATTGGCTGGCGCACTGTAGTGAAGGGTGTTACGGTTGCACTTGCCCTGAAATTGTGCTGCCTTGCTTAAGTATGCCATAAGTTCTTACAGGGAGGCCTGCTGACCCTTGCAGGCTGCCCTGAGAGATATGTCACATTCCAGCCAGCCTGCATATTCAGATGTTGGACAACCCCTCCCCCGGATCCTGAACATGAGTGCGTGGGTGTGCAGCATCTTGACCCATTTGTGAATGCATGGGCTCCATTTTATATTATGTTATGTAATGTTTTGTGGGATTTGTAAAGTGCTATGGCTGCCATTTCATGGCCTCTTGGCACTGACAGCTTTTTGTGATGTGGCCTGGTCTACTTGACTGGATACTTAGGCAGATTTTGGTTTGCTTCTGGCAATTTAGTTCTTTTATTTGGGTCAGTCCGAACTTTGTGGAAGTTGAGGTGCAGGGGCCTTCTGGTCCATTCAGCCCTCTTCAAAACCCTTGCGCAGTCATTTGGAGAATGAACGCAGTGCCTGTGAAATCTCCCTGTTATTGTCTATCAAATGTGGTGAATAATCTTGAAGAGTATTATCCGATGGGTGTTGCGAGTTCCGATGTGACGCGTGTTTCATGTGTGACAGGAAGAGCGGAATAGAGAATTGTGTGAGAGTGTGCTTTGTGAAGCATGCTGAATGTGATGTCACGTGCAAGAAGGGTTTCAATGGTGAAGTCCCCTTCCTTTGACTTGGGATGCTGGATAGAGAAATCTCAGTTTCCAGGTGCCACCACCTAAGGGGTGCTGGGAAGCAGGCGGCGTATGGGGGATCCGCTGGCCTACACACTAAGCCTCAGCTCCGTGGCAGGGCACTGTCACAGGGTATACACCCATACTGTGACCGCCCTATAAGGGATGCCCCCAAAGAATGATTCCTCTCTCTACTCTAAGGTATCATATATTAATAGTGCCCCTGCACCAGCTCTCTCTTTCTCTCTCCTTTTCTCTCTCTATAGAGAGGGCGCGGGGTGAGCGGTGGGTGCAGCATTACTCTTACAGAAAGAGTGCCAGTGCCTGGTTTGCCAGTGTACAGGTAAGCAGAGACGCTACCGCAGCACAGCGTGGCAGTGCTACTGGAGGGGTGTCGAGCCGGCAGTTCGACGACTGAGGATGATTACCTCAAGATGGCAGCTGGACCTTGTAGAGAGTTTACACCTTGCTATGCAGCGGTCCCACATGAAGCACAGATACATTGTGACCAGCACCAAGTTCAAAATCCTGAAAACTATGATCACCTTCAGGTGCGCTCACTAAGAGGGAGCATGGTCCAGGAGGAGCGGCTGGGGCTCACTAAAAACCATGAGCACCGCATCTTCAGTGTGGGTGTGAAGAGCTGGCAAGAGCGGCGGTACAGCGTCCATTCATGGCCAGGGATTTTTTCACGGTTTTTTGCTGCTGATTTTTGGCTGAAAAAACTCATCTAAATATATGGTTGTGGGGGAAGGGATATAAAGTGCAGGTGGTGTGGAATAGGTGGTAAATAACTGCGAAGGGTGGTTGGAGGAAATAAGAAATGCAAAAAGTTTGATTACTTTTTTCGGCAACATTTCAACGGAAAAAAACCCAGCTACAAAAAGCCTGGTGATGGCATGACATAGAACCAAGAGCGGCACAGAGATTGTACGGGAGATAGGCTGTTCCAGAGACAAGGCAGCAGGAGTAGGGATTATGGAAGGAAAAGGGCAGGCTGGAGGCAGGCAGTAGGTGGCAGAGGGATAATCAGGAGAAAGGAGGAAGGTTGAAGAGATCACTGAGAAGGATACTAGGAAGAGTTGTAGGAGGAGGTGACAAGGGGTTGTGAGGAGTGTGGGGAAAGGAGCATCAGAGAAAATGTGGTAAGGAAATGTGAGGACAATGGTTTAAAGAGCCTCTAAGAGGCGATAGCAAGGAGTTGTCTGGTGGAGATTAACACCAAAGAGGAGGTTTGCAGGTGCTGGGAAACAAGACGTTAGAAGAGGTTGGTAGGAGGATGGAAGAGAGACCACTAGGAAGGGAGTTGGGTGGAATATCAGGAGGAAAGGGGAAAGTACTAACAGCCAAGGAGATGGTAGGAGCCCATATGCGTGGGGGTTAAAGAGAGCAATGAGAAAAAGGCCATGACGACAATTGCAAGAGAGTCTGAGCCTAGAGCCAAGGAAGAAAAGGAGTAGAAGTAGAGGAGCTGCGAGAAGACAGAGAAGGCCCCTTACAGAACAAGACCATTACAAATCAGAGGAAGATTAGACCAAGTCTGGGATGCTGCTACAGGGAGGTAGGGACCGAAAGACAGCTAAGCAATCCAGGGTAGTGGTTTCCTGCGGAAAGCTCTGGGGTTTTTGCCAATCTTTACCCAGCCCGACATCAACCCTTTGCAAGGTCTAGTGTGCAAGGGCACATGAACATGGAGAACAAGGGAAGGGAGCTCCTGCAACTTTGAGGAAGAGAAGCAGATCCCCAATCTCTGAAGAACCAGGAAATGAGAAAGAAGTGTTAGGGGCACTTGAAGACCCAAGGACTGTGAGTGACTGTGAATCCATTGAGACGACTTGACGGAGACTCGCTTCATCAAGAACGGAACACAGGCAGAAGCCGTCCTGTTATTATTATCGAACATAAGTTGCTTTGCACTGCTGATTTGGCCCAGGCATACACATATCAAAGCTTACTTAGGATATGCATCTCCATGTCTCCCTGTTGTTGATCCTACTCTGTTTTGTGATACCGGTCTAGATTTGAATTGCTGTATGAATCTGGGCTGTCTGGATTGTGCAGAGCCCTGTGACTCCCATGAAACATGCAGACTCGGGTCTCAAATGTGACCTGTTATGTTATGTCACCCTCGATTGCAAAAATGATCGCACTTCCTAACACAAGCATGACACCTTAACACAAATGGGCCTCAAGACGAGTCTGACGGTAAGTCGGCAGTAAAATGAAGGTGAATCCACTGATTTACTGCTAAACCTGTTTACTGTTATTGCCAATCAGTCCTGCGGCATTACTACAGGATTACGAGTGGTGAAGCGGTGGTGTAAATGTTGCTATGTCTGGAAAAGATCTTAGGCTGTGCTGATGTCGGGACTGTCGGGACTCGGGGCTAGCCAGCCTTTTGGTTGTAGCCCCTGAGCTTCTATCCGGGGCTACAACCAAAAGACCTGGGGCTATAGCCCCTCCAGCCACCCTCTAGAAACGCCTCAGGTAAAACCCCATTTTTGACGTTCATAGGATTATGTGGAGATTTTGGTGGCTTTATCATGAACGGTAAAACTTTGCGATAGATTCACTGATTTTCTTAAGCTAAAGTGGAGAATTCATCTCCAGCGTTTTGCTGGTGGTGATTGTGATATGGTTTGGCAGTTGTAACGCACCTATACACAAGTGTTTCAAGGCGCGATTCCTCCACTTTACCTCCAAGAGTGGAATTCGGCAGCGTAGTAAAAGTTGCAGTAATTCCGTTACTGCCCCAAAAAAATTGCATTAACAGAATTATCGCTATTTTATTTACTGCACTGCCAAACTCGTAATGAGGCCCAAATAACTTTTTTAATCTGATCAAAGTGTGATGCAATCAAAGCATTCAGCACTTTGGTGTCAAAAGCACTTTGTAAATTAAATTGCAACAGTTTCTGTTTGTACTAAAGGGAAACAATGCTGCAGTCACACTATGTGTGGATTCACTGTTTCTGTTTTGATCTACCACAGAATTATACAAAGCAGGCTTGCTTCTTTGAGGTTTAGACTATGTGCCCCCCACATTAGCCCGTTATTCTTACTGGTTACAGGGAAGCCTGAATTCAATTAAGGCTATTTACCAGACAGACTTAAAGTGCCGACTCTATCAGGAAATGTCGCATAGGTGGTTGTATGAACAGGCACCACTTAAAACAAGATGAAGTGTTTGTATTGGGGAGTGTGAAAATAGGCAAGGAAAAATACACTTTCGCTATTCTTAAAGAGTTAACACCTGCTTTGATTTTATGAAAGATCTAAAAGTTTGTTGGGCAAACATCGCCCAAATGCACAAAGGGAAAACAGTGCTTGGACTCATTTGATGTGTAATATCCTTTCAATGCCTGTACTTCAAACAGTTCAGCTCAAAAAGTAGAACAAATATGTTCAGCTAAGGCAGTGAAGGGGTTAGCACTTCAGTGACACCATCCAACTCTAAGAAGGCAATAGAAGTGCAAACTACTCACATTTCCCCGATCCCCTCCAAGAAGGGTCCACAGAGGCGATTCCCAAAGATTCATGGAAAAGGCCTCCTCGCCGCGCTTAAGTCACAACATTTATAGACGAAATGAAGAGTGCCCGTCCTAAGCTGCGTTACCATGGAGCGGCCAATCAGGTGCCGTAGACAAGTGGAGGAGCCCGCCTCAGCTCCAGGAATGACACCATTGCATAGTTCAGTCATTGCACAAGTATGAAACCTTGCATCCTTAAGTGGAGCCACCTGGGATTTATTGGGTGTCAGACGCGTGCACTTGAATTGGAGGTTGTTCATCATGTCTCTAACAGCTTTAGCTATCCCTCATTGGAACTGGAAGTTACTGTTCCTGCTGGACTTAACTGTGTTCATCTGGTCAGATCCCAAATAATCTGCTGACATTTATTTATTTATTTATAAAGCGCACACACAACCCGAGGGCATCGAGGGGCGCTGTTGAATTTAAAAGTTAGTGGTAGGAAATAAACGACATACTTGAACAAACCTGTCTGTATTTCGGTAATTTACTTAAAACATTGATGACAAAGAAATTCATTAAGAGTTTGGGTACATTGTTTTTGGAAATGCTGCCATTGGTCACGAAATGTGTAAAGCGCAACTAAGGCACTTAGGCATCTAGGCGTTAAAAACCACCAGCAAAACTAAGGAAGAAGCAACAAAAAAAAAACAAGCAGCATAAGCAGGCAAGACATATTAGAACAGAGAGGTTTTAAATGCCTTCTGAAAGGGAAGGTACTCCTCCATCAGTCTCACCGGAAGCGGAACGGGAATGATCAGCACGGATTAGACTAGTCATTCAGGGCTGCACTGGCCTACAGGGAACTCTGGAGATTTACCCATGGGCCTCTGCACCCTGGGCCTCTTTTGTATTTTATTTTCAAATGTTTTCATAGGAAAAGGGTCGGGCTTGCTCAAAATGTGCAATATGGGGCCACTTTGAACATGATTTCCAGGGCCTCTTTTGGTTCCCAGTCCACCCCTGTATGCAGTCCTTCCTGTTCTTGCCCTTTTTGGGGAACCATAGGACTGCATGGAGATTACACATTACTGCATGTGGTAAGACCCAGTATTTTACCACTTCGCACAATTAAGGGTTTAAGGGCAACCCATATGTGTAAAAAAAAAAACACCAGGTTGTAAGTGGTAGTGTCACCTCCATTTGCAACGGTGGTATTGAATGGGTCCTATGAAGGATTGCCGCCGTTTTTTTTCTAGATGGCAACTTCTCCAAATTTATTTCTGCCGATTTTGTTTTTAACACAAACAGCGGGAGAGTCCTCCCACATGCCGTACCCGTCCACCCCCAGTATACACCTTAAACCAAATTACCATTTACACGTTTGAAGTGAAAACAATTGGCAAAAGAAATGCAGCACAAGCAAATGTGGCAAAGTTGCTATTCGGGGAAGTAAGCTAGACCATTAAACCATGGTATATTACTGTATACAGTCCTACTGCATGTCCCCACTGGAGTCAAATTGGACTCTAAAATGAGGACTCATTCAACTCTTGGCGCCTAATTCATGGAGCGTTTAGCGCGGTGCAGAGTGGCTTTGCACTGCCAACAAACACGTTGAACTGGGCCTGATTCACAGAGCGGTGCAAAGTGTATTTTGCACAGCAAAGTCCCTTTGCACTGCAAAAGTACTCTTTGCGTCTGTGCTAAATGGGCCTAATTTTTAAAAAGGCACTAAATCCTACTATGTGCTTTTTTTGTGAATTAGATCCATTTAGCTTTGCAAAAACACATTTTGCACCGCTCTGTGAATTAGGCCCGGTACAACCTGTCTGTTGTTAGTGCAACGTCACTTTGCACCGTGCTAAACGTTCCATGAATGAGGCCCATAATATTGCAGTGAATTACCATTATTGCGTGCAGTCACTGCCGTGCAGGCTAGCACTATTCCTGTATCATCAAACACATCATGGAGCCCTCAGAGCATCCAAGTGCTACTTCCCTCACTGTGCTCTGGGGACTGAAAATTATGTTTTTACACACTGACTCCACCTTTTAAGCAATAGATGTGCCAGAGGCACAGTGGGGATGTACTCAACAGCTATCCAAAAATGGAACACACCTGTATTTCAGATTAATTCAAATGCCTGGAAGATTTGTTAAATGCTCAATGTAGCACCTTTTCAGTAGCATTTGCAAATGTTTCTGACATTATGTTCGCCATTTAAAAATGATATATTTAGTATTTAATTTAGTGTGCGTGCACAAGAGCTACAAGATGGAGACGCGCGATGCATACTCGCCAAACGAAACAGCGGTGCACTGGCCGTACAGGATAAAGGGAGTCTCCTCGGCTGCGGAAGATGGCTGCCTTTGGGTGCTTCCAGTGTTATGGGGTTAGGCAGAAGCATACTCACAAAAAGCACAACCTCACATTCCACTTTTCAACATGATCCCCACTCCTGGGGGCGCTCAAGAATGTGTTGGGCCTGGCCAAATTCAGGATTATCCACCAATGATATGTGACCAATAAGGAACCTCTCAGCTAAGCCTCTCCACGGGGTCTACCAATAAGAGTCTAGTGCATCCTCATTGCAAAGAAAAGTGCCATGACAAGATGATTATGTCATCCAGGGCCACCACTGTGTGTAAAATCCCCCTGTGCAATTTACCACCGAGGGAGCAGAATAACAGAAAAATGCAATTTATCATAACAACCCTAATTTGTACCATCCAGCCTGGTTTATATAATATGGCACTTGCTCCTAGATCTCAGCTGGTATGTACACTTTTCACATTTACTTATTAAAGTGATATAGTGTGGTTGAATAAAAGCTGTGTGCCACTAAATATGTGCATTGAAATCTCGTATTCAGTTGTGTTCCAACATAATTTCCCCCAAAACCTAATTCCATGCAACCAAGCATTGGCAGAACCAATAGGTTGTGGATGTCCTATGTTAAGTACAACCTCAAAAGCCCCAGTAATACCATCATTTGCCTTGCATAGTCAAGTATGGCACAGCATAACCCGCATGTACAGCCTCAAAATCCCGAAAAATGCATGACTTATACATTCCCAAAAGAGAAATAAATACATGTGTGGTCATGTGGGTAATACTGAAGTAAACAGTGTATCAGGCAAGAGCCCTTTTCTCAGGGAAACACTAATTGCATTTTTGTCCTGGTATATCCATACAGTCGTTTTTAAAATATTCATCGGAGTAGGGGGTGCCCCCTGCTCCCAAAAAAGTTTATAAATTTATAAATATCCCCTGGTGCTTAGCAGCACCGAGACTTTTCAGAAATGAAAAGTAAAATGTTTTTTGCTCAATGTGAGCGATTACCGCAATAATACCAGGGGAAGCTGAAAATGAAAAGCGCTCAAAACGCTATTTGGAGTAGGAAAAGGGTTGAAATCACATCAAGCTACAGTTGGGAGGGGGAAACGCGAACAACATAGAAAGTTTTGGGTGAGTTAGGGGAGTTTTCCTAAAGTCTACTAAAGGTGAGACTTTATAAAACTATCCCTTGGTATACAGGCCCTGACTCTTAGCATAAGTCTGTACTACCCAAAGGTTTGGTAGAATGGCAGAGCAGCCAGGCTTATTTTAGGAGGAGGATGTGAGCTGTAGCTAAGTACAATGAACTCAGCAAATACAAAGGCACAAAGAAACTCTTACACGCTTGAAGTTATAGTAAAAATAAACATTTATTTTAGGCAAAGTTAGATTCAGGTAATAAGTACTATTTTAACTAATCAACACAATAGAACACATCAGCAATGCTTTAGGTGAGTAAAGCAATAGTAGGGAAGTATACAGATCATGAACACAGTTCACTAGTAAGTAAGATCACGTATTATGGCAACTCAGAACATTTTCTGTTGTAGGAATAAAAAGTGTTATTCAGCACCAGCAATAGCAGTTCAACACTTTCAAAGACGTGTAATACTTTTCAATTGCCTTGAGGGTTTAGCATTCCATCCCTAACTAGATATGAGTTCTTAAAAGTCAGGTAGGGGGGGGCAAAGCAGGCAAGACACAGCAGACACAGCAGCAGAAAAGGCAAAGTTCCATAGGATTCTTTGATTGCAATTGAGAAAATACGTGTTTATAGTTCGAAAGGTTCCAGGGACCTTGGAAAATGCCCCCCTATAGGCGCACACACATTAGGCCTGGGCGAACGGTATGGGTGAACACCCAAACACCGGAATCAGCACTCCAGCAACACAGGAGATACAAAATGGCTTGTGGTAAGTTCTACCCCAAGTCCCACAGTACCTGAGGAGTGATGAAGAAGATGCAGATGGATTCTTTCATGGTGCAACAGCAGCGGCCCCGGTCTCCTGTTCCTTGGTCATGGACACGAAAGGAGAGATTCTGAAGGGATGTCACAGCAGCAGTCAAGTGAAATGACTCTCAGCAAAGTATTCTTTAAACTCCCATGCCGGTCTGCAGTTTGGGTGCCTTTTCACAGGCTCCACGGATTAACGTTCACCTCTTCGGTCAATCTGCCTTGATTCTTCAGTCCTGCACTCTGATGAGGGGGCTTTGAGGAAGGGATTCTTGTCTCTGGAGGTCCAACTGGAGCTCACCAAAGTTCTGAGAGGATTCATTCACGGGAAGATGATGCACTGCAAATGGTTCGGAGGTCCGCTGGTTTGGTGGTTTGCAGCCCAGCAAGGTCGCAGCACGACAGGGGATGGCTCGTTCTGCAGGTCGTCTTATGGCTAGTTGGTCCCATCAGCCAAAGGGAAGGAGTCACCGTCTTCAGAAGCTCCTCTGTCGATTTGAAAATGAGGTCAGAACAGCAGTCATCTCTTTGCGGCTGCTAGAAGGGGTTGCAGGTGTCTCTGGTCGTCTTCTTCTTTGGCTCTTCTGGTCCAGTGGTCGACTTGACTTCTGCCTCAGGAACCTCACCTTTTATCAGAATTGCACAATCATCCTCTGCATACTCCCCCTGCGGTTTGCAGAAAGGGGCTGGTGGCTGTCCAATGAGCAGAGTTTTGGGATCCTCCCATGCTTCCTGTCCTCGCAGACAAACTGGAGCCTCAACAAGCTAAACATACATTTCCTGCCAAAGACAAAACTCAAATCAGGACCTCCCCCTCCCAGGATGGTAGAAGGACCAAGAAAGAACAAATACACAAGAAATGGCCAAAACAGATAGAAGCCGAAGTGTTGGAACACAGGTGACGCTTCTGTGCATAGCCACAGCTGTGAATACAGCCTGTGAGCTAAAATAGCACAAAGGTTGGTAGAACACATCCACTGCCACCAGCCATACTTGTATGCTTGTTACTGCAACAGAAATGCTACAGTAGCAGAGAGAAAGGTGATACTAAGTAACCCCTCAGCACTCCACATATGGTGGGGTGTGCTGATCTCTCTAAATTAACAGCTAAGAAGTATACAATGTATCCCTCTAATCTTGAGAACAGGAGTTCTTAAGGAAAATGAAATAATATCAAAATGAGAGCCCAAAGGGCTCCCAGCAACACTGCACATAGGATGCGGTGTGCTGCAAACGTAAAACACGGATGCCTTTAAAAGGTATGGCAGAAAGCATGACTGCATAAAATCAAGGTGAAACACAACAAACAGGGTTCCTATGGTCAGAGCAAAAAGAAGGAATGAGGGGGAAAAAGACTCCCCTCATTCAGGAGAAAAAGAAAAAGGTCCAGAAGTCCAGCAAAAAGTGCTAGAGGTCTACCAAGGAGAGGGGATTTGGCATCAAATTGATGAATCGACCTAACAGGCTGGGCAGCCAGTTTTGAGTAGTAAATTCTCGGATTATCAGGCGAATACCGTGGGAATCTCACAAGATTACTGCAGCAACACTACAAAATGAGATTGGAGAAAATAAACGGCATCACATGAACCGAAGCGTGATAGGTGGTAATATGAGAGGTTCAAGCCGGGAAAAGCAATTGTGTGGGTCCAAGAAAAGGAGAGGGGAACACATGGTGAGAGCATCTAAGGACAGGGAAGACTTTATTTTTTTCGAGAATTTTCAATATATCGGGGAATACCAGGGGAATCTTGCAAAAATAACGTGGCAACACCACAAAATTTGCTTGGAAAAGAAACTGCGTCACATGAACCGAAGAGTGAAATGGGCATGTGAGACATTCAGGGGGAGAAAAGCAATTTAGAGGAGTGCGAGAACCAAGGAAAGAGGAGGCGAACGCAACACATGGTGGAAACTGGTCAACCATATCTGTTGTTGCTCTACCACAACACAACGAGATATTCACAATACTATTAGGGGGTACAGTGATAACTCACGAAGAACCTACATAGTGCGGGTTCCCTCCATAGCAAGCCCCAGAGCTAGTGGGTTTTGTGTTTTTAAGAAAATATATTGTGTTTTACATTCCCAGCGATTGGGCAACCATCAGCATGCAGAGAATGTGGAGCCATCAGGGTAATTAAAGATGCCTGAAATCCCGATGACTCCAGTCCCCACATGCTAATTGAAGCAGTTGGGCCTTAGACTACGATATTTAATTCCCCTCTCATAGGCACCTTCACCACTGATGGTTGCCCCCCCTCCCTTGTTAGGCTGTTGGTTACAAAATTGAGTGTGTTGTATAATTAACTGCATTCTTTGTAGAGAGTCAGGGACAGTCTCTTGACCTATCCCTCTTAGACAGGCGTTGCACCATCCGCTGTATGAATAGCTCATCATCTTGTATTTTACCTTTGTGACTACTCCAAGTTGCCATAATCACTCATTTTTGCCTTCAACTGCAAATATACCTTTGTTCTCCCAAAGAACCGTCCTTTTGTGTACCAGTACTGTCGTTTTACGGTTTGGGAAGGCAGTAGTACTTCTGGCTTTCTGAGCCCAATTAACCCTGTTGTTTTTTCTTGAGTGCCTAAGAGGACCAGGAAGACTTTTTTCAGGTGTGTTTCCCATTATCATGACAATCGGGACAGCACTACTCTACCGCAGGAATCAGCATCATCCGAAATTATTTCTGGGAAATTATCATGGGAATAGGGAGTGGGAAAAAATTGTTTACACCACAGAGATCGCATCTTCTAAGCAGGAGGCAATAGGTCTTCAGTAAACAATGATTGGTGTAGCATGCACAGTGGCCCAAGTCATGGCTAGTGGACCCAAAGACACGTATTAGTGCAACATGTGCAGCCGTGGCCCAGAAGTATGTAGTATAACAAAACACTTGAAATTCAGTGGAAAAAACGTTAGTTAAGAGACAGTTAAGGTGTTCAGATTTAATGCAACATAACCTTTGAAATTCAATGGGTGTGGGATGTAATGAATATCTTAACTCAGCGTCTGTGCTTTCAAGTGGATGCCATTGTCTAAGGCTAAGCAGTCTTATTAAAGCTAATGACTTAATAAGCAGCATATGGGTCCTTGCATCTGTTTCTTGCACTGAATTCCTGATCAAAACAACCAAAGGCAATGCCAACAGTTTTTGTTTTTGTACAGGCATTAGATAGGAATTTTCCAGGTACTGTCATAACATGTCCAGATACTAACTCAATGTTCCAGCTGTTGCCATCATATGGCCAAATAGTACCATTATGGCAGTGCCTGGAACATTCTTATACCAAACCTACACAGAAGCCGATACTGTTGGCTTTGCCAGTACTTGTTTACAAGAGCAACAGCCCTAAAATCCGAGCTGCGTTTCAGGCCCCTAAATGACCAGTTCTGTATTTCTCCTGCATTTCGCTGCCAAGTATTTATTCTGTAATCATCTTGACTTGGGTTTCGATGGTATTCATATAAATAAATAATATATTTTTTGTACAGCACAAGGTCATCTCCGCAAAACGTATCACTATACGTCTCAGTGGTCTACGTGTGTGCACTTGTGCCAGGCACACTCAGAAGGATGTCCGCACTCTGCTAAGCGAACTCTACAAGAGTTGCTCCGAATAGATGTGGTCTGATCATCGCATTCACTTATTTATTTATTTTAAAGTTGCTAAAATGAATACTGCTTAGAAAAGTTCAAACTTTTATTTTTTGTGTCTGTGACTTTGATGGAGTTGGCGGTGGATTCAAAGAAAGCAGCCACCTCATTAATGAAAACCACCGCTAAATAATAGTTGTCATCACTCTGAATGTGTAATACCTATGAGTGGCCTCAGAATGCGTCCTCATTTGTCACAGCACTGCTGACTGCATGCTCCATCAGAACAACATGAAGATGATGGAAAAATACAAAATGAAAAAAAATAAAGAAAAATATCACGAATGCCAGCAAACAATGTGGTTGGAAATTGCAAGCTAAACCTGGAGAGAAGGTGGAGGTCAAGGGAATTATAGGGCACGGATGTGGCGAGATAGTGTGTACAATACAGGCGACGAGGTTATATACGTTACGGACTACCCTTCGTGCATGGTCACTGATCCCTTTATAACCTTAATTTTTCTTTTTTAAGACCATCTTTGATGTTAACGTTCATGGTGTTCTGGATGTACACAATACAGTATATATATGATGCAAGAAAAAAATTCTAAGATGCTCAACATTAAAGACTAAGTGCCTCATTCCGGGTTTGGCAGTAATTCGATGGTAATTCGGTCAAATTACCACTAAAATTGGTTGCTGCCACTTGGACCCGTGAACGTACCATGGGATTCAGAGTGGGACTAATTCCCCTTTTTTGGAGTCTATGGGGATTTTTGGTGGATTTACCGACAGCGGAATTACGGTGTGCTAAATCTGATGATTTTTGTCAGTCAGGTGGCAGATTCACCACCACTTATTTCTGGCACTGTCAGTCTAGAAAAATGGATACCTCTCATATTTGACGGCAAACGTATTTTGGTGGCCGTGGGCCAACCGTCTCATGCACGATATGACAGACATATAGGTTTCCGATTTTGCCAATGAACGACCATTTTGATGTAACAAGGATCGCCATTTTGTTTTCTAACCATTGCTCATTGCTTTCTGTTCTTATTGCTTCGCAGCACATTTTCTGCTTACACTGCTCGACTGTAAAACATTGTTGTCTGCACGTGAAAGGACAAGGCCGCAGGGCTGCGAGGATAACAAGAGTTTGTTGAAACACAACGTAGGCAGCACCAGGAAGGAATGCCCGGCTCCCTAACGAATGTAGCCTTGAAGCAGAGCTGCAGGGCATTTAATCATTTCGCAGCTGCCAGCCAGTCTCGTTATATGGTAGAATATGTTAGAATAAAGCAGCTAAAGGCTTGAAATATGCTCTTCTTACGGCCCCCTTTACTGAGCCCTGTAGAGCGTGTCAGCTCCCAGGACACAAACAGCACCTCATAGATAGCAGGGTCTGGAATGTGACTCTTCCCCCGTATGTAGCTCGTTTCCTAGAACAGAAGCACTGTGTTCTGTTCAACAACTGAAAGATGCCTCCGCACTTGCAAATTGTATATTGTTACTAGAATAGATATTTGAAGGTGTCATAATTGTCGAAAGTGTCCATCATCACACTGAGTTCTAAGAAACCCAATAAAGGGGGGTGTTAAACATGTCATAGCTGATTGTATGATATGCATTTTGTATATATGTAACTGATGTACGTAATTCTCGCTCTTGCGTCCCTCAAGGTCTAGAGGTACATGTCGCGGGGCGTGAGACCGAGTTGGCCAACTGAGACTATTTGCTTTGCAATTAACCCTAGCTTTGGGAATACAACCTCGTGTCTGGCGTATCTATCGTGTGTGGTGACTTGCCTTGTTTCCATAGACATAAGGGACCCCTAGGGGCTCCTTTCAACACCTTTTGGTTTTAAATGTATATCGGCATGCAGGAATTAGTAACTTAAGGGTATTCCTCGATCAAATTACGCTCTGTATAAATGATTGGGACAACAAGTAATTGGGGGGGTCATATCATTCTATCCGGAGTCTTAAACTCTGGATGTTCTAAGGGGAATTGTCAGGTGGGTTCCTCCATGTATAAGTCAGCTGTCCTCAAGTCACCCAGCTATCTTGCGGAGGAACTCAGCATCTCCAGCGAACAACGCACCACCAGAAGCCAGGACACGCGCAGACTTGAAATCCACCACAATGAAAAGGAAAGGAGCAGAAAACAAGCCTTCTCTGCCTATGCCCCAAGACTCTGGAGCCTCCTCCCTGTCGACGTCAGACTCGTCCCCATGCTCCCACAATTCAGAAAAGAACTCAAGACCCACCTCATCCTGGCATCTCTCCTCCTCAAGACCTAGGCCATCAAGTCGCCCCTCGTGACACCTGACTCACTAGACGCCGCCCGTCCCTCTCCTCCCCGCCACCTGGTACAGGTGTACCCCTCCTCTGTGCCCCTCTGTGTCCTACCCCCCGCTGTATATCTGTTCTGTTGTTACCACTGAAAAGGCTCTGGTATGCATCTGTAAAGTCGTACACCTCTGTAAAGCTCTCCTTAATGTATCTGTATCGGTGTATACCTCTGTAAAGCGCTCTGTTACTTCTCAAAGCTAGGTCTGCACTCAATAAATACCACAATGATAACAAAGAACACAAGGGCTGGAAAAGTAAAACAGCAAAATGGAGGCCACTGGTTACATTTTCTAAGCGCGCCGGGACTATCAGCACTGAATGGAACATACTAGATGATATTCCAAGAAATTATACATGTTCGAATGGTTCCTCCCAATTGACAATAGATTACATCTCCACCGACAAATGGCTCTTTGCTCTATATTCAGTGTCCTACATTTGTCAAACTGTAGTGATCACAGTAGGTTAAATATGGGTTTTAAGCCGTTAGTGAAGAAAGGAGGAGATAGACAGGGTGGTTCTCAGGACATAAGAGTAAATCTTGCAGGGAATAGACTCTGCTGGAATAATAGATCAATGATGAGGGTAAATTATACCTTGGTGGAATGTCTCAAATTGACCACCCCCATGGTGGATAATTGTGATAGTTTCCATCTTTTTAGGAAATTCGGATCTAGGTGTTCTTGTATTGCTGTTGTGTTTAAAACTAGCCTTTTCCCTCTTTTTAGGAAAGTAACGTATGGGTGTTCTTGCAGTGCGTTGTCCCCCCTCTGACCCCTGCTGTCCTCCATCCTCACTGGTCCTCGATTTCCCTGTGGTACGTTACATGCGCATGCCTCCTGTGCGCCCCCTTCTGTGTGTACCCTCTCACTGCGGTGCTTCCTGTGGTGCATGGTCCTGAGCTTTGCTTCTTCTCCTCCCTCACTCTTCCCTCTTGCCTCCACGCACACTCTATGGTGCTCTCAATCTCTCCCATCTTCTCAAACTGATACTCTATCGCCTATCCAATCCCTCTCACTAAGTCTGGAAGAAAAAAGTTTAAGAGGGATATCCCAGTCTCCAACCCTGGCCTTCCTATCGTTGATACCTACAGCAGCGCTCCCTCCAGACAGACTCTCACCGACATCCTCATTGTCGTTCCATCCTCAGACCTATGGACTCCTCATATGGTCTCTGTTCTCTCTCCTTTCTCCTCCTCTCCCAATAATGGTGACACCCAGTGGGAGGTCCTCTTGGGCTACTTCCAATCTTCCAAGACCATCATCAATGTCTATCTGAATGGTACCGACATGGTCCAGGGCCCAGAGCCCAATCTCCTCCTTCTTGAGAGGCATCTCCTGCATCTTGTCAACTCCTCCCTTCTCCAGCTACTCCTTCTACCACCTCTCTGGCTCCTCCGCCACCTCCATCCTCCCCCTCTGCTCTCGCACCCCCTCTCTGGCACCTATGCCACCTCCATCTACTGCCTCTGTCCACTCTTGAGCAATTCTGCCACTTCCGTTGGGTGCACCTCACTCCTGTATCCCACCCCAGAGGTCTTTCAAAAGTGGGAACCTGCTCCACGTAGCTACTCTCAACTCTCGCACTGCTGTCAATCACTCCTATGACATCTGCCACCACCTCGAAGACCTTGACCTGGATGTCCTCGCACTCACCAAGACGTGGTTCAGGGTCAGCTCCGTCACAAGTTTTGACACTCAGGAGAGTACCCTGATGGCTACATGATCCTCTCTGAGCCCAGAATCAACCGACCTGGAGGTGGAGTGGCCCTGATCTTTCCGGAGTGGGTCCCTGCTTCTGTCATTCCTATGCAGGCCTATTCCTCATTTGAATGCCGGGCCACCATCTACAGGCCACCTGGCTAGATCATCCTCTTCTTCTCAGAATGGGCTGACTTCTCCTCTTCTCTCGTTGCCTCTACCTCTCAACTTCTCAGAGACATCAACATCCGCCAGGATGCTTCTAATACCTCCTCCGGGCTCTTATGCAACCTTTGCGACTCTCTCTCCCTTTCCATTCTACCTTCTGGTCCAACACACTCTGCTGGACACACCTTGGATGTTCTCATCTCCTTAGACAGTCCCCTCCTTAACCCTCTTACTACTCCTCTCTCTTGGACTGACCACTTTCTGCTCTCCTCACACCTGAAACTTCTTGTGACCCAGGCAAGGCCCTCCTCAGCACAGCCACCCTCCTTCGCAGTCATTCGGCCAATAAAGCGGGTGTCAGTGGCTGCCTTTGCCTCAACTTATTCTGCTCCTCCTACTCCAGCGGGTGACTCACAACCTGACACATCCCTCTCTAACCTGCAACTTTACATCTCTAACACCTTGGACATCCTAGCCTCTGTAATGAGAATCTGTATGAAGCCTACCTTCAAGTGCAACTCTTGGTATGACTCTGACCTTGCTGCTCTGAAACGCAAGTGCAGGGTGGCTGAGAGGAAGTGGAGGGCTTTGGGTGCATACTCTGATGGACTGGCCTGCCGCCTGCTCCAAAGGCAATACAGACTCTCCGTCTTCTCCAAAAAGAGGGTGCATATTCAGTCCAATGTACAGTGAGCCAAAAGGCTCTGAGGGTGAGGGCACCAGAAGGTTGGTGATTCCTCAGTGCCACAGAAAGTTCCTTTTGGATTTGGCTCACCAAATTCCTTTAGCGGGTCACTTGGGAGTGATTAACACATCAGACCGGTTGTCTGCGCCATTTTACTGCCCGCAGTTTGGCGTAAAGGTAAAGGAATTTGTCCAGTCCTGCCTGACTTGTCAAGCTTCTGGAAAGTCAGGTGGTGCCACAAAGTCCCCCTTAATTCCACTACCTGTGGTTGGTTGGCCTTTCGAAAGATTAGGCATTGACATTGTGGGTCCTTTGGATCCTCAAACCAGCTCAGGGAAAAGATACATCTTGGTTGTGGTAGGCCACGTCACAAGGTACCCTGAGACTGTCCCTCTGAAAAGCCTCAAAGCCCCTGTGGTTGCGACGGCTTTGATTGGTATATTCTCCCGTGCTAAATTCCTCAAAGAATTCATTTCTGTCAGGGGATCAAACTTCATATCAGTGTATACGAAGGCTATGTGGGATGAGTGTGGAGTCACCTACCAGTTCTCTACATCCTTCCATCCAAAAACAAATAGGCTTGTTGAGCAGTTCAACAAGACCCCGAAAGGCATGTCAGGTGGCTTGGAAGAGCACCTGAAGAGAAAATGGGATATTCTCCTGCCATGCCTCCTGTTTGCCTACAGGGAGGTACCACAGAACAGAGTAGGGTTTAGCCCTTTTGAGCTTCTGTTTGGACACCCTGTAAGAGGTCCCCTAAGTATAATGAAAGAGGGATGGGAGAGCAACCCTTCATCCCCTACATGAGATGTGGTAGAATATGTACTTGGCCTTCGGTCTAGAATGGCGAAGCACATGGAACAGTCAATGAGAAACCTAAATTCCAGTCAGGAGCTGATGAAGCACTGGCACGAACAGAGCCACAGTGACAGTCTATTCTCGAGGCCATTGGGTGTGGATTATGGAGCCTGTCAAACCCAGTGCCCTTCAGGACAAGGGGACTGTGCCTTACTGTGTACTGTACTGGAAAAAGTCAGTGAAGTGAAATATTCCATTGTGGTGAAAAAACCTAAACAGATGTACAGGGTCTTTCATGTCAACCGGCTAAAACCCCATTATAGCCAGGATGACTTGGTCATGACATTAGTGACTGATGGAGAGACTGAGGAGGAGATTGATCCCCTACCAGACCATCTGCACACTGAATCCACAGATGGGTCAGTTGAAGGTGTCAACCTTGCAACGGACCTGTCAGAACAGCAACTGACAGACGGTCGCCATTTACTGGGACAGTTTGCCGGTCTGTTTTCACCAACACCAGGTCGTGCAGATCCGTGCACCCATAATGTGGACCCGGGAGACAGTAAACTGGTGACGAGTAGGATTCACTGAATGTCCGATAAGTTCAGGTACACCATCAAGGAGGATGTTTCGAAGATGCTGTCCCTAGGAGCGACAGAGCCATCCCACAGCCCCTGGGTTAGACCAATGGTACTGGTCCCTAAAAAGACCAGGGATGGGAAGACTGAATTTCACTTTTGTGTGGACTACAGTGGGCTCAATTCTGTCACAAAGACAGATGCTCACCCCATTCCTCGGGCAGATGAGCATTGACAAACTCGGCGCTGCCAAGTACATGAGTATCTTCGACCTCACGGTAGGGTATTGGCAGGTCGGCTTGACATATGGAGCAAGAGAGAGGTCAGCATTCTCCCCCAGGAGGACATTATCAGTTCACTGTGGTGCCCTTCGGATTGAAGAATGCCTCTGTCACTTTTCAGCAGATGGTTAACCAGGTTTTGTCTGCTCTGGGAAACCTCAGTGTCGCCTATTTAGACAGCATTGCTGTCTTCAGCCACACCTTGGAGGACCTCTTATCCCGCCTGAAACAAGTTCTTCAGGCAAAGCAGAATGCTCTGACTATCAAGGCCACGAAGTGCCAGACAGCACAGGGCTCTGCGACTTACCTTGGCCACTTGGTCGGTGGAGGTAAGAAACAACCTCTCGAAGTGAAGGTACAGGCTGTGAAGGATTGGGACATCCCCACCACACAGACACAGGTGAGAGCCTTTCTAGGTCTTACCGGGTACGACCGGACATTCATCAAGGGGTATGGTACCATTGCCATACCTCTGAATGATGTAACTTCGAAGAAGGTCACTTTTTAACACAGAGTGAACTATATATTTGTTAATTTCATACAACCCCCACCACGGCTGCATTCCAGGGCGACCCTTCTTTGTATTAGTATTTGCAGGAACCCAGGTTGCTCAGAGTTGCACTATCATACAAAAAGCATTGCTTGACAAAATAGCACTTCTACAAGAGAACATTGAAACAAAAAAAACTAAGTCTCACCTCTAACTCACATCCACATGAGTCCCAGCCTTCCTCCTCAAAACCCTGCAACCTATTTAAGTCCACCCCTGTCACCATTAACGAAGTAGAGGGCATAATAACCAGCCTTAAACCATCAAGATGCCAAGGGGACATCTGTCCTGCAACTATCATCAAAGAGGCAGCGAGGGATCTCTCGCCTTTCATCACCACATTAATAAACACATCCTATGAAACTAGTACAGTCCCAACCAATTTGAAGAATGCGTGGGTCCTCCCACTATTGAAAAAACCCAGCCTTGATCCTAACATCCCTACTAATTACGGACCGATAACTACAGCACCTTTTCTATTGAAAATCCTAGATAGGGCAGCATACTTCCAGATACAGGAACATCTTGAAACTATTAATCTCCTCGGCCTGCGGCAATCATGCTTTAGACCGAGACATCGCACCGAAACAGCCTTGATAGACTTAAAAACTCAGATGGACGACCTAAAAGATGGAGGCAATTTAGCACTCCTTCTTTTACTAGACCTAACGACCGCCTTTGATTTAGTCAATCATAAAATCATTTGCAAACACCTCTTGTCAGCAGCCCATTTCTCTGCCAAAGCCACTGCATGGATACAATCCTTTCTGGACAACAGAACCAGGGAGGATAGCTCAGCGGCAACATGCTCGCCTTGGACGGAAGATGACACGGAGCAACACAGGTTCAATCCCCGGGTCCGCGCTTAGAAACCTCTGGGTATTAAGCGCGTTATAAATAACCTAACATATCATGAGGGTATTAGCACCGACTGTGTCGGCCGAGCCGGCACCGGTCACTTGCGGAGTACCACAGGGATCATGCGTATCCCTGATGCTTTACAACTTCTTTCTAAGCCCCTTTTCGATAACCCTGACTATTTGGGTGTCACCTACACTAACTATTCAGATGACACCCAAATCCTTATCCCCAACAGAGGCGACTAAGACACTGACTTGAAATTGCTCAATAAAATGTACCTAAGCATGGATGGCCACACACGGCCTCTGTCTTAATGATGACAAGACTGAGTTACTTCTCACCAGATCCCAGACCAGACTAAGACATTATCATCCCTGCGGGATACATCATATAGTGTTTTCTCAATTGATACCTTTTCACAAAGGCTCTCTGTGGAATAGGCACGATTACTGGTGTCGTGCATGTCGCAACTTCTGGCTTCCAGCAATTAGGAAGGATGGGGATGGGACTTCCTGCAGAGGCATTCAGCTGCTCCTCTACACTCCCCCTCTGGTTGATTCATCGACAACTCCTTCATCAGTCTTTACATCTTGGTATCCTCTCTTGAAAAAGTGCTTCTTTGGAGTCCAGATCTTCATCACTCCCTTCAAGGACTCTGCTGATTTTAAATGTTCATCAATGCTCCAGGTCATGTAGCTGCACAGTCCATTCGGGCTACAATAGATCCATCGTCCCACGTACTTCTTATGGTTCTTTGGATATAGGAACTTTGTTCCCTCAGGTGCTACAATGCTGGCCTTTATGCATTCTATGATTTCTTCATCAGTCAACTCCTTGGGCCCAAATTCTGATTCGACATCGATCATTATCTTAATTCCTATTGCTTTCTTGGCTGTCTTCTTGCACTGTGCGATGATTATCCTGATCACACAGAATCCAAACATTATCATCACCAGTACTGCTCCAAGAAGCTTAAAGATGTTTGCCATCCACTGTGGAACCCATGAGAAATTAGATACAAACCAACTGTCATCTGCAATATCTTCTGACTCATCTTCCATTTTGTTGTGCAGGCTTGTCAACAGCGTTATAACCTCTGTCAAGGTCCCATTCTTATTATCATGAGAAGGTGTGAATGTGCAACATGATGGCCCGATTTTGGCACAAACTCCTCCATCCATTGTTGTAATCATATCAAGGGCATATCTGTTCTGGATGCTCATCACTTTATCAATTCTTCCCTGATAGCATTGAATCCCTTCATGGTAGTATTGATCGTCCGCAGGAGCTCCGAGCGAGTGATTTGCAACCACTTTTCATTGGCCATTGTCGGGATCCCAGGCATGAAGATAGTCATACATTCAGAAGCAGTCTTGCTAAACAACCTGTGCTCATATGGAATGGAGCCATATGCTTCTATTGATTTAGCTGAAAAGTAATTCCCTCTTCTATTTCGATTGAGAAGTTCAAGTGATCTTCTTTTTCTCAAATGAGCATCCACTTTTGGAAATTCTCCAATGTTCACGTCACTCAGAGGAATCACTAATGCTGGAACATGGATAAGCACCAAGGAACACATTCCTCCCTAATCCTTGGGTAGCTTCATGTAGGCTCTAAACCCACAAGCCCAATAATGATCCATTAAGATGACTGTCCCTTCCTTCATGCCTGGTACATCAAAACGTCGGCCACACTCGTGATTCTCCCCAACCTTCCTTGTACCATTATTCCTGAAACAGAAGGGTGCATTCTTTTGAGGTAGGATCTGTACTGGTCCTCCTTTGTCGTCGACCCATGTCTACAATTTCGTAATCTTTGACCAATGATTCCTGCATTCGTTCTCTGCAGTGTCTATAACTGGTTTGTACTATACAGTTAATGCTGCCGCTCTGCATACAATCAGGCCATCAGCCCATCCTTCTGGAGTCAGCACTGTTCCTTTGATATGCAATTGACCGCTTTCCCAGCATCTCTGTATCTCTTATTTATTCTTGCCTTGACAATTTAACATCTTATTTTCTTCAACCGTGATTCCAGCTCCTTTTGTTCCAGGCTGATCATATCTGATTACCCAATGCCTTTTTCTGGCTTCTCTCCTGATTTTAAATCTTGCACATAATAATCTTCTCTTTGAGATGTCTCCTTATTTACTTATACCAGGGATGCTGTTCTGCCTTGGGGCTGTCCTCTTGTCTGGCAGAGTGTGAGATGCATCAGGCCATTAGCTTTTTGCACTGGTACATCTGTAGCTATGAATATATTGGAGGTTCCCATAGCATACAGTTTCATGAAACACGCATAGCAACTCTCCTTAGATATTCTCTCTCCTACCCTTCTCATGTGATGATACCACATGTTATTACCCACTTGTACTTAATTTTCTAACTATGTATTGATCCCATCATTGTCTTCTTCTGTACTTCTCCTGCATCTCCGTCTCAAAATATTAGCAGCCCATGGAAACAACTCTAAAGCAGCCTTATGATGGGGCGAGAGCACAAAGGGTTTTGGCTCATTGGTAATGGGCAGATCAACAAGAGTTCCTGGAGTGGGGAGGATCAAAGGGACTTGTTTTGATAAGTGGAACAGAAAAGGTGAATCAAAAGAAACAGAAAAACACAAAGCATAAAGATGCATATGTATATCACAAACCAACATATTAATCCCCACCACTTATGGCATTCTGGAATTTCTTCAGCTTGCTCATTCTCTGAAATTATGTTAACTTCAACATTTCTCATTTTTACTGCAATTTAAGGAAGGAAAAACGCTTTACTCTGGTAACTGTAATGACTTTGGTAGCTTCAGTAATTCCTCTACTATTGCTACAAGTAGGCTTCTGAGTACAGGGCCATTCTTAGGATCCTGTATAAAAGTGTGGATGTCCACGTCTCTTCTGACAAGAGCAGGATAAGCTCGAAGAATAAACACAAAAACAGCAAGTACAAGTCGATGCACATCTCCATCTGACAAAGACCATAGATTCAGCCAAACAAATACTCAGTGAGAAACAAACCGGGGTACTGCTCACGTTTCCAGTTATGAAACTGGAAATCCAAATAAGGCCTATTTGTGATACATCAATGTTTTTCTAAAGTTCATTTTTCAGAATTCCTGTGACTGCTGGCAAAGATCTGCACGCCTGCTATAATACCTATAAGGAGTGTCCATGGGAGTCATAGTCCAAATGCAAATCAGCATTTATTAGTTTGTAGTTTTATTGTCCTTTTTTGTCCTCGATCGAGTCTGCACATGCTGAAATTCTTCTTCTTGTCTTGCTTCTGGACTGATGACTGGGGGTGCTGCTGTCTCGCCGGTGTGTAGCTTTACGTCATTTAGATGTATCCACGATCGTCTGCCTTGGACCTTTACTGCTGAAGGAGTAACATTTTCTACAACAAAAGGCCTGTTAAATCTCGGCTTGTGCCACTTCCTAGTGAAGTTTCTGATTAGCACGGCATCACCAACAAATAGTCTCGGTACTGATAGAAATCCACTTGATCTGGTTGCTGGATGATTTTCATCTGTGTTCTGAAACCAACTCCCCTGGCACTTTAGTTGATCTGAAATGAGAGAGGTACTAGCGGTCATGCATGTCAAATACACACGTAACTCATTTCCTAACATTTCTGCTCTACTCTGGGCATCACTTCTACTCCTCGATGGAGGTGTAGGAGGCATTCTCATTCACCTCCCTGTTACTTCTTTGTCCTCGATCGAGTATGCACATGCTGATATTCTTCTTCTCGTCTTGCTTCTGGACTGATGACTGGGGGTGCTGCGGTCCTGCCGGTGTGTAGCTTTACGTTGTTTAGATGTATCCACGGTCGTCTTTGTCCTCAATCAAGTATGCACATGCTGATATTCTTCTTCTCGTCTTGCTTCTGGACTGATGACTGGGGGTGCTGCGGTCCTGCCGGTGTGTAGCTTTACGTCATTTAGATGTATCCACGGTCGTCTGCCTTGGACCTTTACTGCTGAAGGAGTAACATTTTCTACAACAAAAGGCCCGTTAAATCTCGGCTCGTACCACTTTCTAGTGAAGTTTCTGATTAGCACGGCATCACCAGCAAATAGTCTCGGTACTGATAAAGGTTCACTTGATCTGATTGCTGGATGATTTTCATCTGTGTTCTGAGACCGACCCCCCTGGCACTTGAGTTGATCTGAAATGAGAGAGGTACTAGCAGTCATACATGTCAAATACGCACGTTACTCCTTTACTAACATTTCTGCTGTACTCTGGGCATCACTTCTACTCCTCGATGGAGGTATAAGAGGCGTTCTCATTCACCTCCCTGTTACTAATTCATGTGGTATGAGGTGGTGTCCAAACCAGGCTGATTCCGTCGGGCATATAAAGCTAAGGGCAGCCAATATAGCCATCCCTTTTTCAAAGTAAATTTGAGTTTGGCAATCCTTTTCTTAAGGAGGCCGTTGAATTTCTCACATATCCCATTTGCTCGTGGGTAATAAGCGGAAGAAAACTTGTGCTTAATATTCAATAATAATGCTATTTGTGCAAATAGTTAATTAACAGAATGTGGGCCATTATCGAATCACAGCACTTCACACAATCCCCATCTAGGAAAGACTTCACATAATAGAAACTTTGCTGTGCAAGTGGCATCAGGGTGTGTGCAGGGACCTGCTTCGATCCACCTAGAGAAGGTACACACCACCACTATCAGATACCTGTATCCACTACACACCTGTAGCATAGCAACATAGTCAATATGTAAATGCTGAAACTGACCATTTGGTTGAGGAATAACTCCTCTAATAGTTTGCGGTGTATTCCCAACCATACATTTTTGACATACGATGCGGTTTACTACATACAATGCAACATGTTCTAACAGGTTTGGAACAAAGCAGTCTCCCTAAATTGTTGCAGCAAGACTCTCCCTAGTTACATGTGCAGGGTAGTTCAGCTGTTCAAGCCCTACCCTTAACAATGCTACTGGCATCACTGTCTTTCCAGTGCTATCTTGTTGCCTTAATGCTTCAGTGGGGGATAAAGAACACCACCTTTGCTTCCATAATTCCTGCTCTTCCTGTGGTGCACTTCCTTGAATCTCCATTAATTGGGTTCTTGGCAAATGATTAAATCCTTCTTTCACTACCATAATCATGACTATTGTTTCCTTAACATCTGGAGTATCAAATTTTGAAATGTCTGGAGCATATGCAACCCTCTTGGCTTCTGCGCCTGCGGCTTTGTTCCTGCAAGAAATAAAGTCTGTACGTTTCGTATGGGCAGCGCATTTAACAACCACTATGTCTACAGGAAGCTGTAATGGCTTAATAAGTATGTCCAAGATGGATGAGTGTTGCACTGGAGTGCCATCCGCTCGGAGGTAGCCCCTACTTTTCCAACATGCTAGCCCTGCGTGTACGGTTGACGTCACATAAGCGGAGTCACTGTATACCGGTACTTCCTGCCCTTCGTGTTTCTCAAGCTCAACGATGAGTGCCACTAATTCTGATGCTTGCGCTGAAAAGTGAGATGATAGTCTTACACTTGCTACAACTTCAAACTCACCATTTGCTCTATGCCTCACTACAGCTGCGCCAGAATGCCTTTCTCCACTGATTTGATCAATTGTCGTAGAACCATCAGTAAAGAGAATGTCCCCTCCTGGCAGTGCATTCTCTTTTACGTGCGGTATATCATCATAGAATTCTATATAGTTTGCACAATCATGCACCTGGCCACCCTCTGTTACTGGCTCAGCTATAAACGTGGAAGGATTCACTATTTTACATCTGACAATTTAGTTGCTGAGTTCCAAATTATTACTTCGTAAGCAGAAGCTCTCTGGGATGTCAATGTCTCTAAAATGGTAAACAGAGCATGTTCCACAAAAAGCATCATAGAGCAGCCCATTACAGTGCTTGTAGACTTGTCAATTTATGAACGCAGCGGCTGCCAATGACTGTCGGCAAGGCAAGTGTCCCTTCCCAACTGGGTCTAGAATCTCACTGTAATATGCTTGGGGTGTGTACCCCAATGTGGTCCTCTGTGTAAGCACTGCTGTCATAACTGTCCCATTTGTGTTCAAAAATAAGAAAAACTCCTCAGCATATTTCGGAATTCCTAAAACAGGAGCTGTACAGATTGCTTTTTCCAACTCTTCAAATCCCTTCTCCATTTCCTCAGTCCATTCTATTGTGACTTTGTCTACCTGTGCTTTTTTTAAAGCCTGCAAAAGAGGTTTTGTGTACGAACTAGAGTCAAACACCCAGGCTCTTACATAATTACATAGCCCCAAAAATGGTTGCATCTGTTTTACTGTATGCCGTTTTGTGGTTTCCATAATTGCCTCGGCCCTTTCAGGTGTCACCTTCTTTCCCTCATGTGCGATCAGTTGTCCTATGCACAACACTTCTTCTTGGCAGTATTGTAACTTTTCTTTGTCTACCTTGTATCCCTTGTCTGCTAGGATAGTCATTAATTGAATTGAGTCTTGCCTGCATTCATCTTCTGTCGTGCTACAGATTAAAATGTCATCTACGTACTGTATCACAGCACTTTCCGAATCAACATTGCCTAGGTGCATCTGGAGAACTCTGTTAAAGATCGATGGATACACACAGTACCCTTGGGGCTGCCTAGTGTGTTTCAGATGAGTCTGGCGGAACGTAAATGAAGTCAAGTCTTGTGAATGCTTGTGCAACGGGATTTAGAAAAATGCATTTTTCAAATCAATCACTGTGAAATATCGGGCTTCTACTGGGATACTGCACAGTATTGTTGCCGTATTAGAAACTAAAGGAAACTCTGCTTCTACAATCTGGTTAATCGGTCACATATCTTGTATGAATCTCCAAGACCCTCCCTTTGACATTTTCACAGGATACACTGCGGGATTACACAATGATTCTGACGGTACCAGAATACCTTGTTCAATCAGTGCTGAAATAGTCTTAAAAATACCCTCATTGGATTCCAAGATGGCGGCCCACTCGAGTGGACGTGCGTGAGCGGAGCTCCTTCCCTCAGCTCGGGCCGCAACAATAAAGCACCACACATAAGCGCTCACCATGCCCAGCGGAGTGCTGCCTCCCTCCAAATTCAGGCGAGAAGAGAAGTCCCCAGTAGCGAGGACCTCGCACGAATCGTGAGCCTTTCCAGAGACGCCGGCGCGGAGGACGGGCGAGATCCGGAAGCCCGGCCCCGGAGCAGCCCAGAGACGCGCAACACACGGGGGAGCCAACCGCTGACGGGGCCCCTCCACCCCCCACCGGCAGCAAGGAGAGAAGGGCCGACCGACGAAAGGAAGGAGCGGAGACTAGACAAAGAGGTCCGTCTTAGAAGACCCAAGAGCAGCTCCGGAGAACTCCCAACCACAAACGGGGAGGGCGCCAGCCCGACACAGAGAGCCCAGCCGTGGACGACGCAGCAACCCAGGCAAAGCCGGGATCCGGAAAGAAGAGGCCGCCATAGTCAAAGCGGGATAAGACCCGCTCTCAGATGACCCCGATCGGAGGATCGAGGGAGATCCGGCCGCTGCAACAAGCGCCGGACCCACAGACACTCAGATACGAGGTGGGGGGGAGAGCCTAACATCGGCAGACCACTCCCCCCAGAAAATACCGAAGCGCTCAAGGGTACCACAGCGGGCAGGGAGATCCAAGTAGCAAACGACCCCGGCGCCACGAAGAGGGGAGAGCAAGGCCCTAAATATAACCGATCAAACTACGCGCAGCGACAGGCCAGGGCCTACCCCCGTGCCAGTAACGTAACACCGCTAGGCCACGGAGCGCCAACCCATCCCCCCCTCGAGACTCATACCCCACCAAAAGCATCGGGGGGTGCTGTCCCTCCACTTTGCCAAACGAGGGGGAAAAAACCATTGAATAAATTAAGGGATAACGAGAAAGACAGAACATACGCGCAAAATCTCCAAATAGAAGGGGCAGCATCGAGAAGCAGATTGGCGAGGGCCCACTCCGATGCCCCAGAGAGCTCTCGAAAACAATAAAGAACCCCCCGCACAAATAACAAACTTGCACCGAGGCCATCGAAAAACCCACACAGATCACACGTAATACAGGATAAAGGGTCGCAGAAACAGTCACCCCCACAACCGCAAAGGAAATAAACGCGGACCGGCCAGGCCTAGCTGCAATTGAAATCAACATGAAACATACACGAAACAAACAGCCAAAGGTCCCCTAAAACACATACATGTCAAAAGTCAGGACCAGACACGGAGCTCAGGCAGCTTTAACGAGCAATAACAGAACCAAACAGGACGAAATCCAAATCTGGGGTGCAGGAAAAATAGCGCCAACACAAACCGACAAACTAAGAAACAAGGGGTAAAGCACGCCAGACCAAAAAGGGAAAGCAGGCATGGCCTCGAAGGACAATATGAAAACCTGGTTCAAGGAATTTCCTGAGCAATTCATATCCACAACCCAGGCACAATTTGAGAACATGAAGGGGGAAATGAAGCAAGCGGTCCAAGAATTAAAGAGGGGCATAGAAAATCTGGAGGAGAGAACGGACACTTTGGAAAGGGCAGTACAAAACATAAGCGAGGAAACTCTCCAACACGCAGAAGCGCAAGACAGACTAGCGCGACTGGCGCAGGAACTAGAAGCAGAATGTGAAGACCTGGAAAATAGATCCTGGAGGTCGAATATAAGGATTAAGAATATGCCGGAAACGGTGGAGGACAAGGACCTTCCCACTGCAACACAACAGGTTTTCAAAGAAATACTCGTAGATGACACCGGGGAAGAAATCCAGATAGATAGGATACACAGAGTGGGCCCAAAAAGAACGAGCGAACCCGGAACCTGCCCGAGAGATGTTCTAGTGGCAATGACACAATATGTGCAAAAGGAACAAATCCTCAGGAAGGCTAGGTCAATAGAACATATAAGAATGAACGGCAAAGAAGTCCAGCTATATCAAGACCTGGCACAATCCACACTCAGAAAGAAAAGAGAAATGCTCCCAATAACAAAACTCCTAACAGAAAAACAGATACGATACAAGTGGACCTTCCCGTTCGGCCTACTATTTACATGGGATGAGCATCAACACTGCATCATAACTTGCGAGGAAGGCCTCAAGATCATAGGATGTCAAGAACATGAGCCAGATCCCCCAAACGATGGAGAAACAAATAGAAGAAGGAGAGAACCGAAGGGATGGCAGACGGAGAAAAGAAAGACAAGACTCCAATCCCGCAGATAAGAGGGAAATGGACACGGGCTCGGACACGGATGACAGACTTAAGTAAAAACGGAGGGGGCCTTAAGGAAAAGAGCGATGGAAAGGAAATAATCCTCCACCTGGGCAGGAGCCCACTTAAGGATGCGGCAGAGCAGGGGGACACCCTTGGAATCCGCAACTCAAGCAGGGTTTAGGACCCCCTGCGGAACTGTACACCTGAGATGTTAGAGGGCATGGGGCAAAGGCGGAACGCCCGAGCAACCATAGGGCACAGAGCCTTCCTCAGGGAAAAAGTTGGGGGGGGGAAGGAGGGAGGGAGCGGGGGAGTTGTTGGGGAAGTTCAGAGGGAGATAGACACAATCACCGGACCTAAAGCGCAACACCGCGACCAACGAGAAGAGCCCCACCTGCAGGACCGACCCCAAAAGAAAAGATGGGGCTAAAAATCCTGACGTATAACATTAGAGGCCTGAACACGCCAGTAAAAAGGAAAAAAATCGAAAACTTCCTGCACAGAGAAAAGTTTGACATAATAACGTTCCAAGAAACACACATACCAAAAAACAGGAAGACCCTAACCCGCATGAGAGGCTTCAATCAAATACTCCAATCCAACGACACAGAAAACAAAAAGGAGTCTTGATAACATTTGCCAACCACCTCAACACACAAATCAAAGAGACAATGGCAGACAAAAATGGTAGATACCTGTTCACAGTGGCCCAGTTAAAAAAAAGACTACTAACCATAGCAACCATATACGCCCCAAACACGGGCCCGGATGGATTAATCAAAGAAACGATTAACAAATTAGAAAATTTCGCAAAAGGTGAAGTGATACTAACAGGGGACTTTAACATCGCATGGAATCACCTGGTAGACCGATCAGACCCCAAACACACCCATCAAGGGACCCCTTCGTCAGCACTAAAACAGATCATGAACAGGATGGCACTAGAAGACGTTTGGCGGAGACTCAGAGGAACGACCAGTGGATACACGTACCACTCGCATGTACACAATACAAGCTCCAGAATAGATTACATATGGGCCTCGAGTAGCTTGATGGGCGAGATCCAAGATATAGAGAAAGGACATATATCCCTGTCAGACCACGCCCCATTATGGATCACACTCCCCAAAATACGTAAACGGTCAGGTCTCTGGCGCCGGACACTCCCCAGAGATACTCTACAAGACCTTTATTTATCCAATGTTCTCTGTCTACCTCTGCATTGGTACCAAGCACTTACATAGATAGATAGTATAACTACTTGACTTTGCCTTAACTCTTACACAACTGCCCGTGTCACTCCTCGACACCTTAACTCAACACAAACACATAAACAGACAAACTAGTCTACTTTTCACATGAAACCCATAGTGATCACCCTTACTCCTTTTTTGCCCCTAATTAATACTCTGATCACAGAGTTTAGGATGTCTCCTTATGCGGACGTGTAGCCTAGTTTCTAGCCTCTTCTAAAACCCTCTTGGCCATTATATCTATTTCTCTCTTTACACAATCTTTCCTGTTACTCCCATTACTCTAATTACTTTTTAAATTATCACAACCCCTTTAGTTTGCCATTCCCCTCAGTCTTCTCACCATTCGCTCACTCTGGCTCGAGGCCTTCCGTATCATCTCTTCCTCCAAATGACCACTTTCACCTTCTGTCTGCAAAGCGCTAGTGGAAACCAGGTAGGGATGTTGTCAAAGAGGGACCCTGCCCACCGTCTCGATTTTACTTGCAAGTGTTCTGTTCGGCCGCTCTACACAGGAAACCCTGTGATCATCCGGCTAGATGGCAGAGGATGTCTGATCGTCCGAAGCACTGGAGTTCTGACAGATCGATGGGTCTTCTATTAAACCATACAACAATGCTACCATGTGAACCGGGGGGGGGAGTCATTAAATCAGTAACACCTCATACATGGATGGGATGCAGAATAACTCTGACACCAAATAAAACCAAAGTTGGCAAAAAGTCTCCTCCAACTGTTTTAATATCAATTGTCTAAAACAGGGAGTTACAACGGACATCAACAGACGTTTGCTTAAGTTCTCTCAAAGCATTTCATAAAAAACAGCATTTATATAGCAAAAATGTGTCATACCTCACGTCTTATTAGGTGGCAAATAATAGAAACCTAAAGGGGGGTGTGATACACTCAAAGGGAACATCTAAGTATACTTTCTATATAGGTACCGGTTGTCATTGGGTCTCTACAGTCAGGTGGACAACGTATGCCCACCCCTAGTGCAAGTCATCCTCATCAGTTATTAGGTACACAGTATATTATTGGCTCTCAAAATATATGGCCCTTCGTTATATGGTCCTCTATAATTGGTTGCCACGCTTGTATCCTTCTGGAACATTCGGCTCACTAGCAGCATGTAAGCTGGTACCCCAGGTGACAGTGGGTGGACTTTGACCATGTCTCCCAACCCAATTAGCCCAATAACTCTCATCGCTCATGCCTTCTGCCATTCAGATTGTCTTTGAACTTGGCCTTGCAAAGTATCCTTGCTCCTGGGAATAAAAAGGAGTACAGGCACCCGCTATATGAAGTCCAGAGCAGCATGCCCACCTTCTATTTCCATCCTTAGCTCACGTGACAGGAGACCGTATTTTGGCCTTTTTTGCAGCATTTAATTGTCTTTAATTAATAAACTTGGCACTCATGTTCTTTCTTTGTACCTTAACACGAGACGATTCAGCGTCTCACGATTACTGTTCTTTTCAGATAGATAACCAGTTCTTGGCTACTTCATCTTTTGACACCAGGCCAGACAGCTCTTCCAGGATTTTCCATGCTTTTAGCTTCATGTTGCTGCGACACAGCTTTTCCAATCCTTCCTTCTTCGTGGGTCCGAGCTTACTACACATGTGACAATGATGTCCATGGCAGCACTGCCTGCAGTCTATTCACTATGGATAGCTAGCCTATATGATTACTAAGTCTACTTGAGTTGCTGCATCTGTACAGTTATTAAACGGCTTGCATTTTCTGCAGTGCTCTTCACACATACAATCTTCATTCTGCATATGAAAGTTTACTTCTTTATTTCGTCATCAGATTCTATACATCTTCTTCTCAGTGTGTCAAGCTTGCTTCTTGGGATGTTACCAACTTCTCTTTCTTTCATCTTCATATTCCTTTAAGGATATCTTCCAAGAGATTTTCATCTCTACGGGGATACATCATATATGGTTTTCCCAATGGATACCTTTTCTCGAAGGCTCTCTGTGCAATAGGCACGATCACTGGTGTTGTGCATGTCGCAACTTCTGGCTTCCAGCATATTGGAAGGATGGGGCGGGACTTCCTGCAGAGGCATTCAGCTGCTCCTCTACAAAATGTTTTGAGCCGATTGTTTGTTCTTACCCTTTCCTTTTTTCCTTGTTGTACTTGAATCAACCTTATTGTACACCAAAATGTGTTCTTGTTCTTTGATACTTTTATGTATTACGGCACTTGTTTATGCTACAGTATATTGTAATTCTGTTATTTTTTGTTTGATTTAATCTTATTCTTGGAATAAGACACTTCAAAACAGAATAGAGTTTATTACAGAACTAGACATGAATGTCTTCTTTTGCCTTGGAGTGTGACCAACATGATATCCTTGTAGATACATACCACTCATGAATTAAGTACATATAGAATCATAAAGTTTTTTAACACAGCGTGGACTATATATTTGTTAAGGTAACTTGGACCCCTGCCTTCAAAGCTCCTTTCAGGATTTAAAGGATGGATTGTGCAGGGCCCCAGTTCTGAAAGTGCCAGACGATGGTCAGGAGTTCATTGTCCAGACAGACGCCTGTGATTTTGGGATGGGAGCAGTGTTAGGGCAGCTGAACTCTCAAGGGGTAGAGAAACCTGTTACCTACATTAGCAGGTGATTGACAAAAAGGGAAAGGAAGTGGGCTGTCATTGAAAAAGAGGCTTACACAGTTGTGTGGGCCGTAAAGAAGTTGAAACCCTGCATCTTTGGGTCGCACTTTACGATCCAGACAGACCACCAACCTCTTTGATGGTATGGCCATACAAGGGGAGAACCCTAAGATTTTTCACTGGGCCATATCCCTACAGTGATTAGATATGGACATCCAGCACAAACCAGATTCCCAGTATGGAAATGCAGATGGCCTCAGCCGGTACCTTCACCTTAATGATGAACCAGATCCTCAGTCGGGTGGTGGTTCACATTTTGAGGCTGGGGGGCATATGAGGAATTCGCCCATCCTGATTGGTGGGTGAGCGCTCACCTGGAATTTTTTTTAAATTTAAATGAAATTGAATGGTGGTAGATCAACCTCCGGAAAATGTGTGGGGCTCATCCACACTCATTTCCCTATGCTCACCACACGACATACACATGGACCTGAGTACTCTGGGTGGACACACCCTACAGGCGTTGTCCACGCTGTCTTATTTAGTTAGAATATGAGAGCCAAGAGTACATCAAGGCATCTCAGAAGGGGCCAGCCTAATTAACTAACAAAGGTTCCATCAATCGGGCCTGTCCTTCGTTAGCCACTGGTGGCAGCTTTGCATGCTAATCAGAGTTAATTCAAGCAGGATCACAGGAAGCCTGGTCGCAAGACGTGAAAACCCCAACAACCTTTGATGCACTGTGTCAACCTGAAGCCAGCTCCCACCTCTCAATATCAAGGGCAGTGACCTGTCATGTCTGGGACTATGTATTTACAGTAGTCATCCCTGCAGGGGGACCACATTCAGAAGGTACGCGTATGTGATTTGGCGGCAACCAAAGGTCTGGTCCCACCGCAGCTTCAAGGGAGACCTGCCGTTTTAATCAGGAAGCACAGAGAACTCAATTAACCAGAGAGACACAATGGACAGGAAGATGGGTGGGACTTACATGTTTTCACCCCTTTACCTTTTCTGTTGCAAAGCACTCTGGGTATGACTTCACACTTACAGGGGATTGTTGGTGGGGACCCAGGATTGGTTCATTAAGATAGGCTTAGCCTATACCAATCACTGGGGCCTATTTGGCTTTAAAAGAGGTTTGAGCCCTTCTTTTGGCAGATCATCTGAAGACTTCCCAAGGAGTAACAAGAATAACTCATTTGGACCCTGGCTGAAGGTCCAATCTGCCTTACAGCTTCCGCCAGTGAGGAAGTCCAGGATTTCCAAAGAGGGAAGCAAGATCCCTCCCCTAAACATCTCCAAGGGAACAGAGGGATATACTGAATCCAGAAGACCTTCCAGCAGCTCTAGAATCAGTACCCACCCAGCACACAGCATGACCTGCTAGGCTCTGCAAGCAACTTCCTAAGTAGGAAGTGCCAGAGAGTCTCTTAACCAAACCCAAGACAAGGCCAGTGTCTGCAACACTCTCCTTAGCTTTGGGCCGTCCAACTTAAAGGATGACTTAAGCCCATTGAAGAAGCTAGGAGGCATGCATCAACAAGCATCAACCAGCATCTACCTTAAAGGACATTTTCGAGCCAGTGGATCCCCTGAAGCTGCAATGGACTGCACCGCTGATTGTTGTCACACCGCAGTCTCTAACGTCGTCCGAGATGCCCCGACCAGTGCTTCAGGTCCGCCGACCAGCACTGAGACAATTACTGACCCTGAGCCGCCGTGTAGGCTGGCCTGCCACCGTCCGTCCAGCCTCGCTCACCGAACTGCCTGCCGCCTGATACAAGCAGCTGTCTCCGGTCTTGAACTCTGTCGCAGGAGCTGTAAAGCACCCTGAAACCGGCTCGACCCTGTCGAGCACCAAGAACTTCTTCAAGAAAAGGTACATTGTGATTGGGTCCCCCTGGCCCTTCTCCGAAGGCCCCTAGTCACATTTTACGACCCATTGCTCTCTTTATGTTGAAACCAGCTATCCTTGTACTAATGCAAGGGAAACCGCATGATAAAATTCTTTCCTAATTGAACATACATCTTTCTTGACCATTCATCAGAGCGCTTTAAACAAATCAATTTCCCGCTTGTTTATCGCCTTGTACTCCCTGGCTCCATTCCCAAGCAATAAGTCAGTCACGACTGATTTACTGAAGGGAGTCTTAACCACACAAGCTATCGGCCACGGCAAGCCGACACAACGCTGCTGTCTTTTGAAGTCTCAGAGCTGCAGTGAGAAACACCAAGGAAATGCGACAGCCTGCTCCTCACTCTGCACTGTGTTCTCTCACACAATTTGTCATTTCACAGCAAGGCACTGCTCTGCACAAATCCCCAAGCTGCCACCAAATGTCTTGATATGGGCCAAATCGTCCTCGGGACCAGCCCTCTGAGAGCAAAAATTACCCAATTCAGCCCAAAATACAGGTTCTATTGTGCTGAGCAGTGATCTCATGCTAGTGACAAATGACACCTTCAATCAGTTTTAGTATTTATTCTAAACAGTGAATTTCATATACATTTGGGATTCAAGTTAGAGAAGATTACAAAGCACAAAACTTAGAGAAATGCAAAATATAGAGAAACATAGAACTTAGATAAACATAGAGAAACATAGAGAAACAGTCTTACGCCCCTTCAATCAGCACTGGGAGACCCTGGCCCTCATAAGCTAGCTGTAACAAGCCCCGCTCAGAGGACAGCGCTGCAGGGTGCCGTCAGAGCTCCAATTCCGGGCACTTGATCTTGCTCGAACCAAGTCCACAGGACGATCTCCCACCCGAGTCATGTGAGCATGCATGTTTTATAATCTCGTGCTGCCCGTCCATGACGCACAGTTCCAGAACTTTCCCTGTGCAAAATATAGGCTGGCTCATGGAAAAAACCCAACTCTGTTAATTTCCACTGTGCTTCTTCTGAGCCCCTCCCTGGCCCATCTGCGCGAAAGCTCAGGAATGTCTTATCAGTGCCTTCCCAGAGAAAAGGAAGATTAGCTTGGGGCCGTGCAGGGCTACCGTTAGTGAGGCAGAATATTCTAAGGGAAGCAGGGATGTATTAACCCCATCTGCAAGCTCTAAAAGGCATGCACTCATAGCTTAGTGTTCATAGCGCTTAAGACTGGCTATCTAAGCGCTATATAGGTGCCATAATGTTCCAAACACTCCAAAAATGTCTATTAGCTACAGAGCTAGGGCCCCTCTCCCTGCCTGTCTATCAACAATGCATAATGTGACCTATCACTCATACTAGGCCTGCATATTCCTTGTAGCTCACTACTGCATAATGGAAGTGCTACAACAGACTACTGTCAGCATTTTTGGCACATACTTTGAATACACTATTGGCTTTCAGTGGCTAATGCTGTCATCTAAAGCCCTGATTGGCAAGGTTGCAATTTTGTGTATCACTACAAACACATACACAGGAACACGAGGCTTCAACCAGCTATAGTACCGCTGCTCTTGTAATACTGCACCATGGAGGGACAGGACGTGTGGTGTTTCAGACAACACTGTACAACTTCCTAATTGAGTTGGGTCATTCGGGGCACACATCCTGGGCAGCATGTATGTATTTACTCGGGTTGTAATGGCAATTTTGGGACATTTCAGACCAGTATGTGCCGAAACATATATTTTAAAATGTTTATTGTATTGCAGTGGTCTGCGCCAGAACATACTTGTGCCTAAAGGTCCTTGTGCCTTGTTGGTCGCAGCCAACTCAGTGTTCTGACATGTGACCTGCGGCTAAACATCCGCACCAAAACATTTTGCACCCAAATGACCACGCTTAAACCTCCTGCTCTGCATCCCTGGGGCTACTTCTCTCCCCTCTCGTCCAAGGACCTCTTGAGCACATAGAGGATGAATACTATTGGCGGATGAGTGTAGAGAGCGGATGAATTTGAAGAGCAAATGAATGTGGAGGACAGAAGAGTGTGGAGAGCCGTCGAGTGTAGAGAGCAGTCGAGTGTGGAGAGCGGCTATGTGCAGAGAGCGGAGGCACGTGAAGAACGGAAGAGCGTGCTGAGTGGAGGAACGTGCAGAGTGAAGGAGCGTAGATAGCAGAGGCGCGTGGAGAGCAGAGAAGCATGAGAGCGACTGAGTGGGGAGAGCGATTGAGTGTGCAGAGCGGTGGGGGGAGCGACTGAGTGGGGGGAACGGATGAGTGTGGAGGGCGGATGAGTGTGGAGGGCGGATGAGTGTCGAGAACAGATGAATGAGGAGGGCGGATGAGTGCGGAGGATGAGAGAGCTAAATAGGAGACCGAATGAATATAGATGATTGTAGATGAGCGTGGAGGAGGAGTGCTGCTGGCAGACGAATGTGGAGCGCGGATGAGTGTGGAGGTTGGTTGAGAGTAAAGAGCGGACGAATATGAAGAGCAAATGAATGTGGAAGACAGATGAATGTGGAGAGCACATGAGTGTAGAGAGAGGTTGAGCGTAGAGAGAGGTTGAGTGCAGAGAGGGGAGGAGCGTGGAGAGCTGAAGAGCGTCCATAACAGAGGACCGTGCAGAGCGGAGGACCGTGCAGAGCGGAGGACCGCGGAGAGCGGCCGAGTGTGCGGAGAGCGGCCGAGTGCGGAGAGCGGCCGAGGGTGCAGAGAACGAACGAGCATGTGGAGAGCAGACGAGTGTGGAGAGCAAACGAGTGTGTGGAGAGCGAACGAGTGTGTGGAACGAACGTTGTGGAGCGGACGAACGCATGGAACAAATGAGTGTATGGGTGAATAGTGCATAGAGCGGATGTGAACCAAAACACATAGAACGGACCTGACCGCTCAGAATTGCGCGACGTGCATATTTTGTTTTGGAATGCAAGGAATCTTTGAAAGAGCATACTGCATATCACACCCCACGCTTACTCTCTCCTTACACCACCATTCAACTAGAACACAGAGATACTATGACACCATTCGGTATAACTGTTCTCATATCAACATCTGCCGCTCACCCCCCATCACTCTAAGTAAACATGGCTGGTCTCACACCCCCAGCCAGGCGTTTCTCCTCAGGCCTAACGCCGCCACACTCGGTCTGGATAATTCCAGCCAGACCGAACACATATCCCTGATCTCTCAACCACCACACCTACCGCTAAGAAGCAGCTACCACATGAATTCCGCACCAGCTGCACACATACCGGTGCGCACACGCACCTTTGGACTCTCTCTAATCTTTCCACTGACCCGAACTTCGGTTCCCAAGGGCGTTCAACCTACCAGCGCCTTCAGACCATACCAATGGTATATAAGGCGCTATACAAATGCAAAATAACAATAACAATAACAATAATGCGATCAATTGCTTTACCAACTACCCTCCTGTTAGTATCCAGAGTGCATCCCTTTTCCTTCTTGAAACTGTCTGTCCTCTACATTCCTTTACAGGGCGGGTTGTATTTTGTAGTGTGTTAGAACTATCTTGTATACAACCTTGACTGGATGGACAGTCCCTTTTATCATTGGGTAATAATTATATTTTCGCTGTGTTGCAACTAACCAACGATCCACAACCTTGCGCAGATAAGTCTGTCATTCCATCCACGTTACCAAAACTGGACATGGAGGTTTATAATGTGCTTGTGTTTCCAATCTGTTTGGATCCCTTCGGGTGTACTAGAGGTGTGGGGCTGATTGATGGTTTAGAAACTGATATTCATCCCTGGACCACTGGTGCCCCGGAAGTTGATTTGTCTTTCAGCCACTGAACTGAATCACGGTGGCCTGCCCGCTGCCACCAGATCTAATTCTTTACTTTAATATGGGATGAGTTTCTGATGGTATTCATTAGTTTATGTCACTACTGCTAGAGCAAACATATTTCTTTCCTGGCAATAAAATGTGAATTTCTTCTTCTTGAGCAAACATAAAGCAGGTGCTTCAGGTAATTTTCTCTTTCTGTTTATGTATGATATGTCAGTCTATGTATAGTGTTGTAATGGTGTTATGGCCTCTTTGTATCCTAGAATCCATTGTCTACAATACCCAACCATGCCTAAAAATGTTCTCACATACTCCCTTGTGTCCCCTTTAAATGGCTCATATGGAGGAGATGGTAACAGTAAATCATTGACCTACTGCACTAGCACTGACTGCTGGAAATGGATGTAATATAGGTCTTTCTTAAATTGCTGAGAAAACAGAATAGGGGACTCAGTGTACCACAGGAGCAGCCTAGTCCAGGTGCACTGAATTCCTCTGTGGGAAAAATTCAAACAAATACTGGCTGTCTCCATGTGTGGGTATGGAGAAGAAAGCAGAGCACAAGTGCCCTACTGTAAAGTGCATGGCTGAAGGTGTTATGCAGGAACAAATGGTAGCTGAATTGGAGACAGTGGGTAATGATGGAATAACAACAGAGTTCACTGCCCTTAGGTCGTGTACAAATCTACAAGCATTTCTACCAGTCTTCTTGATGGGCAAAATCTGAGTGTTAACGGACTGGAGTTAGGGATTATAACACATTGTTTCAGGGGTGACTCAAACAGGTTTTTCTCTTCCTCAGCTTTTGGTTTCAATAGGTATTGGACAATGCGGCATGACTTCTTAGAGGGGTTAATCGTGATCCTTACAACCTTAACATTGTAAATGTATCTCACCTCATTACCATGGATAGACAACAAAGGGCCTCATTACACGGAAGTCGGAGGACCAAGGTGCTATTAGGGGAAGGTGCTAATTACGGCACCGCAATTTTGTGGTGCCGTAATTAGCATCAAGGTCCCTTAGCGGGTTGGTTTTTAACGCCTGCAAAAAGCAGGCGTTAAAGCACCAACCCGCTAAGGGACCTCGTAGTAAGGCGGTAATGGTTAACGGTCACCGTTACCATTAACGGTGACCGTTAACCATTACCGCCTTCCGTGTAATGAGGCCCAAAGACTCACATACAGCATTAATCATCTCTTGTAAATTGGGTGAACAGTCCCTTGTCTCAGATGACACAGGCTAATTCGGTGTGACTTGGAGAGTTGCTGAAACAACTCAGTATTCTTACTGTGAAGAGTGGTTGGAGAACCTTCACAACCGTGCTGCGTACTTCGAAGTGTTTAGATTCTAGTCTCTATTGATGAGTCGGGACTTGGTTGAATAATGTGTCACAGGTGCATTTATTAGTGTAGCCGACAAGTGTTTCGACCCTCAGGGGTCTTTTTCAAGGCTGGGTGAGAAGATGGTGTCTAGGTCCTGATAGGAGATCGGGGAGGAGCCCCATGTAATTGTGTACTGGGTAAACCACAGAATTGATGAGAGGAGGCCTATGGGTGCCAGTAGGAAACCCAATCAGCCACACATACTCCAGTATTCTTACTGGCAGCACTCAGAAATAACCCATCAGGTGTACAATAGAGAGTGTGGTGGTTAACTTTACACAACAGATGTCTTTCCAGTTGATTGATGGGAGATGTGATGCTATGAAGAAATGCATGTGTATCTGTAAAAGGCCCAAAGTAACCATAAGAGGCTCTGTAATCTGGTGTATCACAGGGACGTTTGCTATTCCTGTTGCTTTCACAGTTTATGAAAATAATGGCACATCGGGAAACATTCTGATCGAATTGCAGATGTGTTATCCCATATATCTTCCAAACAAGGAATCGATTGACCATGTACCCCACGTTGAATATACAGACCTTCTTAGGGCCTCATTATGAGCCCGGCTGTATGGCCAAAAATGGTGGTAATGCAGTGCTAACACTGCATTACTGCCAGATTACGGCACTGCCATACGATGGGTTTGGTGGTAAGGGGGAGGAAAAACCACCAGCAAAATGCCGGAGGTCATTCCGCCACCTTACTGCCGAAAAACTGCCATTTTGGCAGAATTACTGCCAGCGGTAATTACATGAAAATATATGAGGACTAACACTGCCATATCGCCCTTGTAATCCAGCAGTAATTCCGCCGTACCAAGTGGGGGTAACGGTAAATCCATTTGGTGATATCTCTGCAGATTTACCACCGAGATGCCACCAAATTTACAATGATGCACTTAGCCTAAGAAAGTTAACAGAGAGGTTATCTCTGAGGCTGAGTCAGAATGGATCATGATCGACTAGGGGTGGTGGCGGTTTGCTGAGAGTAAGGTTTGGTGCATTAGGATTCTGGAAGGCACCCGGAACACCTGCATTAGAATTGAGGGAAGGACTCTGTGCATCTATATTAGATTTCGAGAGTGGACCTTGTTTGTGTGCATTAGGGATATTGTTTTTCTGGGGTATGTTACGGCATTCATTTTTCCAATGTCCTATTTGTTTGCAATAATTACATGCTATTGGATCAGATCAACAAGCTGTCCCTAATATCCCTGCTGCGCTTCTTGGGTTGGTTGTGTGGCTCCCCTGCCTCTCACAGTGCCCTTGCCGCAAATCCTCAATGTTTGATATATTCCTTGATTTGTCCCTGGCACGCTACACAATGTTTGACAACTGTCACCAGTTCGATAAAGGTTTATTTGGCCACCCTATATAAATTGTCTTAAGTTGTGCTTGCATATTAGGTAGCAGACCAGAAACAAAAGAGTTAGCAATCGCTACCCGTGCTGTCTCATCGGGTTGGTAATGCTGCATAAACACTGTCTTCAACTTACCTATAAAATCAGCAAGCGATTCACCCTTATCCTGTTTGCTGTATCCCATTTTGCCCCAATAATATTTTTGCGGGCACATTTCAGGGATGATGGTGATCAACCTGTTTCTGGCTTGTTGTAGGGCATTGTCAACGACAGGGTCTGCCGCTGGCCACTATGCATGCTGGGTTACAGTCTGCCTAACCTCGGGAGGCATTATCACCCTCATAAGTTGATTCAGGTCAGCCCAACCAGGATCATAACACTTTACAACAGTGAGAATCTCAATAAAATGCTGAGGCCCTTCCCTAATATTGAGGAATTCCTTGGCCAAGTTATGAAAAGTATAGTGAGCAAGCAGGGATCTTCCCCTTCCCCTAACAGAGGTACACACATCTGTCTAAGAAGTGCCTGAGGCAGTGTAGCATCTATCCCACATGGCATGCCCCCACTCATAACCGGGGGGTACAAGCGGGAGATGCAAAGGGAATCTGAATAAACCCAGGAGCAAATGAGGTGCAAGTTCCTCACTGCACCGGTGCAGCCAATGCTGCTACTTGTTGTGGTCGTATGGTAGGTGCCTGAGTGATTACAAGAGGCAGGGCATTTGGAGCAGCCAATTACGCTTTTCCTCCCCCAGAGCCATAGTGCGGGCGCTAATAAAGAAATCAATAATATCTTCAGCAGAGTCTTCGTCCTGCCCCTCCTCCTGTTTTTCACATTTATTTGGGAGCATAGAAGAGATGGCAATCCGCTAGCGCCTTTGCCCCGCAAAAACCTAATCGCCCACTCCACTGTTCATTTGAGTCTTTTAACCCTCTGATTTTCAATGTGTTCTGTGTAGATTAAATAAATATAATAGTTGTTGCCTCTTCTAACTATATGGCATATGTGCCTCCATCGACTCAGACTCATCTACCCCTTATGTGCCTCTAAAGTGTGCCTCAAAGCCTCCCAGTGATCCAAAGTAAAAGCACCTTCTCCTGGGAACTGAGTATGTCGGTTGTCCTGCGTTAACAGGTGACAGGGTCTATAAGTGTTGTCTCTGTATTTAAATCCATATTGTGTCGAGTAACATTAGCAGGTGAAATGTTTTGAGCACAATGGTTTGCAGCTAAGTGAAGAAGACTTGCACTGAATATTGCAGATCTGAGATAAGGTAGCACAACTCACCTGTTTTCAAAATACACCTGTTTGAGTGGAGGCTATTCAACATGTTGCTGTACAAATGTATACGTTATCAGGTTGGTTTATTGCGTGATTTGTGCACGTTTTAAGTCATCTTAGTAAAACAGTGTTATTTCAGCCATGTGTTTTTTAACCTGCCTGTCATAACTCCACCATTAGTCCCGGCTACAACCACTGTCACTGTCTTGCTCCTACAGCAGGTGCGTTCCCAAAATAAATTGTATCCATTTACGCATCAAAATGTGGGAGTAAACAGCAACCGCAAGAACAGCGCAGGCAATATGTCTGGTCTTTGACTCTGTGAATCTCACAGAGGACGCGAGACTAACACCTCTATGGACAATCTGGGGGAAGGTTATAGCACTGACACAAAGCAGGTGCTACACTGCGTTGCTAGAGTGTAAGTACACAAAAAAAGCAGCACTAAGGAACCCTAGCCCAAGGTGAAAGATGTAAGGAATGTCCATAAAAGCGGTTTGCCGTCCTTCTTTACTGGAAACACTTCAGTAGAATGAAGCACGAATACTAATTAGGTGTGAGCCCAGATGCTATCGGTGTGCCAACAGTAGCTTTACTCGTGTCCCTGGTTACTACCAGGGTTACTATGTTCGAAGGTTGGGATCGTGCAATCGCAATGCTCTAACTTCCTTGTCCACCTGCATTCATGCATAAAAGGCCGTGCCTCTCTCTGTGACTATTGGCATGACTGCGCCTGCGCGGGTACTACATGAATCTGGGAGGAAAACATACAGGGATGCTTGACGCAGCCGGTGAAAATAGGGGCTTGTTTGCGTTCTTCTACATACTAGTGTCTGAGTGTGGTTTCCCCGTATATCACACGGCGCGACTTCGCGGGAAATAAAAAAACATTCAAGGGTAGTTTATGACAAGGAAATGGCAACCTTTCCGATAAAAACGGCGCCGTGGGAAATACCGAAGACAAAGCAAAAAGCCTCAGCTGAGTTAACCCAACCCGGCCGAGAGCACAAAAATAGGATTCATGGCTGATTCCCCGAGAAGACATTTTAGGAGTAATTTGGGGTCAGTTGCCCCCCTACTCCCCACGTTGCTGCTTGCAACCCCGTGGTTTACTTTAAAACCCTTTTGATTCAACCAATCGGACTGCCGCACCACTGTGCCCGTTTTAGAAGATAGTCTGAATTGAATTTGTCAATAAAGATTGTTTAAACAAAATGCAAAGGCTCGTCACCGGTTTCAAAGAACATGTGATGTCATTGTGGGACCAAGGGCTGTGTGCTTTTGGTGAAATGGTGTATATGGAATAAAGGTCAGAGGACATCCACTGCCGCCTCGCTACATAGCATGGAATTGTTTAGAAGCATATAGGGATTGCAAAAGATGATTTGTTGGATTATATTGCTGAAGTAATTGATGATCGTGTGACGAATCCCATGATAACTGGAATCATTAAAGCAGGAGATTCGAATATTAGCTGTATCCCATAGCTCTCAACTCACACGCTTTTGTAAAGGGCTGACTCACCCGCCAAGCCTCCTGCACGCCCATTCATTCCAATGGGCGTCTCACCCACCAAAACCAAAATCGGGTGATTTCACCCGCCTTTGCAACACATGGTTGAGAGCTATGTGTATCCCCTCTGACGGTTTTACATCTCCCCAGGTAAAAAGTGAAGAGAGATTTTTGAGAGCAAGGTCCTGGATGAAACCCATGGATTCCAGAGGTTAATGTGTGTTAAACGGGGCATGTGTAGGCGATATACCAGCTGAAACTTCCTGGAACAGAAACTCACAGAACGCCATCTTGGACTATGTTTTCGACTCTGGAAATGTATTAGATTTGGTAACGGAACTGAGAGTAGAGAATAAATAGTGCAAGTAGTGACCCTAATTTAGCAGTGGCTAAATGGTCAGTACGAAGGGACCTGGGTGTCAAGGAGGTTTATAATCCTAAATTGAGGGTGAATGGAGGAAGAAATCGTTTTTTTTTTGGAAAGAGTATGTGGTGAAACTGAATACTTTTTTGTTAACTAAATGTATGGATGTAAATGTAAAGGGAATGGATGAGTCTTGGGATTATGTGTAGATATAGAACTCCTTCGCGCCTGTTAAAGACAGGTTGATAAAACCCTACTATAATAGATTCGATCCCATGGTACAGCAGCAAAAAAGAAAATTGAGAGCTGGTATTAGAAAATTGAAAGATCTTGAGGGTCTGACATATTGTAGTGAAAGGAGCATACCGATGTTGGCTCAGAGGATATAAAGCTTCCTTGGTCAAGAATAATGCTGAAGCTATGTTGAGGGCTTTATCGACAAAGCGGTCATGTACGTTTTGGAAACTGATTAAGGCAGTTGATGTTTCCGAAGAAGCACTGCAGATAAATCCAGTGGCAGAAGAGCCATGAACCTAATATTTCACTAGGGTGCTCAGTCAATCCTAGGTCATTTTCACATCTAAGGAAAACGGGTGGGGCGGGGGGTTAGAGAATGGCCTATAGACTTTGAGTTAGAAGGGATTGAGAACTTCATAAAGAAAAGCAGTCCCTCCAGGGGACAAGGCCCTGATGGCCTCCTCAATTATATCTTAAAGGCATAAAGAACTGAAGAGAACTGAAGAGTAGGGAGTAACAAGTAAGTGCGCTAGTCTCCCGGAAAATCAATCCCTCATGGTCCAATGATGCAACTACAAAACGCCTGGCCCCCCGTAAAGCCAGTTCATAAAAATATGAATCAATATGAGTTGTGCTGCAGAACTGCGCAAGTACCCTGAAATTGATCTTTCCAACATTAGAAAAATAAGTCCAGTTGAATCTAACAGATCATGATATCCTTCATTTCATCAAGTCCAGTCAGAGTGGCATGCTACAATTAGTTAATTTCTAATTTTCTCATGTTTGTATATATATTTTTTATCTTTTGGCAATACCCTGCATCCTCTGAACTTCTATGCCATGATTTGAAATATGGTATGTACTTGTTTAATACATTTTTGATTATTCTAATAATTGTTGTGAATATAATTTATCAATTTCTAATTTTCAAATATTTTTTGGTATGTCATTTCGGATGTATTCATGTGAATTATCAGCCTTGAAAACGACCGGTGGTCGAAACACGTGTCGGCTTATACAATACAATGGACTTGATGAAATCAAGGATATCATGATCTGTTAGATTCAATTGGACATATTTTTCTAATTTTGGAAAGATCAATTTCAGGGTCCTTGCGCAGTTCGGCAGCACAACTCATATTGACTTATATCTTAAAGGCATCTTCAAAGGCTTGGGCAAGTGCATTATACACGATATTCGAACGGATAAAGAAAGAACGTTTGACACCTTGCTCTTGGAAGTCTGCTTTGGTTGTGGCAATTTTTAAGAAGGGCAATAGGACAAATCCTAGGATCTATCATCCTATCCCTCTTCTTGACGCCCCGGGGAAGATATTTGCATCTTTGGTTTTGAAGAGTCGCCTTGAGTGGGCGGAAAGTGCTTTTAGTATAGATGTGCACCAAGACGGTTTTATAAAGGGTAACAGTACAATAATAAACAGATTTATTATAAATTATTTTAAGAAAAGGGCTTTGACAAAGGGATGTAACTTTTTTGAGCTTTTTTTAACTTCAAAAGTACCTTTGATAGCATTGATAGAGGTATTCTGTGGCATAAGCTTCATACCTGGGGGTGTCCGTAGGGATTATTGGACTTCATGATCCAGTTACGCAGTGATACCTCGCTACAAGTAGGGCTTAACGAGCAGGGGAAACTGTCCAGGTTTATTCCCACAAATAGAGGTTTAAAGCAGCTGTGTATACTTGCCCCTGCATTATTTAATTTGTCTACAGCAGACCTGGGTCAAGCATTACTAAAGACAAGATCTTACCCTCCGGGAATACAAGGATACCCAATTCAATGGCTGCTATACATGGACGACTTTGTCCTATTGAACCAAACTCCAATAGGACTACAAAGGTCGCTAAAGGCCTTTCAAAAATATGCGGAAATAAATAACTTGGAAGTTAATATCCCTTAATCATAAATAATGGCTTTGAAACCATCTAAAGCAAACTAAAGTAGGCATACTCGTGGAGTTTGGATCTGTCCCCTTTGCAAGTTGTAACTAATTATCGTTACTTTGGGTTTAACATGAGTGATGAAGCATGAGACAATACAAACACACTGGATCTAGAAGAAAGGCAAAAGTGTTGGCATCGCAGGAAGTAGCACTATGAAGAAAATATTTTCGATTGTGCCCTTAATACATTTTTATAAAATTAAGGTTATCCCGAGTCTTGTTTATGGTGAGGAGGTAGCCTTATGTTGTCCTCGTCTGTTAAGGGACATACTAGAAGGGATATATTGGAAAAGGGTATTAGGACTCCCTAGAAGTACTCTGATTCATATCATACATTACAAATTAGGTTTGGTATCCATAAATGGTATGATTTAATGGAGAGTGTTACTTTATCGCAAATGCTTGATAGGTGACAGGAAAACGCTGTACATGGTACTGGGGGAGTCCTTAAAAACTAAAGGAGACTCTTTTTTCTTGAAGTGGAAGAGGGAATAGCTGAATTGTTTGGTAGATGCAGGAATAAGTAAAGAATTACTTCTATCTAATCCTGATGCAGCGGAAAGGAAAGCCTGGGTATGGGACTGGATTGGCACAAGAAACCTTTGTTCCCAATGCAATCTTTTCTCCAACTTTTGTATGTGAAAATAAAGCCCCGAATCAGCAACTTAATTATTTGTGGTGATTTCCCAATATGTATTTTAGAAAATTATTTATGAGATTCCGTTTTGATTTGTATACTACTAATGATGTACTGGGGAGACGCGAAAAGTTGGATACAAAAATACAGGGATGTAGATTTTGTGAGCAGGTTGACACAATAGAGACTAGTGCTAGTAGACTGCCAAAAGTTAGAAGAATTAAGAAAACTGATGTTTGGGAAAATCACAGATCAATATAAACCTATAGATAGAGACGTTTGGTGGAATCTACCTTTTAGTGGTAAATATGTGAACATTGTTTTAGCAGTAACTACGTTTTTAAAGTGTCTCTTTATAGAGGTGTAAATAAAGGGGATTATGTGAAGTTCACATTTATAGCTTTTATAGTATTTTTAAGCTGTTTTATAAAAAATGTTTTCGATTTGTAATTGAATGATAAATGAAGATTTTGTCTAATAGCTGCAGGAGGATAGCTCAGGGGCAACGTGCTCGCCTTGGAAGCAAGATGATGCAAAGCAATACGGGTTCGATCCCCGGGTCTGCGCTTAGAAACCCCTGGTTATTAAGCGTGTAATAAATAACCAATCATATCATAGGTTGTTTTACTACTCACGTGTAATTATGTGCGAAAAGGTTTTCTTAAACTATAACACACTAAATACATTTAAAAAAGAAACATTTTGATGCCCTTGCATGTCAATGGATTAATTACTGCAGCATGCAGGAATCCCAAAGAATCTCATTGATAGATTAAAGCATTTGCTTGGATTACTAAGCAGCAATCTTTATTACCAGTAAGTACTTCCTAGTACAAGACCTAACTAATAAAGAACCACAAAAAACTGATTGCCCCATAAAAATGACAGAGCCAGGTGTACTGCATAAACCCAGTACACCTTTAATGCACAGAAAAGTAACAAACAGAACACCTACGAGCAAACACGGACATCCTGGTGCAGCGCTCTGGGCACAGCTCCCGTTTAGGCGTGCCCTGTTGACTGCGGCCTTCGAGGGCGCAGGAACCTGCAAGTAGTGATATTTATGTTTTACTTAAGCAATAGGCCCCGAGCAGGGGGGGCATTACCACTTCAGCTAATGCCCCGGGGCCCATAATTAAAGGCTGAGTGAAGAAAGGGCCTTAACAAAGGCCTCTGGGCATTACCTGAAGTGGTAATGCCCCCGCCCTGCGATGGGCATATTGCTATTAGTACCCAGACCCATAAAACCAGGGTACTAAAGTTTTGGAACAGAATTGTTTTTTTTTTAAAAAAATGGCCAACGGGGAAGGGAAAACAAAGTCCATTTTCCCTTACCATGGCAGCCATTGAAAAAAGTAAACAAAAAAAATGGCCACCACGGAAAGAGAGATTACAGACAAATGGTCTTGTGAGGAGCATGTGTACCATCTAGTTTTTGTCCCTGCCACCTCCCACCATGACGGTGGTTACTCCAGTTCCATGAAATCACATCATGGCTCTGGCAATCCAGGAAGGCATCAACAGTCTACTAAGGAAACGAGCGAATGCAGTGATGCCGAGGGTTGGGTACTTACTCAACTTTTTTCTTGGTTCAGAAGCCATCAGGGGAATACCACCATTTCTGAATCTCAAACCCTTAAACAGATCTGTCCATTACATCAAATTAAAGATGGTGACCCTGGCAGCCATCATTCCTTTGGTCAATCCGGATGACTGGTTGGCATTACTGGTCCTCAGGGTTACGTACTTACATGTTCCCTTCCATATCCAACACCAGGCGTTTTTGTAATTTGCCTACAACGGAGAGCATTACCAGTTTAGGGTGCTATCGTTTCGTCTGGCCTCAGCGTTCAGGGTGTTCAGCAAGTTTATGGCCCCAGTGGTAGGTCTACTGTACGAGCTAAGTGTTTCTGTATTTCCACCCTTAGATGACTAGTTAATCACTGCCCCTTCTTTTTTAAGTCTTCAACAGATGTGCAGCTGGTGTGTAGAACCCGGCAAGAGTTTGGTTTCCGGATAAATTAGGATAAATACAGCCTGCGGACGACCATGAATTTACAGTTCATTGGTGCACGTTTGGACACTGGGGCGACCAGCAGGACCCTCCCATGCGACAGATTGGTCAGGTGGCAGACCAGATTGAGAGGTCTCATGGCAATGAAGCTCCATTGGCAAGGGAATGGTTGACAGTCCGGGCGCATATCTCGACAACTACACAGGTGGTGGGGCACCTTTTGCGCCACTGGTCCCGGTCTTCACTCGGGTTTGACAAGCCCATCCATTGGTTACCTACTCTCAGAGAACAAATGGATTAGTGGTTACAGCCGGAGAATTTATTGAAGGGGGTTCCTCTAGACCCACCACCTCTATGCGTTCTGAAAACAGATGACAGCTGTTTCGTTTGGGGTGCGACTATCGGCTCCTAGATAGTTCAGACTCGCTGGAGCAAGGCAGGATCAGGCCGCTCCTCCAATCGGAAAGCGCTTACAGCACTGCTCAGGATCCAGAGGCACTTCTCTCTGGTGCTTTTGGGGATGGTTTGCACTGACAACCAGGTCACCAAATCATACCTCAACCATCAGTGGGGATTTGTTATCAGGTGGTTGTCCCACTCTGGCATCTCCATCCATGGTGGTCCTTACTTCTGCAGCTTGTGAGGGAAGCCCTTTGGTTCGTACCCCTAAACACTCCTCCTTTCTCATACCCCAGCCTGCCGCTGCATACACTACACAATCTTCTTTTAGCAGTTTGACAGTTGAAAGGTTTGAGTTGCAACACCTTGGTTGTTTAAAGGCGAAACAGAGGCTGGCCACTAGAAGTGCTTATCAACACCACTGGCAATTGTTTTCTACTTAGTGTGTCAAAAAGGGTTTTCCCCAGTCGAAGTCAGTCCCTTTGAGGTCCTTGATGTTTTTAGAGAAGGGTTCTTGTTGGGCCTTTCTCTTTCCATTCTCAGGTCTCAGTGGGCAGCAATCGCAATAGCCTGCTTCAAATGGGAGGGTTTGTAACAGGTGGCAACATTAATCCCGAAGCTATTTCAGAGTTTAAAGAATAGACACCCACAGTTCAGTTTGCTGGTTCCACCCTGGGACTTGCCATTAGTACTCTGGCTGTCTGAGCTGCTCCGTTTGAGCCCTTGGGGGAATGTTATCTTGGATTCCTTTCAGCCAAAGTTCTGTTTTTAGTAGCAGTCACCTCACGTAGGAGGATTGGGAAGCTAGGGTGTTTCACAAAAAAGCTTCCCAGATGACGGGTTCTTACTTCGGTCAAACCTGTGCAAAGGATCAAAATGTGCTGTACATTTTCAATCGTCTTCTTCCCCATACAAAATCTACAGCCCAGATCCTTTTAAACACTTGGCACCCTAGCAGCCAAAACTTCCTTTGTCATTAGCAAATTCATACAGAAACAGAGTAATTCGGTTTGGAAATGGCTACTCAGAAATGCTATCAAATAGTTAGGTAACACATTGTACGCTCTAAGATCATTATTAAAATGGTAATACAACTTGTATTTTCTTAGCTCTTCCCGAGTTTCAATCCAACGTCTCCTCCATAAATTAGCTCTTATGAACATAGGATTGGTTACAAGAGTCTCCTCAGTGGTATGCAATTTCACCAGTATAGATCAGCAAACCATTTTTCATTCATTAATGATCCATTCATTACCATTTGACAGAGACTCTTTCAGTATCTCAAAAGTTAGTGGGGTTTGTGTCATACATTTACGATATAAGGACAAAGATTTCCACACAACCATAACATAAAATGACAATAGCCCAAGTTCATACCGGATCACCTGGATTGGGACCCTCTTACGTAACATACGTAATTTCCTCCAATTAATTCCTTCTATATTGGCCAGATCTTGCGAGCGAGGGCAAATGCTGCTTCTGCACCATATTTCAGAATTGGCACTACTTTTAATTTGTAGAAATCAAGAGCCGGGAGCAGCAAAAAGTGACCAAATCACCTGTGCAAGATGCAACCATGGTTAGCTACATTCTTAACCTTTTCTCTTAGTATCTTCTCTCCTAGGACATGTTTTGAGGAAGAGTTCATATACTGTTACTCACCACTCCGAAATAGGCCGGAGATGCGGAGGAGTGACCTTGGAGATGATGGTGGTACAAGAATCGATATTCAGCCTTCCATCCCAGCTCCCCTGAGTACAAGACTCAGGCTTCCTCAAAGAGGGGCTCTTTTCTACAATGAACCTCTCTGCTGTTTCAGTTAGGACAGACAGAGGTGTCAATTGAATAAAAGAGCGGGGAGAACACAGACCGCCAATACCGATGCTGCAAAGGAATACAAAGATATTAGACAGTGTTGAAGTTAAGGCAAGTAATCAGAACAGTTGAATTAAATTGGAAACTAGCTAGATAGGTATTGGAGTGGAGCTTCCCAGGGGTGGATCTACAAGGAATATAACACAAAATGAGTGGGAATGGTCTAAAGAGCCTTTAAAGTATCAGTTCCAACTTGTATATATATATCAAATTGGAAGGGAACAACTAACCTGAATAAGGATATTTTGAGGAAAGGAATCCAGGACACAGAGGACAACGAAAGGAGAAAATAACAAACAGGAAGGTTAGTATAGGGAAGTAGCCCCGGACGGCACGAGGGTCGCACTAGTGCCGGGTTGGTGCAGTATCAGCAGAGCGTTTATATGCACTTGAAGACAAGTTCACAGGATAGCACTCAATGTCCCAGAATCCAGCAGGAGACAAATATCCAAACAAGTCGTGGAGAGAAACAGTAGTAGAAATGGGAATTTCCAATTAAGTATGTACCTGAGCAAACGTGTATCCAGAGTAGATGTAGAATAAGTTCCGGATAGTTGACAGCAAGTTCTCGGCTTTGGTTCCGTATGCAGAAGCAGCAACCTGAAATGAAGTACCGCAAGAGACAGAAGGAAGCCGATCCAGTAACGTTCCGAGTTAAAAGCCAGACGAGCACGACAAGAAAAAGGAGGAGACAAGGCAATCCGGTAGTCAGGCAAGTGTCAAAACCAGGAGTTCAGATGAGGAATCGTGTGAGAAGACACGAAGAAGTAACGGACGTAACCGCGTGTAGCTTGTAACGCTAATTAGCAGCAACGAGCCCCTTGGAAGACGGTGGTTTTATAGCCGTAAGGGGGCGTGTCTTGCCGTACGTCTTCCACGTACAAGACGTGTCAGCTGACCCGGAGTCTGTCGTAGTTTGTACAAGCGCCATGGCAGCCTGTATCTGGTCCATAGAGGAGCTTGTAAAGTAGTCATATTCTGTAAGGAGGCCCGCGGGGAAGCCTGAAGTGTAACAGCATCCTCCCCCAAAGACTCCGGCAACCCCCTGGCGGAATGGAAACTCTTCAGAAGATCCGGACAATGTAAATTGGATAGAGGCTCCCATGTACGATCCTCAGGCCCATACCCCTTCCAATCCACGAGGTAGAACACCGTACCCCTAGATACTCTGCAGTCCAGGATATGCGAGACCTCATACTCCTCCTCTCCATCCACCAAGATTGGTGAAGGACGTGTAGGCAGACTGGTCCCCTAGATGAAAGGCTTAACCAGGGAGACGTGAAAGACTGGATGTATCTGCCGTGAACGCGGCAGAAAGAGCTTGACCGCCACGGGATTGATAACATCAGTAATGGCATAGGGTCCCACGTATTTGGGCAGAAGCAAGCGTCTGCCCGCAATTCGCAAATTACGGGACGACAACCACACCTTCATGCCACTCCGATAGACTGGTGCAGGTGATCGATGCACATCGGCATACTTCTTGGCACGATCTTGAGCTCGGAGTAAATGACAGCGTACATCCCGATGAATCTTATCGAGATCTCTTATACAATCTCTTGCTGCTGGATTAACGGCCGGCAATACCGGATCAAGTGGGAGTGCCCTAGGATGACCAGCATACAGGGCAAAAAAGGGAGAAACCCCAGTTGATGTATGCATAGAGTTGTTATAAGCAAACTCTGAATAAGGCAGAGAAGTAAACCAAGACTGTTGGAACTGAAGGCATAAACAGCGTAGGTACTGTTCGATAGTAGCGTTAGTTCTCTCAGTCTGCCCATCCATCTGAGGATGGTAAGCCGAGGAGTACCTGTCCTCAATACCGAGAGAAGCTGTAAGAGCCTTCCAGAAGCGTGACGTAAATTGTGTACCACGGTCGGAAACAATAACCGAGGGTAATCCAAAGAAACGAAACACATTCGTCAAAAACAGTCTTGCTAATTCCGGAGCCGCAGGCAAGCCAGAGCAAGGTATGAACAATGCATATTTTGTGAAATAATCAACAATCACCCAAATGGTGTCATGGCCCTGAACGTCAGGAAGTTCCACAATGAAATCCATTGACAGCATCTGCCAAGGTTTGTATGGAACAGGAAGAGGTTGTAACAAGCCTACTGGTTTGGCTCTAGAGGTTTTACACTGAGTGCATATGGAACAAGTCAAAATGTGGTCCTTTACAGCACGAACCATGGAAGACCACCAGGCCCAACGCCGTAAAGCTTCAAGAGTCTTTTGACTTCCTGGGTGTGCAGCAATCAAAGAATCGTGAGACCACTGGAGCGCTAAAGCTCTAGCTTGACCTAAGGGTATATAGACGCGCCCTTGAATGAATGGCATACCCTGAATTACTTCCAGGTTGAAGTCAGTGATCTCTTTTGGATAGGTTGAGACCCAATCAAGGATGATTGAACGCAAAGAGGGCTGAACCGAACAACCACAAACAACTTTGCTCAGTAGAAGAGGAAGTGCTTCGATCTGTTGGGACTGTCCATCCACATGTAGGCGAGAGAGAGTATCAGCCGAAACTTGAGCTTTAGCAGGACGGTAAGTGATAACAAATTGATACTGTGAAATAATAAATGCCACTGTGCCTGTCTAGCTGTAAGACATTTCATAGATTTGAAAGCTAACAGACTGCAGTGATCCGAGTATACTATTACAAGAGGTTTGGCCCCCAGAAGGTGATGTCTCCATTCCAAGAATGCGTCTCTAATGGCTAAGAGTTTGCGTTCCGTGATGGAATAATTTCTTTCGTAAGTTGTCAATTTACGAGAGAAGTAGGCAACAGGATGGATCTCGCCCGAATGAGGACAGGTTTGTGACAACACCGCCCCAAGAGCATAACCCGAAGCGTCAGCTTCAACAAAAAAAGGAAGCTCAGGATCAGGATGTTTGAGGACAGGGGCGGAAGTGAAGGCTGATTTTAATTGAACAAAAGCTTTCTGAGCTTCTAAAGACCATACAAATGGCACCTTGGACTTATCAGAGAGGTAAGAGGTGCAGAGATTTCAGAAAAACCATTGATGAAGCGTCTATAAAAGTTTGCAAATCCCAGGAATGATTGTAAAGACTTGACTGAATTGGGCGCAGGCCATTCCAGGATAGCACTCATTTTGGACTGACTCATGCGCACCCCATTGTTGGTAAGATCATATCCCAGAAATTCCACCTCTGAGGCATGAAATATGCACTTTTCGGCTTTTACAAACAATTTGTGATCGCTCAGGCGTTGGAGCACTGTTTTGACATGTTTTTCATGGTCTTCCTGGTTTTGTGAATAGATCAGAATGTCATCCAGGTAGACAACAACAAACTGATCAAGGATGTCATAAAACAAATCGTTCATGAATGCCTGAAAGGTGGCCGGGGCATTACATAACCCAAAGGGCATGACAAGGTATTCAAATAGACCGTAACATGTTTTGAAAGCGGTCTTCCATTCATCCCCCTCATACGGACGAGATTATAAGCTCCTCTGAGATCGAGCTTAGTAAATACTTTGGAAGATCCCAATTGATCAAGGAGGACAAAGATCAGAGGAAGAGGGTACTGGTTTTTAATGGTTGCTGCATTCAAAGCACGATAATCAATACAGGGACGTAAATCCCCTTCCTTCTTAGGAACGAAGAAAAGTGGTGATGCAATTGGTGGTTTGGATGGACAAATGAATCCCATGGCCAAGGCCTTGTCTATATAATCTTTAAGGACTTCATCTTCTTTGAGAGCGAGGGAATACACTCTGCCGGATGGTATTTTTACTCCTGGTATTAGGTCTATTGGGCAATCATAGGCTCTATGTGGAGGTAGAGTCTCCGCCATCCCTTTGTCAAAGACATCTGCGTAATCTGCATATTGAGAGGGTACCACAGAGACAACATTTTTAGAAACAGCTCCAATATGCGTAATAGGAGAAACCAGTGCCCTGACCGGACTATCCTGGGTAATACCAAGTAATGTAGTACATCGGGTATTGCATATATTGGAAGGGAACTGAATCTGAGATGTCGACCAGTCGATGGCAGGGTTATGAAGCTTCAACCATGGAATACCCAGAATGACTTTGTAGGCTGGTGCTTTGATAATATCGAATGATATCTCTTCAGTATGGCCTTCATCGGTACTCATATGTAATGGAACCGTTTGGTGAGTTACCATTCCTGAAACAAGAATTGAACCGTCCACTGCATTCACTGTTTCTAGGTATAGCTTTGCGAACCAGTGGTATTCTTGACATAGAGGCAAAGCATTGATCAACATAATTACCTGTTGCACCTGAATCAATCACGGCTGTTGTCTGGAATGAAACACCTTGATTTAGGGAAAATGTAACAGGTAGGCGGACTAGATGACTTGGATTCTGTCATGTAGAGTCCAAAGGTGAATTTCCCAACATAGGGACTCTGTCTTCTGTCGGTATTTGGCGTTTCCCGCCTTTCTTTTGGGTTTTTTGGGTCATTCAGGCAATAAGTAGTCAGAGGCCCCACAGTACATGCAGAGATTGTGTGATCTACGATATTCTCGTTGAGCAGGGGTAAGTGGTCCCCTAATCACACCAATCTGCATGGGTTCTGGCGCAGGAAGTGAAGAAGACGAGGCCTCTGCTGAAACCGTGCTAAACAATGCTGGTTTCTTTTCGCCACGTCTTTCGGATTTACGGGGATCAATCTGGACTAAATCTAGTAGTTCCCCGAATGCCGTGGGGACTACAGGAACAGTGGAGAGGATGTCCTTTAATTCATCTGAGAGGCCATGATAGAAGATGGCTGTTTTCTTTTCTTCAGGCCAGTCAGTCTCTGCTGCCAATTGATTGAACCGGGCCAAATAAACCAATAAAGAATTGTTCCCTTGTCGATGCCTTAAGAGTTGCAAATCAGTAGCTTGCTTAGTATGACGTGTATCAAATACTTTACTCATCATAGCAAGAAGGGCATCACGATTGTATAGAACATGACTATTGGATTCTAACAATGGGTTAGCCCATGCGGCTGCAGTGCCTCCTAAATGTGACAAGACAAAAGGAACTGCTGCTGGAACAGACTTAACTGTGTCCTTGAGCCGGACGAGGACAGTGTGAGGGCCTACTTTACCCCTGTAGAGCTTGAGGCGAGGTTGAGGCAGTCTCCGGCAGTCTCTCTACCCTGTCTACTCTTTCTACTGTGGGAGGACCCACTAAATAACAGTGTACACCGCAGAGCGGTGAGCGGTGCTTGAGGCGAGGTTGAGGCAGTCTCCGGCAGTCCGCGGCATTACGCGGCTCACGGCCCTCCGAATGAAGCCCCGAGCGCCCCGTGGACCTTGTGAAACTTCCTTGCACGGATCTTTAACTACTACATCAAGCCCGCCGAAACCTCAATCTGAGCGCACAATAGAACAGGGCTTACTAAGAAGTAACTTCAAGTCTCAGGATACTGCATCACAGAATCCCTCGACACAAAACTCTACAGCACAAAGAAACTTTTCGATGGCTTCCCTGATACATATGTCGCCAAGCAAATCCCTCTCAGCCCTCCCAACCCAATTTGATTTTGAAAATCCATTTGATGGTACCCAGCGTTCGCCCTTCGCTGCCTGCTCGACACCCATGGAGCCTATGGAGCCCACGAGGTCACTATCCAGCGCAACCGAAACGCAGGCAGCTACAAGCAACATAAACTTAACAAATCCCACAACAACTGAAACAAACCGTAGAACGCTGCTCTCTCAGAACGAATTCACTGAATCACCACTTTTTACCTCTACAGTTTCACCGAAACTTCTTAGCATTCCGATAAACCCAACAAACCCAGATATTCTAACCATGGAACTCCCCGTCTCCCCTGTTCGGCCGGTCGTGAACATGGAGGATTTTCGGGTCTCAATGGATCAACATAACGCTGTAGTCCCCCCGGTGCAGCAACTGCACGCCTCACTGGGATCTCCTCCCTCCGCCCCTGCCAGCGACAACACCCAGCCTGCTCAGCCTTCCCGCCAAGCCCTCACGGTGGTGAGAGGTGCGGACGACTTGACGGTCGGAGGACGGTCAGCGTCCGTCCCTGTGCTTGCAGCCTGGGTAAAGAACCGGGTGGAGGAGGATACAGTGGAAACAGTTGGTGATCACCCGGCGGCCAAGAGAGGGGAACCCACGCATGTGGGAACGCAGCATCGCACTCCTACGACGGGAATGTGGTCTCCCGGCAGCGACCCGACCACCCAAAACAGAGTTCCACAAGTGTCTAGAGAATTGCCGCTGCTGCCAGCAAATCAAATGGCCAGCGCTACAGCGCCCCTGCAGGGGTCATTCTGCCAGCCAGAGAATATGCTGGTACCACCAGCATTATTTATTGCCCAAATCCACGTACCAAGAGAGCAAATCACTCCAGCAATTTCGTCAAGAATCTGCAACAACAGCGACTCTACTTTAATACCACAAAAAACGCAAACAACAACAAAATCGACAAGGTGCCCAACAAAGGAGAACACTCTAGCAAATAAGCAGCCCCGTCCAAATACCCGGGAACTAAACATTGAAACCTACTCACCCTCCAAAGACCTTCCTTTGTCCAAAGCAAGTAAAACCTGCATGTCGAAAGCATCTCTCGATGACATTGATGAACTACCTGACCTATTGGTCCTTGAATCAGCAGTTCCCCAAGTTCCGGCAAAAAACTACAAACAAGATGCTCAACCCAAAAAAACACATAACCTAAAAAGAAAATACAAGAAAAAAGACACAGGAAAGAAAAATCTTCCTCGCCCTCTGCTATCTTCGGAGTTAAAATACTTTTTCAAAAAACAATGTAAAAGAAAGTTGGACGAGGCTAACGAACTCTTAGAAGCAATCCAGGATCTCCCACCAGCTACCAAAGCAAGAAAAACAATATGGTATGCAAAAAAACAAACAGACCCTGTGAGCCCCGTCAAAAGCAAACCTGAATTAAATAATGCATTGAAAAGAGGAAGGCACCCTACGAAACATCAAAATGAGATAATTGTATCCCCCCCAAAAGAAGACACTGTAAGCGCCACGGTCGCCATCCCACAGCCCATACGTCCACTTTCCCCTAGGTTGAGCAACAAGGGGAAAGCCGAGACTGTAGTTAACACCAAAACTCTTACACTTCCACAGGATGAAGAGCAAATTGATATATCACTCCCCCTAACCATGGAAAGCATTTCCAAAGAAAAACTGGTCGATGAAATCGCACTGTCCCCGCCTCTAGTCCCAGCCCACCATCAACCATTGGGGACTCAACTGGCCATACAATCTCCTCCAGACCAACAAACTGGGAACCCAAAAAACCAAGATCAAATTACTCAAACAGAGGAGAGTCTATTTCAACCAGAACAACCGTTGCACTCAACTCCTCGACCATGCTCTCCTCCAAGAAACAGGAGATTAGGTGAAATAGCTCCTCCAAATTCAAAGGATTCGCCGTAAAAAAAAACAACCTAGCAACCATCATGTCGGCGATAACAATAGCCTTAGCGCCATTTGGGAAACTTTACGAAAACATCAACGACTCGTTAAAGGACAGCATCACAGTAACAGCAATGATGCACACCCAGTTGATATTTGTAGAAGGTTTCATCACCTCGCTGGAACAGACCAATAAGAAGCATAAAGAATCCTGGGAACTTAAGCTATCGGTATTGGAGGAAAAACTACGACTCCTCCAAACCACAAGCCAAGAAAAAACCACCTCAGACGATAAAGAAACACAGACCACACTCCAATCACAACCCATGAAAACAGCGCCGCTTTTTGCCAACCGAAGAAACAAAACGCCCCCTCGACCATCGGTGAACACAAAAATGGCACCAGCAAAAGCCATTTCCAAAAAACCATCAGTTCCAACGACCAAACAACCCCTACTGAAGCTAACTAGAAGCCCACTGCAAGATTTGAGGTCAATGCCCAAAGAATCTACAGCAGACCGACCACAGGCCGCAAAGGGTAATTCTAAAGAAGCTAGAATAGAGACCACGGACCAAGTGATTGTACTTGAAAACAATACCAATTCAACCACCCATCCAATCCAATCTCCACGGTCTGCCGACGAATTCATCTGCCAAAGCTCATTGATTGATCTGACACAACACGAGGACTCAGTAGAAATCAGTGAGCTTGACACAGAAACAGGAGACATATCTGAAAATCAACTGGAAATTCTATCAAACTCACCAAAAGAAGCCACGGACACAATCCCACTCTCTAACGAGAGCAGAAAATCACCTAAATCAAACCAAGCGGAAGACTTGAGTATTGAACAACTTTATGAAAAACGTAACTCTACTAAATCGAATGCATCGATTAAACATTCACCTACTAAAGAAAAAAAGTCAAAAAAAGAACATCAACATGAATCCTCTTCTAGATCTAAAAATGAGATCACAGACTCAGTGCGCTTATTCAAAATTGAACAAAAACAGTCAGAAGAATTCTACATGATCCTGAACAGAAGAACTGTCCTCAAGATCCTCAAACAGATTGATATACTTAACACCTTAAAGTCTGACGACTTCACGTTGATAGAGCCTTACCACAGAAACAAGCAAGCAAAAGCCTATCTCCACATCAAAAACTCGGCGCTCCAAGAGATCCCCCAAGAAGTCTACGCTAAAGTGTATCATGCAGGCTTCATCCTGAAGGAGATCCAGAATACAAACAGCAGCAAGAGCCAGACAGTAAACTACAAAAATCTGCCAGTAAAAAACTACAGATACAAGTCACAAACTGAGGATCTGTACAGATCGCGAAGACAGGGTAGAACAACGCCCCGTTGGGAGAAGCCTGTCCACCATGAACCTAGAACTTCAGGGAACTATCCACCCCGAACCAACGACTCGAAATATTTTCGGGACACAAATGCAAGATTTGAAGAAAAAAGTGATTCAAGAAATAGCAAAGAGCTGAGAAAACCATTCACGTCCACCTATACATCATCAGAGCGCCATAAGGAACGAAGACCCGCATCACCAGACCAGCATAGACGATCAAAACTGAACATAAACCAGTCTACTACCCACCCAGACCCTAAGCCAACAAAAGATACATGGTCTTGGCTGCGAGACGCCTTCACCCCAGGCCTCAAGAGATAGCAGCAAACGCGGGGAGCCTATCTGTCTCCACGGCTACCCGAAGCAAAATACGAAACTCTTCAGAACCCAAGTATATCCATAGCATCATGGAACACCAGAGGTCACACACACCTAACCAAAACTGGGAGCTATAACATAGGAGTCCACGATATCCTATGTCTACAAGAAACGTGGTTACTGAGTAAGCCTGTCCTTGATGGCTATTCCATCGAAATCTTGCCAGCTTTAAAAGGTCTGTTCGGTAGACCCTATTCCGGCCTCCTGATAGCAATTCGTACGGGATCCAATATAATCATCAGTAAGACTATAATAGCCACATATGCTTTCTTGGCAGTGCTCATAACAACGGGCAACAACAAGTCTTCTGAAGTGTGTGCTATTATCAACGCCTACTGGAACCCACAAAAAACTTCTGCCAACAAATTCTGTGGCGAAGCAGCTAACATCATCGATGAAATAATGATCAAACACAAAACATCAAATATTCTTATTTGTGGAGATCTCAACTCCAACTGCTTGAACCCGTCAGATCACACACCGGCAGCAGAAAGAGGAAAACAGTGGGTATCGCTAATGAAATCTAAAAACCTTCGGAACGCTGCAAAATCCACTAATCAAACCACCATTCCTACATGGGAGCGAGACCAATCAACAGCTAATCTCGATTACATTTTTGTTTCAGAAAAAATCTACGCAATTATATCCTCTTTTGAAGTAATTAGAACTGAGGCTAGTGACCATAACCTGCCAAACCTCACATGCAGTATACAGCATCGGGATCAACAATTCTACAACGTAGCGGTCGATACCAATACTCAGCTTTCTCGTCTGCGTATGACCGCAAAAGATATCAAAACTTTGGGAGATGATTATAAAACTCTTAATTCTGATATCGAAGCAAACGATGCAACATTTAAGTCTAGCTACATTCCACTGCTTCTGACATACAAAAAACCCAGAAAAGGGCTCGGAAACCTGACTAGCAACCACACCCACACTTACAATCGTAGCCTAGTGATCAGGCGTCGTCATCTAAGAAAACTAAAAAAAGAGGCAACGACCGCAAGCTCTTCAGCGCTATGGAAATCCTATCTTCTCGAGCTGAGATCCTACAAACAATGGCTAAGAAACACCAGATCAGCACTTTATCAGGCAGATGCTGAAAACATGATCAAGACCATATCCAGCAAAAAAACCCGAGAATTTTGGAAATTATTCAACAGCTTCAAAGCTCAGCCAAATTCGCAGATGATAAATGCGGTTTCCGAAGAACGATGGATCACCCATTTTTCAAAAGTGTTCGATTGCCCTGCTTCTGCTACGGAGAAGACAACTCCTACCAAATCAAACTGGGTCGATCTCTCCGACACAGATGATATAAGGGTAATCACCTCGAAATTGAAACTATCACGTGCTCCTGGACCAGATGGTCTAGCAAATACCGAATTAAAAGAACATCCGGAGGCCTGGTCAGCGATCTTGAGCTTGATTTTCAAACACTGCAAAGAACGAAAGATAATACCTAGTTCCTGGAACCAAGCTATTGTTGTTCCGATATTCAAAAAAGGCATTTGAGAAGACCCTTCCAACTATCGTCCTATTGCCTTATTAGATGTCATCGGTAAAGTCGTCGCTACCTCTCTTCTGACTCACTTCCAGAATTGGGCAAGATCTTCTCCAGCCAGAGACCCACTTCAAACGGGTTTCCAGAAAAACGCCAGTGCTGCTGCCAATATAATGATCTTAAACATCCTAAAAGAAAAAGTTCTGCTTGGTGCTCCCCGAATCTTCCTTGCCTTCGTGGATCTATCCCAGGCCTTCGATAAAGTGGACAGACCGAAACTGTGGGCCAAATTGAAGAACTGGAACTGTCCAAGCCAAATCCTCGACCCAATTATCGCCCTGCATACCGGCAATAGTGTATCAGTTAGGTTAAACCACCAAGGGCTACTGTCCAAATCCATACCATCTAATCGAGGAGTCAAACAGGGCTGTCCTCTGGCCCCAGCACTCTTTATCTCCTTCCTTGGCGATTTTCAAACCTCACAAGAACTGATCAGATGCTTCCCACCGAAAATCGGAAGTACAAGGGTCGCCAGACTTCTATATGCAGACAACCTCATTATTTTAGACCACACTCAAGTGGGCCTTCAACGCCAACTAGACAACCTGGCCCGATACACCAAGGAGAACAATCTGGAGATCAACAACTCAAAAATGAAGATTTTGATTCTACAGAAGCAGGGACGGAAAAAAAAGGAGCCATTGAATTGGTTGCTAGATCACTCGAAAATCGAAATCGTCTCCACATTCAAATATCTTGGAGTTGACATCGACAGTTCGAAAAGATCTTTAAGTATGCAGAAAACTTTGTGGTCAAAAACAAAAAACCTAACGGCCCAACTCTGCGCCGTCGACAGAAAATACGGTAAATACAGCCTCCTCCCAGCAATCCAATTCTATAAGTCAAAAGTAATTCCAACATTGACATATGCATGGACGCTAACCCCGCTATCCCACTGACCCTATGGTCCAAACTAGAAGGCTTCATCTGGAGAACTACACTAGGCTTACCGAAATCAACAGCTGTAGCACCCATAAGGCGTGAACTTGGGCTGCTCTCTATGGAGGCAGTTGTCGCTCAGAGTACGATCCAACTTTACAGGAAAATTCGGAGCCAAGATAGCCCGGAAATATACAGGATGATTTCCGAGGAAATATCCAAAGGGAGCAACAGTTTCCTAAACAACTGGGCAGACAACCAAAGGCGCATATTGCAAGAAATAGCTTGCTCAGAAGAAGAACTATTCCAGAATCCTATGAGAATAAAAACCAAAATGGAGTGGCTTGATTGGATAAAAACCAACGACAGTGCAGTCTCGAACAAATTACTAACCCATCTGCCGCCAGTCTTCAACAAATTGAAACAGCCGATGGAGTACTGCACCAAATATCCAAGTAAATCCCTCATGAGAACTTTGCTGAAAGCCCGTCTAAACCTCTTACCGACGCAGGAAGTCTTAGCAATTTGATCCGCTTCTAAAGAAAAAACCTGTAGACTATGTGGAGACCTCCAAGCCACTGAATCTATCAAACACCTTTTAATAGTCTGTCCGGCAATTGACCTCGAAGGAGAGGCCTTCCTCGGTCCTGTGTATAAAGCATCCCACGTCATTGACGAAAACATCTGGTGGAACCGCCTCATCACAGCAGCCCAAACGCATTGGCTAATAGCGGCAGCCAAAATTATAACCATCGTTATGGAGAAGTCTATGCAAGTGACGTAAAAGAGTCGTTTCTTCGTTAAAGCACCCGCTTGAGAAATCTACTAAAGTACAGAAAATGACTCTTCTCTTTATTCTACAACCAGAAAAAGTCTTTGTAAAAATCAAAACTGATTAAATACAAATAATAAAAAAGAAAAAAAAAAAAAGCCGCTTTAGTTGTAAAGGTTGGAAAAGAAGCGGGACGGCACAAAAAATGCAGTTTGCATCGGTTAATGAATGTTCGGTATTGTTTAGGATCGCCTAGGAAGCGTTCAAGAGGAGCTAGTGGGAACTGGGTTGTAAGCATGATCGGGTTGGATTCCTGCTGTGGAGGTGGAAACCCTGAACCTGATGCTGTAGCACCAGCACCGGCCATCTGTGGCGCTGGTGTGGTAACCAAGGCCTGGATGGCGTCCATACGTTGGCGCAGTGCCTCTTGTGCATTGGTCAAGTCGGTTCGTAGATCCGTGACCATTTGCACGATTTGAGTCAAAGCATCACTGGCCTCCGTGGACATTCTTCGTGGCTGCTAATTCTGTTACTCACAACTCCGAAATAGGCCGAAGATGCGGAGGAGTGACCTTGGAGATGATGGTGGTACAATAATCGATATTCTGCCTTCCATCCCAGCTCCCCTGAGTACAAGACTCAGGCTTCCTCAAAGGGGGGCTCTTTTCTACAATGTACCTCTCTGCTGTTTCAGTTAGGACAGACAGAGGTATCAATTGAATAAAAGAGCGGAGAGAACACACACCGCCAATACCAATGCTGCAAAGGAATACAAAGATATTAGACAGTGTTGAAGTTAAGGCAAGTAATCAGAACAGTTGAATTAAATGGGAAACTACCTAGATAGGTATTGGAGTGGAGCTTCCCCGGGGTGGATCTACAAGGAATATAACACAAAATGAGTGGGAATGGTCTAAAGAGCCTTTAAAGTATCAGTTCCAACTTATATATATATATCGAATTGGAAGGGAACAACTAACCTGAATAAGGATATTTTGAGGAAAGGAATCCAGGACACAGAGGACAACGAAAGGAGAAAATAACAAACAGGAACGTTAGTATAGGGAAGTAGCCCCGGACGGCAGAGGGTCGCGCTAGTGCCGGGTTGGTGCAGTTTCAGCAGAGCGTTTATATGCACTTGAAGACAAGTTCACAGGATAGCACTCAGTGTCCCAGAATCCAGCAGGAGACAAATATCCAAACAAGTTGTGGAGAGAAACAGTAGTAGAAATGGGAATTTCCAATTAAGTATGTACCTGAGCAAACGTGTATCCAGAGTAGATGTAGAATAAGTTCCGGATTGTTGACAGCAAGTTCTCGGCTTTGGTTCCGTATGCAGAAGCGGCAACCTGAAATGAAGTACCGCAAGAGACAGAAGGAAGCCGGATCCAGTAACGTTCCGAGTCAAAAGCCAGACGAGCACGACAAAAATAAGGAGGAGACAAGGCAATCCGGTTGTCAGGCAAGGGTCAAAACCAGGAGTTCAGATGAGGAATCGCGTGAGAAGATACGAAGAAGTAACGGACGTAACCGCGTGTAGCTTGTAACGCTAATTAGCAGCAACAAGCCCCTTGGAAGACGGTGGTTTTATAGCCGTAAGGGGGCGTGTCTTGCCGTACGTCTTCCACGTACAAGACGTGTCAGCTGACCCGGAGTCCGTCGTAGTTTGTACAAGCGCCATGGCAGCCTGTATCTGGTCCATAGAGGAGCTTGTAAAGAAGTCGTATTCTGTAAGGAGGCCCGCGGGGAAGCCTGAAGTGTAACATATACACACCCAAATAATTAAAAGTCTCCACCCTCTCTAAGACTTCATCTTTTAGGCAACATCTATATTTCATCTTCTGTCCACTAGGAGGTGGGCAGAAAATGAACACCCTCGACTTTGATACATTCACTTGCAGGCCATTATTTTGCACATATTCTTGGAGCCATTTGAGCCAGCGCTGCAAACCAATGGGTGTCTGGTCCACCAAACCAGGTCATCTGCGTACAACATCTAGCCCAAGGAGAATTTGTAAATTCTAGGCGGAAAGGATAAAGCCGTTTCCAGAATGTTACCCAAGTCTAAGATAAATAAGTTGAAAAAGGCTGGTGCCAAAAGGCAACCTTGCTTTAGGCCCTTCCCTGTTTTTATCTCTCCAGATAAACGCCCAGATAGGTTTAATCTTACTCTCCATGTGATCCCGGAATATAAAGCTCTAATGGGCTGTAATAGTTCATCAGGTCATCCCCAATTCTCCATTTTAGACCACAGAAGGTTTCTATTTATGATACTTAAGGCCTGGGCTAGATCTATAAATGTTAAATATAACCTTGAATTATGTTCAAACTCTCTTGTTTTCAAAATTTTATGCAAAAAGATCTTAAGACTTGTTCCCACTCCTTTTACAAATCCCCATCGGCGAATGTCAAATCGCTGGGAGGTCTCCAACTATTTCAACAAATTACCCAGGATCAATGTGGCAAATATCTTGGCAGTCACATTCAGAGCGGCAATAGGGTGATAGTGCCCAGGATTAGCCCTATTGCCCTTTTCAAAGATCAGTACAATAATGGCGGACTGTCCTAAAGAATAGTAAAAAGAAAATCTGCCCACATCTCTGGATCTTTTTTGACCATGGGGCATCTGGCCCAGGGGTTTTTAAGTTGCTTGCTTTTTTGTTAGAGCTATAATAGCATCTTTTTCTTAAGGGATTATCCATTCACTATACGAGAGTACTCCCTTCCTCATTTCACCTCAATCCAGGTCAGTAAAATGTCTATCAAAATGCTCTCCCTCCGCCAAGAATCTTCTGCAACTGCATTTACCTGTTGGGCCAATCCGTCGGTCCCAGACCCATTTATTACCTCCCAAACCTCCCCTGTACACTTCTTACATATTGAGTGTAACATGCTTTCTGCCTCTCGCTGCAGCATAAGTGATTTGTGTTCTCTCAACCGGTTCTTATATTGTTGTTTCCTTTTATTAAGCCACTGAACCCTAACTAATTCAGGGAGATTTCTAATATTTCTAATGTCCTTCCTTACCAATTTCCTTTCCTCCACTATCTCGACGTTGAAAACATGTTTATGTCGGAATGACCTGTTCCTACCTTAGGTCCAGATTCTAAGAAATCTAACAAAATTGGAGGATAATTAAGAATACCTTGTATGTTTCGCCCATCCCAATTACACATAAAATTGCTATATCTATTTATCAATATTCCTATTTTCTTGGGTTACATTCTCAATCTATTTCTACCCGCAGAGATTTTCAACTAATCCTGTAGACCTCTCCAGCAATCTCCTTAGTGAACACCCACTTCATTTTCAATATACGATGGTCAATGTTCAGAGTTGTAATTACTAGCAGTTTTCAAATCAACACAAAGATCCTAGTCGAGACAAACATATAATCCAAGGTCTCAAAGTGGTCCCACCTAGACCATGTTGGTCTACTCAGGATATCACCCAGCACTTGGCCATTTACTAACAATAATTCACACAAATTGATCTCTCTAGCTCATAACAACCCTCTCACTACCAATGGTTTAGGGGCACACGGCTCTTCCTCCCACACATTGGAATTTTTGTCCAGGCAATTAATACTTAGCTCACTGCAGACGAAAATTGAAGGGTCATTCATATTCACATAACATTCATCGATAAGAGACATAACACCATCAATAGATTTGTCATTACTTATTTCAGCCGGGTGCCAATACAAATAAAAAATTATACCCAAATCCTCTGCCAGAACATTCTTCAGATCCCAACACACCATGGCCATCTGGATATAGGGATTAGGGTTACAAACTTCTAAAATTGTATTCCCTGCCGATTTTTAAAGAGTAGCAACAAAGCAAACAATGGTCTACCTATAACACCTTTTATAGCCGAATTTAAATAAGCAGAGTACCCGTCTAAGACAGGCCTAGTACGCAACAATTTTTCGTGTAAGCACATGATATCACTGTCCTAAACATTAAAATTCTCTTTCCTAAACAGAGGTGCAAACCCTCTTGTGTTCAATGGTCCTATTGTTGTGGATTTAATCAATCACTGACCTTCACTTTATCTAGTTTAAAACCAAAGCCTCTGCCATCCAGGCCCATGACCTCTTGTGTGTTGTCTGCCCCCCACATCTGACTGCATTAGTACTCCCCTAACTGTGTCCTCCTTAACTCCAAATGCCACTCTAATTGGGCAGCTTTTACACACCTGTGGACACACACACACACACACACACACACACACACTTTCATATTTCTCATTCCCTCTTCTTTCCTCAATTTGTAATGGGTTAATCCTCAGATTACCCCCTGGGTTAACCATTTCAATACTGTGATCCTTTTTGCACATGCTAGACCTTCCTGAGTTACTTCTGACAGGTCAAAGCCAGTTTGCAACAAACATGGTGCTGACAACAATAAAGACTGTTTCACTAAATTAGAATTAATATGAAGTGCTATCCAGTCAAATTGGAAGTCACTTAAAGATTCCACACGCTTAGTTCCAATTGCTCTCATTTTAGTCACACAGTCTAGGAGGTTCAAAACATTACATTGGTTTAAAACTAAACCATCTAATGTGAATGACAACCTTTCTAACAGAATGCAGTTTTCAAGGTCATCTTTCATATCTTCATTCTTAAGTGTTTGTTGGCCCTCTAGGCCGGTTACAGAGGTCTTCATATAGTTTTTCCCCTTTCCCGGTTTATACCTTTCATCGTCCACTTTTTGTTTTTGTTCCAGAGTTAAAAATCCAAAAGAAGTTCCTCTTGAGGTGGTCTCATTGAAGTCACAATACACGATTCATCAACATTAGATTGCACAATTACTGGCATATGAGCATTACTTGCTTTTCTTTGCTCAGGAGTTTTCAGATGGATTATCTCGCCATTGTCTTCAATAGAATATGTTGATAGATTCATAAACTCCTCTTGCGAGATCAATGCATCCTCTTCGGTGTCTGCGGGCTTGGTCAAGCCAGATTTCACTACTGCGTTTGCAGCTGAATCTTAGTGGGTATTTTTCCCAGCTTTTGATGATAGGTTGCTAGTTTCAATCGATTGAGGTGAATTGGGTGAATCAGTAGATTGTGTAGAAACATTCTCGAGTCATCTGATTTCAACTTTTTCCCTTGTCCCATATTTTTCTTTTTTTTGTTGCTGGAACCTTGTTTCTTTTTCCTTTTATGGGTAAAAATGCTGTATTCCTTCTGGAGTTTCTCCAAGCCTTCATTGAGGTAGGGTAATTGGTTTTCTTGTGTCTCCAAATACACCATTTCCCTATTATCTTCTTTCCCAGAGTCAGCATTGTCTTCATAAACTATATTATTGTGGACAGTAACAGAACTGTCCACCTCTAAAACCACCCAGTTCGTGGATAAACTTACTTCCCTGGTGAACCCTTTAGGCCTTCTCCACAGCGCTTAACTCGTTACTGATTAACAGACCCCTCTGAGGCTATCACTGGCAATAGCGTTCTCAGCCTTTTTTTTGTCAGTCTAAGCATCTCGGTACAAACACATTTGTCTCTTTTCTCGCTTTCGAAATTATCCGTAACCACTTGATGTTTAGGGTGTGTCCGTTCTTGCTCCAACCTGACTTGCGTCACCATAAGGAATTCCTCCACAAAAATAATTTTGTAGTGTAACATGGTCTACAATGTTGTGTGATCTTTAAAGCTGTCATTAATAGCCTCATACAACTTTAAAAAAGGGGCAAGCATGATTGTTAAGGCTGACCTTTGACTAAAATTATCATTATTAGGGGGGTGATAACTCGCCACCTATCCCCCCTAGTTTTAGTCGCTGCTTCATGTGAGGGGCCCGAACTCGAACACTCCGCTGATGGAGAGTTAGGTGAACTTGCAGAAGACCTGATATTTCGAGAGGCGCTAGGCCTCTCATGACCAAGGCATGCAGTTTTACCTGCTGTCGATTGTCCAGTGGGCCTTCTCCCTGTTGACTGATAGTATTCTGAGCGATCCACCAGCTCCTGATTGGATCTAAAAATGTTCAGGACTTCCAAGTTCATAAGTGACACCCCCCACCCTGTTTATCATTCTCTAACAATTTGGTTATGTGGTCAATAACCCGTGTTAGTAGATCCACCAAATTGACTGCAGCCTGGGGAGAGAGTGATAGAGACATTGTGGGTGCTAGAAGATCATTATCCTGTGCCAACTGCAAATCTGTCTGTTGCCCCGTTTGCCCAGTTTGCATATCCGTCGCTTCTTCACCCTCCAATAGTTTGGCATCAACAACTTCCAATAACTTCTTTACTTCTTTAGATCCCGTTCACACGTCTTCTTCTGATGCTGTGTCACTGTGTTGGTTTCTGTTTTTTGTCTCTCATTTTTGTGCGCCTTGAGGCCTTTGGGCGATCTGGTGCATTAATAAGAATTCAAATAAATAAGTAAATACATAACTCCTGCATGTCTCTACACCATCCATCCGGGTTAAGAGAGTCTTTTGTGAGAAGTATCCAATAATCTTACTCATGCTTGACCTTGCTCGAGTTGGATGCTCGATGCTCGAGGCTTGACCTTTACATCCCAGTTGCTTTTCCTTAAAAACGCCCGTCAATAATACAGCTGGTATTGTCTCTGTTGACGCTACTTATCGTTCAGTAGCTTCATTAGTTTCAGTTCTTCCAACACATGACAGCATAAACGTAAAGACGAGTGTATGCGCAAAGGTATAGCTATGGGCAGTGTTCAAGGTGAAATGATAGGATTTAAAGGAGCCCCCCACCTATTTCGGATGTATTCCATTATGCGGTTAAGAAGTTCTACATTGTTCATCGCTAGCGGGTTGGATGTTTCGTACGCTTTAGTCTCACCTCTGTAACAGTCCCATAAGTATTAGCTAAACTTGCTGTCATCCTCTCCTCCTGAGCGTGTGTCAGCACTGTATTTCTTAGAGGATATCTGGCTTCCATTGCACAAACTTGCTGACTCGCTGCCAGTATATCAATATGCGGGTCACAGCGGTCACAGCGGATCGCAGCAGAAAGCTTCTTCATGGCGGGCAGCTTCTTTGCTGCAGCCTGACTGCTGCCAGACAGCACTCAGCTCCACACTTGCGCCGGCGCTTTGCGCCCTGTGCCGTATTTGTATGGTCCGCCTTGAAAAATTAAAGGGCCACAGGCAAACTATGAACAAAATAAAAAATAAACACCTGTCCTCCACTACCACTGCTGCCAGACTGCACTCAGCGCAGCGCTTCTTCCCAGGGTTTGTGCATGGCAGTTCAGAGGGCAGGAGCCCCACAAGCACTGCTGTGCACTCTGGTAACGGTAGTCCGGCTTACTCAGGAAAGCTCCTCTCACAAACGGTAGGTAACAATGGTGAACAATAAGCCTTACTCATTTTAGCAGGAGGTAGCTTCCCACTTGCCTGTTTCTAAGGATTGTATCCATCCGGTTCTGCAAGACATGCAGGGTGATCTGGATCCTCTGGATTTGGCTGGGGCACTCACGGTCTATCTTGAATGTACGTCTTTGTTCTGCCAGGTGGCTGCTTATTTTGTTACAGGTGAAATGGCTAAACAGGAGATTAAGCCCTCTCCCTGCAAGCTTAGTACGTTTATGAAATTGGTCATCTACACAGCATATGCAGAAGCAGGGCTCATTCTGCTGGAGGTGATACGAGAAGGTCCGGAAGAGGTGTCACAGCCTCCTGGGCAGAGCTGGGAGTGTTTCTATTGAGGAGATCTGCCGAGCAGCTACTTGGGCAACTTCCACTACATTCATAAGACATAAGCTTTTGGTGGGGCCATTCCCAAACACTCATTTTGGTTCAGCAGTTTTCACCACAGTTTCACATTGAGGTGGCGCATTATGGTAAAATGTAACAAATGGATTTCATCATCATGAATAACTTTATTTCAGCGTTAAGCCATAAAAGTATTTCATGACAAATAAAACATCACACATACATGACAAATACATTAGTCATTGCACACTCCCTCCATGGTGAAATTTCAGTTTAAAGTAAGTTAAATACTAGCGTTCAAGACCCTTTGCAATCCCGGGCAGGGCTCAGGCTGCTGCATAGAGCTTCTCACCATCAGACATCAATTACTACATTGGTTGAGACTGGGGGCAGTCCTTCATCATCCAAGGGGACAGCATTTGCACCTGAAAGAACAGGCATCTGTGGGGTGTTTTCCTGGAAATTGTCAGTATAGCTCAGGGGGGGGGGCGCTTAGTTCGATGCCACTGTTCGCTGGGGGATGACATCTCCTGCCAAAGCTTAGTATGCCTTTGGTCTTGCTTGGCTCCCTGAAGGTGATTCTAACAGAATCAAAGTTGCTTCCCCCATTGTGGCATAATCTGGTGCAGTTTATAATTAGTTCCAAAGTATCAAATAGGCAATCCCTTACTGCCCGGAGCCAGTGTGTACTTTTATTTAGGAGGGCATGCCTAGGTTCATGCTGCTTAGAAGCTAGTTTAGGGAATTCCAGTAGGTATATTGACCTCCCTTTGTGGGTCTCTTGAAACTTGCTCGTTTTGACAGGGGGTGTCCTACCTGCCATCTTCTCAATTTCCAACTTTGCCCTAAATGCACCATCAGCCTTTGAGCTAGAAATCTGCAATATCATCAGTGCGGGTATCATTGGTATAATTGTGGCCCCCCGCCCCCTCCTGCAAGCACATTCTCAAGGGTATTGGGGGGATGAGGGCCGTCCCATGGGAACAAGCTGGATATTGGGATGGCCGGAGCTACCAGGGGCACAGAAGTGTATGTTGTTGTTTCCTTTTCGTAGTTCATGGGCCTCCCTGTGGCCTCAATCTGACATAGCCCAGTGATAGTCAAAGGCGGGCAGTTGTCGACCACCCCAAAGGATAAAAGATTAACAGGAGTTTAGGCCCGTCATCAGCAGTGCTGGTTTCTAGGCCTTGTTGAGGTGAGCAAGGAGCCTTGTTGTCAGCATTGTGGTCCCTGGCCTCTTAGGCATTATGTTAGCCCCCCTCCCCAGGGGTCCAAACATACCGGCACGCTGAAAGAGCAGAGGAGTTGATGGATCTCACTTATCAGGATGTGTGGCTCACCCAAGGGTCTTGCAGAATTAGTCAAGTTGCTGCAATTGTTCATTGTGGCACAGTGAGAGTAGTGAGGGTGGTGGGTGCATTTTCCTTTTAACAGTGAGGATTTTTCGTTTGGGTGGGGCTCAGGTGTAGGCATGGTGGCAACAGTAATTGGTAGCCAAGAGCTAGGAGCCAGGGGCAGGTGGAAACTCATTTGTGCCCTTTGGGCACTACTGTGCAAGTTCAGTACAATGCAATACAGTTAGTTCAGCTTGCACTCACCCACTAGCATGGCTGTGGCGTGTCTGTAGACTCAAGCAGTGAAAAGCATCATGCCCCTCCTCACCTCTGCTCGCACCTGTTCAAATGCTCAGCGTGTGCTTAGTCACAATCACAGCCGCCATTTTCCAATGTGCCCTCTCTCTGAGTCCTCTCAGAATCCTCTTGGCTGTCTCCTTAGATGGGTCATGGGTTGTTGTCCCATGCAATACTTCAGCTGCGTAGGCTCTCAGGGCGACAGTCCGTGCAGAGTATAAGCACCTGCTTCCCCCACGGGCGCAGAACACCCTGCGAGAGAGTGAAACACCCTCGTCCTTGATCGAGCATGCTTCACCCTGCGGGTCAGGGTTCGGGTGCTTGCAGTGCAGGGGGTGGGGGTGTGGTGAGCAAGTTCCTCAATACGGAGGCCCTCCTGGGCCAAAAGCAGCAGAATGCAGCCCCGAGGCACCCGTGCCCTTGAACCCATGGGCTTCACCGTGCGGGTCAAGTCCCGGGGGCTTGTAGTTCATGGGGGGCGTGGCCTGCAAGTTTCTCAATTCGAAAGCCCTCATGGGCCAAAATCAGCAGAATGAGGCATCGGGAGACCAGCACCCTTGATCCCGTGGGCTTTTCACTGCCCAGTCAGGCTGTGCCTGGCCGTCTTTCTGTGTGAGATGGATGGAGTGTGCTTGGGAATAGGCTTGGTATATCCTTAATGAAGTAAGGACTGTGACGAGGAAGCCGTCCGACAGGGTAATGCCCCAATTACTTACCAGTAATATTCACTACTAGAAGCCCAGATCTTCCTCATCACAGTCCTGATTCCCTCCCACCTTACCCTTGTGTGAGCTTGCGGAAAACCAGGCTGAGGGTAGGAGCGGGAGGGACCTTATAGTACCATCTAAATAAGAGCCCCAAACATACATAAACATGAGGGAAGGACTAAAGCAGTCCTGAGAATCCTCCATGTTGATGTGCAAAAGGGTGGTTTGGAAAGCCTGCCAGGAGAGTCGATACCTCAATGAAGTAAGGACTGTGAAGGGGAAGATCGAGACTCAGAATAATGAAGATTGCCAGTTAGTAATCGGGACATTGCAATCCACCCTGATATTTTTCTCAAGATGTTGACAAAATAAATAAATTAGCCTAGCACCAGGACTCAGCCCCATCTCTGCCTGCTCCTCTACCCCTCATTTTGTGCACCTCTATATAATCACACAAAATATGCACAACCACAGTACTGGAAATGGATTAAATGTACAGGGGGAACCGCCGCTTCCCGGGGAAGTGTGGAGATGAATGGGGGGGGGTGGCTAGGTGTCCGTAATGTGGGTGTCCTATATGTCAGATGCTGGCTGCTTTGCATAATAACAAGGTGTATTTTGGGAACATAAGAATGACAACAAATGTATCAAACATGGCTGTGATAGTTCTTGTTCTCGAAGCATGCATTCCTTTTGAGCATGCAATGCAAGCTGGGCATTGTGCTCATTTCAACCATCAGAATACTCACATAACACCAAAATGTGTGCAATTTAGGAGACATATTTACAACTTTGCACGATTTTACTGGGATTGTAGCTCTTCAGCTCTGAAATCTCTCCAATGGCTCCCTGTGGCTGCAAATATCAACTTCAAGACCCTCTGCATTGTCCACAAGGCTTTCTGGGGCCTGGGACCGCTCTACCTCCAACTTTCTCTTCCAAAACATCTTCCTTCAAGAGCTCTGCGCTCATCCACCTCCAACTCTTTGAGGGTCAGACGCTTCTCCAAGCAGAGAGTTGGGGGCAGATCTATCTCCTTGCTGGGGCCTCCCTCTGGAACAGCCTCCCTCCTTCTCTCTCAAACTTGAGCAGATCCACCTCCGGTTCCGGAAGCAACTCAAGACCTTGCTTCTCACTTCCGCTTTCTCTCTTCCTCTCCCCTGCTGATGCACCTGACTGCTCAGCGCACTGGTCACCCTCTGAACTTGGGTCCAGGCTCCTGCATGTCCAGTTGCCCTTGCACTGCCTCCAGGCTCCCCAGCACTGAAGGGTCTGTACCTGCAACCCTACAGTCCCTTCTCTCTGCACTTATGAGCCACCCACTGGCTGCATTCTGAATGACACAAGGCCTAGTAAAATCGTTATTTTGTCCTCCCTTGTTTCCCCGTCCTTGTCTTGTCGCACCTAGAAAAACTTGTGTACAGGTGCGTTATAAATGCCACATCATATAATTTCATACTGGTCAGTAATGGAGTGCCGGGTGAGCAAAGGGTGACATTTGGCTGCAGCAGCTTGCAAATCAGCTGCATATATTCACTTGGGGCAATAATTTGCAGAGAGACTAGTGGGGGTTTGGGCCTATGATGTCCACAGAGTGGCGCTGAGGGATGACAATTTTTGCAGGAGCTCAGGTCTGTCTTGTTCTGGTCTGACCCAATTCCTTCCTTGCACCCCCATGCAGATTCTTGTACCACTCACTATTACACATGATCACAGACACCCACACCTATCACCCTTTAGCCCATGCACATTACCACAGACACAGTTGTTCATGTGGCTGCCTTTCTGCACAAATACCCCTGCTACTCTGCACTTATGCAGAGTCCACTGGACAGGAATCACGCGCTGCTGAAATTAAACATTCAGCTCTTCGCTGAATCCGCCTCCAACTCCCTCAGGGTCAGTCGCTTCTCCAAGCAACGAGTTGGTGGTAGATCTCTTTCTTCGGATGGGTCCTCCCTCTGGAACAGCCTCCCTGCCTCTCTGAAAATGGAGGAGGACCATCTCTGGTTCCGGAAGCACCTCAAGACCTTCCTCTTTCCTTCCGCTTTCTCTCTTCCTCTCCCCTTCTGAGCTCCTGGCTGAAACTGAATCGGCACTGGTCACCTGCCTGGCTATCCTCTGTTCTTGGGCCCAGGTCCCCTCCCCGCCAGTTGCACACATGCACTGCCCCCCTTGCCAACCTGCACCCCCCGGGGCTGTTTCTGTATCCCTACAGCCCCCTACCAGCATTTGACACCTGATGTCTGCACTTACCCTTGCACCTGCCACCAGCTGGCCGCACTTATTTATTGTTCTTATTTATTGTTTTTATTTATTTACAGTTTATCCTATGTACTGCACTTCCCCCCCCTTTCCCCCTTGCACTTTTCCCCCACCCTCCTCCCCTGCACTTGCGTAATCTCAATGTCAGCTGTCCTAGTAAGATCGTTGTCTCTATCTTCCCTCTGTTCCCCTCCGTTGCCTCGTCGCGCCTTGAAACACTTGTGTATAGGCGCATTATAAATGGCATATCATTTCATATAATTCACGTTTCAGAGCCATGAGCAAGCAGACACATGTCAGGGCTCTGAAACGAAATGGCCTGGTGCTTCAGGTTCACTCTGGTTGTAGTGTTCACTAACAGTTGTGTCAAAAGATTTGGGATTTTTCTGAACCCGAGATCCGGAGAGACCATTTTTTGCTGGATCTGTGAAAATCTGCCTCAATCGCAGCACTGCTTATCAGGAAATCAAGCCCACGTTCAGGCGCACCTGCTAATATCGGATGCCAGATTTGTTAACATTGGCGTCCACGGTAAAGTCATGATGCGTGCGCAACCCCCATAATACCCCATGTGGTAGCACTGCTATCGCATGGTATTCCTGGAGGTAATACCAGAAAAACTGTTCATCAAGTCCCTAGTCAATTCATATTTCCCGGCTGATATAATATTAAAAAGGCTGCCACCTCGTTCTATATGGAGCCAGGGATTTCATGGCTAGGGAGAGCCAGGGCCGAGCCTGGGTCTAGGAGCCCACCACGGGCCGAGCCCATGAAATCCATGACTCCCCCATAAAAAAGGTAAACAATGTAACGCACCCTGGGGGAGCCAACTGCGGTGTAGGCAAAATGGAAAGAAATGCCCTTTCTTTTTGCAGTGTGCAATGGGCAGCCATGGTGGGGCCCGTGGCGGGCCCGTGGCATCCGGTCCAAAAAGAGGGTCGGGCCAGAGTCCGGCCCGGCCTGGCCTCGCCAACCTCGCCCGCCTCTATAGCTACGAACTATTTTGCTCTTGGCTAATCTATAACGTGGATCCGGGGTTTGAAATTGCAGCCGCGGCAGCTACTTGAGAATATGTGGGGCACGTGTTGCATTCACTCTGTTTAGGGCGGGATTAAGAGTCTCAGTCACTATGCATGCATTCATGTATGCCCCCGCAGTCCACAGGCCAGAGCTCCCTTGTACCAGGCCCTGTCTTGGCTTCTGATTAAGTGCCAGCCATTCATCTCTCAATGGAGCTGTGGACTAACTCAGGCACGCATTAAGAAGGGCAGCTTAGCAAAGCACGAACTTCAGTGTGCACGAGTTGCACGTGCGCCTCGTGCGTGCTGCAAGCTGAAAGGCAAAGGGGCACGCTCTTCCTTCTATAGTGGCAGAAGATGGTTAATAGGGCGCAGTCCGGATCATTAGTTAAACCAGCAGCACACACAGAGGCAGTGCTGCTTATTCGGTGAACTGTGTACCTCAATGTTTTATTCAGCAAACATACACATGCTGGTGTATGCTAAGCCTAGCCTAAAGCAGCAAGCACAAGGACATCAGATGCCACACTATACTGCATCAATGCTCTCTAATGAGTCATGCTCTCTAGTGGGCCTGGTTTTCTGCATCCTTGTGAACTCTCTCTCTCTTGGGCTGGTACATGGTTTTGTTTTATTTACTTTATTTGATTTTGTCCCAATGTTGGCCCTACCCAGAGGCTCCCAGGTTGCCTTGCAAGGTTCGAAAGTTCAGAAGTGGGAGTTGAAACAGGAGTTAAAACTATTTTTTAGGACAGGATAGAAAGATGAGGAAAGATTAGGATTGTGGCTGGATTAGGAGTGGGGCAAGAGGTGTGTTTTGAGTTTTCTTCGGAAGTGGCGATGGAGGGTCTGGGTTAATGCTTGTTTTTTTGTGCCTGCTAGTTTGCAGAGTGAAATGTATAGAAGATGATGGCTAGCCTGTCTGCTGTTTGTGTGGGAGATCTGTTTCAGTTTGTTGTGAAGGTAGGATGGGATTTTGAGGAGGATGACTTTGTGTACGATGCAGTCCTTTGAAGTCAATGCTCTAGGGTACGGGAAACCAGTGTAGCTGGGAGAGAGCTGGCGGGATGTTTGAGTGGTACAGGGACGTCATTTCACCAAAATGCCAGGGGTAGTGGAAGTGACATCATTCAACCCTTGACCTCGTGACATTTGACCCCACCCTTAAGTGGCGTCACAGGAAGCAATGGAACAAGACCTTTCACTCCTTGACAAAACAGGAGGTGGCATCACATAGCATTGTTCGGAAGTATGCTCTGAAAAATAAGGTTACAATATCATTGTAATGAGATATACATTTCACACAAGAATGGATCACCATATGTATCGTTAATATCCGTGTGTATAGACCCATATTACCAAATTGCTGTGAATGCAAGCAGACGTCCAAGGCCAAATGATAATGATCTGTTATTATATAACGCTTACGCTTAAGCGCTTTATGTAGAACAAATATACATACAATATTACCCAACCTATGTTGGTACTCATTTATCAACCTCATAAAGATGAAAGGCTGAGTTGGCCTTGCCGGGATTCGAACCTACAACCTGCAGGCCTCACACACACATGCCAGCAGGAAGCGCTCAACCCCCAGAGCTATCTTACCGGCTATAGCTATCTTAACGGCTATAGTAAAAAGAGCAATTACAAGTCTGAATGTTCTCAAAGTCAGAAAGCAAATTACACTCTGTAGTGAATACCATTAAACTGGTAACAGATTTAACAGCAGGCCAGTTCATCTGCAGGTCTTATGCAAAGTTGGCCACATGTCAAGCCTGCCTGGATATACTTTTCAGGCTTCAGAGGTTGGCAAAATACATACCATTGGGAGGGTTCATAACTGTGTATTAAAGAATTTAGAGTAGCGCAGGGAAAGCAGCACACTCACCCGGCATCCCGTACTCTGGGCACTCGTTACCTTCTACATGCAACCAAACATACTGAACAGCATGCCTTGGAGATAGGAAGGATTGATACATTACAACAAACCATTAATTGTGGCACAATGAAATCAAGGGCCACTTGATGTGCTATGGTCAAACATTTCTATACTGCACACAAGTTTTTGGCACAAGGATTTTGTCAAGTGACCGAGGACACCGAGAGGGAATGTCTTGTGATAATCGTAACAGAGACAACGGCGAAAAAAGCACGCTATAACTGCAATTTAGCGAAAACTCTACTCTAAATGCTTTTTGGAGGTTTTTGTCTGCATTGTCTGCATTGTGAATTTGAAGTGTTTAAGAACAGACTAAACCAGTGACTCGTCCCCGGAAGTGTGCCTGAAATAAGCCTTTAATGAGTCTAGCAATTATTCTATAGAATTCCAGAAAGTCAAATTATTTGTTATTCCTATTTTTTTCTTATTTAGGGTCACTGCTCAAAGTGTTACACTTGTGGAGACACCTGTTTTATTTAAGAAGCCCCAACAAGAAAGCTAGCCATTCTAGAAACAAAGAGCCACATGGCACTGGCCACAGCCCAGGAGCTTCAATTTGTTAAAAATAAAAAAAATATATGTTTTTAGGGGTAGTAAGGGAGACCACGGGGGTAGCAAGGGAGACCTCAGGCGTCTCAGGTGTGACCCCTGGTGGCCCCCAAATGAGGCCCCTGTCTGAGTGTTTGGGTAGCTACAGGATGAGTCTTGCCACTACCATCTGTATGGCCTGCAGAGAGGTCAGGGTGCTATTGGAGAGTCAAGTTAGGAGAGCATTTGGTAGCCCAGCTTTTATAGAACAAGTCCTTGGACTGAGGTGCTGAATGTGTCTTATCTTGTGGAGGAGGTGTAGCTGTATGTTGCATGTTTTGGTGATGGCAGCTATGTGGTGTGTGAAGGAAAGGTGGTGGTCGATGATGAAGCCTAAGGAATGGTTTGTATGTAGTGAGTTCTTTGAACCAAGAAGTGAGATCGGGTTTCTGCCTGGGGGGGAACAGATTACCATTTTAAAAGGTCTGTGTTTGAGAAACCGGGTGGCTATCCAGGTAGTGATGGTGGCGAGACAGCTTTGAAGGGTGTGTAGTAGTTGTTTGGTGGATGAGTGGTGGAAGTAAATGTTTGTCGTCTGCATATTGATGAAAATGCCATTGTGATTACTTAAGGTCTGTCTTTGGGATTCACCGCATAGGCTGAAGAAGAGGGAAAACAGGAAGCCTACTTGCAGAACCGAGTACTCGGCCACAGCGGGGTTGGGATCGATAGGCCCGTATGGAGGCAAAGTGTGTTCTGTGAGTGAGGAATGAGGTGAGCAAGTCGAGAATAGTGGCTGATAGTTTCATCCGGTGGGCTAGGATGTTTAGGAAAATGGTGTAGTCCATGGTGGTGAATGCTGTGGACAGGTCCTGGAATCCCTAGCTGGAGTGCTGCGTGTTCTTTGCCAGCGGGGCTGTGCAAGTCATCTAGGATGTAAAGTGTTGCGATCTTGATGATGTGACCTGGTTAAAAGCCAGATTGGAAGGGGCTGAGATGTACTTTTGTGGGGATGTATTTTTGGAGATGGTGCATGACAAATCACTCTTAGCAGGATATTAATGGGGAGGTAGTTTCAGGTAGTGTGGCATCTAGGGATGTTTGTTTGAGGAGGGGGAGATTTGTCCTGTTTTGAGTGCTGAGGGGATTGTACCATGGGAGAAACAGGAATTGATGACATTGACACAGCACAGAGCCAAGTTAGTGGGGCAGTTTGATGTTGGCCTTTGTATACAAAAACTACTGCCTTAGAAGACCACATGATTTGATTTGAGCTAATCTGCATACCCATATTGCATTGCTATGTGGCTTTAAGCAAGAGGGAAACTTCAAGGGGTGGCAACAGTGTGCTGCTGTTGCATGTGCAGCTTAGCTGAAAGAGGCCAGTATACTCTCACAATTCAAGTAGAAGTTGTGGTCATGCCTTTTCTAACCCCTCCCCCAAAAGACTGCTGGTGTATGCTAAGCATAGCTCAAAACACCAACCACAAGGATGTCAGACGCCAATTTATACTGCATTGATGATACCTAATGGGGGTGAAACGTGAATGTGTTTTGATTGATAATGCGATGCATAAAATATTGCTGCCCGATAAGACCAAGATCCTTTCATGGAGTGAATAGCATGCTTTTGAGGTAATTGGCATACCCACAATGCATTGCTCAGTGGCTCTGAACTGGATCGGAACTTCCAGGGATCGCTACAGGGTCCTGCTGTGGCCTAGCCGAAAAATTCCATTCTGTTATGAAATGTCAGGGTTTTAATGTTTGTTTTTTTAAAAGCCACAGTAACATTGATAGTTTTTGCTAAACATACTCAAATTCTCCAAACCCCGAGACGTGACATCATGCCACACTGACGAATGTCAAATCAGTATGTTGTTGTCTGCATCTTTGAGAGCTCTCTGTATTGGGTTGATAAAGCTATCTATAGAATCATGCTACCCTATAAGTCAAAGACAGTTGCAGAGCACAAAGCATGCCTGTGAGCGTATTGCTTAGTTCTATGCACTGGAGGCGAGGTTCCAGGGATGGTTACAGGTTGGAGCTGGAACTATATTTTTGGGCTTTCCATTTTGTTATGTTACCATTAAAATGATGTGAAGAGCAGGGGAAGATATGTATATGTATGCATGACCCGTTGGACGTGCTTTAAGTGTCCCCTTTTTCTTTATGTGTAGGCAGGTGTATATGCATTACAGTTAGAAAGACAATGTGTTTTTTCAATCACTGTTTTGATTTATTAAGGTTCAGGTGAGCGACGGTCAGAGCCAACGTGACCCATGCACGTTTGAAAGCAATTAGTAAGTGTTATTCCTTTTGAATTTTTTTTGAATATTTGGTTTAACTTGGTGAATGTTGTTAGCACACGCAGTGTGTAAGAGGACATATTGCCACCTAGCAGTGTCTTTTACTATGAATTTTCAGACATCGACTGTGGCTAGAACAAACTGTGGCTTTAACTCATGTTGTCATATCCATGTACACGTTTGTCCGCTCAGGTGGTTCAGCATTGTCTTTTGTCACTGTTTGAGACTGTGGCGTATCTATGTACATGTTTGTCCACTCAGGTGGCCCAGCATTGTCTTCTGCCACTGACTGAGACTGTGGCGTATCTTTGTACATGTTTGTCCGCTCAGGTGGTTCAGCATTGTCTTTTGTCACTGTTTGAGACTGTGGCGTATCTATGTACATGTTTGTCCACTCAGGTGGTCCAGCATTGTCTTCTGCCACTGACTGAGACTGTGGCGTATCTTTGTACATGTTTGTCCGCTCAGGTGGTTCAGCATTGTCTTTTGTCACTGTTTGAGACTGTGGCGTATCTATGTACATGTTTGTCCACTCAGGTGGTCCAGCATTGTCTTCTGCCACTGACTGAGACTGTGGCGTATCTTTGTACATGTTTGTCCACTCAGGTGGTCCAGCATTGTCTTCTGCCACTGACTGAGACTGTGGCGTATCTATGTACATGTTTGTCCACTCAGGTGGTTCAGCATTGTCTTTTGTCACTGTTTGAGACTGTGGCGTATCTATGTACATGTTTGTCCACTCAGGTGGTCCAGCATTGTCTTCTGCCACTGACTGAGACTGTGGCGTATCTTTGTACATGTTTGTCCACTCAGATGGTCCAGCATTGTCTTCTGCCACTGACTGAGACTGTGGCGTATCTATGTACATGTTTGTCCACTCAGGTGGTTCAGCATTGTCTTTTGTCACTGTTTGAGACTGTGGCGTATCTATGTACATGTTTGTCCACTCAGGTGGTCCAGCATTGTCTTCTGCCACTGACTGAGACTGTGGCGTATCTATGTACATATTTGTCCGCTCAGGTGGTCCAGCATTGTCTTCTGCCACTGACTGAGACTGTGGCGTATCTTTGTACATGTTTGTCCGCTCAGGTGGTTCAGCATTGTCTTTTGTCACTGTTTGAGACTGTGGCGTATCTATGTACATGTTTGTCCACTCAGGTGGTCCAGCATTGTCTTCTGCCACTGACTGAGACTGTGGCGTATCTTTGTACATGTTTGTCCACTCAGGTGGTCCAGCATTGTCTTCTGCCACTGACTGAGACTGTGGCGTATCTATGTACATGTTTGTCCACTCAGGTGGTTCAGCATTGTCTTTTGTCACTGTTTGAGACTGTGGCGTATCTATGTACATGTTTGTCCACTCAGGTGGTCCAGCATTGTCTTCTGCCACTGACTGAGACTGTGGCGTATCTATGTACATGTTTGTCTACTCAGGTGGTCCAGCATTGTCTTCTGCCACTGACTGAGACTGTGGCGTATCTTTGTACATGTTTGTCCACTCAGGTGGTCCAGCATTGTCTTCTGCCACTGCTTGAGACTGTGGTGTATGTATGTACATGTTTGTCCACTCAGGTGGTTCAGCATTGTCTTCCGCCGCTGACTGAGACTGTGGCGTATCTATGTACATGTTTGTCCACTCAGATGGTCCAGCATTGTCTTCTGCCGCTGACTGAGACTGTGGCGTATCTATGTACATGTTTGTCCACTCAGGTGGGTCAGCATTGTCTTCTGCCGCTGATTGAGACTGTGGCTTATCTAAGTACATGTTTGTCCACTCAGGTGGTCCAGCATTGTCTTCTGCCGCTGACTGAGACTGTGGCGTTTCTATGTACATGGTTGTCCACTCAGGTGGTTCAGCATTGTCTTCTGCCACTGACTGAGACTGTGGCTTATCTAAGTACATGTTTGTCCACTCAGGTGGTCCAGCATTGTCTTCTGCCGCTGACTGAGACTGTGGCGTTTCTATGTACATGGTTGTCCACTCAGGTGGTTCAGCATTGTCTTCTGCCACTGACTGAGACTGTGGCTTATCTAAGTACATGTTTGTCCACTCAGGTGGTCCAGCATTGTCTTCTGCCGCTGACTGAAACTGTGGCGTATCTATGTACATGTTTGTCCACTCAGGTGGTCCAGCATTGTCTTCTGCCACTTACTGAGACTGTGGCGTATCTATGTACATGTTTGTCCACTCAGGTGGTCCAGCATTGTCTTCTGCCACTGACTGAGACTGTGGCGTATCTTTGTACATGTTTGTCCACTCAGGTGGTCCAGCATTGTCTTCTGCCACTGCTTGAGACTGTGGCGTATCTATGTACATGTTTGTCCACTCAGGTGGTTCAGCATTTTCATCTGCCACTGATTGAGACTGTGGCTTATCTATATGCATGATTGTCCACTCAGGTGGGTCAGTATTGTCTTCTGCCACTGATTGAGACTGTGGCGTATCTATGTACATGTTTGTCCACTCAGGTGGTCCAGTATTGTCGTCTGCCACTGATTGAGACTGTGGCGTATCTATGTACATGTTTGTCCACTCAGGTGGTCCAGCATTGTCTTCTGCCACTGACTGAGACTGTGGCGTATCTTTGTACATGTTTGTCCACTCAGGTGGTCCAGCATTGTCTTCTGCCACTGACTGAGACTGTGGCGTATCTATGTACATGTTTGTCCACTCAGGTGGGTCAGCATTGTCTTCTGCCGCTGACTGAGACTGTGGTGTATCTATGTACATGTTTGTCCACTCAGGTGGTTCAGCATTGTCTTCTGCCGCTGACTGAGACTGTGGCGTATCTATGTACATGTTTGTCCACTCAGGTGGTTCAGCATTGTCTTCTGCCGCTGATTGAGACTGTGGCGTATCTATGTACATGTTTGTCCACTCAGGTGGTTCAGTATTTTCTTCTGCCACTGATTGAGACTGTGGCTTATCTATATGCATGATTGTCCACTCAGGTGTCTCAGCATTGTCTTCTGCCACTGATTGAGACTGTGCCATATCTATGTACCTGTTTGTCCACTCAGGTGGTTCAGCATTGTCTTCTGCCACTGATTGAGACTGTGGCGTATCTATGTACATGTTTGTCCACTCAGGTGGTTCAGCATTTTCTTCTGCCACTGATTGAGACTGTGGCTTATCTATATGCATGATTGTCCACTCAGGTGGTTCAGCATTGTCTTCTGCCACTGATTGAGACCGCGGCGTCTCTAAGTACATGTTTGTCCACTCAGGTGGTTTAGTTTTGTCATTTGCCACAGATTGAGGGTGATTGCGTGTTTTGCACATTAGGTCTTTAGGACCATTGTTTGGGATATTTTTTACTATGGCACTTTTTTCACATTGCACTTTACTAGAATTGTTCATATGTATATTGTGATGGTGGTTTAATCTGGATGACTATGTCCCCAATGTGTTGTTATTAAATCATGAGCCAGCTGAGGCTGATCTTTTATATGGAATATGTTTAAATAAATTACATTATTCTACTGAAATTGTATCCTCGTTCCGCCATTGTTTTTTTAAGGTAGCGATACTAGCCCTAGGAATGAGGCATTAGGGTTTTACCTACCCGTTTGTTTCTTAATTGACTGGTTGGAGCTGTGGCATATGTGGCATTGCTGAAATGGCAAATTCTCCTCTCACATTTCAAGTACACATTGTGTTTGCGCTTTTCAAAAGCCGCCATAACATTTATGGGGTTTGCTAAACATACTCCAATGCACTAACCTCAAGGATGTCTGACTATACTGCACTCATGATTCCTGACAAGAGTGAAACATGTATGTGATTGTCTGCACCCTTGAGCGCTCTCTTTCGTCGGTTGACAAAGCTATGTATGAAATAGCACTGCCCTATAAGACATAAGCAATTTCCTAGAGCCAAAAGCATCTGTATGAGCTAATTTGCATACCCACTATTCATAATTCAGTGGCTCTGTAATGGATGTGAATTTCATGGGATGACTACCTGGGGGAGCTGTGGTATATGTGGCTTGGCCTAAATGGTCTAACTATCACATTCCTGGTAGAATGATGTGTTCTTGCTTTTCTAAACCCACCATAACATTGATATTGTTTGCTGAACATACCCTTATTCTCAATCCATTTGGACGTCAGATAATATAGCCCATGTGAGCACTGCTGAGGGTGAAACGCATATGTGTCAACACCACATTTCTGAAGCAAAGCCGAATGATTTTAAGCTAAATTGCATACCTGCAATGTAATGTTGTAAGCTTTGAACTAGAGATATATTTCCAGGAATGGCTATTTGGTTATAACGTTGCATTTGTGGATGCAGTGGTCTAGTCTACTTTCACATTTCAGGTAAACGTTGTTTTCAAACCCACCATAACATTGATGGTATATGCTAAACATACCGGGCGACCCAACCATAAGAGTATTAGACTGTGCAGCACTGATCAGCTTTCAGGAGGGGGTAACGTGGATGTGTTGTCTGCATTTTTTAGAGCTGTTTGTCTTGGGTTGATAAAGCAATGTAGGAAATAATGTTACACTGTAGGATAAGGACACATTTTCCAGAGCATAAAGCAATCTGTTGAGCTATTTACCATACCCACAATGCAGTATTTAGTGGTTCTGAACTTGACGGTGAACTTCCAGGATGGCTACAGAGTGGTGCTGTGGCATGTATGGCTTAGCTGAACTGCTCTGCTGTATCCTCACACTTCATACTCTTTTGATCCCACTATAAAACTATACTGTACAGATGAACCCTAATAGGGGCGAAACGCGTTTGAGATTGTCTGCATCCCTGAGGGCTGCCTATCGTTAGTTGATAAAGCTATGCATAAACTAGTGCTGCCGGATAAGAAAGATGATTCTCTGAAGCAAAAGGCAAGCTTTTGAGGTACTTTGCATATCCATAATGCATTGCTCTGTGGCTCTCAACCAGAGGTTAACTTCAAGAACGTGTTAATGCTGCTCTATAGACTTGTTGGTAAAGGGGTCCCGTGATGGCGTGAAGTTGATACTGGTCAATACATATGCCCCCAATGTTGACAATCAAAGCTCTTTCGACTGGATGTTTGTCAATCGAGCTGACGATGAGGATGCTATGATGATCTGGGGTGGCGACTTCAATACAGTGCTGACCCAATCATAGACAGGTCCAATAAAAATACACAATCGCAGTCGAAGGATAAGCATACAGTAAGAGATATTTGTAACACATACGGGTTGGCTGATACACGGCGAATACGACACATGAGCGAATGGTATTACACCTTTTATTCATGAGTGCACAGGTCGCCTTCCCGGTTGGACTACATTCTGGCCACTAGAGCTGGGATGTTCCGGTTGGGCAATGTGAGATACTCCCCAGGACTCTCTCCAAACACTTGCCGGTCACTCTGGAATGCTTGGCCATGGGGAGGTCAGTGGACAGGAGAATCTGGCGATTCAAATCAAAGACCCTTCAGACACGGTTTTTCAGAGGTAGCTACAGGATGAAATAAAGGCTTTCCTTGGCAATAACATGGGCTCAGTAACTTCACAGGGGGTCATGTGGGAGAGTTTCAAGTGTTACATCCTGGGGTATGTATATCGAAGGAGACTGGGATACAAAAACTGATCAGGAGGGACTTGGAAGAAAATTAACTCAAACTGAAAGCACTAGAGCAAGATTTCTTATCCTACGAAGACACCCACATTCTAGCTGAGATCAAGCAGGAGCTAGATAACCTTTGCAGCAATGTACTGCGAGAAGTTAAATATCTCAATAGGGGCCATCGGGTAAGACAATACTCTGAGGGTCAGAGGCCTGGGGCTCTGCTTGCTAGAATGCTAGCAGCGGACCATAAACCACAGCATATAGAGGTTGAAAAGAATGCCTGAGGGGAATTTCAAAATGGAATAACAGATATTGCTGAATCGATCCGCGCCTTCTATGAAAACCTATATGCCTTGCGGAATATCCAGGACACTGCCACTATACAACAGTACTTGGAAGAAATTGAGCTCTACTGGTTGGGTTCCCCCCAGTGAGAGGTGCTCAACTGAGAAATAACCCTCGAGGAGATACTGGTCGGTCATTGAAGGCCTCCCTGGAGCTAAGGCACCGGGACCCGACGGCCTTACATGCACATGTTCTAATTCAATAAAGCCTTTGAGACCACCCTGGTACAGATCCTCCTTCAGGTTTATACAGAATCGTTGGAAAGCAGAGTTCTTCCCCACAGTCTGAGGGAGGCGACTATTACCCTACTACATAAAAACGGGAAACCCTCAGAAGAGTGTCAGACATACCGTCCAATTTCCCTCATCAACATGGACAATAAGATATACGCTAAGATGTCAGATAATAGACTTCTTCCTCTGATGCCTGGCCTGGTTCTCACAGATCAATCATCTTTGTGCACGGGAGGAACACCTCTTTGGGTTAAGAAGATTATTTGGGATCCTCAGGGCATTGGACCCCAAGACACAAGCAGTGTTGGTATTGTTGGATGCAGAGAAGTCATTCAACTCGGTAGAATGGCCTTTCCTCTTTTCTATACTGCATTAACCTGGACTGGGAATAAGACTTGCCAAACTCAAACTAGTAGCACTCCTCTGCAATTCCCCCACTGCTAGGATTTCCTTAGGTGGCTACTTGTCTGGGGTGGTGGGGATGGGAAGAGGGACAAGACAGGGGTGCCTCTGTTGCTCTTCGCCTTCGCAATGGAATCTCTGGCGGTCACCCTCATGGAAGGACATTCACATGGGGGCATAACATTGGGTCCCTAAAGGCTGATAATCTCGATTTATGCGAATATTGGGGTCCTAATCCTGAGCAGCCCCAAAGCTAACCTTATGCCTGTAATGGGACAGGTGATTACATTTGGGGACGTTTCGGGGTTAAGGATTAAAGAAAGTAAATCAGTGGTATTCCCTCTTAGTGTGAATACCAGGGCCTTCACTGATGAGCTCACCTTAAGATGGGAATGGGAGTGCACCAGGTACTTGGGCATAGAAGTCTCCAGAGGCTCTGTTATTCTCTTCAGGGAAAACTATGGTAGGGCAGGCACTACCCTTAAGGAGCAAACGCAGAGATATCGGGACCTCCCTCTCTCCCTAATGGGGTGAATCTCTGTGGTAAAAATTGTAATACTCCCGAGGTTCTTATATTTTTTTCTTAGCATTTCAACATTCCTACTGATGATCTTCTTCACTCGACTAAAGGGAATCATCACAGAATTTCGTTGGGCAGGGAAACAGCACATGGTGACCTGGTCATTGCTAACCCAACCCTATGTCAAAGGCGGGCTGGCCCTGCAGACATTGAGCTCTACTAGTTAGCGGCACAGGCTCACTTTCTATCCTTCTGGTACACCACACACTTTATCAGGGCACATGTACAGGTCGAAAGGGCCCTTGCGGCACCCGACTTACTGAGAATAGTAGCATTACGTAAGTGTAAACCCAAAACCGGAATGGGAAATATCGTAAATCAAACATGCGCCATCTGGCATAAGATTGACAATAAACTGAGTGTGCAGACTCTAAACACACCACAGATAACGGCCAGGCATGTGGGTGAAATGGAGATCACCGGGGAGCGAGCGTACCTTCAATAGGTCACTAAGGACGGTGTGGGCACGCTCAGGGCTATGTCCCTGATGGGAAATGTATGTCTGTAGACCAACTCAGGGATAGGGGGGCTCCACCTCCCTTGATGTTTTCATGTATTTCCGGGTAGGGAATGAATTTAAAGTAAAATTCCCCACTCCATTCCCAGAACAACGGCCTACATGCTACTTGCTGCATGGGATCATTCAGGCACAGGGTGAGGGTCGCCTGGTCTCCCGACTGTATAGTAGCTTGATGTCTGACATTCCATGGGAAGGGTAGGCTCCCAGGCAGAGATGGGGGAATGGTCTGGGGAAAGAGATTGGTGACAAAGACTGGGGATGCACACTGCTCCAAACTTAGAAGGTCTAACTAAACACTAGATTCAGACTGATACACTTCAACTTCGTACATCAAGCGTATCACACTGCGGTAAAACTCCATAGAAACTACCCTGAAACTCTGGACAAATGTGTACGGTCTAAGGCCACTCTAGCTGATTTCCTACATTTGGCCTGCAGGTGCCCACTTATTGTCAAATTCTGGGGATATGTCCTCCCAAAAACCTTCCTCATTATAAGTGAGCTGGTGGGAATGGAGCCACTGCTGGCCCTGCAGGGATGCAGAAGAGCCTTGCCCAAAAACATGCATAGACTGACTGGGCTCCTTCTAGTGCTGGCTCGCAGGAGAGTGGCCATGGCATGGTGGCAAGGTCCTCCACCCCAGGCTTTAAAATGGCATGAAGACGTAGCCTCCTGATGATTGGGCACCCTATGTTCAATACCTGTTGTTGAACCATGTGGTTGTCTGCATCCTTGTGAGCTGTTTCTGTTAAGGAGACAAATCTATGTAAAATAGTGCACCCTTATAAGATGAAAACAAGTTTCTGGATCTTAAAGCATGTGTTTGAGCTAATTTTCATACCAACAATGCACTGATCAATAGCTCTGAACTGTAGGTGAACATCTGGAGAAGGATACTGGGTTGCTTAGCTGAAATCGCCTATTCTGTTCTCACATTTCAGGTTGAATGGTGTTCATCTTGCCGGGATTCAAACCTGCCACAGCAGGCTGTAAACAGATATCAAGGGCAAGCTCTAACCAGCATGGATGCATTTGTGTCTTACCTGAAATGGTCTATTCTACCCTCACTCCTTTCATGTATCAGGTACAAGAGCTTTTCCAGACTTTTTTAAACCCACCATAACCTTGATGGTTTTTGCTATATATAGTTTGATATAGATATCTGTGCATTTAGAATTGGAGTTATTACAGCAATCATAGCTGAGATTCAGATATTTCCTGATTCTGTCAATATTTCTGAACTAAAATGAATTTGATATATTTGAATTTATTGGCTATGAGATAGCAGCAAGACTATGCACACAATGGGGGCACCCACAGCTTAATGTTACTAACGGTCTATTCAGCTCTTAAAACTCATCCAATAAGCCGGTCTCCTCGTTGGATGTGTCATGAAGTATATTTTAGTATTCCTTAAAGGCATTCTACGTATGGCTGCTGGAAGGTAGTGATTGTGTGATGTCATGTGCGTGCATGAGAGTGGAATGTTGAAGCGAGTGTTATGAATGAGTGCTCTGTGCTTGTCAGTTGGAAAGTGAGCTTCCAACTGAGAGGATGGTCATTTGGGTGCCCTGTGTAAACTACTTGATACGCAATAAACTGTAATTAAGTAGAACAACACACCTGACTCCTCTTTTATATTACCGAGCTTGCTTGCACTATTTGGAACTGTAACTTAAAATTACTATAAACTATCCTAGTGGGCTACAGGCGACAATTAGCCCAATCACAGCGAGACTTCAATGCTTTCCGATGGGACTTAAGAGGCGTATGCTGCTACTCTTTATCCCATTTTATTTCTTATGTTCTTCTTGTACAGATGCATTTTGTGCTTTGTCAGCATTCTATACAAATTTGTAATTATCCAAAACATCCAGACCTGACACTTTCCATCATTTTTTCCAAAGCCATTCACAGACATTCAGCTGGCACTGTACCAGCCCCACCAGCCTCTCTAAGGCAATTAATTGTTGCCAGACTCCCTCCAACCCAAACGCACCTGCCCTCAAAATGCTCCAGATGGAAAGCTTCCCAGAGACATGCCAGGGCCGTTGTCCCTAGTAATACCCCACCCTTTCCTCTAGATTGTGATGTAGCACAATCCCGATATGATATTTGACACAAGGTTACTACAATGGGGTCCACAGGTAACAGGTCTAACACATACACTGGTGTATATTCCCTCTTTCGGACTTCTAGGGGCACACGCCTGATATGTTGAGGAGTGTGCTACCACTGGTCTTGTAAGGTGACTGGCGTGATATCCTGAGCATCAACTGGACTCCACATACAATGGCTGACACCTAACCAACCCCTCCTGTCCTCCTGAGAACACACTAACAGGGGCCGATTTTTTTGTTCTTTTCTCTGCCCTCCAGTTTCACTGACCCCCACCCCCACTTAATACACTGTACCATTTAGACCTTGAAGATCGCAATGTTTGGGGGAGTTGAACATCCAGTTCATGCCTTTCTGAGCAAAACTACACATCAGGTACAGACAGGCACAGATAACGGGGTATCAGCTGTAATACTGTGATGATTTTCAAAGGTTTCATTCCATTTCTGCCTGAGGAGGTGGAGAAATTCCACAAAAGCTTGCAAATGACTTTGTTAGCCTAAATAAGGTATCGACTCATTGTTTTCTTCTGTATTAACATATATATATATATATATATATAACAGAAAAGGGTGTGAGGGGCGCACTCTGGGTCCCAGCTAGGTGTACCTTTCCACAGTCCAGTTGATGTTCTCCTCCTAGCGCGCTTTCTTGCCTCTTGCAATCATCAGGGAGGCAGTCTGTTCAGGTGTTTGTACAGGTGTTGATGGTTACTACCAGTGATGGCCTCAGGGAATTCTGGTTGCTGTAGTCATTCAAGTAGCCAGGAACCAACTCACCCTCCAATTACAAAGTGTAAAACCCCAGTTGGGGGGAGGGAGGAAAACCAACAGTGTGGCTCTCCTGAGTAGGGGCATGTCTCACCCCGGTGCCGCCGCCTCTGGAGCCCGGGACTCCCAAGGAACATTTGACAGAAAAGGGTGTGAGGGGTGCACTCTGGGTCCCAGCTAGGTGTACCTTTCCACAGTCCAGTTGATGTTCTCCTCCTAGCGCGCTTTCTTGCCTCTTGCAATCATCAGGGAGGCAGTCTGTTCAGGTGTTTGTACAGGTGTTGATGGTTACTACCAGTGATGGCCTCAGGGAATTATGGTTGCTGTAGTCATTCAAGTAGCCAGGAACCAACTCACCCTCCAATTACAAAGTGTAAAACCCCAGTTGGGGGGAGGGGGGAAAACCAACAGTGTGGCTCTCCTGAGTAGGGGCATGTGTCACCCCGGTGCTGGTAACAACCATCAACAGCTGAATAAACACCTGAACAGACTGCCTCCCTGATGATTGCAAGAGGCATGAAAGCGCGCTAGGAGGAGAACATCAACTGGACTGTGGAAAGGTACATCTAGCTGGGACCCAGAGTGCGCCCCTCGCACCCTTCTTTGATATATATATATATATATATATATATATATATATATATATATATATATATATATATATATATATAATTGGAAATTAATTAGGTAACAGAGTACCTCGGGTTGCACTCATATATACAGTGGCTAAGTTTACTAGTACTTGGGGGTCAAATGAGCACAAATATCTGCTCAGTCCATGGAACAGGGGGGGAAATGGTTTTGCACTTTATGCTGCTATGTGATGGTTCAAAACCTTTGAGGCATAGATATTTGAAACCATTATTAGTCAAGCAGGGTCGGATTGGCCCCTCGGCCTTTCGGCCCGTGGTAGGGCCGAAATCGTCCCTGGGGAGTGGGGGCCGGTTTCTGGCCATGCCAGGGCCGGTTTGGATGAAAAAAAATGTGAGAAAAAAAATCAAATATTATTTTTTTTCAAAAAGTATTTCATCCTTCTTAGGTCGATAAATGAGTACCAACACAGGTTAGGTGATATTGTATGTATATTTGTTGTATAATAAAGAGCTTAAGCGTAAGTGCTATACAATAACATATCATTTGGCCTTGGACGTCTGCTTGCATTCACAGTAATTTGTCAATATGGATCTATACACACATATATTAATGATACATATGGTGATCCATTCTTGTATGAGATGTAGATCATATTAGTGAAATCATAACCATATTTTTCGTAGTGTACTTAGGAACAATGCCATTTGATGCCAATTCCATCTTTGTCAAGGGGTGAAAGGTTGTGTTTCATCGCTTCCCGGGATGTCACTTTGGGATGGGGTCATCACTTCCGGTGATGTCATCAGAGTTCAATGGTTGTGAGGTGACGGGTGGACCACTTTTTTGTGGCGAGGGGTGGGCCACTTTTTTTGGGTGACCGTGCCTATTTCTTGTCCCACTCCGACCCTGTACTCAAGGATCCCATCTGCAATGTCAATGAAGCTATGCTTTAATTCAAGCCAACCGTGAAGATAGATGCTGTGCGCTTTTGTAGGAAAATATATCGATCAAGCCTGGATCAGAAGGAAACTGGTGATGGAAACACCTTGAGATGTTATAGTATTGAGTAAACACGCTTTTTAAAAAATGTATCACCGATGAACTGTGCATGTATTTGTGAAGTTATCTATATTTAGTGAAAAAACTTTGTTAAAGGGACGTTATAGTTAAGTTGCGCTAATAAAACCCTATCAAATTCTGTGAAAATTTTTTGTTAAAGTGACGTTATAGTTACTTTGCACTAATAATAACCTATCCATTGCTAAGACTAACACACTTGACATCAAAGATGACATCACAAATGTCTGCAAAGTTGTGGCATACTTTTAATTAGTTCGGGGAGCCCACCCTATCCGGTTGACACCTGGGAGCATGTGGATCTCGTCCCTGTGGTTCTATGAACAACAGGCCTGTCTGGCATGCCCTCGAAGCAGGGACGTACTTTAATTAGTTTGGGGAGCCCACCCCTGTCTGGCGGACACCTGGGCACATGCGCATCACACCCCCTGGGTCCTACAAACACAGCGCCTGTTCGGAGCTGTCCGCTGCACGTGTGTCGCACTTTTAATTAGTTCGGGGAGCCCAACCCTGTCCATAGGACACCTAGGCGCATGCGCACAATGGATCCCGCACAATAGGTGTCCTACAGACAGCCGTCCCATTCGCGAACGTTCGCGACGTCACGGTGTGACCGAACTCACGCTGAGCATCCGCCCTTATTCCAGAACAGGGTCGGTTCCCCTGAACAGCAAAAACATGCTTTTTGAGCATTTCAAGGTGTTTTACTGTGAAACTTCACCCTTCCAGAGGTCCCAGACCATGCCACTGGCAATCTTGAGACATTTTGGAACTTTTTCAGCCCAGCTTGGGGTTCAAAGTGTCTGCGAAGCGCGCGACTGTCCGCAAAGCGCTCCCAAGGTCCCCTATAAAAGGCCACACCCCAGTGCTTATCCTCATTCTGTTTTTGGATTTACAGAACAGAGCACTCTGCCAGATTGCTGGATTGCTGCATTACTGGTCCACATTGCTGGATTGCTGCATTGCTTCCTTAGCTGGATTACCTGAATAATGGCATCCACTGCTATTGCATCTGCTGCCTCTGCCTCAGCACCACCACCACCAACACCACCTTCCCAAGGGCCTGCAGAGGGGAACAGGCATGATGATGCAGAGGGAGAACAAGAAGAAGAAGAGGATGAGGTAGTGGAAGTCCCCACTACCAGCTTCCCTCGTGATTCTTGGGTGTGGAGGCTTTTTACCACTGTTGGGGGGGTAGCCAAGGCTCAAGAAAGGTGATTGCCAGCATCAGTAAGATGGACACCATCTCTGCGGAAAATGTTGGTGCTACGAAATGTAATGTTTTCATTCTGGAAGGAAGATAAACCAAAATCTTGCAAAAATGTGCAAACAGCCTTGTTGACATTGCGCCTGCCTTTCTCCATTTGCGGACCAAATGAAGAAGAGCGCAGCCACATTTGTCTATGGCCAATGCTTGAAAAATTACCAGAGAGTTTGGAAACATGTTCATGACTTTCCCAAGTGCCTCCTTCATCGCAAACTGCAGAGAGATTCCAGTAACGTGGCCAAAACTGTTCCCTCCACAATGAAAAATAATGATGGCTGGATGATACTTTGTCACCAAAGGGGCACAAAGGGGAAGCAAATCCAGCCACTTCATCTCACGCACTCCATACCAGTGCATATCCACATGAGGGAATCCAAGATGTGCAGCCACTCCACAGTGCTTTGCATACACCTGCAACCAATGTATACCAGAGTCACCCAAAATCCAGACACTCTGCCTCCTGAAACACACAGCCATAGCCACAGCCATCTGCACTCCTCTCAGCAAACAGAGCCTGTGCCACACTCTGTCCTTGCACACCACACCAAACCTCATTGACCAATCCCCTGGCCTACACAGTCCCATTTCCATGCCTGCCATCCTTAAAAGTCCAGGATGTGGCACGCGCGATTCGCGAACTACCGCAGAGTACGCAGATAAATCGGCCAATTCAAGGTGGTGGGTAGAGACATTTAACCCAGCATAAGAGATTTCCTCTATTGTGGTGGCTCTGAAAACAGCCTTTTCTAGGTGCTACTGAACAAACAATTATTGTTTTCTATTTTTTTTCTCTTCTATTCCTCCTTACTGCCTTACATCAACATCTGCAAAGCATCCCTTACATTGCAAAAAAAAGAGCATTTCCAAGAATGGACAATGAAACGCTGTCTGCCGTAAAATAGTGCACACTAAGGGAGTCAATGTTGTTATTGGAGAAAAGAGACATCTCAGCGCGTCGCTAAACTATACCCATGCCTCTATTAACAAGGCACCTTCCAACATTTTGCTGGGGATTAAAGACATTGGGGTTGTTCCATTGTGCTCTAGGTGGTATTCCTGAGAAAAAAAACCTTTGCAGTAGGGAAAAGCAGAATCAGTTCTTCCATCAACAACTTCAGTACAGTAACCAAACTTGGAGCACTGATGTAGCCCAAATTCTCTCCTCCACAGTGCACCTCCAAAACATCAGGACTACCAAAAGTGCCTGTGTTTCTGCAAAGAGCAAGCAGTGCCTGCACATTTCGGCCAGGTACACTATACCACAAAGCCTGCAGGCCTGGAAAACCAAGATCAGCAGTAATGCCTCTTGCCTTTGCAAACCTCTCCAGATCACATGCAAAGGTATCTCCCATTATCCATATAGTAACTGCAGCCATCTTCACTACACAACCAACGCAGCAATGAAAAAAAGTATTACCCTCCCTTCGTATAAAGCACACCCTGAACACCTGATTGACTAATCCCCACAGTCCCATTTCCATGCCAGGCATGCTGAGAAGCCCTGGATGTGGCACCTGCGATCTGCAAACTACAGTGGTGTATGCGGATCCCGTAACACAGGGGCAACCCTTCTTCCCTTTCCAATTCACTCTTTGCAGCACTCGCTCATTGGCTACTGGTAAGCAGTCACACACCCATCCACCAATCAAATCCAAGATCTCTACATCTAACTCTGTCAACTCAGTATAACACTGCAGATGTCCTGTTCAACACTCAGAGCACAGGTGTCCTGTAATTCCCAAGCACCTGCATCCAAATGTACTGTAAAACTCTCCAAGATTTCTACTTCCAGATTCATCTACATCTACATCCATCAACACAAACTACAGGTATGCATATGTTTTGTAATGCACACAGAAAACGAAAACTGCATGTATGTTACCAAAGCATAGCAAGTACACAGATTGCATGCATATGAACAGGGTTCCTGCAACTTGCCCTGCATAACCTACTCAATAATCATACTCTCATTTGTCCCATCTCCTAACATCAACTGGCAGTTACTTACAATGCTGTTTGCTTTCAAGGTGTTCTTGTAATGCCCACTTGCATAACAGCTGCAAACCACATATTTTAATTTTAGAACCACTGTCTGTGATCTATTTCATTAAAAACCCACATTTATAACCTTTGCACAGCAAATTCAAGTGCCAGATCCTATGTGAAATGCCCATATTGCACACCTAAAAGGGAAACTGCATGTATGTTAGGAAAGCATGGCAAGTACCTACATTGATACATTGACAAAATGCACCATTGGAAGGAAAGCAAAGAAATGGAAACAATGCTATCTGTACATTTGGATAAATAAATGAAACAACAGGAAAGGATTTCTGCACTCATGTAGCAAGCATCTATGTGTGAGAAAGCTAACAAAATGCCATACACAGTAACATTCTCCTTTTCAATCTTTACATGTCTCTTCCCTTTTTCTCATCGTACTGGGACTTGCACTAATCCATTTCCAAAGCGAGTACTGCAACAACATCTCACACACTTCAAAAGTGCAGCCCCACAGGGCACAGTTATCACTACAGCACTGGACCCCATACCAACAATGCTGATACGCCGAAGTCCCCACTCATATGCATTGCTGCATAATTAGAGACACACACTAACTCTTCCTGCCAACAAATCCTCCTATAATCTAAAGTAATGTGTTCTCCTAGTGCTATTACTGTATCATTAACACACATACCCACTAACTTCCTTCTTTTGCAATTGCAGTGAAGAACCACCTCTTCAAAGCCAGTGATGTCTCTGCTGGAAGATAAAACCCAGAAGAAACCTACTCTTCACATCCAACACAGTAGGTGCAGTACTGTAGTAGTGTTCTGCCTGTTACTCAGACAGTGCGGTGTTATTGTATTGTAGCCTAGACAATTATATCCAACCCCACAGCACTCACTTCACCCTTACTCATTGCACCTTGGCAAGTCCACTCTTTGTATTGTCATCAGAACACCAGTATGGTAATCCCACAAGTTTTATAAAAACATCATAATGTCCTTTCTTCTTCAAGCACACTACACTGTCATACACACTGAAGTAAACCTTTCCCACAGGAACACACACACATACCAGTACAAACCTCCCAACCAAACGTAACAGACCTTTGCACAATCACACTCCTCTATGTATGCCTACCCTCATATTCAAACACTCATGCACAGTGCACACAAATACATTGCACAACTTCCAAACCCACACTTTCCTTTTTTCTCCAACAGACACAAGAGAATGCCTACCAAAAAGCAACTCTGAAGAAAACAACGCAGAAATAGAGCAGATAAAACTCAAATCATGCAAAATAGCCATTCACCTCTAGCATACTTTGTATGAAAAGTTCAAACAAAACAGCTACTACAGTTACTGAGCAAAACGGAACCAGGTAGCAGGAAAAAAAGTGTGACTTATCTTCCAAAATGTAAAACTAAAAGTAAATCTATTAAGAAGAATGCAACTAACAGTAGTGCTAACAATGCATCTACCAGTGTTCACATAGCCACAAGTAAGCATTCCAAAAAAATAATTTTACAAAAAATGTTCCACCATAGAATCCTTCAGAACCTTATAGAAACAGGCGAGAAATCACACTCAACCCTTAAAACTTATCGCAAAAACTGATCCTGGAAGCTCTCATAGACAGTGCAATGCTCCTCAAAAGGAAATTGTTTATATTAATTTTAAACAGAATGAAACCACTAACAAAATTCATTAGTAAACTATAAAAAGCACTTCGCAACATACACAATATCAACATAGATACCTTTGCAAACTTCTGTGCAGGTGAGTGGATTCACACAACCAGCACAGAGCCATATTTCAATGAAGAGGCATACAAACAAAATCAAACAAACCCAATTGCCATACATAGCAGTGGCCGAGGTTATGAAAAGGTAGACAGTACCATTATGGTAGAAGAAACACTGATTTCAAGAATATCCCCAAAAAACTTACAATCAACTCTCCATTCCACTGAATCAATCCGTCCCGTCTACAAATAGCTGTGTACCTCAATGTGTAATGTACGAAAACAACCCTTCAAATCTTTGCGGCAGTTCCTCAATCAGTATGTGAAAGCCAAAGGCAAATGAAACATTAAAATATTACAAACCATGGACTCCTGTCCAGTGCGCAAATACAAAGGACTACAAGTACATTCATTAGCCTGCATTTCAGGGCCTGCTTGCAAAAGCACCTTCCACCACATCAAAATGTTAGCAACACACAATTTTACTGTACAAAATCTCGTTCAGGGAATGTACTATGCAAAAAGTCCTGCTTTAGCACTGGAGCATTTAAATCACATTCTCCTACATGGCACAGCCAAATAACTCCTGGAAGAAATAGACCACATCCAAAGCAAATATTTTGGAAGTAAAGGGCACTTATAAAATCCAGTAACTTCAGAACAGAGTAGCTACAACCTTGGAGATGCCTGTCATGCGCCGCTTTCTCACCTGGCGTCTTTGGCCCCGCTGCCGCTTACGGACTTCCTGATTTCCGTCACGCTGACGCTACGTTCACTAAGCGGTCTAGTCTTTTTCCGCTAGGGTGACCGTAGCGTTATTTAACCACTCCTCTCCCTGGGTCCAGCGCGTTGCAACCTTCCACGGTCAGCTGCTTTTCCTCGCGGCCGCGGTCTTGCTACACGCTGTTTTCCTCTTGCTCCTCGAGCCTTTCCTCTTTCACCTCTCTTACTCTTCCCGGTCCTTCTCCGGTCCCCGCCTTCTGTTCTCTCCCTCCTCCCTACTTTCCCTCCTTCGTGCCCGGCTTTCTGCCTTTGGTTTTGTTTACTTTCGCTTCCGGTGTTTGCTGGAGTTTACATATCCTGCTGGGTCCTGTTGCTGCCTTCTCCCCTTGTTCATCTGCTTACACGCCCAGCTGCCATCAGGATACCTGCCGGTTCCAGGGGTTTTTTGCCTATTCTGGCTTTTTTCCCCCTTTTTTGTCCCTCCCGGGAGTGGGACACGGTCAGGGCGCATTTACACGCTCTCACTGTGGCTTCCTCTTGTGGGAGACACGCTCAGCCTCGAAAAAAAGAAAAGGACTACACGGCACATCGAGCGCTCAGCCCAGTTGAGGAGGATTTCGACTCCACAGGTGAGGAGGTTGAAGAGATAAAAAAGGGTACTACAACTGTATTAGAAGTTGGTGCTGACAATGCCAACCTTCTATTACATACGTACAAAAAAAGAAATAGCAAAGTTTAAAAGCACATTTGCTGAAGTACCAAACCAAGTATGTGTGTGTTGTTGCAGAACCTTTTATACAGAGCACCAAAACTATAGATGTATCATACAAAATAGTCAATGAGGAATCCCAATGGTTCCAATTAGTTCTCTATTTTATAGCAGAAAACAAATACGAAATTACTAACCCCTCAATACTTTGCACATACTGCACTGGAAAACTTAATAATAACCAAATGCCTTCTCAGGCTATTGCTAAATATTCCCACTTACAAAACCACTCCAACAGCTTAATTTGTATGAGCGCATGGTACTCCAAACAGTACACCCATTTCAAGTGATAATACACCTTCAACCGAAAACAGCCAAGTTGCCTCCTTCTGAATTACTGAAAGGCATTTGTGGCAAAGTAGTTTATTTGCCATTAGATCTTAAAGAAGATGTTGACACTCTGGGAGTGCAACAGCCAATAGATCAATCTGTGATTATCCTAGTGAATGGTGTACATAAAAAAGACAAAGAAAATTGACAGAAACTAGTAGACTGAAACAAAGTTAGAGAAGCCCTGCAATATCTTAAAGAGAACAATGAATACTACAAAGAAATAAGCATTGAAGAAAACCTGAGAGAAACCACTGAAATAATTCAGGATTCCTCATCAACTGGCCAATTTGAACTTCTAGATCCTACTACAGCCTCCAATATTTTAGACTACTATACAATTCACCCACTGCACTCCAAAGACACCATAGACGATGCACTATCAAATACGACAAGCGAAAGCATCTCCAATCAGCATATGGGAAAAAAAGTGTAGAAGCACAAGCCTTTCCTCTACTCTTTCCTACTGGAAAAGGTGGAAGGTATGATGAAAGATGCACGCAAATAACAGCATCAGAACATCGCTCTTTACGAATGTATTCTGAAGACCCCAGATTCAGACAAAACGTTGAATACATATTCCACCTCCTGTTTGAAAGTGAACTAGCAACTTTGTGTTACGGAGTTGCAGACACATTGAAAAAAAGGTTCCAATGTTTTATATATGTCTGCTACGCACCTACTTCAAAAGGTGCAAGAGAAAGATGAAGTTTTACAGTCAAATAATACAAATCCCTTGGCAAACATGCATGGTATAAAAGAATACTGGTTCCGTCGTCACACAGATGTATGGTATATGCTACGCAACCTTGGCCCACCCACATGGTTTGTCACTTTAAGTTGTGTAGAGTATGCATGGGAAGACTTGCACGATTTCCTACGCATAGCAAATGAAAACAAAGCAGGCACAGACATGAAAACACCAGGAGAACTCTGCTCTCTTGACCCTGTAAATTTGTCAAGGTACTTCCATCACTGCCTTATTGCCATGCTGCACTTCATATGTAATAAAACAATTCCTCCCCTCCGAGAAGTGCAACACTTCTTTTGGAGAAAAGAATATCAATCCAGAGGACCACCACACATCCACATGCTTTTGTGGATTAAAGATGCTCCTAAATTTGGTCAGGACAGTGATGCCACTGTTTTGCAGTTTATTCAAAAATATGTCACTTGCGATATCCCTTCAGAAAATTCACATAGTGACCTACATGCACACATTTTGCAGTTTCAAAGACATAAATTTGGCAAGTATTGTCACCGCAGATATAAGAACAAAGGCAAATACTACACCAAATGCTGCTTTGGTTCCCCTAGACCAGTTTCAGCAAAAGGACAAGTAAACAGCTTCATGTCTTCTGTTAGACACAGTGTGAAAGGCAAATCACCTAAGAACACATACTGCATTAAAAGAACCGAAGATTCAAAGTACATCAATGATTACAATGCAATGAAACACTTGTGTACGAGCATGATATAAATAAAACATGACTTCATTTCATTTAATTTCTCCTGTGGAATGCAACCATAGATGTGCAGTACATTTCAGACAATTCCACTACAGTTGCACAATATGTCACAGCCTACTTAACCAAAGCTGAGAAAATGGAGCTGAAAGACCTCTGGGATGACATATCATCTGACAAAACACTGTTACAAAAATTATACAGCTTTGGCATAAAAATGCTCTCCATAGAGAATGTGGTTGCTATGAAGCCGCAGACCGTTTAACCAGCACAGCCTTGTATGGGAAATCTGAAAACATAGTTTGGCTAAGTCTCGATCCTGCTGCATCCAGAAAAAGAGTTCTTAAATCGTACCAAGACATAGAAACAATAGCCAAAAACAATCCCAACTAACAGGACATTTTGAAAAACTATTTATTGGACACATACTACCCAAACAGGAGTACTGCTTTGGAAACCATCTGTCTATACCACATAGCCCAAAACTTCTCATACAAAAATTAGTTTAAACCAGATGAGAAAAAAGTTAAATACATAGTCAAAAGTTATGAGGGCAGCCTGGTTAAACGTACCAAATGCAGCCTGATTAATCATATGAAGGTATCATTTGAAACTCCTCAACATAGAGAACTTTACTACATGTCCCTACTGTAACTTTTTAAACCATGGAGAAAAGAAGAAGATGTATTGGACACCCATGCCTCCTATGAGGATGCTTTCAATGCAGGTGAAAGCACTATAACAGATATAAACCTCAAACAGTACAAAAACATGTTGGACAATGAACGCCAACAAGAGGAAGAACTTCAAGCACAACTAAATGTAGACACTCTTTAGAGAAGTCATCCTTCTCTTACAGGATGCCAAGAACCCCTTGGAGAGCCACACATAGTAAATGAGGCAGAATTAGCCACAACTGAAGTAGAAAACACCATGTGTCAGTATGAGGAGCCTGAAGAAAATTTTGCTCTACTGAAATCACAACTGAATGATGAACAGCGTAGCATTTTCATAGAAGTAACTAAAGAAATTGAACATGGTGTGCAGCACGAAACTAAAACTTGTACCTGTCAAAATTATAAACCTGTACTCCTGTATGTAAGTGGTGAAGCTGGTTCAGGCAAAACATTCTTAATAAAAAATCATCAGCAAGTTCCTCCAACAATTGACAAACAACAAGCTTTCAGCTGTTGTAACTGCCCCCACAGGTTTAGCTTCCTACAACATAGGTGGTGTTACTTTACACCGATTGCTACTCCTTCCAGTAGAACACCAAAACAGATTAGACTACTACAAGCTGCTATGGAGCTACGCAGAATTTGAAACAAATGAAAATGTTCCTAATAGATGAGGTCAGCATTGTCTTCAACCTAATGTTGGCTTTGATTCACCTCAGATTGCAAGAGGTCCTTAAAACGGACTACGAAGAACTCTTTGGAGGAAAACGGTTTGTTTTCTGAGATCTTCTTCAATTAACACCAGTGAAAGGTGAACCTATTTTTAAAACCTTAGGACATAGACTGTGCCGTAACACACTTGGCAGCATAGGAAATGTAAATCTCTGGCAACATTTCCAATACAGAGAACTAACTGAAAAAATGTGTCGGTCTGCAGACCTCACCTATGGTAACATTTTTAAAAGCATTCAGATTGGTGTGCTTTCTAAGGAAGCACAGTCTATCTTAAATTGCAGACTCATCCATGAGCTATACGGGCATAACACATATGCTACTGATGTCATGGAACAATTAGCACACAAAAATGTAAAATGTATGTGCTTAATGCCAACCCTACCAAGCTGCGCACAATTCAATGAAACAATGTTGAAAAAATAAATGCAACCAATATTGCAAATGTACTCCACAGTCAAAGTGGACGTGCACGGTATGACATTGCCTATTTGTCAACAAGCCACACCATGACTAAATAGCTTAGAAAACTCTGCCTCCAACACAGCTTGTTTGGAGAAAATATTAACATTTTGTTTAAACTGTAGAGTAATGCTAAAGTGTAACCTTGACGTGGAACAAGGTTTAGTTAATGGAGCACTTGGTACAATTATTGACTTCGAGACATACCCACGTGACAATAGCATTCAGTTTGTCAATATCCACTTGCAGCAGCCCGATTCCTTCTTTTCAAAGACATGTATGTATGTAGGCGAACAGTTTTCTCTGTCTCTTGCATATGCAGTCACTATTCATAAATCACAAGGTCTAACCCTAGATTAAGCATTGATTGACATTGGCAGCACAGTATTTACAGAAGGCATGAGTTACATAGCACTGTCATGCCTATGTATACTTGAAGGAGTATTTCTAGTCAATTTTGATACAAGCAAAGTTATGGCTGACATTTCTTGCATTGTAGAGTACAACAGGCTATGTGCACTCTATATACCCCATCTCAAAATGTACCCTGTTCCTCAAAAAGGCAAACTTGGTAAAACTAGTGCAAACTCAATTTATATGTGATCTCCCAACAGTGCCACCAAAGAAATTGAAAGCAGCTGCTACTCCATCAATTAGCACAACGACAGAAGGATATGGTGAAAAGGCAAATGCATACCCAACTGCACAAACAAAGAGAAGTACCTCTTCAAAAAAAGGATGTGGACTTCCATCAAATGACTCAGACACAGAACTGTCTGATCCATTCAAATTTTCCATCACAACTAGTGTAAATTGCTATGCAAATGTAGCAATCAATGTTCTATTCCAATTGCCACCAATTGTTGAAAGCATTTGCTTAAATGGTGCAGACCAGTTGTGTTTGCAAATGCTACTCCTTCATAGAAATGCAACAAACAATCCTGACAACACTTACAGTGTCTCAGGAATAAGGCAAGAATTGGACTACTGTGCGGGAATGATGAGATTCACTATAGACACACAAGAAGATCCACAAGAATTTCTAATGTACTTACTGCAAGTACTGGAAAGCAAAAACATACCTATACATACCTATACCTATACATGAAATCTTCCAGATTTCATACATGTGGAAATATGCATGCACTCTCTGCAGCCACGTGGCGCCGGAATAAGTCTCTAACGAGCGCTTTGTGTACGTATCTAAACAGTGAATCCATTCCATTTTAGCACCTGGTACGAAATGCATATCATGGCATATTATGTACTGCTTGCAATTCAGACAATCGTTCCACCTTACAGATACAGTCACATAGCCAATATGTAATAGTAATGCTTTTACGATACAATGCAGATGGTACCAAAAACAACTGCAATCTTATTAGCTTCACACACGGGTAAGTATCACTTGGCAAGAAAACCTTCACAACAGTAGCCATAATCTACATACATTAAAAAGAAAAGTGGGTGGTTTGAATGCAATGATACTACCATTAATCTGAAGCAGAGATTACCAGCAAATCTTGCAAATGCCTACTTAATATTCTTGAAACCAAAATGTACTTGCTGATCTACAAAAGTAGCATATCCTACTGCCCAATACCCACCAACAGATATTTAACTGCAAACGTAAAATAAACTTCTGGCCTGTGAAACTGTAACAACTTAGCATACACCAACTGGCCCACGAGCAAATCAGTTGCACTGCTATGCAGTTTTTCCCCAATGACCCAATGATTATAGCCTCCGGCCATGCACCCAAGAGTCTAGGGGTTGGCCACAACCACTGCAGCATAATACAGCCATGCACCCACAAATCTGCTCAGTGGCCACAACCCACACACATAAGGCATCCATCTGAGGCCCTGTCCACTTCAGTTCACATAATATTACATTACTCACACTCACTGCACAGACTATCATACACCTAAGAATCTTGGAGCAGTCCAATAAGCCACCTGCCACACACCCTTTCCACTTCGTACACATACTATTACACTACTTGCAGCCAGTGGGCAGACTCTTGGGTGCATGGCCTTTGTCCACCAATACAGCATAACACAGCCAAGCACCCAAGTATCTGTCCAGTGGCCACAAACCAACACACATAAAGCATCCACCTGAAACCCTGTTCACTTCAGTTCACATACTATTACATTACTCACACCCACTGCACAGACTATCATTCATCCAAGAATCTCGGCGCAGTCCAATAAGCTGCCTGCTACACACCCTTTCCACTTCTGTACACATGCTATTACACTACTTGCAGCAAGTTGAAGTGGGAGAATGGAAAACCAGACTCCCGTCCTTCACCTCTCGCGCTTGGCCTAGAGGGTCGCGGCCCAGACACCCGCCACGAGAAGAGTTTGCCCATTTACCAGATGACCAAATACCCTGGTACAGAAACATACGGATGTGTCCATCTGCCTGCCCAACAGCCCGCACTGGCCATGCCGACACCTGCGGCACGGACCAACTAGACTGAAATCTACACATCGTTAGAGATGCCATGACGACCTAGATAACGGGAAGCACCGCTGAACTATTATACACGCTGAACATTTCCACACCAATCTACACGAAGAACATACTCAGTGCTCTGACGTAGGCGACAGGCTTATTCACGGACGTGCATCTTTATTATTTTTACATAGGCTTTCAGAATGCAGAAACGCAAGACGCACCATGAGCTCATTTATAACGCTTGCTCACGCTTCTCTTGAAACCCGTTACCATCATGAGAGATATAATGGAAACACGATACTGGCCATGAAACTGTATGCCACTATAACCTAAAGCATCCATGCACTAAATGGATTACTCGTGCACCAGGCCCAAGTAGGCCTCAAGCAAGAGTTCCCGTGGACATTAACAAAGCAAAAGTCAGGTTGCTGAGCCTGCAGAAAGAACCCAGTGGAGCAACCAGCCAAGGTCGTACTGTTGCAAACCCACAGTCAAGAAACAAATCTTCAAAGGCACGATGTTGCAACCTCGCACTCCACGTACCAATGTTAAAATCATATCTGCAAATTAAACCAGACATACAGTGGAAAAACAATATTAATTGTGCAGAATTATGCCTCAAACACGGTCCCTCCCCACGTGACCAAGCCGAACCTGACGAGATGCCAAAACCCAGGAGAGAAAAGGCGTCTGGGTACCTCGCTACGAGACGCAGGCCGACACACTTGAAAGGCTCAATGGACACCTGCTACAGTGGGAACGGTCAGTCTCCCACCTATGAATAAATCCTCACATTGCCTGCACGTACCCATATTGAAACACTGTTGCAACCACAGGTGCACCGTGTGCTGGGAACAACGGTGGTCCCAGGCTGGGGAGCTCACGGATGCACCAATCAGAACATGAGGTTCTTATCTCAGACGTCAGTAACGTTAGCCAATCCTCAGGGGTCTTCATGTAACAATTCTTATGTATCTAATTGTAGGGACAACCCAGATATACCACCTGACTACACCTTAACCACTAATATCATTCTCTATAGGCGTACTATACTAACCCCACCACTCGAGCAACCAATCAAGAGTGGCGATAGGTTCTTTTGGTAACTTTTTGGAATGACGCAAGTAGCGCGTCATAATGTAGTAAAAAGGGCCTGCGAGCCCCACTATTGTGTGTGTGTCAGGACGAACGCGTACGCTCCTTGACCCATCCCTGCCGTTTGCATAATAAACGACAGAAGTTGCCTTGCTCCTTGTGTGTGCCTCATACTCTGTCTCGATCCGAGATATACACGGGAGGAGTTGGGGCCTCCCTGCCCGGAGGTCTGCGGACGGCCCGGCCGACCCCGGCAGAATCCCCCCCGACAAGTTGGAGGCACTGCTGAGATCTGTTTAAGATCGACTTTTATTTTTTATTTTTCCAGGCACTCCCGTTGCGGGGAGGCCCGGCGGCGCGGCCCCCTCTGCCGTTGCCCCCTTCTGAGGACTACAGGACCATCGCGGAGCTGCGAGAGGACCGGACAGCGCAATCCGGATATTGGCCCTCGGGAGCCGGTTGAGAAGTATCCCGCCCGCGGTCGGCGAGTGTCCAGACGTGGTCCAGACGAGGGGAGGTGGCGAGCCGCTTGGAGGGGTGCACGCAGTCGAGCGGCCCTGCATCGAGGGAACTTGGTGAGCATGACACGCACAACAAGCAATGCGAAATTGTGAGGGAGGGGGCGGAAGTAAATAAGGGAGGAGGGAGGTATTGTAAAAAGGTGGGGTGAAGGTTTAATTGAGTGATGATAATGGAATGAATGGTAGTGAATTGAGTGCGAGAGAAGGCGGCTAACGTTACGCGAAAGAGGGGGGCAGGGCATGAGAACAACACGTGCAGACGCTCGCAACAAAAAGCTAACGTTACGCGAAAGAGGGGGGCGGGGCACGAAAACATCACGTGCAGCCGCTCGAAAGACACTGATTGGCCTAAATCGCGACTACGTGTGAGGGTGGGTGTGTGTGGTTTCCTACGATTTGACATTTATCATTCAATGAGTAGATGAGGTTCCCTATTGTTCGAGCAAGAAACTCGATAGGTAGATGAGGTTCCCTATTGTTCGAGCAAGAAACTCGATAGGTAGATGAGGTTCCCTATTGTTCGAGCAAGAAACTCGATAGGTAGATGACGTTTCCCTGTGGGCGGTGGCTAGTTACGTAGTTGCCCAAAACGGAAGATAATTGGCTGGTTAAGCCCTCCTGTTGAGGGGCGTATCACACGCGAGGCGACGCAGCGTGCGCAGTCCGGTTATAGTATTGATGAGATTACCTTGTTCCAGGAGAGACAGGAAGACAGCTGTAGGGTTAGCGGGGTAGATTGCAAGTGTATTTTGAATTTAAAGAACATAACACGAATATACCAGTAGCTCGAAGAAATAGGTGACGTCACCAGTAGGGATTTAGTAAGATATCGTGAACACAAGAAGCTTTGGGTTTGACATTGGTGGGGAAGAGAAACATGATAAAGGAGCGGACACGGAGATAAACGATAAACGAGTGGATCAAAGAGGAGAAGGGGAAGGGGGCGTGGCTGCGCACGGAGAACGCCGGCCACGGCAAGTGTAAAGGTGGGAGGAGAACGGGGAAAAAGGACGACTGTGTAAGATCGTCGTAAGGGGTACGCAGCTGTAGGGGGCTGCGTGCGCTTCGGCCGCAGGGGGCCGTAGGGGAAGGAATATAATATAACATCATAAATATATTTGTTTTATAATTTTTTTTTTTTGTGATTATTATCATTGCATAAATTGTCAAAGGATTGTCGTAAGTCCCCACACTTGCGGGGCAAGGTAAGCAATAAAAGGTTGTATGTTGCAAACTGGTAGCAAGGGGAAGGGTAAGAAAGGGTGCGCTAGTATGTCATACGGGAGAGGGTTGGGAGGGTGGGGGAATACCCTCACTACCCCACTACAACATATATGCACCACACTGCCACCACATAGGGAGAAGTTAATTAAGTACAGCATAGAGTGGACCCAGGGGACGGACAACAAAATGTTGACACCATGGCCGCCTAATGGTAGCTTTGACCCATATGCCCAACATTCACTATTAAACCATCTGCACAATACATACAAGGGGAAGAAGTTGGCAAACCATGTGGAGGTGTTTAACTTATGGAGGATGTTCCAGGGGTCTAGACCAGGACCAAATGGAATGTTCACTATGGGGGAAACACCGGAAGAAAAGGAGATTAAGAAAGAAGGAACGGATGGGGAAAAGGAGAGTGAAGGAACAAAGAATATGGGGAATGAAAAACTGGGTGGAGGAAAGGTTGATAAATTAGCTGACATAAAACAGGAACCGAGCAATGAGATACCCTTAACACCGGGAGTGAAAACAGAGGGGGGAGGGTTGTACCCTTTAAGAGAATTAGGAGAAATAAAAGGACAGTTAAGGGCGGCTGAAGGATACTCAAACCCGGCATACAGCCCTCCACCATATGTGGCTCATGGAAAGATACCAATGGGGGACGGGAGGAGAGAAGAGCAGACTGTAGAGATAGGAAACGATGAGTGGGTAGCTGCACAGATATTGTTGAAATTACGAGGATCACTAACTGGAGAGGAAAGGGAGGCGGTAAAGAGAACAAACGAGGATAGTGAAAGAGAGAGTGAAATGAGGGGAGAGGAGCTGCTACGGCAGAAGGAAGAGATTTTGGAGGAAAGATTAGCTAAACTAAGGGATGAGCAGAATGAACTGATAAAACAACTTGAGGGGGAGGAAAGAGAGAGAGTGAGGAAAAGGAAAGAAGATAAGGACGAATTGGAAAAATTAAGGGAGCAAAGTGAGGAGAGAAAGAGGGAAGCTGTAAGGGTAAAAGCAGCAGCAGAAAGGGTATCAAGAGTAGTGATGAGGGAGAAGAAGAAGGAAGAAGAAGAAAATGAAAAGGAAATGGAAATATGGAGGAGGAGGATAATATCAGAGACAGCTAAAAAATATGAAGAGGGGAAGGTAATAGAGAGTATAGTAGAAAGAGAAAGGGTGAAATGGGAAAGGAGGAGAGAGGATGAAAGGATATTGGAAGAGATGAGCAACGAAGTAATGGAGGAATTAAAAAGGAAAAGAGAGGAAAATAGTAGGGAGATGGAGGAGAGGAGTGAAGGGGAGAGAGAGGAGAGTAAGAGGGAGAGTGAAAGATGGGGAGAAGTATATAAAAATAGAGAGGTAGCAACAACGTCAGCACTAAGGGGAACAGGTGGTAACAACGGAAAGGAAGAGGGAGACCTAATAGACTTAAAAACTGTAACAATAAAAGGAAAAAAGGCAGAGTGGGGGGCGCAATTTATGAATGATTTTTGTAGTGAGGATGGAAGGAAGAGTGAAAGGGAAAGCTTAGATAAGCTATACCTCACTAGAACAAACATAGATTCGCCATGGGTGAGTAGAAGATGGGAGGAGCTGGAGAGAAGTAAGGAGGAAGTGAAAAGAATGGGAGAAACACAAACTAACGAACACACGCCACCGACGCTCACCAACCAACACACGCCACCCACATCACCATCACACTCACCATCACGCTCTCTAACGCCACACCCCACATGTTCAACAACTGCACGCTCTCTGCACAGAATAAAGCTCGCACCCTTCATGGACGAAGTTACACCTTATGCATGTCGGCTTAGGGACCTCCCTAGTCGCAGGCAAGACAGGCAAACAGACGTGACAATATTGAACACAGGAAAGGATGAAAAAAGGGGAAAGGAAGAAGAGGGAGGTAGGAGAAGAGGTAGTAAGGAAGGATTTGAAGTAGTAAAAGGAATGGGGGAAGAGGAGGGGTGTGAAGAGTTAACATCATGGAGCATAAAGGATGACACAAGACAGAATGTAATGCCACTGCTGGAGAGAGGAGGGGTTAGACCACAATATGTACCTTGGAAACATACGGATAAGGAAAACATAAAATGTAGGCTCCCATCATTAAGTGGAGGTGCGGGTAAATGGATATATGAAATGGAAAAACACACCGCAGGACAGAAACTAGCAGTGGGAGATGTTAAGGGCCTGTTAATATCAATATTAGGGGATAGAGCGGATGACATTTGGAAAAGAGCGGGATTCCATGGGGTAACAATAACAAACACATCGCATGATGGGGCACCATTTGCAAACTGCAGACATGCGCTATGGCAGGCACTAAGAGTGCAGTACCCAGACACATCAGACATAGGAGCCATTACTTCCCGTAAGATGGGTGAGAACGAGGATCCTGTTGATTATATCCAGGATATTCAAGAGAAGTGGCGCATGGAAACTAGAGAACAATGGGACAAAACACCAGCCATATTTTATCATATACTAGTACAAGGGCTCCCAGAAGGAGTTCAGAGACAATTAAAGAAAGTAGTGGGGATGGAAGCAAAACCATGGCCGGAAATACAACTGACTATAGTACATCACTGTAGAACATGGCAAGGAAAAATGAAACAAAAGGAAGAGGACAGGAAAACAGAAGAGGCCAAATTAGTACAGAAAAAACTTACTAAATATACCATGGAAGGGGCACTAATAACTGCGCCAACACCAATGGCCCAAAGCCCAACGCAAGTAGTGGCTGCACAAAATCCAGCTCAAATAGCGCCTCCACAAGAGGTAATAGAGCAAGTGCTGCCTCTGCAATCACACGCACAGAACATGGGAGGAGGGTACCCAATGCAAGGAGCTGGGTATTATAATTATAATAGAGGGAGAGGAGGGTTTATGAGGGGAAGAGGATACGGATATAATACCCAACAACAGGCTGGGGGACTCAGAAATAACTACCAGACAGGGCAACCAGTATACCAGGACAACACAGGGAACTTCCCATGGCAAAACAGGGAACCACCCGTGTGTTGGAGCTGCGGACTATTAGGACACATGTCACGTACATGCAGGGTCAGGCCAGGAACACCAGCATGGAACGAACAAGCACAACATAGGACATCACAAGAACAGCAGGGCATACAACCAAAGCAGATGTCACCACAAGGGAGTGACCAACACTATTCCCTACCACAACAACAAATAAAACAATACCTGCCACAAGTAACTGGTGCAGCGTTAATACAACCACCACCACAACCTGAACGAACGCAATTGGGTGGGGTGACGGTGTTGGGGCACAACCCTTACACAGGGAATGGCCAGTCATTGTACCCCCAATAGGACAGCCCACAGACGGCCTTGGTGTGTCCCATCCTGTCAGTAACACCTAATAGTGCGGAGGAGCCACGCATAGAGGTAACGATAGGTGACAAAAAATTATCATTCCTTGTTGACACCGGGGCGACCCGGTCTTGCATAAGGGAAGGTAAGTTTAAGATGTCAGGCGAAGCCATGAACACACAAGGGTTTTCTGGGGCTAAAGGGTTGGTTCCATTTACTGATAACGTTCCGCTATCTATTGGAGATTACGATCTGTCAGTACCACTTTTGTATTATAGTGCCTCACCAGTAAACATACTGGGGAGGGACATAATGAACAGATTAAATATGACGATCTCCTTTACAGAGGATGGCATAATTTGCTCTACTCCAGGGATTAACATGCTTGCAGCACGACAGATTTTGCAAGCATACTGTGGACAGATAGCGATCAGGGCGGAGCCGGTAGACGGCGAGCTATTCCAGTACGGAACAGACATGGCATTTGCATGGATGCCAGGGATAGGAGGGAAAATATGGAGGAGACCAGCAGCCTATCTATTCCGACCAGAAACACCAGCTAATGAACTGGAAGGGAAGGTCATTGCAGTGGACATTGAGAGCATTATTGCAACAGCTGATTATGTTGCTGTGCACGCCCAAGATAAAGAAGGGAGAGCATGGAGGGCGGTGATAGCACTAGCAGAAGGATGTAGGCTGACCCAGGTGTCAGATGAAGAGTTGTTTTCAGAAGAAAAGGAGGAAAATGAAATGGTGTTCATGATGAGTGTAGAAATGTGGCTAACAGTGGCTCACAAACAAGTGGCACAGAAAATTGCAATGGCACTTGAGGCACCCGCTGGCACACCAGTCCCATTTTTTAAAGAAGATATGTCAAAGGTGCCAAAATCATTATGGACTATTAGCCCTTATGATGTAGGATGCATTAAAAGCATAGGGGGTGTAAAGATAAAATTAAAAAAGGGTGCCATACTACCAAGAGTGAAACAATACCCATTGTCAAGAGAGGCAGATGAGGGCATATACGAAACCATAACAGCCCTTATAAACAATGGCATATTGGTCCCCTCAGAATCCCCATGCAACACAGCTGTGTACCCGGTGCGCAAGGCTAAAGGAGGGTCTTGGCGGTTCATACAGGACCTCAGACCGTTGAACAACATAGTAGAAGCAGAGTATCCAGTAACAGCAAACCCGGCCACAATTTTGTGTGGCATTCCAGCAGAAGCATCACGGTTTACAGTGATTGACCTTAAAAATGCTTTTTTCTCAATACCATTACACCCAGACTCACAAGACTTGACAAGCTTCACTTACCGAAATAGGAAGTGGAAACATACCAGATTACCACAGGGATATTGTGAATCACCTTCAATTTTCAATAGGGTAATACAGATGGATTTGGGTAACGTTGAGTTGGAAAGCACAGTGTTACAGTATGTGGATGACATAATAATTTGCAGTACAAATGAAGATAAATGTAGAGAGGACTCATTAAAAATGTTGACGATATTGGCTGAAAAGGGGTACAAGATAGACATGGAAAAGATACAATACTGTCAGGAACAGGTACTTTACATTGGCCAACTGATATCACAATATGGAAGAAGAATTGCACCACAAAGAGCACAGGCAATATCAGGCACTCCCGTGCCACAGACTGTAAGAGAACTGCAGCAATTTCTGGGACTGTGCAACTACTGTAGAGCATGGGTATTTGATTACAGCTCTTACATAGGACCCCTGCTTGAGGGTTTGAAGGAAGCAAATAAAGGGGAGAAAAAGTTGGGATGGACTATGGAAATGAAGGAGGCATTTGATGAATTAAAAGAAGCAATATCAACTGCTCCAGTACTAGCATCCCCAGACTATGAGCGACGATTTTTTATATTTTCACATTGCGACTCAGCAGTAATGAAAGCAGTATTGGCCCAAAAGACTAGCATGGGCTATAAACCAGTAGCATTTTACAGCGGTCACTTAGATCCAATAATGTTAGGACAATTCTCTTGCGAACAAGGTCTTGCTGCAGCTGCATTTGCAGTAGAAAAAGCATCATCAATAACTATGGGGTGTCCAACTACACTATTTGTAGAACATGCACTATTTGCGATATTGAATAAACCTAAGTCCACACTGACGACACAGAGGGCAACAGGTTATGAGATTATTTTGTCCAAAGCTGAACTGGCAATTGTTAGATGTAGCACGGTTAACCCTGCAAGGTTCCTAGCAGAAGTAATTGAAGAGGGAGATTACGCCCACGACTGCACCCAAGTAACTGAGATGTACTCATGTACTAGGAAAGTTGAAGAAAACGCACTAGAGGGAGGTGAGCTTTTGTTTATTGATGGGTCATCAACTATTGATCAAGGAGACGGGATAAGGAGGACTGGGGCAGCAGTAGTACAAATGATGGAAGCGCCAGTGTGTGTGGCTATTAAGTGTGTACAATTACCACAGCATTACTCTGCTCAAGCGGCGGAACTGGTTGCACTCATATTGGCACTAAAGGAAAGTTTTGATAAAAAAGTTACTATATATTCCGACAGTGCATATGTTACATCCACTGTCCACTCAGGGCTATCAAAGTGGAGAAGAAGAGGGTTTAGGAGAGCTGACGGCACTCCAGTACAACATGCCCTCTTGTTGGCTGAACTAATTGAAGTAATAAACGATCCCCAAGAACTAGCCCTAGTAAAATGCACAGCACACACCAATGGAGAAGACTATATATCAAAAGGAAATGCAGCAGCAGACGCACATGCAAAATATGCTGCATATTTTGGTGAGATATGGAACCCCACAGACTCACAGAGAGGGAGAGGGAGGGGAATAGCGAGGGAGATGTTAATAAAAGAAGGGTACACCCATCTCCCAGCCACCCAGATTATGGAGTTACAAGCGGCTGCACCAATGGCCGAAAAAGAAGTATGGGTGAAAAGAGGATGCACAATGTCACCAACCGACGCACTATGGCGCCAGGGTGGCACTGGGAAAGTTGTAATACCATTGGCATTGTTAAATACCGCCTTGAACCAATTACATCACCCTGCCCATACAGGCAAAGAAATAATAGCAGCACGAATTAGAGAAGATTGGTTCTGTCCCGAGTTAACATCCCATGTGTCAAATTTTATCAGCAATTGCCTTACATGTCAACAGTTCACGGCCGGTCATACTTTAAAGGTGATAAGAGGTACCATACCCCGACCAGAAGGACCTTTTCGGCACCTCCACATTGACTATGTTGATATGATCAACATTTGTCAAGGCAATAGATACATGATAGTAGTAGTATGCCCATTTTCTAGGTGGATCGAAGCAGGGCCCTGTTCACACCCTGATGCGTTTAGAGCAGCCAAATTTATAGTAAGGGAGGTATTCCCCAGGTGGGGAGTGTGCGAGGTGTTAAGATCAGACAACGGACCCCATTTCGCAAATGAAATGTTCCAGCATATCACATCCCTACTGAACATTAAACACAAATTTGCATGTGCGTACCACCCACAGGCCAATGGTGTATGTGAACGCCTGAATGGCCTATTGAAGGAGGCAATTGCTAAAATACAGCAAACAACAAAGAAAAGTTGGTTGTATTGCCTTCCGTTAGCACTGTTCGAACTTAGAAACAGGCCAGGGTCCGACCACCACCTCACCCCACACGAGGTGGTTACTGGACGCCAAATGCGCCTTCCCCTAACACCAACGTCAAGGGCATTCACCGACCAAGAAAGTTCTGCGAATGTGTTAGGTGATGAAATGTATCAATATGTGTCTTCTTTGATTACTAGCGTTGTGTTTGTGTCTCAACAGCTCGAGCGCACACGGGGCGGGTCCACCAGCAACCAAGAAATAGAAGAAAATACAGAATTGGGAAAGGAGAACTTGTGCCAACTTGCCAAAGGTGACCACGTACTACTTCGAAATTTTAATAGAAGGTGGAACCAGCAGAGGTTCACTGGCCCCCATTTAGTAGAGGACGTATCAACAAGAGCAGTAAAACTAAAGGATAAGCGTGCGTGGAACCACCTGCATGATGTAAAAATCTACAAACTGCAGACCCGCCCCAGCGCCAACGACAGGTCCATTGGAAAAACGCCAACAACATCCCCGGCAGCGGAAGAAAACACAACCACAGACAACGACCCAATTGTCCCCTCGGAGAGAATAACGGACGAAGAAGGGGGTGATCCCCACACTGCCCACCCCATGGTCACACGTTCAAAGAGTAAAACTGCTCCCACCATCTGAGCAAACCCCCCCCATTGACTACTAAATACAATTGTAATAAAAACTAAGGACTTCGCTTGCACCAATACACATGTAAACACGTGAATGTTCTCTTTTTCTCTCGCACATACAGGAGCTGCGTAATATTGTATTGTTAAGAAAAGTTATCTAACAAATTCAGTGTGCAGGCGTAGATGGTGCTGCCAGACGATAGTTACCCAGAAGAATTGTCACACCAATTTGTATACGAAATAAAAAGGCCAACATACTTAAAAAAGAAAAGGGTACGTGTATACTACACGGCCTTCCTCCTGGCCATAGAAAATTACATGCCCCACCTCCGCCCATACTTGCCGGTCTTGAGAGACCGATCACTTAGAGTAGCGTGGGAGCAACTCTTCACCTGGGCACTGAATGACTATTTGATAGGGAGAGCTTAATGAAACAAAACTAACATTTAATAACAAGCACTTTTTGAGAATTTTTAGGCGGGCAACTTTAACGTCGCAAGAATACGCTGCCAGGACTGCAGCAAGGTAAGAGCAAAATGTCGGTGAGGTTAGCATATGTAATAAAAATAATAGGGATTTTTATGATCACCGGAGTTTTGGCTGCCTCTGTATGGCAGTACAGCTATGCTATGAGTTTTTTTGCTGCACCCAAACCTAATGTACCCCACCTCCCTGCTGCAACAGGTGTTACGTCAGGTGGTAACAGTAACAATGAACAAAAGCGAAATAAAGTTAAACGCAGCACATACTCAGACAATAAAGGTATTGATAATTATGTACAAGATTCAGCACACGTCACAAACAACATATGGTACCAGCACATGACCCGCATTGGTAAGCAGACAACTGAGGATAGCTGTTACGTTTGCTCATTAATACCATACGCCATGAGCGCTTCACGAACATTTGTTGCCACAGAAATAGATGAAAAAACAGCACAGTGCATAATATATTTGGCCCTGTTCCAAACGAAAGGAAGATTCCAAGGAACAGTAGTGCACATGACATGGAAAACACGAGACTCATACCCATATGAAAACAACTTCCTCAAGACCTATCTGAGTTATCACAAGACCAGTTTACATGCTGAAGCATTCAGATACATAACAAGTGGCCCTGAAAAAGGAGAAACAAAGAAGGTAACACTGCAGTATCTACCATGTGATTGGTACGCCACGGAAGTTCCGGGTAAACAAGGATGCTGGGAGAGGCCATTACTGACGATAACAGGAAAGGTGTTCCTGGGTACCAGCTGGGAGATAGGAGTGGTTGGCAGCAACATGGTAACAAAAGAAACTATCTCAACCATCGAGACACACAATCATCGATGTTGGACGACATGGATCAAGTACGTACCAATGCTCACGTGGGTAGAAGAAGATGAAGACCCGATAACTATATTACCATTGACTGCGCCCAAAGTATGTTACCAGCATAAAGGAGAGGTGGACGTGGGATATAACACCAATTGTGCAAGTGTGATGGAGTTACCTGAGGGGGGAGCGGGAACAGCAGTAATAATGGACCATTATTGGGCCTGCGGAGAAAAGGCATATCATACACTGCCTCCCCTGTGGAGTGGTGTGTGCACAATGGTACACGTCAATGTACCATCACTAGTGGTACCTAAGAAGCATGTCGATGTGGCGAAATTTCCGAAAATGGATGAAGGAGACAGGAGAAGAAAGAGATCTGCACCACTCCAGAAGGAGCAAGAAAACAGGACCAACAGCAATGATACTGTCCTAAACAGGAGAAAAAGACAAGGAGAGCCATTAACAGGAAATTATCTGTGGGGAAGGTCGGAAACGGAACTAACCTCAATACCGCCAGAACACAGACTATTCAGCAGAGCAGCAATGTTCTTCTCCTCAATAATACATCCGGGACTGCAGGCATACGCAAACGCAAAATGGCTGCAAATAACCAGATGGGAACTAATGATGACCATAAATTCGACAGTAAATGGGTTTAACGCAATTAAAGAGGAGCTGCGAGCTGTAAGGATGGTAGCACTACAGAACAGATATGTATTGGACCTTCTCACAGCAATGGAAGGAGGAGTTTGTGCAAAGATAGGACAATCATGCTGCACGTTCATACCTGCCAACGATGCCGACAATGGTACACTAACAGAAGCAGTTTCACAATTGGCCCAGATGCACTCCAAAATGATGGACGAAAGTAACGGCGTAAACAAGGATAAAAGCTGGTTTTCACTATTATGGTCATGGATGCCATCTTGGCTGTCAGATGGACTGAAAATAATAGTGGGATGTGCTATTTTGGCTGGAGCTGCACTGATAATAATTAGATTTTGGAAAGCCCGGAAGGCGCGCTCAACTGATGAGTTGCTGGAAATGGTGGGAATGCACCCCTTGATGCCAGCGGATGACGGCCAGCACACAGGTGTGATAATACACGAAAGGGAGAAGTTGCGCACCCAAATCATCGCCAATCATCTAGACCCACCATCAGTGAAGATCGAGAACCCAAGGAACCCTAGGAGCTACATAGGAAGATGGGTGTACTGTACTCCTGGAGGAACATGCGAATACATGTATTGGTCATTTGAAGATCACGTAAACCATTATGGACATCTCGGAGGGATAACCAAGATATGGAGAGTAAGAGGAGATAACGAGAAGGATATGTTTGTGGTCGACAAGTCGACCAGAGGGGGGACTGAAGTGGGAGAATGGAAAACCAGACTCCCGTCCTTCACCTCTCGCGCTTGGCCTAGAGGGTCGCGGCCCAGACACCCGCCACGAGAAGAGTTTGCCCATTTACCAGATGACCAAATACCCTGGTACAGAAACATACGGATGTGTCCATCTGCCTGCCCAACAGCCCGCACTGGCCATGCCGACACCTGCGGCACGGACCAACTAGACTGAAATCTACACATCGTTAGAGATGCCATGACGACCTAGATAACGGGAAGCACCGCTGAACTATTATACACGCTGAACATTTCCACACCAATCTACACGAAGAACATACTCAGTGCTCTGACGTAGGCGACAGGCTTATTCACGGACGTGCATCTTTATTATTTTTACATAGGCTTTCAGAATGCAGAAACGCAAGACGCACCATGAGCTCATTTATAACGCTTGCTCACGCTTCTCTTGAAACCCGTTACCATCATGAGAGATATAATGGAAACACGATACTGGCCATGAAACTGTATGCCACTATAACCTAAAGCATCCATGCACTAAATGGATTACTCGTGCACCAGGCCCAAGTAGGCCTCAAGCAAGAGTTCCCGTGGACATTAACAAAGCAAAAGTCAGGTTGCTGAGCCTGCAGAAAGAACCCAGTGGAGCAACCAGCCAAGGTCGTACTGTTGCAAACCCACAGTCAAGAAACAAATCTTCAAAGGCACGATGTTGCAACCTCGCACTCCACGTACCAATGTTAAAATCATATCTGCAAATTAAACCAGACATACAGTGGAAAAACAATATTAATTGTGCAGAATTATGCCTCAAACACGGTCCCTCCCCACGTGACCAAGCCGAACCTGACGAGATGCCAAAACCCAGGAGAGAAAAGGCGTCTGGGTACCTCGCTACGAGACGCAGGCCGACACACTTGAAAGGCTCAATGGACACCTGCTACAGTGGGAACGGTCAGTCTCCCACCTATGAATAAATCCTCACATTGCCTGCACGTACCCATATTGAAACACTGTTGCAACCACAGGTGCACCGTGTGCTGGGAACAACGGTGGTCCCAGGCTGGGGAGCTCACGGATGCACCAATCAGAACATGAGGTTCTTATCTCAGACGTCAGTAACGTTAGCCAATCCTCAGGGGTCTTCATGTAACAATTCTTATGTATCTAATTGTAGGGACAACCCAGATATACCACCTGACTACACCTTAACCACTAATATCATTCTCTATAGGCGTACTATACTAACCCCACCACTCGAGCAACCAATCAAGAGTGGCGATAGGTTCTTTTGGTAACTTTTTGGAATGACGCAAGTAGCGCGTCATAATGTAGTAAAAAGGGCCTGCGAGCCCCACTATTGTGTGTGTGTCAGGACGAACGCGTACGCTCCTTGACCCATCCCTGCCGTTTGCATAATAAACGACAGAAGTTGCCTTGCTCCTTGTGTGTGCCTCATACTCTGTCTCGATCCGAGATATACACGGGAGGAGTTGGGGCCTCCCTGCCCGGAGGTCTGCGGACGGCCCGGCCGACCCCGGCAGAATCCCCCCCGACAAAGTGGTCAGACTCTTGGGTCTCCGGCCATGCACCCAAGACTCTAGTAGCTGGCCACAATTACCACAGCATAATACAGTCATGCACCGAAGAATCTGCCCAGAGGCCACAACCCTCGGGGCAGTCCCATAAGCCACCTGCCACACACCCTGTCCACTTCTGTACACATACTATTACACTACTTGCAGCCAGTGGGCTGACTCTTAGGTGCATGGCCTCCGACCATGCACCCTAGAGTCTCGTTTCTGGCCACAATTACCACAGCATAATACAGCCATGCACCCAACAATCTACACACTGGCAACAAAAATGTTGCCTGTGCAAAAAATTGCGGGAAAAATGCTGTGGTTTGACCCAGCAAAGGTGTACCCTGTTATACCATTTAAAGGGAGGAGGGGTTGCGGGGTTGTCCCCCGCTCCCCTTAAATGGTATAATGGGCCTGGGGGCTGCGGGGGTGTCCCCTGCATGCTTTACATGGATTGCGGTGGCAAAACCACAGCCTTTTTGATGCAATTTGTTGCATAAACAGCCATTTTTGCCGCGGGTTTAACACATGGAACCCTTGCAACCAGTCAGCAGACTCTTGGGTGCAATAAGCCAGCCGCCGGAGGCCCTGTCCACTTCTGTACACATACTATTGCAGTACTTGCAACCAGTGGGCAGACTCTTGGGTGCATGGCCTGCACCCATGCACCCAAGAGTCTAGGGCCTTGCCACACGCACCACAACATAATACAACCTATACAAACATCCTCATATCATCTACATACCACTCCCATACCCTAATGAAGCCTGCCTGCAGTCACCCGATAAGCTGCTCGCCTGAGTACAAAACACACTCTTCTTCCACCTAAACAAATACATCATATGAACCACCTTTCATTCCCCCACCCTTTCCAGCCCCTCTTCCCAACACCAGATGCCCCAAAACTTGTTTTCCAGCCCTGTTCGCTGCCGCGCTATACATGAATATTCGCGGATACAACATGGCGGGCACTTCAGATAAAATATGACGCAAATCATGCTTCCCTCCAGCCAATCAAAGGGCACGTCATATGTCCGCGGACATCACGCGGCCCTCTGGACCAATCAGAGTCCTGTTCACGTAGCAAACAGGGATATGAGTCTGCGAAGCGGAGCCATATATCACACATTTTTTGACACCTACATTTTGCCTGTTTTAAAAAAACAACTGGATGGATTTTCATCAAATTGACAAAAGCACACTTTCGGGGCCAAGCCCCCGCTTCTGCCGCAAATTTGGTGAAAATCCGTCCAGCAGTTTGGGCTGTAGGCGTGAACACATTTTATTTCCATTCAGTTTACGGAGAAAAACATTTTTTGGGACCCCCCTATACCTTTTCCCCTCCTTGATGAAACCTCACCAAACTTTCCAAAACAATTCAGAGCGGGCCATATACTTATTTTGCAAAGTCTGGAGAGGATTCGTCCAGGGGGAGCGTAAATATAAGCCAACCAAAAAGTGCTCTTCCTATGAGTTGAGGAACTTAACCATAATTATAGTTTTTATATATATTTGGATTCTAATTAAATGTATATGAATTTTATGTGTACACTGTACCTGAAGACTAATGTCGAACAAAGGCAACTTGACTTGACAGGTATATATATATATATATATATATATTCAGTAAAAAAAACTTTGTTAAAGGGACGTTATGGTTAAGTTGCGCTAATAAAAACTTATGAAATTCAATGAAAAAAACATTGTTAAAGGGACGTTATGGTTCCAAGTAAAACCGAAAAAAACCCTGAAATTCGCCAGTTATGGTAAACTAAGCAACCATGACTCGTGCCACCTCCATGCACTGCCAAGACTAACACCCAGGACATCAAAGATGACATCACAAATGTCATTGATGACATCACTGATGACATCACATGTCTGGCTCCCTCTTGTTTCCTTTACTGGCATATCTAGGCCAGTAACAGTCAGGAACTAAAAATTCAGTACTATATTTGTAGACTTATACTTCAAATATGTTCTTACAGTAATTCACTTGGGGTTCACTCACAGCATATGAAACATATACATGAGGGAAAACAGAGACTTGGAAGACAGCAATGCTTTCTATGTATGAAGATGATCAGTAAGGTTATCAACACTTTTTTATACTTATGTTGAATTTTTATTACTGTACTTTCCCTGGATGTGCTCATATGTGTATACAATATACTCACACTACTTTCCTTAGGGTCCAGTCACATTATGTGATAGCTATACATAGGTACGTAGTATCTTTCAAACAGTGCAATCATTTCTGTGCATGAAGATAATCAGTTAGATTATGAAGATTGTCTGGTAATACCGCTGTTTTGTTGTTTATTTCATTTTCCCTGTATATGTTCATATTTGTATGTGTTGTTGTCTGTTTGTGTTTGCAATAATACAATTCTGTAGTTAGTGTTTTTTATTAGCTAGTTATTAAATGTTTCACAGTAGACAAAACTGTAATAAGAAAGCATTTATCATTTTACTATTCACCATGGCAAGATTATTAATATTGCATGTCCATCATGTATGCTGCACACAATGCCTATGTTTCTACATGAGTAGCTTAGTATACTGGAAAGAACTTCATTATGGAATGCTATTTGTATGAATGCATTGCTTAGTGCACTACGTACCTCATGATATTCATTCCAATGATCCTTGACTCTTTTTTATCAACATTACAACAACAATCCCTTGTACAGACTTTTCATGAAAAGTAAATGCACATGTGATGTCATCAGGGATCTCATCAATGACATTTGTGATGTCATCTTTGATGTCCTGGATGTTAGTATTAACAGTGCACGGTGGCAGCACGAGTTATGGTTGCTTAGCTTACCATAACTGGTGAATTTCAGGGGGTTTTCGGTTTTACTTGGAACCATAACGTCCCTTTAACAATGTTTTTTCACTGAATTTCATAGGTTTTTAGTAGCGCAACTTAACCATAACGTCCCTTTAACAAAGTTTTTTTCACTGAATTTCATAGGTTTTTATTAGAGCAACTAAACCATAACGTCCCTTTAAAAGAGTTTTTTTACTGAATTTTATAGGTTTTTAGTAGCGCAACTTAACCATAACAGCACACCTACACAGCAGTAACAGCAAAACTTAGCAAGAAACTACTGAGTACACTACATTTATTTTATATATTTATAAACTTTCTGTATTAGATACACTAAAATGATTATTATTTTTTTTTTACATAGAAATGTCTAGTACTTAAAATTTCCTCAGGATGAAATGAGTGAAAACAGTGATACTAATGGTAGACACTACACTTCTTTATATAAACCAATTAATAACCATTACTTTATGTGTACTTAACAAATTTGTTTTTAACAGACCACACAGACATTAAAAAGAATACAAAAACAGAGACCTTAGAAAATCATCTGCAGCGAATGGAGCAATAAATAGATCTATTAAAAGAATAGTACACTCAGAAATATTATTGTCCCATGGGTTCGGTCATGTGTTTTTAAGCATACGTTGACCGATCGTACAAACATTTCCTATGCACCTTAACATACTTTTCTTTTTTACACATGCAGAATCAGGCAGCAGGGCACGGCCATCTTGTGATACTCGTATCTGTTGCCGCATCCCCAAGGTGGACTGCCCTGGCGGCACTACTTCGCATGCCCCGCCCCTGAGGCTGACATCATCAAACCTAGTGATATTCTCAGCCTATCTCCAGGACGTTACTGTGCAGCATAGCCAAACGCACCCAGCCATCACCTACGTGTCACCATTAGTTGACGCAGAACCCGGAATATCAACACACATCATCTCACAACGCAGCGCACCCTAATTTTGAATATAAAACTATACTTTTAAAAGAAATAGCAAAACTGTACAATTTGTAGAGTACTTTTATTTCACAATAAACGCTCCAAGAACATCCTGTGATAGCCAAATTCAAGAAAATGGGTAATTCTTTTCTTTGTTCGCGATCCACAAATGTTTATCGTGAGTCACGCGGTGTTGTTTTTGAGTATACGAAGCGCATTGGGCGCACCGTGAATCGTAAGGCTTGGGCATCAGCTTGGCGCTAGGCCACCGTAAATGATGTCCGGTTGCTCCTTATCACTGGTACCACGTAAGGGCATATCGGCACATGGCGATCGTCCCAAAAGATCGTCATTGTAATGCAGCCATTCACGTGTATCTGCAGCTGCCGGTTAAAGAACCCGTCAGTTGGTATCTGGAATCAATGACAATCGCAGAGAGGCAAGATGTAGCTATTTGAAAAACATAACAGAAATGTGTCTCATTAGCCAATCTTTATTACAATTTATCATTTTACCCATTAATTTGGCCGGTGTTAAAACTAAGGATGAACACAGACGTGAAACAATTTGCTTCAGAGGCTAGTGATATGAAATATGTGTAGCGCGAAATGGGATGCAAAGGCTAATGCTACAATCAGGGAGCAAGCTAAGTGCAAGAAGACCACAGAGGGCCTCATTATGAGGTGGGCGGTAAGGGATCCCTTACCGCCCTACTACGAGTTCCCTTTGCGGGTCCTCCCTTAATGCCTGGTTTTATCAGGCGTTAAGAATGGGAGCGGCAATAGGATACCGGGGTCAATAACGGTACCGCAATTTGCGGTACCGTTATTGCCGCCTTCCCCCTTCCCATTGAGCCCTATGGGGGCTCAAATGGGAATGGGGAATGGCTCTGGTGAATGGGGAATTACCGATCCCGCCGACCTCAGAATGGACCGGTAATTGCTCCATCCACCAGACCGGAGTCGGAACGATTTTGGAGGCATCCATGGCGCTAATAGCACTATGGCTACCTCCAACCTCATAATGAGGCCCATAGATGTAATTTTAATTAAATGTTAGCATTGAATTAGGCGTTTGTGGAACCTGGGGGTCCCAGTGGTCGACTAACTCATCTCGATGCTACAATGGCCATGTGCCCTGAACAAAGAAAAGTACACACATAGGTTATATTTGCGTGTCGTTGTAATATGCCACAAACAACAACCGAGTACAATGTAAGCCAGCAACAACGGTCGGCAAATGATAAGTTGACTTGTTGGTCTATGAAATCGTTGAAAGTAAAACTTACATAATATTGGGCATTTCCATTCTCTCGCCGTAACGCACAAACTCCGTTCAGGTCAACGAATTTCATACAATGAAATTACATGTTCCTTTGTCGAGTTTTGGAATCGTGAACCTTATCATATTTGACAGTATTATCCCCCTCCTTTTATTCATTCCTTTCAAAATTCTCCCTTCCTTTCGAGGTAAAAAAACAATTGAACCTTATTCTGTGTACGATGCGCGGGTTTGCTGAGCTCGCAGGCAAAAATTCAAAGCCACTGACCTTAACTCACAATGGGAGCCAATAGCCCTTCAGGCCATACTGGCATTACAAATATTTTTGAAAAAGATATAAATTGTTTGCTACTATCCACCAATGGTGCGCAAATTTCTAGTGATATACTTTGTTCCTCTGGAGAACTTCGCACTCTCCCACAACCAGCGCACCCACCTGTCAGCTCAGCCCATCCCCTCTTCAAACGGCAAATCACGTCAACATTTTTCACAAGGAGTAACTCTCGAGCCCTGACAAAATGTGCTTGTACAAGAATGTCCCAGCAAGCACCGCTCCAACCCCCTCCGGCCAGGCCGCGATACCCTGAACCCATGACCGCAGTTATATATTAGAGGCCTAGAAGCCGGTCAAGTGGCACAGCGAGTAGAGTGCTCGCTTTAACATCCGTGCAGAGTTTGCTAACGCAGGTTCAAATCCCGGCAGAGCCAAACTCAGCCTTTCATCCTTCCAAGGTCAATAAATGAGCACCACACACCCTGGGTAATAATAAGCAGCGCTCAGATACCTGAGGGTTCGTAGCGCTATATAAATGCAAAATTATTATTAGAAGTTGCACACGTGTGTTTGTACTATCCCACGTTGGATCACTAACAAGGTGAAGGGTGTGGGGGTCTGGCCACCTTACAAATACAGACACATAGTAAAATGGCAAAAGAAATAAACAAATAGAATACAGCAACTGCTATCTAATTACAACAATAGTACCACAACTTCCAAATCAAAAACCATACACATATTCAATTCCTCCTACTGAACTGAATGAAAGAAATATATTGTACCGCAACGTAGAAAGATTTTTTTTAATTCAGCATGGATATTTACCCTACAGGCCCAATGATTTAATCAACAAACACAGGAACTGAGCAAATTGGACAGTACACTGGTTTGAACTATAGTACTTTAAAAGTACTATGAGGCTCGACAAAATACAGAAATGTCTACTGTGCAATGCAATACTCATTATAAACTACCTACACTAACATGCGATTTTTTCTTTTATCACAGTGATTGAAAAAAAATGTCTGTTCTAACTACCCATATCATGAAAAAACTACATACAACCACAAAAAGTCAAACAATAAGAATATAATGATTGGACTCACAAACACCACAGCATCACACACCCATTCAAGCAAACACCTGACCATAAACCACAATCCAAAATGTTTGCTTCCATGGGTATCTTATGCTGCAGCGCTGGTTGCCAAACACTACAATCTTGACTGCATAGCCTGGCCAAAACTCTTGATACAGCCTCACCAAAAGAAACAGTAAATGTATAATAATTAAACTCACAAACACTGCAACATAACACAGCCATGCAAACAAACACCTCACCAATAAATACAATCCAAAATGCCTAGAGTCTTCAATGCCAACATTCTGAACACAATCCAACAAACAAACTAACACACATCATCTCACTATCCTATAAACACTATTACACTACTACCAATCAGTACACACATTTTTAAAAACATATCCACTAAGCAGCCCACATACCACAGTCAAAATGTTTGGTAACATGAGTGTGTTATGCTGCAGTGGTTGTGTCCAGGGTCTAGAGTCTTGGGTGAAGGACCGAAGGCCTACGGCACTTGGGCCATGCACCCAAGACTCTAGGCCCTGGCCACAACCACCACAGCATAACACACCCATCGAAACAAATACCTACCAAATGACCACAACCCAAAAACATAATGTATCCACCTCAAAACCTATCCACTTCAATTAACATTCTAAAAAATGATTACAACTAACCTACAAACTATTCAATACATACCCTCTTCACCCAATGCTCTTCTAACGACCCCAAACCAACATCATACTAAACTAACATAGCCAGTAGTGCGCCCAGTCTTTAATATGTCCACGGACACCGCAAACACATCACAGCCTTCTCCCACCTAAAGAAACACATCATTTCACCATCTCTCACTCCCCCACCATCTCCAAGCACTCATACACACAAACACACTACCCAAAATTGCATTTATGCTCACTTCCAGCGCATGTCCGCGCATCCAATATGGCGGGCGCATCGAAACAATTTGACGCACCTCACGCCTCATCCCAGCCAATCAGAGAACACGTCACGTGTCTGCAGACATGACGCAAGCCAATTATCCAATCAGTGTCCTGTCCGCGGAGCGAACAGGGAAGTGTGTCCGCGGCGCGGACATAGATATCACTAATTTGTTTGCCTTACGTTTTTATCATTTAAAAAAAAACTACTGGATGCATTTACACCAAATTAACAAAAGCGCGCTTTTGGGACCAAGCCACCACTCCTGCCGCAGATTTGGTGAAAATCCGTCCAGCGGTTTGGGCTGTAGGCGCGACAGAATTTTTTTCCCATTATGTCTATGGGCAGAAAAAGACATTTTGGGACCCCCTCTATCACTTTGCCCACCCTTGAGCAAACCTCACCAAACTTTAATACTGTTTTTGCAAAGTTTGGTGAGGATTCGTCCAGGGGGACCAAAGTTATAAGCAACCCAAAAAGTGCTCTTCATATGGCTTTAGCAACTTAACCATAACTATATGGCCGCTACCGCAGGCCATGTAATATATATATATATATATATATTTATATATATATATATATATATATATATGTACATATATATATATATATATATATATATAAATATATATATATATATATATATATATATATTGTTGCAGCGTGCCTTTTCATTTAGCATTTTACCAACAGACTATGTTTTGCTTGTTGCAAGCAATAGCATCAACGCAGTAATCCCCACAGTGGGACTATTATGGTGTATTCAAGTCAAATTGGTTCAATGTTCTATGCACTAAGCACCGTATGATATACCTTTGGTGAGGGCTCAATATGTACTAGCTCATGCCTGCCTGCTCCATGCTTTTATTCATGTGGCAATTTGTGTTACCCATTTTTTTTATTAATTTGGGATTGTTTAAGTGCATTATTATTATTATCGGTATGTCCTGCAACAGTGTATTCATTGCATTTGTCAACCTTGGCACAGACATATAGTGTTAAATACCCCCTTCCAATATGGCTGACCTGCTCACAATGATTATTGTACTGATATGTAAACCATAGAGTGGTGTGTTACTTTAATTTACTCACTCTGCAAGGTGTTCTTTCAGTGTGAACAAGTTCCTGGTATGGCATGAAATGCGTAGCTGGCTGCACTCTTGCACAAACATTTATTTGTGTCTACTCCTATATATGGTGTATACATTTCACCTCAAATGGTGAAACGGGTGTAGATGATGAGAAGGAGTTGGTTGTTGTTTCTTTAGTGGTATTGTTGGGAGATCTGTTGTAATTCTGTTTGCATTCGTTTTCTTTTTTAAGTTTTCATTTCTTGAGGTACGGGGTACATATCTAGATGGGGTGTACAGTGCACATAGCCTGTTGTTTTCTAGGGTGCAAGCAATGTCAGTGTTTGCATCAAAGTTAACTAGGAATAGACCATTGAGTGTATGCAGATGTGAAAGTGCTACATCACTCATACCCACCTTAAAGATTGTGCTGCCAATGTCAATCAATGCATTATCTAGGGTTAGAACTTGTGGTTTGTGAATTGGGACAGCATATGCAAGAGATGGAGATAATTGTTCTATACGTACGTACATGTCTTTAAAAAGAAGTAAATGTCCTATTGTGCAGACAACTTTTTTAACTTCTGCAAGTTTGTCAAAGTAGATGTTGACAAACTGAATGTGGATGTCATGAGGATATGTTTGGAAGCCAACAACTGTACCAATTGCTCCATTAACTAAACCTTATTCTACATCAAGGTTACATTTTAGAACTACTCTGCTGTTTCAGCACAAAGTGAATATTTGCTTCAATCCAGCTGTGTTTTTCTAAGCTACTAAGTTGTGCTGTTGCTTGTTGACACATAGGAAGTGTTATGCTGTGCACTTCCAGTTTGTCTGTGGAGCTCATATGCAGAATGAGTTGAATTTCTTTTTTGGCATTGTCTCATTGAATTGACTACAGCTTGTAAGGGTTGGCATTAAGGACATGCATTTTAGATTTTGTTGAGTTAATTCTTCCATGAAGATGTGTTTGGCCCATATAGCTCATGGATTAGTCTAATATTTAAGATGGATTTTGCATCTTTTGTAAGCAGACCAGTTCTAATACTTTTTAAAATGTTAGCATAGGTGAGGTCTGCAGACTGATGCATGTTTTGAGTTAGTTCTCTGTACTGAAAATGTTGCCAGAGATTTACATTTCCAATGCTACCGAGTCTGTTGCAGCATTGTTTGTGTCCTAATGTTTTGAAAATAGGTTGACCGTTTACTGGTGGAAACTGTAGGAGGTCTCTGATAATAATAACATGTTTTCCTCCAAACAATTCATCGTAGTGGTTTTTAGGACTTTGTCACGATCCGCCCCTGGAAGCTATGGCACGATTGGAAAGCACTGCCACAAAGAACCTGACAGTAACAGCCTACCCCTCAACCAACATGGCGGCCACCGCTACTTAAACCAGCCCCGCCCACTTACCTGTGCGTTGTATCTGTGAATTTCTACGATATGCTCGCTCGGCTACTCCTCCGAGTAGCCTCCTCCCAGCCTTCTACCTGCGCTTCACTCTACTTGTCCAGCTTACGAATTTACCTTGCTTCCTTCTTTCTGCGGCGTCTGCCGCTCATCCTTCCACTCTGATTCCTTACCTTCGGCGCCTCGCCGTTCCGACTCGCGGTCTCCTCCGCCACACTCGCACCTCCTCGCGTTCTCCTCTATTAGCTTCGGAGTTCGGTCTATCCTTTGGGTTTGGGACTATACCTGGCTTCTAGTCTCTCCCTCTCTTTCTATCCATTCTGCTGCCATTGCTCTCTTCTGATATTGTTACGGATCCTTCTGTGACAGCATACAGTACACTTCTACTTCTCCCAAGATCCTGAGAAGTGAAAGTCACCCCAGAACTTTACCGATCTGCCTCTTACAACTATACTCGACCCGAGTATCCTTCCTGGAACGGTCTGCAGGGTTTTTTGTGCCATCCATCGGCTTTTTCCCTGTCTTTTTGGGGCTTGTCTCCTCGGGGCCCCCCTCAAGACAGGTCCCATTCCCTGTCGAGGTGGCCTCCGAGGGAGCCAGGCCTTACTTGCATGACAGGAAGTCAAAGGAGAAACCATCTAAGGAACATCCCAAGGTACTACAGAAGAAGCCATCCAGTGTCCAAGAATCTTCAGGTGAGGAGCAAGGGGCGGAAGGTGATCAACGTGACAGAATACAACGCCTGAACGTAACCATGGCTTCTCTGGAGCAGTACCAGGAGTTGGTTGCCGCCTTACAGGGTTTAACCATAGAAGTACAAGCCCTGAAGACTGAGAACGCCGCTTTACGCCAACAAGTGGTCTTCCGCAGAGATGACCATGGGGATTTGCCGCCTATGCCTCTTACATTTGGAAAGTATGATGGTTATCCCTGCGGTCTAAAGGAATTCTTAGACGCCTGCCAAGTTCACTTTGTCTTTCGACCTTATGCATTTGAAACTGCTAGAGCTAGGGTCGGTTTCCTTATCACCAACCTAACAGGGAATGCCTTGGCATGGGCCACCCCTTTGGTGACCAGAAACGATCCCGCTCTGTCCAACTATGATCAGTTTGTGGATCTCTTCAAAGAGAGATTTGATCGTCCTGAGGTCCTATACACCTCTCTTGAGGCAATACTCGATGTGAAACAGGGGAACACAGACGTGCAGACCTACATATCTCGATTTCTGAGACTAGCGGCGAAGACAGACTGGCCTGATTCGGCTAAGCAGACGATATTTAGGAGAGGTCTCCAGGACGAACTAAAGGACGAGTTGGCTAGGGTAGCTCGCCCACCGTCGTTCCAAGATCTCATGACACTGACCCTGCAATTGGAATACCGGCTATCTGAACGCCAACAGGAAAGAAGGAGACCCCGGCTCTATCTACCATCACCTAGCCCTGCTCCACATCCTCCCAAAGACATGCCGTCATCAGAAGAACCAATGCAGATAGGAACAGCCCGAGGTCCTTTGACGCCTGCAGAATGCAAAAGAAGGAGAGACGCTGGTCTCTGTTTATATTGCGGCTCCTCGAAGCATTTACTCAGGGACTGCCCGGAAGTACCTCCACGAAGAAAGGAAAACTCCAACCCTCGGTCCTTTGCAAGGGTGGTCTCGGGGGAACAAGAAGCAGCCCTTGCAACCTTACCCGACCCTCGGAACTAAGGGAAGACAACAGTCTGATGATCTTTCGGGTTCAACTATGGACTACAGAATCTTCCCCCATAGAAGTTCTAGCAATGCTGGACTGCGGAGCCGCAGGAAACTTTATGGATATCGAATGGGCTAAGGCACAACGAATCGCCATTAGGCGCAAAGAGAGACCTATCCCTGTAGAAGGGGTAGACGGTGAACCCTTGTCCTCAGGCCCCATAGATTCCGAGACTTTACCCTTACACTTGGTCTTGGGAGAACACCATGAATCTATGACATTTGACCTGATTAGAGCAGCACATTTTCCTTTAGTGATAGGTATTCCATGGCTTAGACGTCACAACCCTCAGATCAATTGGACCACCAATGTTGTGCGTTTTGACTCTACTTACTGTAAGGACCACTGTACCATCAATCCCCCTACCCAGGGAGAGAACAAGGAGCACCGAGCACCCCAGCATAAGGTGGTGGCTGCCATTCCCCTACAATACCAGGATTATGCTGAGGTGTTTCAGGACACTGTACCCAAGCTATTACCTCCCAATCGACCAGAGGACTGTGCCTTAGATCTCCTTCCAGGGTCTGTGGTTCCCTTTGGTAGAATGTATCCTTTGTCTCCTTCCGAAAGACTAGCCTTACGGATCTACTTAGACGATAACCTTCAGAACGGACTCATTCAGGAATCCCGATCGTCCGGAGGAGCATCGTTATTCTTCATCCCCAAAAAAGATACCACCGAATTGCGGCCTTGTATTGATTACAGGGGACTCAACCAGATCACGGTTCGTGACCGCTATCCGATGCCTTTAATCAGAGACATTCTGGAAGCAGTCAGAGGGGCCTCTTATTTCACTAAACTAGACCTTAGGGGAGCCTATCATCTTCTCAGGATAAGGACAGGCGACGAATGGAAAACCGCATTTCGAACCCCATTCGGGTTATACGAATACCCTGTCATGCCCTTTGGTCTTGTGAACGCCCCAGCTGTTTTCCAAAGATTTATAGACAAGATCTTTTCTGACATGTCATTTGTTTCGGTTGTTATTTATCTGGATGACATCCTTATCTACTCTGAAAGGCTTCAAGAACACCAAGAACATGTGAGACAGGTGTTACACCGACTCCAGTCTAACCACCTTCTGGTAAAACCTGAGAAATGCCAGTTCGAAGTAACAACTGTTTCTTATCTCGGTTATATCCTATCCAAGGAAGGAATCCAGATGGAACCCGAGAAGATCAGAGCCATAATCGAATGGAAAGAACCTAGAGGAATAAAAGAGGTTCAAATATTCTTGGGTTTAGCCAATTTCTATCGCCAGTTCATCCCTAACTTTTCCGACCTGATGTTACCTATTACCGGTCTTCTCAAGAAAGGAGTTAAGTATGTTTTTGGTCCAGAACAGAAGAGGGCATTTTTGCGCCTTAAGGAGTTATTCACTTCGGCTCCCATACTTGTACAACCCGATCAAACAAGACCCTTTATCGTGGAAACGGACGCGTCTGGAGGAGCACTGGGAGCCGTACTTCTACAAAGAACGGACGATGGCCTCAAACATCCAGTCGCTTATTACTCAAGGACTCTGACGAAAAGTGAACGTAATTACTCAGTTCTAGAAAGAGAATTACTTGCCATAAAATCAGCCTGTCAAGAGTGGAGGCACCTACTCTTGGGAGCAGCTTATCCTTTCCAAATACTTACAGATCATCGCAACCTCCGGGTATTGCAGCAGATGGAGTGCACCAATGCTCGACATGCCAGATGGGCCTATTACTTTTCCCAATTTGAGTTCACCATTTCATATGTACCGGGTACTGAAAACAAGATGGCAGATGCACTCTCCAGATGCCAAGGAGAGGAAGACAACCTACCGCAAGAGCATGACCTCTTGTTCCCAAATCTGAAGATTATGGCTAGGGTCGTGCCACTTCTACAAGATCTGGTAACCCAATACAGTCATCTACCGGCCATACCTACCTCCGTCACTCAGGCCAATGACGGTCTATACTACCATGGTACAGAGCTGTTTCTCCCTTCCAGAGGGCTTCAAGAACAGATACTATCATGGTGCCACGATACCCCCCTAGCGGGACACCCGGGTATCAAGAAAACACAGGAACTCATAAGCCGCAGATTCTGGTGGGCAGGACTACCCAAGGATGTCAAAAGATATGTAACCACCTGTCCTGTATGCACCGCCAACAAATATCAAACAGGCAAACCATTGGGCCAGTTGCAACAGCCTATCCTACCCACTAGACCCTGGGAACTGATTTCCATGGATTTTATTGTTGACTTGCCGGAATCTGAGAATAAGACGGCAATTATGGTCACTGTAGACACCTGCAGCAAGATGGCTCATTTCTCTGCTCTTTCAAGTCTACCGTCAGCTCCAGAGACGGCTTCGATCTTTCTCAGAGATGTCATTCGTCTCCATGGATTGCCTCGGACCATCATTTCGGACCGCGGAACCCAATTCACCTCCAAATTCTGGACATTACTATGTCACCAATTGGGTATCAGCCGAGCACTATCCTCTGGTTTTCACCCCCAAACTAACGGACAAACTGAGAGACTTAATGCTGGGTTGGAACAATATTTAAGGTGTTTCTGTAGTCACAAACAAGAAAGATGGTCAGCCTTTCTCTCTCAGGCCGAATTTGCCTATAATAACAATTACCATACGTCCATTCGCATGAGTCCATTCTACTGCACTTACGGGTATCATCCACAACAACTGCCCTGGACCGGAATGCAATCCACCCAATCTCCCGCCATAGACGACAGGTTGTCTGAACTCAAGGAAGTACATAAAATGGCTAGAGAAGCACTGGAAGGAAGTCAGCTCACACAGAAAAGATGGGCGGATTGAAGTCGACGGTCCAACCCAGAATGGAAGCCAGGACAGAGAGTCTGGTTATCTACCAAACATCTTCCTAGATGGATACACACAGGCAAATTTGCACCTCGATACCTGGGTCCTTATCCCATCATCAGACAGATCAACCCCGTAGCTTATGAACTACGCTTACCTAAGGGTCTTCAAAGGGTACATCCAGTCTTCCACACCTCATTACTCAAGGAATACAAGGAGGATCCTTTTCACCGCAAAACTCAGAAGACAAAGACTCCGAAGGTAAAGGAATCCCAAGAATACGAGGTTGATTACTTAGTGGATTCACGTTACCACCGAGGGAGACTCCAATATCTGGTCCTTTGGAAGGGATATTCCGAAGATGAAAGGACGTGGGAACCCAGGTACCATCTTCACGCACCCAGACTCGTAAGAAGGTTTCATCTGAGGTATCCAGGAAAACCAGGGGGGTTCCGGGGAAGGAGAGGCCATACTGTCACAATCCGCCCCTGGAAGCTATGGCACTATTGGAAAGCACTGCCACAAAGAACCTGACAGTAACGGCCTAGCCCTCAACCAACATGGCGGCCACCGCTACTTAAACCAGCCCCGCCCACTTACCTGTGCGTTGTATCTGTGAATTTCTACGATATGCTCGCTCGGCTACTCCTCCGAGTAGCTTCCTCCCAGCCTTCTACCTGCGCTTCACTCTACTTGTCCAGCTTACGAATTTACCTTGCTTCCTTCTTTCTGCGGCGTCTGCCGCTCATCCTTCCACTCTGATTCCTTACCTTCGGCGCCTCGCCGTTCCGACTCGCGGTCTCCTCCGCCACACTCGCACCTCCTCGCGTTCTCCTCTATTAGCTTCGGAGTTCGGTCTATCCTTTGGGTTTGGGACTATACCTGGCTTCTAGTCTCTCCCTCTCTTTCTATCCATTCTGCTGCCATTGCTCTCTTCTGATATTGTTACGGATCCTTCTGTGACAGCATACAGTACACTTCTACTTCTCCCAAGATCCTGAGAAGTGAAAGTCACCCCAGAACTTTACCGATCTGCCTCTTACAACTATACTCGACCCGAGTATCCTTCCTGGAACGGTCTGCAGGGTTTTTTGTGCCATCCATCGGCTTTTTCCCTGTCTTTTTGGGGTTTGGCTCCTCAGGGCCCCCCTCAAGACAGGTCCCATTCCCTGTCGAGGTGGCCTCCGAGGGAGCCAGGCCTTACTTGCATGACAGGAAGTCAAAGGAGAAACCATCTAAGGAACATCCCAAGGTACTACGGAAGAAGCCATCCAGTGTCCAAGAATCTTCAGGTGAGGAGCAAGGGGCGGAAGGTGATCAACGTGACAGACTTCTTGTATTTTGAGGTGAATTAAAGTCAACATAGGGTTGGAAACCATGCTTACCTCATCTATTAGGAGCACTTTCATTTGTTTCAGAATTCTGTGTACTTCAGTAAAAGCCTCTGCTGATAATTTGTAGTATTCTAATTTATTTTGGTGTTCTACTGGAAGGAGGAGTAGTCATTGTAATATTACACCTCCTATGTTGTAGGGGTCTGTTAAGGTGTGTAGAAATGTGTTGATCATTTTAATTAAGAATGCTTTACCAGAACCAGCTTCACCACTTACATACAGGAGCAGAGTTTTACAATTGTAACAGCTACATGTTTTAGTTTTATGTTTAAAACCATGTTCCATTTCTTTAGCGACTCTAGATAAATGGTGTGTTGTTCATTATTTAACTGTGATTTGAGCACTGACAAGTCTTCTTCTTCAAGATTGTTTATATTGACACATGGTATTTTCTATCTCATGCATGGCTATGTCTGCTTCATTTAGAATGCGTGGTTTTGCAAGTGGTTCTTGGCCTCCTTTAAGGGAAGGATGACTGCCCTCAGGAGGGTCATTATCTTGTTGAGCTTCAATTTCTTCCTCTTGTTGGAGTTCATAGTCCAACATTTCTTTGTATTGTTTGAAATTGGCATTTGTTATACTGCTTTCATTTGCTTTGAATGCAGTTTCAAATGAGTCATAGTCACCTAATAATTCTTCTTCTTTTCTTCAAGGTTTAAGATGTTATAGTAGGGCGGTGTAATGCAGTGTTTTATGTTGTGGAGATTTAAATGATAACTTTATATGATTAATTAGGCTGTGTTTGGTAAGTTTTACTAGGCTACCTTCACAAGTTGAGACTGAATATTTTCTAGTTGTCTCATCTGTTGTGACATTGTTTTTGTAGGAGTAGTTTTGGACTATGTGTTACAGGCACATTTTTTCCAAAGCAGGACATCTGTTTGGGTAGTATGTGTCTATTACATTTATTTTTAAAATGTCCTGGCTGTTGGGATCATTTTTGGCTATTGTTTCTATATCTTGGCATTTTTATACTGAAGCTGTACAATTTTTGTGATATTGTTTTGTCAGATGATATGTCATCCCTGAGATCTTTTAGCCCAGTTTTCTCAGCTTTGGTGCGATAGGCTGAGACATATCTTGCAACTGCAGTGGAATTGTCTGCATTGTATTGTATGTCTATGTTTGCATTCTACAAGAGGGCAATGATTGCATTATAATCATTGATGTACTTGAATGCTTAGTCTCTTTTAATGTTGTATGTGTTTTAGGGGATTTGCCTTTTACGCTGTGTCTAACAGAAGGCATCAAGCTATTTACTTGTCCTTTTTTGCAAACTGATCTAGGGAAGCCAAGGCAACAATTGGTGTAGTATTTACCTTAGTTTTTATTTCTACGTTGGCAGTTTTTGCCACACTTACGTTTTGGGAAGTGTAAGATTTGTGTACATAGTTCACTATCTGTGGTTTCTGAAGGGATGTCGCAGGTAATGTATTTTTCAATAAAGTGTAAATCAGTAGCTTCACTGTCATGGCCAAATTTGGGAGCCTCTTTCATCCACAAAAGCATGTGGATGTGTGTTGGTCCTATGGTTTGATATTCTTTTCGCCAAAAGAAGTGGTGCACTTCTCCAAGCGGAGAGGTATTTTATTGCACATAAAGTGTAGCATGGTAATGAAGTGATGGTGAAAATACATTGACAGGGTCAAGAGAACAGAGTTCTCTGGGTCTTTTTATGTCTATTCCCTCTTTATTTTGGTTTGCAGTTCATAAGAAGATGTGCAAGCATGCATACACTGCACAAGTTGAAGTAAGAAACCATGTGCGTGGGCCTAGGTTCCTTAGCATACAACGTACATCACCATGATGTCTGAACCAGTATTCTTTTGTACCATGCATGTTTGCCAAGAGATTTGTGATACTTGTCTGCAAAACTTAATGTTTGACTTTTATCTTTTGAAGCAGTTCGGTAGTGGACATGTTAAAATATTAGAGCCTGTTTTTAATATTCGTGCAACTTCATAACATAGAGTTGCTAGTTCACTTTCGAACAAGAGGTGAAAAATGTATTCTACATTTTGTCTGAATCTGGGGTCTTCGAATTCATTCATAAAGAGCAATATTCTGATGCACTACCTATTGTGGACATTTCATCATATCTTGCTCCTTTTCCTGTAGGAAAGAGTAGAGGAAAAGAACGTGTTTCAACACTTTTTTCCCATATGCTCATTGGGGACCCTTTGGCTTGATGCATTTGTTATGTTTCTAATGCATCTTCAATGGTGTCTTTGGAGTGTAGTGGGTGAATTGTATACTGGTCTAAAATGTTGGCTGCTGCAGTAATAGGATCTATACGTTCAAATTGGCCAGTTGCTGGTGAATCTTGAATCATTTGGGTGGTTTCTCTTATGTTTTCCTCTATGTTTATATCTTTGAGTATTCATTGTTTTGTTTTAGATATTGCCGGGCTTGTCTAACTTTGCTTAAGTTGACTAGTGGTTGCCAAATTATTTTGTCTTTTGGTGGTACACTATTAACTGGTACAATCAAAGATTGATCTATTGGTTGTTGTATTCCTAGAGTTTCTACATTTTCTTTGAGATCTAATGGCAAATATACTACTTTGTCATAAATGCCCTTTAGAAACTCAGATGGAGGTAATTTGGCTGATTTCGGTTGAAGGTGTATTATAGTTTGAAATGGGTGTACTGTTTCGATTATAATGCTCTCATAGAAATTAAGGGGCCGATTCATAGAATTCAGCGCACAAGTGGCGCAGGCGGCTGGCGCACAGTGTGCGCGTGCGAATCCCTGCGCCAGCCGCGTGCGCTAAAATCCATTTCCGCGCACAGCGTATTCATGGATTCCAGCCACCAAAACCAGCCGTGGCGCACAGTTGCGCAGCGACCCTGCAGCAGCGCCAGTTACGCCTCCAAGAACGCCTCTCGCGCAGGGAAAAGCCATCAAAATGCCCAACCCAGCGCAAAGGGCAGCAGCAAACGCAGAGCTGGGAGCGTGTATTCCAGGGGTGTGCGGGTGTTTCCATACGCGGCTGGGCTGGGTACGTGTATTTCAGGGGTGCGCGAGAAAGTCTACACGCGATTGGCCTGGGTACGTGGATTTCAGGGGTGCGCGAGAAAGTCTACACGCGATTGGCCTGGATACGTGGATTACAGGGGTGCGCGAGAAAGACTACACGCGATTGGCCTGGGTACGTGGATTTCAGGGGTGCGCGAGAAAGTCTACACGCGATTGGCCTGGGTACGTGGATTTCAGGGGTGCGCGAGAAAGACTACACGCGATTGGCCTGGGTACGTGGATTACAGGGGTGCGCGAGAAAGTCTACACGCGATTGGCCTGGGTACGTGGATTTCAGGGGTGCGCGAGAAAGTCTACACGCGATTGGCCTGGGTACGTGGATTTCAGGGGTGCGCGAGAAAGACTACACGCGATTGGCCTGGGTACGTGGATTTCAGGGGTGCGCGAGAAAGTCTACACACGATTGGCCTGGGTACGTGGATTTCAGGGGTGCGCGAGAAAGACTACACGCGATTGGCCATGGGTACGTGGATTTCAGGGTTGCGCGAGAAAGTCTACACGCGATTGGCCTGGGTACGTGGATTTCAGGGGTGCGCGAGAAAGTCTACACGCGATTGGCCTGGGTACGTGGATTTCAGGGGTGCGCGAGAAAGACTACACGCGATTGGCCTGGGTGCGTGGATTTCAGGGGTGCGCGAGAAAGACTACACGCGATTGGCCTGGGTACGTGGATTTCAGGGGTGCGCGAGAAAGTCTACACGCGATTGGCCTGGGTACGTGGATTTCAGGGGTGCGCGAGAAAGTCTACACGCGATTGGCCTGGGTACGTGGATTTCAGGGGTGCGCGAGAAAGACTACACGCGATTGGCCTGGGTACGTGGATTTCAGGGGTGCGCGAGAAAGTCTACACGCGATTGGCCTGGGTACGTGGATTACAGGGGTGCGCGAGAAAGACTACACGCGATTGGCCTGGGTACGTGGATTTCAGGGGTGCGCGAGAAAGTCTACACGCGATTGGCCTGGGTACGTGGATTTCAGGGGTGCGCGAGAAAGACTACACGCGATTGGCCTGGGTACGTGGATTTCAGGGGTGCGCGAGAAAGTCTACACGCGATTGGCCTGGGTACGTGGATTACAGGGGTGCGCGAGAAAGTCTACACGCGATTGGCCTGGGTACGTGGATTTCAGGGGTGCGCGAGAAAGTCTACACGCGATTGGCCTGGGTACGTGGATTTCAGGGGTGCGCGGGTGGTGGGTGTGCGGGAAGTTCAAGACGTGAATTGGCAGTGTGGGTCCTCCCAGGTCTCCCCTCTACCCCCTCCACGACCTCTGCAGGCATCCTACACCACAGGGGACTACCCTGCACCCCATGTCATGTCCCACAGGCAGCCCATCCACCATGGCCATGCCCCCCAGCCAAGCCACATGTCCCCTTGCACCCCCACCCCCCAGCACTGTGGGGCACCTGCCAGCAGGCCCCCACCCATGTCTCCCAGCACCCCCACCCCCCAGCCACCAGGGGCACCCTCCACCAGGCCCCCACCCATGTCTCCCAGCACCCCCACCCCCCAGCCACCAGGGGCAGCCTCCACCAGGCCCCCACCCATGTCTCCCAGCACCCCCACCCCCCAGCCACCAGGGGCACCCTCCACCAGGCCCCCACCCATGTCTCCCAGCACCCCCACCCCCCCGCCACCAGGGGCACCCTCCACCAGGCCCCCACCCATGTCTCCCAGCACCCCCACCCACCAGCCACCAGGGGCAGCCTCCACCAGGCCCCCACCCATGTCTCCCAGCACCCCCACCCCCCAGCAGTGCAGGGGCAGCCTCCACCAGGCCCCCACCCATGTCTCCCAGCACCCCCACCCCCCAGCCACCAGGGGCACCCTCCACCAGGCCCCCACCCATGTCTCCCAGCACCCCCACCCCCCCCGCCACCAGGGGCACCCTCCACCAGGCCCCCACCCATGTCTCCCAGCACCCCCACCCACCAGCCACCAGGGGCAGCCTCCACCAGGCCCCCACCCATGTCTCCCAGCACCCCCACCCCCCAGCAGTGCAGGGGCAGCCTCCACCAGGCCCCCACCCATGTCTCCCAGCACCCCCACCCCCCAGCCACCAGGGGCACCCTCCACCAGGCCCCCACCCATGTCTCCCAGCACCCCCACCCCCCAGCCACCAGGGGCAGCCTCCACCAGGCCCCCACCCATGTCCGACTCATGTCTCCCAGCACCCCCACCCCCCAGCCACCAGGGGCAGCCTCCACCAGGCCCCCAACCATGTCTCCCAGCACCCCCACCCACCAGCCACCAGGGGCAGCCTCCACCAGGCCCCCACCCATGTCTCCCAGCACCCCCACCCCCCAGCAGTGCAGGGGCAGCCTCCACCAGGCCCCCACCCATGTCTCCCACCACCCCCACCCCCCAGCCACCAGGGGCAGCCTCCACCAGGCCCCCACCCATGTCCGACTCATGTCTCCCAGCACCCCCACCCCCCCAGCCACCAGGGGCAGCCTCCACCAGGCCCCCACCCATGTCTCCCAGCACCCCCACCCCCCAGCCACCAGGGGCACCCTCCACCAGGCCCCCACCCATGTCTCCCAGCACCCCCACCCCCCCGCCACCAGGGGCACCCTCCACCAGGCCCCCACCCATGTCTCCCAGCACCCCCACCCACCAGCCACCAGGGGCAGCCTCCACCAGGCCCCCACCCATGTCTCCCAGCACCCCCACCCCCCAGCAGTGCAGGGGCAGCCTCCACCAGGCCCCCACCCATGTCTCCCAGCACCCCCACCCCCCAGCCACCAGGGGCACCCTCCACCAAGCCCCCACCCATGTCTCCCAGCACCCCCACCCCCCAGCCACCAGGGGCACCCTCCACCAGACCCCCACCCATGTCTCCCACCACCCCCACCCCCCAGCCACCAGGGGCAGCCTCCACCAGGCCCCCACCCATGTCTCCCAGCACCCCCACCCCCCAGCCACCAGGGGCACCCTCCACCAGGCCCCCACCCATGTCTCCCAGCACCCCCACCCACCAGCCACCAGGGGCACCCTCCACCAGGCCCCCACCCATGTCTCCCAGCACCCCCAGCCACCAGGGGCACCCTCCACCAGGCCCCCACCCATGTCTCCCATCACCCCCACCCCCCAGCCACCAGGGGCAGCCTCCACCAGGCCCCCACCCATGTCTCCCAGCACCCCCACCCCCCAGCCACCAGGGGCAGCCTCCACCAGGCCCCCACCCATGTCTCCCAGCACCCCCACCCCCCAGCCACCAGGGGCACCCTCCACCAGGCCCCCACCCATGTCTCCCAGCACCCCCACCCCCCCCGCCACCAGGGGCACCCTCCACCAGGCCCCCACCCATGTCTCCCAGCACCCCCACCCACCAGCCACCAGGGGCAGCCTCCACCAGGCCCCCACCCATGTCTCCCAGCACCCCCACCCCCCAGCAGTGCAGGGGCAGCCTCCACCAGGCCCCCACCCATGTCTCCCAGCACCCCCACCCCCCAGCCACCAGGGGCACCCTCCACCAGGCCCCCACCCATGTCTCCCAGCACCCCCACCCCCCCGCCACCAGGGGCACCCTCCACCAGGCCCCCACCCATGTCTCCCAGCACCCCCACCCACCAGCCACCAGGGGCAGCCTCCACCAGGCCCCCACCCATGTCCGACTCATGTCTCCCAGCACCCCCACCCCCCCAGCCACCAGGGGCAGCCTCCACCAGGCCCCCACCCATGTCTCCCAGCACCCCCACCCCCCAGCCACCAGGGGCACCCTCCACCAGGCCCCCACCCATGTCTCCCAGCACCCCCACCCCCCCAGCCACCAGGGGCACCCTCCACCAGGCCCCCACCCATGTCTCCCAGCACCCCCACCCCCCAGCCACCAGGGGCAGCCTCCACCAGGCCCCCACCCATGTCCGACTCATGTCTCCCAGCACCCCCACCCCCCCAGCCACCAGGGGCACCCTCCACCAGGCCCCCACCCATGTCTCCCAGCACCCCCACCCCCCAGCCACCAGGGGCACCCTCCACCAGGCCCCCACCCATGTCTCCCAGCACCCCCACCCCCCAGCCACCAGGGGCAGCCTCCACCAGGCCCCCACCCATGTCCGACTCATGTCTCCCAGCACCCCCACCCCCCAGCAGTGCAGGGGCAGCCTCCACCAGGCCCCCACCCATGTCTCCCAGCACCCCCACCCCCCAGCCACCAGGGGCAGCCTCCACCAGGCCCCCACCCATGTCTCCCAGCACCCCCACCCCCCAGCCACCAGGGGCACCCTCCACCAGGCCCCCACCCATGTCCAGGAACAGAGACTTCCATGCTGTCATGTGTGCAATCTGCACAGGGCTCCCCATGTCACATTCAAACACATGCAACAACCATGCGGTTCACACATTACAGGTCGCACATGCATTACCATGATGTCCCTGCACACATACATGCGTACATGGCCTATGTCACACATGCAGGCAAGTATCAGACAACCAGCACACTGCAACATGCCCTGTCTCACACAGCAATGCTTGGCCACTTACCGCTCAACTCCAGACGGGTCTCCCTCTCAAGGACCTGGCTGTGGAGCGCTGGGTGTGCGCGTTCCAGGACCCTCAACTGGATGGAACTCATGCGGCCCGGGCCCCCCTCCACAAGGCGCCGGGCCTTCATGAGGGTCCTGGACCTCAAGTCCTCCCAGCGCTTCTTGACCTTCTGGATGGTGCGGGTTGCCACCCCCTCCGCGTCCTCTCCCGTCCTTCCCTGTTGGCGCGGGACGATCCGAAGAGGGCATCATACTGCCCCAGGACATGCTCCACCAGGACACCAACTTCGGTGGCAGTGAAGCTGGTGCCCCTCTGCCCCTCTGGCCGGGGGTTGCCACTGGTGTCAGATGTGGATGTGCTCGACATGGCAACCCCAGGGGCAGGAGTGGGTGACCAACTGGGTCCTGGGGCTGGGCTGTGGAGCGATGTCATTTGAGTCGGGACTCTTCTGTACCAGCAGGGGTGGACACAGCAACTGGAGCCCTGCAGATGGCTGATGTGCAGGCACCAAATGGCAGGGCACGGTGGCAGCAGGCAGGCAGGCAGGCAGCAGCAGATGGCATGTGGGAGGCTGCTTGGGGCACTGGGGGCCAGTGAATTGGCCTTCTGGGCAGGAGCGTGGTCTTCCGTGTGTTTTCGCGTGGCCAGCTTCATACGGAGTGAATAGGCACGTGAAAAATCTGCACGCTGCGTGTAATGCGCGTAAGCGCGCGTGAAAAACTGCACGTCCGCGTGTAATAGGAGGAAAGGGTCCATGCATAAGCGTGCGTGCGTGAAAAACTGCACGTCCGCGTGTAATGCGCGTAATCAAACGTGAAAAAGTGCACGTCCGCATGTGACGTGACGCGCGCGTGCGTTTCCCTCAGCACGGGTTAAAGGTGAGCGGGCCCAGCAGTTTGCTGTACGTGCCTTTCGTGGAGACCGACGTGTGTTGCTGCTTCCAGTCGTTTCGCGCGCCATCTACTTCACAGCTCTCAAGGACGTATCTCTTCTTTTGGCGGGGGTATTGGCTACGCGTGTTTTTCTGCATCGCGCTAGTCAGACGGTGAGTCGCAAACGCTCCTTTTCCCACTGCGGGTGCCCCTGTGTATCGCACCCATTTTCGATGTCATCGTAGCCTGCGTGTCCCACGCGTACGCGTTATACGTGTTACTGGGTGCCACCGCGTACTGCGGGAGGTTTAATCCACGCACGTAGGCTGCAGGGTTGCGTGCACGGTTTTACTGCAGTTTTGGGGTGCCTGAGCGTTGCGTGACCCGTCAACACATCACCGGGGTCACATACAGCCTTGCAGGTGCAGGGGGGCTGTTAACATCTTGCTTCCCACCCCCTTCACCCCAATTGCCCAGGTCAATTGTGCTGTACACCTCCCATTGGCACCACTCCATCTGTGCCAGCACTATTACATCTGTGCCATGGTAGGGAGGCTACCAAAGGTGAGGGGCGCCTCAGCTGGGCGTCCTCCTCGTGGCAGGCGTGGTCGGGGACGTGGCCGTGGTGACCAGGGAGCAGGGGGACTCCAGGGTGTCCAGGGCAGCCACAGAGGGGGAAGAGGCAGGGGTGCGCCACTTGAGCACAATGTTGTGCCATGTGTTGGTGCAGCCATGCCACCACCCCCTGTGGTTCAGGGGGATGCAGCTCCTGCATCTGGCACTGGCACCCGTATGACCCGGCAGTCCGTTTCATCGACTGCCACGGGCCCAAGGGTAGCGGTAGCTGCAGGTGCAGTTGTGGACACCGCCACCCAGGCTCAGGGTCTGCCAGCGCAGGCTGCGTTGGCACTTGAAGAGCCCTTGGTAGATCTCCAACAGGCCAGGGGGGAAACCATTGGGGCAGGCCGGGCTGCTCAGACCAAGACACGTGTCCCTGGGGCAGTCATGTCATCTGCTGCCCCGAACAGCCGGGTGTTGGCAAGTGCAGGGGCAGATGCACCCAACAGCACCCCGGTTGTGAGCCTGCCAACCAGGACCGTTGCGGTCAATGACCCTGCCACAGCTGATGTTGCTGCGCAGGGTCCATTAGTGGGCACCCAGCTGCCACTGACACAAGTCAGGCCTTTGGTCATCCCTCCACCTGCCACTCCCTCGGCTCAATCCACCCAACCCACTGGCCATACTGGTCAGGGCGGCATTAGCCAGCCAGGGTCTGCGCCACAGTCCAAGAGGAGGAAGGTTGCATCTGCAGCACAGGCTGGGACCCCACACACAGCCACGACCTCCTGCACGTCGAGGAAGAAGCCTTTCTGTAAGCAGGAACTGGACTTCCTCGTGGACTACGTGCGGGGACACAGCCGTGACATGCTAGTGGGTGCCAATAGTCAGACTACGGCTGCCCAACGTGACACCCACTGGAAGCATGTGGCGGAACATGTCAGTTCATTCGGCCATGAGGTGCGCACGGCGCAGGAGTGCAAAAAGCGCTGGAATGACATCAAGCGCAGCACTAAGGCCAAGCGTGCCTCAAATTACAACTTGACTCTGGTGACTGGCGGTGGGCCTGCACCAGAGGAGGAAGAACTCACTCTGCATGAGGCTCTCGTTGCGGAGTTCATACCACCAGAATTGGTCGAAGGTGTGGGAGAGATGCTGGACTCGATGCCCAGTCCAGTGAGTGTTGATGCCTAGTTGTTGAGGACGTGTGTGTTTCACTTGTGGGATGTGTTGTGCATGATTGCTGCTACATGTGACCTGTACATGGTTCTGTTGTGTAAGTAATGCAATGCCACCGTCATGCGTGTCTCCTCTGCCTGCATGCGGGACTCCATGTGGCCATGCTCCCTTGCCCCCCCTCCGCCACTCTGCACCCCAGTTCCACCTTTGCACTGGTCTGCTACATTCTTGCCAATGTGTAGTTTCATGTTCATGTGTCCTGTGTAGATGCTAACATCCAGCTTAGAAACTGCCAGACATATGCCGTGTGGTACAGCCTTAGTACTCGATGCAGGGCATCCCACTTGTACTGTGCATGGGTCAGATGTCCCGCAGGGACATGAGTGCCCCTTCATGCTCCATGTGCATTGCACACATGCCCCTATGTGTCCTTGACTGGATGATCACTGTAATATGAGTCCTTGGTTACATACATTGCCTGCCATATCATCGGCCTCCCCATGTCAACTGTGGCTCAGTCC